>NC_135725.1:52292930-52901290 GCF_964656455.1 Halichoerus grypus | reverse complement strand
GTAATTTAAGTTTTATCACAACACTGCGGGATCTGCTAGTGTCTGCAGCTTGATTTCGCCCCATGGTTTATGCCCTGAAGTGTCAGGCAGATAGACAACGCTGTGCCAATCAGTTTCAGCCTGTTAAAGCTCAGGGAGCAAGGCAAAGATAAAGTGATGGAAGGCTGATAGTTGATGATGATTTACAAGTGGGCTTCACGGACCCCAGGACTTCAGGATCTGTCCATAGGGCAGTAAAAAGAAGAAAAATCTCCATTTGTATAATTTTTGTATGACTTCAAAACACTTGGTGGAGATTGAGAGGTCTAAAACAGATACCCCTTTTGAAGAAAAAAAATGAAAACGCAAAGAGTAAGTGGTTGGCTGTAGAATAATGAATTGCAGGTCTCCCTTGACTTATGATGGGGTATGTCCCAATAAACTCATCATAAGTTGAAAATATCATAAGTCAAAAATGCATTTAATACACCTAACCTACTGAACATCATAGTTTAGCCTCACCTACCTTTTAAGTGCTCAGAACACTTACAATAGCCACAGTTGGGCAGAACATCTAACACAAAGCCTACTTTATAGTGAAGTGTTGGATATTGAAGTGTTGGATATTTCATGGAATTTATTGAATACTGTAGTGAAAGTGAAAAACAGAACAGTTGTCTGGGTACAGAATGGTTTTAAGTGTATCGGTTGTTGACCCTTGTGATCGCATGGCTGCCTGGTATCTGTGGCTCGCTGTCACTGCCCAGCATCATGAGAGAGGATCTATCGCTAGCCTGGGAAAAGATCAAAATTCAAAATTCAAGGTATGGTTTCTACTCAGTGCTATTGCTTTCACACCATCATAAAGTCAAAAAATGAAGTTGAACCATTTTTAGTCAGGGACCATTTATATTAGCAGTGTCACCTATGACAGGTAATAGTGCATGAGTGAGACCTTCAAATCACCCACTATTTGGGCTGGAGTTTCCTTGTCTCTAAAATGGGGATGCTACTGAAACTTACTTCATAGAGCTCTTTTTTTTTTTTTTTTTAAGATTTTTTATTTATTTTGACAGAGAGATAGCAAGAGCAGGAACACAAGCAAGGGGAGTGGGAAAGGGAGAAGCAGGCTTCCCACCAAGCAGGGAACCTGATGCGGGGCTCGATCCCAGGACCCTGGGATCATGACCTGAGCCGAAGGCAGACGCTTAACGACCGAGCCACCCAGCCGCGCCTCATAGAGCTCTTTTAAGAATGTGTGGAAATGCCCAGCAGAGCACCTGATTCTTTAGACAGTTCTGAAGCCATTCTTTTTATTGCTCCTATTCTTTTATTCTCCCCACTGTAAATCATAATATTTATGGGACATTTAATATGTTTCAGGCATTATATCAAGCTTTACATTCATCATCACATGTAACCCACAAAAAATCCTATGACGTAGGTACCTACTTCTTTTATTTCCACTTAACAGAGAAAGATGCTGGGGCTCAGAGAGGTGCATAGAAGTTAGCAATGGGGGCGCCTGGGTGGCTCAGTCAGTTAAGCATCTGACTCTTGGTTTTGGCTCAGGTCATGATCTCAGAGTCCTGAGATGGAGCCCTACCTCGGCTCCATGCTCAGCACAGAGTCTGCTTATCCTTCTCCATCTACTCCTCCCCTGGCTCTCTCTCTCTCTCTTTCTCTCTCATAAATAAAACCTTTAAAGATAAAGAAGTTAGCAGTTAATTGGAAATTTGGCCATAAATCTGTTAACCCAAAGGTTCCTGAAGCATCTGACTTTAGGAAACCAGAAGGCATAAATTAATTCCCTAGGAATCCTGGGAGTGGCTGGGCTGCAGAGTGAAAAATCTTTTAGAAATTTGGCCAGTTCCAATTCAGAACTTTTTTTGTAAGACCCATTTCAATGAGCTAGTTATATTCAAAGTTTTCTGTTCCTCTTCATATTTTACTCAAAGTCCCCATCCTTTACAAAAGTTGTCTCTAATTATATCTAAATGCACAGCACAGTAGGAAAATATTATCAGAAGATAACAGAGGGAATCCTTCATGTTGAAATGAGAAATGTACGTTCTATAGCTGCATCTCCATCTTTCCAAAATAACATTTGCATTTATACAACCCCAAAATTTTAAAGGATGCTTAGGACTTTGTAAATGCTACCTCAATCAAATCAGAATTCAGGAGGTTTGGCAAGTGGGTGTTATGGTGCTAATTTTACAGGAAAGATAAGCAAGATGAGGCCAGAACCAGTATCTTAACTCATATTTGTGTAGGGAGTTGCAAGGAAAGATTGAAAATGTGATTCTTGAGTTTTTAATGATTGAATAGAGTATGTGAAGCACAGGCTGCTGACACCAAGTTCAGAAATGAAGATTGTGTGTGTTTTTGTTTTCTATAAAAGCATAGAGAGCAGTGAGCAATTGTCTACATCAAGCCATCAATCAGGAAGCACTTATGGTGAGTCTTTGGTGTGTGGAGCAGATCCTAAATATTCTTGAGCTTTAATTTCCTCATCTGCAATATAGAAATAATAAAAATATCTGCCTCATTGGATTGTTGTAAGGATTAAGTGGAAGAATGCATGTGAAAGCATTTTGTAAACTCTAAAGTATTATACAAATGTCAGCTATTTTATTAAATTCGGGCAATTAAACCTTTATTGAGCATAATCCCCTCAGTGATAGCAATCCTAAGAGTAAAATGTAGGTTATTTTACCCTTAAGGATATAGCTGTCTAATAGAGAAGATAATGCATCTTATCTAAACAATTAAAATTTGGTGTGAAAACTGCTACTATGGATATATAGACAAAGCGCTCTGCTGCTGTAGAAATAAGGGTTACAATTAATTCAGGGAAAAGAGGTTATTTTCTGGAGAAGTTTCAGGTGAGAGTGGTATATTGGGCTTTCTCTGAAAGCTGTGATGGAAGTTTTTCGTGGAGAGAATCTTCCAGGTAAGAACATTGTAAGTGGAAGGGACTATGTGGGCATCAGTACAAAAGCACAACAAAGTAGTCTCCGTGACTGGACTGTGGAAGGCACATGAGGACTTAGTAGGAGATGAGTTTAAAAGACAGGTTTGAAGGTTGTGTGTGAAGACTTTTGAATGCAATCCTGAAGAGTTAGAGTTTTATCTCTAATACTGGGAGATGCTGTGGAAAAATATTTTCAGCTGGAAAGTGACACATAGCTTCTTTTTGTTGTTGTTGTTCTTTTCTTTCTTTTCTTTTTTTTTTTTTTAAGACAGGGAAGAGTGAAGGTGATGTCATTCCTGCTCTTAAGATTTTTGTCTTAGGACTGAGGACGTCACATCAATATATACACAGGCATGTTGGCTCCTTAACCTTCACCATCACAACCAGAACCTAGGCTGAGACTAAAGCAGGAGCTTCATCCAGGAAAGCTTAGAGTTATTGGAGCCAATACAAGTCATCTACAGATCAAATATCTAAGACGGAAAGGATCTAGAATAAACATCTTAATGAGAGTGAACTAGACTTAGAATCCTCCTTATCTTTTAGACTAAGTATAACTAACTCAGTGTTTGCCCTAATGAATTACCATATATGGTCCAGAAATACTGAGGGACTGGAGTCCCACTGAGACTGTCCCTGAACAAGGATCATGTGTCATACTGATTATATTATAGAACAGAGTTCCAAATATTTGGTATATCATTTACATACATGAATGATAATAAAATTCCTACAGTAATGAGATGCCACTCGTTAGGTTATCAGTGTTTCATTGAAGATGTTGCGTTGGGTTGTCTGAAACGCAGAGAGATTCAAACTACATTTCAAAGGACTTCCCTCTCCTGTGGTTCCATGTCAATATCTGCCAGTGAGAGGAACTTGTGAGACATTTGGAAGGAAGAAAAGAAAAGAGGGGCCAATTTTCTCCAGAGGCAGTTGCCGTTAGATACAGTGCAGGTGTAGAGTTTGAAGTGGCTTCTGGGTGTGAGCATCTTGATCATCTGCATTAGGCTGCAGATTGAAATAGTTGGTGGGTGTCTTCAGAGGTTTCTGAGGCTCATAGCAGCTTCTAGGTGACCTACTGAGAACCACAGGCTTTGTTGATGCAGGCTGAGATTTTGGGTGACAGTCAAGTCTGCTCTGTGAGCCCTTTCAATGATTATGTAAGCCTCCAGTTCCCTATGTCAAACCTGCTATAAATGGAATGCATAGAGCGAATTGAATTCTTCTCAATAAACTCACTGATGCAAGGTGTGGTCAGACAATCACCTTATACAATACTTGGCTAGTATAAAACCATCTGCCAATATGTATCAATAATGACATATATCCAAGAAATTCTGCTTCTGGGAATTGATCTCAGTTTATAATGGAAAATGTGTGCCAAGATGTATGTGCAAAGTTATTTGTCCCACATTAAGAAATACTCTGATTTCAGCTCAGGTCATGATCTCAGGGTCCTGGGATCGAGCCCTGAGCTGGGCTCTGAGCTCAGAGCAGAGTCTGCTTGTCCTTCTCCTTCTGCTCCTCCCCCCTCACCCTCAGATATATAAATGGATCAATAAAATCTTAAAAAAAAAAAAATACTCTTTGGGTCCAGTGCTGTGCTAGTTTCTGGAGACAAAGAGATGAATAGACTCATTTGCTGCCCTCATAGATCTCAAAGACAAGCCAAATGTAATTTACTCCTCTTCAGAGCTAATCAACCATCTTAGCTTTGGAGCCCACCACTGTCAAATCTCCAGCTACCTTATCCAATCTTACATCTCCCTCTTTTCCAGTCCTCCTTACTCCCTGTCCAATTCTAGTCCTTTCATTCACTGTCCTCCTGTCTGCTTCCATACTCTCCCTCATCATGTTCCCCATGCCCCACACCTATCTGAAGCATGTATATATGGACAAAATCAGTTTCCACCTCAAGAGGTCTGTGAAGTCTTATCTGATGTCCATAGTTTATACTCACATCCCTTTTTCTCCGATATCTTACTGTACTTACATTCAATATCACTTAATTGTTCTCAGATTGGTTTGTGTCTGCTTTCTCTCAACTGGATTTTAGACTCCTCTATGGAAGAAACATGATTTACATAGTGTTTCTAGAATTGACACAAGACTCTGAGGACACTGGGGAATACGAAAGAGAATTTTTTTAATTCTGTTTTTACTCTTAAAAATAATTCTTAAAATGTTGGGGTACATGTAGATTTGCCAAAAAGTTGCAAAGATAATAGAAAGATGTCCCATATGCTCCTCAAGCAATTTGTGTCCCCTAATGTTATCATCTTATCTTACATGGCACATCGGCCAAAACTAAGAACAAACATTGGTTCGTTACTATTAACTAAACTCTGGCCTTCTTCCACCAGTTTTTTCATTAATGTTCTTTTCTGTTCCAACATCAAATCCAGAATTATGTTTTTGCCCTTTATGGTTTGAAAATAAGAATATACTTATGCCTTGGATCATGTTGATGACCACATTATAATAAAGTCTTATTGCTTGGTTTTGATGACTATGTTTGAATTTACAATAATGCCAAATAATAATTTTATTGCCCCAGAATAATGAATAAAGGACAGAAAGTTACTGAATAGGAAAATAAAGCATTACCAGTAAGTAAATGCCAAATGATGTCACTACCTCAGCAATGGTTGCACAGAATTTTAAACAGTGAAAAGTAGTCAGGAAATGTATTTCTTTATTAATTGTACAAGTTTTTATCAAGCACTTGCAATGTGCAGGCATCTTACATCAAGGATAGAGCAATTAAGAAAATAGACAAGGCATCTCTCTCTCCCTCTGCCCCTCTTCTCTCTTATTCTCATTGTCTCTCTCCCTGAGCTTACATTTCATAAACATAACAGTATATGCATGTCAAAAAAGCAAAAAAAAATTTTTTCTTAGCAATGACTTCCATATTTTAGTTACAAATGGTGGTTTTTTTTTTTTTTTTTAAAGATTTTATTTATTTATTTGAGAGAGAGAATGAGATAGAGAGAGCATGAGAGGGGGGAGGGTCAGAGGGAGAAGCAGACTCCCTGCTGAGCAGGGAGCCCGATGCGGGACTCGATCCCGGGACTCCAGGATCATGACCCGAGCCGAAGGCAGTCGCTTAACCAACTGAGCCACCCAGGCGCCCACAAATGGTGGTTTTGCTTTCAAAAAAGGAGTATCATTGATTATATTTTGTTTTGTTAATTTTAATTTTATTGGATTTTCAGTCTTATTTGCATTTGATTTTTAAATGTATTTTTCTTTTATAGTTGTGTAAGGACTTTAAGCATTAATAATTCCATCTGGCCAAGTAATAGTATAAATTTAAGTTAACTCAGATTGCATGATAATTTTTTCCTTAAAATAAATCCTGAATTTGAAAAACATTATTTAATACATCATCTATATTCCTTGTGGCATAATTAAGAATTGGGCATACTGTATGCTCAATAAAACCTTTTAAATTGCTAACAATAACAGGAAATATAGGGCAATTAGCAAATTCATGGATTTCTATTTGGTTTTCTATTTCAAAGGCTACTATTTAGAGGGCTTCTGCTTTGCTTAGCCGTTAATGTAGAAGTTTGAATGACATGACAAGACAGGATTGCTTTGCCAGAATTCCCAGTTGGCCACACAGATGGACAGACCATTCTAGGTGTTAATTTCATGAACGCACCCTAGTCTAGGGTCTTGCTGTCTGTTCTGCAGGCCCAGGAATCTGATTCGTAAGTGCCTAGAGACAAAGGGTAAGTTTCTCTCTCTCTCTCTCTCTCTCTCTCTCTCTCTCATGTAGAACAGTCTCTCATCATAACACCCCATACTTGATTTATAATCATAAGTTTGCTTTGGAGCACCCAGAATCAGATCCAAAAGAGCTGTTTTAGGATTCAAATGTCCAGAGATATCAGGCTTCGAAAGTCCAACTCACTCATTTCAATGATGAACACACATCTACTGGCAGAACCAGAAGGATGAAGCTTTGCTAAGGGTTCCCCTTCTCCTAGAGACAGTTTGGAAGGGCTCTTTGCCTCTGCAACAATCATTTTTCTGTTTCTGTCACTAATCAACCTCCTCTCCACTCACCTCAATGAACACACACACCTTGTCATTAAATACGTTCATCCATTCAAGAAACTTCATTATAGCCTACAAGTCATTCTTTAAAGTTCCTTCATTGAAGCACCAATTTCATAAGCATTTATTGAGTTCCTTCTATGAAGCAGAGACTGGACTAGGTGTGTAGTAGATTTGGCTCCTACTGTCTCAGAGCTTATGGTCTACTGGGATATACAAACATGTGTTCAGGCAGTCACCTACAATATGACATGTGTTGTGATGGAAGTGGAGGATGCGATGAGAGAAGCTAAGAGAAGCACATAATGATAGGCTTGAATCGGACTCATCTCCCTGTATGAGGTTATATCTAAACTGCAATGTGAGAGTTGTGCAATAACTAGTTGGAAGAAGTGCATATGCTTATGTGAAGTGTGTGTGTTTGTGTGACAGAGAGAGAGCGATAGATTTGGGAGGAAGAAGGAACGGCATGTATTAAGTCTCATGAACAAATGGCATTTTGTAAACTGAAAACAAGTAATTTCACATAGTGTTGTTCTGACCCCTTATGTGTTGATTTCATAGTTTACTTCTCCGTCTTTATGAAGGGAACATTTCTTTTGTTGCATGTTTACAATTAATGCAGGAATGAAGGCTTATCATTCTGAGTGGGTTCTCATTTTAGAAATGTCGCAGCTCACACCAAGCAGCTGTCACCCTCACTAAGCCAAATCCTCTACCAAGCAAACAGCCTTCGGAATAGCTTAACAGAAACATGGTATGTGCATTTTTTAATTGTTCTGTTCGCCTGCAAAAAGCTAGCTGTGGTAAGCCCTTGATTAGTGCATCGCATTGATATCTTAGCAAGTACTTATTTTATTGTCTTTATTTAAAACAAAAAGAGCTCGACTTTTTATAGTATAGATTTCTTCAATTTGGATATAATTTCCCTTAGCTTGGTAAACTACAAAGACTTAATAAAATCTTTAAGCACAGTTTGCAGAAACCAACTACTTCTCATACTGTATTTTAGCCATTGAAAAAGTAGGTGGATAGAGAAGTTAAGATTTTCTGGCTTCAAATGAATAATTTAAATTACCAGTGGCTAAACAAGATAAAGCATACCAGGCACAGTATAGAGCAAACTCTTAATATATACATACTAGACTAAATAAATCAATGAAAACTATTTCCTTGCTAATTATACACATGGTAAAACTGAAACATTCTAATAATCATTATGTGGTTAAAAGGCCCATATGATAGATTACTTGCATTGTATGGCATTTCTAGATTGGACTTGTGGTTCACACTTTCTTTCCAGAGAATACTCTAAAAGTTCAAAAGAGTGGTGGTCCTGTCCCCATTGTGAAAGCCTCTCCCTTGGAAATGGACCTTCTCTTTACCTGGCAGTAGATGAGTTGGTCATCTTATGGTCTTCTAGTTTCCATGTATATCCCAGAAAGCTGGTGCTAGCCTTTAAGCCTCAATAAAAAGAAGAGGGTTTTTTGGGGCCCCTGGGTGGCTCAGTCATTAAACGTCTGCCTTCGGCTCAGGTCATGATCCCAGGGTCGTGGGATTGGGCCCCGCATCAGGATTCCTGCTCGGCGGGAAGCCTGCTTCTCCCTTTCCCACTCCCCCTGCTTGTGTCCCCTCTCTCACTATGACTCTCTCTGTCAAAATAAATAAATAAAATCTTAAAAAAAAAAAAAGAGGGTTTTTAAAATTTTTTTCTCCTGTTCTAACTCACTTCCCAATTTTCCACCCCCTAGAGTTCAGCTATGTGCTCCACAGTATCAAGTCCTGCAATATAAGAGAAAATACCAGATATAAATGCATTTTTTGAATTAACATATAATGTATTATTTGATTCAGGGGTACATCAGTCTTACACAATACATACCCTCCCCAATGCCCATCACCCAGCCATCCCAGCCCTCCCACCCCCCTCCACTCCAGCAACCCCCAGTTTGTTTCCTGAGTTTAAGAATCTCTTATGGTTTGTCTCCCTCTCTGGTTTCTTCTTGTTTCATTTTTTCCTCTTTTCCCTTATAATCCTCTGCCTTGTTTCTCAAATTCCACATATCAGTGAGATCATAGGATAATTGTCTTTCTCTGATTGACTTATTTCACTTAGCATAATACCCTCTAGTTCCAGCCATGTCGTTGCCAATTGTAAGATTTCATCTTTTTGATGGCTGCATAATATTCCATTGTATATATATTCCACCTCTTCTTTATCCATTCATCTGTCGATGGACATCTGGGCTCTTTCCATAGCTTGGCTATTGTGGACATTGCTGTTATAAACATCAGGAAGCACGTACCCCTTCGGATTACTACATTTGCATCTTTGGTGTAAATAGCCAGTACTGCAATTCCTGGATCAAAGAATAGCTCTATTTTCAACTTTTTGAGGAACCTCCATACCATTTTCCAGAATGGCTGCACCAGCTTGCATTCCCACCAACAATGTAGGAGGGTTGCCCTTTCTCCGCATCCTCACCAACATCTGAAACTTCCTGACTTGTTAATTTTAGCCATTCTGACTGGTGTGAAGTGGTATCTCACTGTGGTTTGATTTGTATTTCCCTGATGCCGAGTGATGTTGAGCACTTTTTCATGTGTCTGTTGGCCAGTTGGATGTCTTCTTTGGAAAAATGTCTGTTCATGTCTTCTGCCCATTTCTTGATTGGATTCTTTGTTCTTTGGGTGTTGAGTTTGATAAGTTCTTTCTAGATTTTGGATACTAGCCCTTTATCTGATATGTCATTTGCAAATATCTTCTCCCATTCTGTCGGTTGTCTTTTGGTTTTGTTGACTGTTTCCTTTGCTGTGCAAAAGCTTTTAATCTTGATGAAGTCCCAAGAGGTCATTTTTGCCCTTGCTTCCCTTGCCTTTGGCAATTTTTCTAGGAAGAAGTTGCTGCCGCTGAGGTCGAAGAGGTTGCTGCCTGTGTTCTCCTTTAGGATTTTGATGGACTCCTGTCTCACATTTAGGTCTTTCAACCATTTGGAGTCTATTTTTGTGTGTGGTGTAAGGAAATGGTCCAGTTTCATTCTTCTGCATGTGGCTGTCCAATTTTCCCAACACCATTTGTTGAAGAGACTGTCTTTTTTCCATTAGACATTCTTTCCTGCTTTGTTAAAGATTAGTTGACCATAGAGTTGAGAGTCCATTTCTGAGTTCTCTATTCTGTTCCATTGATCTATGTGTCTGTTTTTGTGCCAGTACCATACTATCTTGATGATTACAGCTTTGTAATAAAGCTGGAAGTCTGAAATTGTGATGCCACCAGCTTTGGTTTTCTTTTTCAACATTCCTCTGGCTCTTCGGGGTCTTTTCTGATTCCATACAAATTTTAGGATTATTTGTTCCATTTCTTTGAAAAAAGTGGATGGTATTTTGATAGGGATTGCATTGTATGTGTAGATTGCTCTAGGTAGCATAGACATTTTCACAATATTTGTTCTTCCAATCCCTGAGCATGGAACATTTTTCCATTTCTTTGTGTCTTCCTCAATTTCTTTCATGAGTATTCTATAGTTTTCTGAGTACAGATTCTTTGCCTCTTTGGTTAGATTTATTCCTAGGTATCTTATGGTTTTGGGTGCAGTTGTAAATGGGATCAACTCCTTAATTTCTCTTTCTTCTGTCTCATTGTTGGTGGATAGAAATGCCACGAATTTCTGTGCATTGATTTTATATCCTGCCACTTGACTGAATTCCTGTATGAGTTCTAGCAGTTTTGGGGTGGAGTCTTTTGGGTTTTCCACATAAAATATCATATCATCTGCAAAGAGTGAGAGTTTGACTTCTTTGCTGATTTGAATGCCTTTTATTTCTTTTTGTTGTCTGATTGCTGAGGCTAGGACTTCCAGTACTATGTTGAACAGAACAGGAGTGGTGATAGTGGACATTCCTACCATGTTCCTGACCTTAGGGGAAAAGCTCTCAGTTTTTCCCCATTGAGAATGATGTTCGCTGTGGGTTTTTCACAGATTGCTTTTATGATATTGGGGTATGTACCCTCTATCCCTATACTGTGAAGAGTTTTAATCAAGAAAGGATGTTGTACTTTGTCAAATGCTTTTTCTGCATCAATTGAGAGTATCATATGGTTCTTTTCCTTTCTTTTATTAATATAGTGTATCACATTGATTGATTTGTGAATGTTGAACCAATCTTGCAGCCCAGGAATAAATCCCAGTTGGTCGTGGTGAATAATCCTTTTAATGTACTGTGGGATCCTATTGGCTAGTATTTTGGTGAGAATTTTTGCATCCATGTTCATCAGGGATATTGGTCTGTAATTCTCCTTTTTGGTGGGGTCTTTGGCTTTGGGATCAATATAAATGCATTTTAAGGAGAGCAATCTATCAGGGCTTTTTGGACTGAAGGTGAAGAATGTGGGTTTCACTAGAGTGTTATTAGATGTTTGATTGTTTTGCACTTCTAATTCACTGATAAGCTCCAGTGATCCTAAAGTGTCTCATTTTTACATATACGAAAAAGACACTTGAAATCTTTAAACTGTCTTTAAAACTACAGTCAAAGAGAGTACTTTGAGAGTTACCTGGGTGGCTCAGTCAGTTGAACGTTCCATTCTTGGTTTCGACTCAGGTCGTGATCTCATGGGTTGTGGGATCAAGCCACGAGTCAGGCTACGTACTCAGCGGGGAGTCTGCTTGAAGATTCTCTCCCTCTGCCCCTCCCCCCACTCTCTCCCTCTCTCTCTCAAATAAATAAATAAATAAATATTTTTTAAAAAAAGAGAGAGTATTTTGAAGAGGAAACTGCCTCTGCTGAATTAGAGAGCCTTCAGAGTACACAACTTTATTTTTTTTTAAAGATTTTATTTCTTTGAGAGAGAGAGAGTGAGCAAGAGAGATAGCACAAGCCAAGGGGTGAGGCAGAGGGAGAAGCAGACTCCCCGCTAAGCAGGGAGCCCAACGCAGGGCTCGATCCCAGGACCCTGGGATCATGACCTGAGCCGAAGGCAGCCACTTAATTGACTGAGCCACCCAGGCACCCCCAGAGTACAGAACTTTAAACAGGTGAGCCCCCCAGAGGCTGAATCTAATCACCATGGTCAAAGAGAAGAGTTTCAAGTTTGTAATGCTGGACTCCAGGAGTTGGCTCAGAAACCCCCAAGCCCCGTTTCTGCAGTCTGTGAATGCAGGTCAGAAATAGGCCAAAGGCAAAAGGCAGTGTTTCAGCCAGTATTCCTTTCCTTAACATTCATTTGTAGAAGATAAAGCAAAAGATTTCTGTCAAAAAATAAAAAATAAAAAAGGACTTGGAGCTAGAAAAAAGAGCTTTGGGGTAAAAAAATTTTTTTAAGAAATTCGTGCCTAAAGACAATGAATTGAACCAGACCAGACATTCTTATCACTGCGAACACTTGGAACTCCTTTCTCCATCCTTCCCTGAAAGTTTCTCTTCAAAGCTCCTTTTCCACATGTCAATTTATGGGTTTGATTATGGATTTACATTTGTAGTATTAATGTATTTTTAGTCACGGAAATATTCAACCTATTGGTTAAGATTACCCCAGTGTTGGGATGGCTGGGTGGCTCAGTCGCTTAAGCATCTGCCTTTGGCTCGGGTCATGATCCCAGGGTCCTGGGATCAAGTCTTGCATTGGGCTCCTTGCTCAGTAGGGAACCTGCTTCTCCATCTGCCTGCAGCTCCCCCTGCTTGTGCTCTGTCTCTTGCTCTCTGACAAATAAATAAATAAAATCTTTAAAAAAATATTACCCCAGTGTTAAAATGTTTAAAATGAAAATAATGCTGCTTCCTACTTTGTAGGATGGACTCAGTGAGATAATGCAGGGAAAGTGCTTAGCACAGTACCTGGCGAATCCTCAGTTCTGTCAGATACAGCAGCACAGCTGATGCCAAGGGAGTAGATGCTGTTTGGGCTGTATTTCTGCCGTGAGGGCTTCACAGGAATCAGAGCTCTACTTCTTTGGTCACAGTACAATGTTAGAATTGGGAAGGGAGAAAAATGACAACAAATTATTGAGTAGTGAAAGCTCTGTACATTTTTGGATAGTAGGAAAATCCTGCAGTCTGGATTTTAGGACTTTGTCCATGCCTATGAGCTCTTTATCTTTTCAGTATGCCTGGGAGCCCCCCAAACCTCCCATCCACTGTGATGCGTGCAACAGCCCCGTTCTGCATTTTCATGGGGTTTTAGAGTAGGTGGAGGACTTTTCAGGTATGGTCTCCACCCTGCTCAAGCATGGCTCTAATTAAAACTGTTCTGGCTGCAAGGAGCAGGAGTTTTAAAACTAGATCTAATAAGGAATAAAGAGATTGTTAATGAAGGGCATCCTAAAACTCTGCTTCTTTCTGCATATTTGTTCCATTCACTTTCTTGTAGACTTAGTGTTTCTGTTTCCTCATAATTTTTTGCCCCCACTGCTCTCTCCAATTTCACGTTGCGCTTGGTTTTGGTTTACTGTGGTGATTATGGTCTGGCTTATAAGAATTGTCAACATAATATCCCACAGCTAACATCAGTGCCTGAATCACCAAATATAAAATTTGGGGAAGGTAAAGCTGATTGGCCCACCTTACACTGAGTGTCTACCTATGGCCCAGAAGCTGTTGTGGGATGGGGGTAATGGCACCCAGAGTCACCTGTGGTGGGCAGAAAAATGGCTTCCCAAAGAATTCCTTGTCCTAATGCCAGAGTCTCTGAATATGTTACCTTATCTAGCAAAAGGGACTTCATTAAAATAAAGATCTTCATACGTAAACATTACCCTGGATTGTCTAGGTTGGATCTGTATAATCATAAGGGTGATTATCAGGGGAAGAGGAAGGCAAGAGAGTAAGCGTCAAAGAAGGAGATGTGATGAGGAAAGCAGTTTGGAGTGAAGCAGGGCCATGAGTCAAGAATGCAGGAAGCCGCTTGAAGTTGGAAAAGTCAGGGAAACACAATCTCCACTAACACCTTGGAACACAGCTCTGAGACCTATTTTAGACTTTGGATCCCCAGAACTATAAGAGAATAAATTTGTGTAGTGTTAAACCCCTAAATTTGTGGTAATTTGTTACAGTAGTAATAGGAAACCAATAAGCCACCCCTTTCAGAAGTAGGGGCAGTTGCTAGAGGTTGTTAATGCCAGCCACCCTCTATCACCTCAGGACCTCAGAGAAATCAAAAGTGTTTTTTCAAAGGTTAGGGACTTCTTGCTTTCCATTTCCTAGCTTTTTTTCTGTCTCTGAAGAGGCTGAGGAATCGTCACTAGGTTCTTCCATGTCAGTAGAAGCTGTCTTTGTTTCCTGAGAGTAATAGTAATAGTTACTTCATATTTGTGAGTATTAATTTAGATAATACACCTATGAAAAGTTACTTATAACACTGTCTGGCACAGAATAAATGCCAGTTATCTGAACCCTATCAATAAGAAGTAAAATATTAATGGCGGTCTCGGAGACAAGTGACTAGACTGAAGTCTAAAGGCTGAGCACTTGCTGCACATCTTCCTTGGCTCAAATATTTCCACATGTGTCATTCATTCAGGCTTCACAACAACATGGTAGGATGTATTATCTCCATCTTATAGATGAGAACTGAGTCTTAGAGAATTTAAATAACTTGCCCAGAAGCAGGAATGTCAAAGCTAGAATTCAAATGTAGGTCATCTGGCTTAAACAGCAAGCCTCTTCCGAGGTCATTGTGCAGACTCTCACAGTGCCAACAAACCACTAGTCCCAAGAGCACTGCCCGTACTTCTAGTGCATGATATTTTAGAAGGTGGTTATGGGTATGAAAAAGCTGGGAAACACTGGAACATAAAAGCACTGAGTCTGTGAATGTTTGTAAGAGATTCACTAAGTATGCATATTGCTATGGACTGAATTGTGTTTCCCTAAAATTCATGTGCTGAAGCCCTGCTCCCAGGGTGACTGTCTTTAGAGATAGGACCTGTGAGGAGGTGATAAAGGTTAAATGAGATCATAAGGGTTGAACCCTAACTTGATAGACGAAGAGGAAGAGACACCGGAGTTCTCTCTCCCTCTTCACCATGTGAGGGCACAGTGAGAAGGCAGCTGACTACACACCAGGAAGAGAATCCTTACCAGGAACCAGATAAACCTGCACATTGATCTTGGACTTCTCAGCCTGCAGAACTGTGAGAAAATAAACTTCTGGTGGTTAAGTCCCTCAGTTTATGGTATTTTGTTATGGCATCCTGACTGGACTAAGACACATATACCACAGTGGCATCTCCTCTCTTCCTCTGGGTACAGTTATTATGGGTTTTTTTCAACTCCAGGTATTTCAGTGTGTATTCCTATATGAAATACTGTTCCTCATTTCATATCTAACATAGCTGCATCCATTCCAACATTTTTTGAGAATAGAACTTGTGTTGCATGACAGAGATGCAAAATCAGGAAGGACAGACTCCAAGAACTATGGTGGAGCTTCCAGCATAAAAATGTAAGATGTGTGTATGTGTCTGTGTGTGTGTGTGCATGTATGTGTGTGAGATATATGAGCAAAGAAGAAAGAAAAAAGAGTGATGAAAGAGGCAGAATTAGCATCAAAGATTAAACAGAATGCATCTGTTTACTTCATTCTAAGGGAAAAACACAATGCTCTTGGGTAAAGGAAGGGGAAAGAAAGGAACAAGAGTTTTAGAGAAGATAGTAAGAAAAAAGGTCCAGAAAGTTATCTTCTACTCTTCTAGACAATTTCCTTCCTAGACTAACACCTGATATCTTTTCTGGTTCCTACAAAAGATGCTTCCATATGCTGGTGCTTTGGATAGTTGGCACAACAGCCAACTACGGTCCCTCCCCATTCTGCTATTTAGCCTTGAAGCCCCATGAATGGACAGTGATAATTGGAAAAGCAGTGTTGACTTGTGAGTACTTGAAGGAGAACAGGTAGAAAGATTCAACTATGGAACTTCTCAAGGAGCTTAACTTTGCAAATAAGATATTTGGCTACTGGAAGACATTAAAGGATTCATTATTCCTTCTTTCTTGAACTATAGATTCTTGCTTCCATCCTGGGGAAGGGCATGCACTATCACCAGACTTTCTGTGCTTCTTCCCACCCTGAATGCCCCTATGTAGGTTGAGTCCGCTATCACTTAATGCCAAGTTAACTGTCTCCAGTATCCACATTCCAATCATTCTCTCCAACATAGATATGATCTTGTGATTCTCTCCAACATAGATATGATCTTGTGGTTCCCTATGTAAAACCCTTCAGTGACTCTTCCTTGTACTCTGCATCAAGTCCTTTTTGTTCAGGGTGCCCTAAAAGACCCTGTCAGCTTCAGCTATACAAATATTTACAGTTCCCAGAAGGTGGCAAGCTCTCACTCATCATCAGTTACTTTGAACATGCTGTTCTCTCTGCCTTTCCTTACCTGGATAGCCCTATATTCAGGTCTCCATTTAGCTATCACCCCATCTAGATTAGCCTGCCTTTATTTCACATCAGAGGAGGAAACTCCTATGTGTTTCCAGAGTACCCAGAATTCTCATCACATTGGAATGGGATTGTCTGTTTGCTTCCAGGCACTAGAAAGTAGGTGCTGATGGCGGGAACTAATTATTGTTCATTGTTCATCATAGTGTTCGTTATGTTCATCCCAAACAGTGTCCTTTCTGTGCCTCAACTATATGTCAGACCCTCTACTGGCTCACTTATTCATTAATTCATCCAAACATTTATTCAGAAATATGTGTTGAATACCAGGTATGTCTCTGGTACTGTTCCAGGTGCTGGGGACTTGACAGTGACCATAACAGAAAGTAACTCTTGCCTTCATGGAGCTTCCATTGTTATGAGGCTGAGGCAGGAAATAACCACAAGCAATAATGAAAATATAGAAGATAGAGATCAAATAGGTAGTGCTGGTGGGTGGAAAGTGATGCAATCTTAAATAAGGTGACCAGTGAAGGCCTCATTGAAAAGATGACATTTGAACAGAGCATATAAGAGAATTAGACTTGTATTTGGGAAAAAAACAATCCAGACAGAAAGAATTCCAGAGCAAAGTTCATGCTCTTATTTCTCTCACTTAGTGAATAAATAAACAAAAGAACTCATTTTTTTTACCTCACTCTCCTTTCCAGCTACCATTTCATTTTTCAGTTCTGGCTCCTATTTTATATATAGTCTATGTCCTTGATTATATGTTACATATGTTTATTTGCCTCTTGTCTGTCCCCCTAGTAAATTATAAGCTCCATAAAGACAGGGATTTTGTCCATTTTATTCATTACTACATCATCAGAATCTAGAATAGTGTCTGGATACATAAGAGGCATTTGATTAATATTTTTTGAATGGATAAAATAATGAATAATATGTTTTGAAGGAATCAATGAGTTAGAATCCCTATACTTACTGATATGTTATTATTAAATATATTTTCTTCTGCTTTTGTTTCCATGAAGTCTTAAGTTCTGAAAGCCTCATTTTGGCTTCTGGACTACTATATTTCAGATACAGTGAAAATGAATCTTTTCTTCAAAAAACATTGCCCTTTAACATCTTTCACCAAATCTACTTATTTTAAAGAATATTCCCATGTTAGCAAAAAAAAAAAAAATCAGTGTATGGATAATGGCTTCACTCTGATCAGGTATTTTTTTGTTCTGTGTGCTGCTGCCTTAACTCTATGGAAGGGTGAGTTGAATTTTCAAAATATACAAATTAAAAATAAGGAAAATGACAAAGCTCTTTGAATGTCCTTTAAAAAATGGCTACAAAATGTTTAGTACATACATTAGTCAGAGAAGTTTGTGGGGTTTTGTTTTGTTTTGTTTGGAAGGGTGTATTTTGTTTTGTTTGCCTATTAAAAGCCTGAAAGAATTAAGTTCATAGGTACAGATGTGTGGTTCATTTTTAAGTGGGTTAAGGTAAGTCTCAAGGATAAAATGTCTGAAGGAATTCTGTGTGGCAGAACCACACATGCTATTCTAACGTCCTTTGTGAAAACACTTCCCACTTGTGCAGATGGAAGGGACAGTTTTGTTTATTGATTATTTGTCTTGTCCCAAGTATAGTGCATATGTGCTCTTATTGCTTTACTTCAGTGCAGTTTAAGTCCCACAGATCTTTAGGCCTTGGCTCCAACCATTCATATAATCACTGACGCTGGCTGACAAAACCCCCTCCTTACTCCTACGAGGAAGCTTCCCAATGCAGAGGGAAGGAGATGGTTACGATGCCTGACCTCATTGTTTGCAAACTTGGCTTTCTGTTGGAATCACCTGGGATGCTTTTAAATCCACAGGTCACCAATTTGAGCAATTTCTGCTTTAGCCATAATGGTGTGAGCTAGAACCAGACTTCTCTGTCACCATAATCAACTTGAAATCATTGACCATCTGTGGCATTCAGTAGATACCCCAAAAGCGTCACATCCAAGTTGGTAAATAAACTAACACAGACTAGTAGTGGGAGGAGTAATAGCAGTTGTTTTTAATTTAGACAGGACTTGATAGAAGCCAAAAGTCCATTTGTTTTCCCCCAAGATACAAGGACCCAACTTTAGAATTGGGGAAGAAAAAGAAAATGTTGATAATACCATTGATTAGAGAAAACCCCATTACATATTTGCGCAGTGTCAAATTCTGCAGTTCTGGAAAGTGACCGTTTTTCCATTCTCAAAATTTAAAAAAAAAAAGTTTCTACATTCAATTTGTATACTCCATTTCCTGTGCCCTGCACCATCTCAGTAAATTATAATCCTAGTCTTTCTTTACTGTCTGCCACAAATGCCCTAACGTCTTCCTGAGCATCTTTCTAACACCAAATAAAAATAGAGCATCTCTCCTCTGAACCACTGTATTTGAATGTCCCGTAGCTTCCAAACCTTTGTGAGTGCAGGTGAGAGTGTTTTAGTATCGTGGATTAGCGGTTTTTCACAATAATAATTATTTCTTGATCACTGTGAGATAGTTACTGCACGAAGCACATGTGCGCCTTATCTCATTTAACCTTAACAACAAGCACGTGTGATGAGAACCCTTATAAATCCTTCTTTCTCCCCTGCGGAAGCTGAGGTTTGGAGAGCTGGTAAGTAGCGAAACCAAGAGTTGACCACAAGCAGTCTGGCTCCAGAAAACAAGTCCATTGGCTCCACTATATTGTGAGTACTTGGTCTCTTTTTCTTGATTAGAAGCTGCTTGTAGACAAAGACTGTGTTTTTTCCATCTTTGTATTCTCTGTGCTTAGCATTGTGTTTTGTTTATAGTTCGTTATCGGCGGACATTTGTTAAGTGAATAAATGCATGCATGCGTGAAAATTATGTTTTGATAGGTGATGCTGTTATGACTCACACCCAGGTATAAGTGATGCCTACAGGGTAAGGGGCATATTATTGATGTGTTTGGTGGTTTTGTGTTTGGTAAATAATAGCTCTGTTGAATTGCTTTTGATTTTTTTTTTCTTTTAGACTATTCCCTTTGCTTTGTGTTCCCATTGTGCTAGGATTTTTGAAGCAAAATACACTTTTTGACACAAAATAGATGATGTTTTCAGAGCCAGCAAATTTAGTGATCAATATTCTAATCATTAAGTATGAAATTCCTTTAGTAGAGTGAGATTTGGTAAAAGGAGAGAGGAAAATAACTAGTCATTGAAAGGAAGGCTCCCTCAGCTTCTCTAAAGGAAAAAATGCTAGTTCCAAAGGAATCAGGAAAAAATGGAAAACAATTACAGGCCAAACCACAGGCTTTACACACTCAATGATTTTTTTTATTTCAGAATTCATTTTATTGCATTTGCTTTTCTTTCCTGTAAAGCTGAAAATGAATGGGGAGTGGCATGGTAATAATGAATTTGGGATTGCAAATTTTTTCGGTGAAGCTACTATATGACTTGAATGAACAAAACTAAGCATCTTTTGTGTAAAACCTGGAGTAGTGGAAGGAGAGCCACGAATTATCTCACATCCTTTCTGTACTTCACCTTCCTCCACAGTCAGACTCCTCAACCCCAAACTTCGGGCCCTGGATCTCCCACCACATATCCTACAGTCTCTGCAGTGAAATGCAGCAAAGTAACAAGATTTAGTGTACCATTAACAGAGATTTAGCATGAAAGAGACCAATAAAACACTATTGATCCGCTTCTGTTTTGAGCAAATGTTGTACAATGAGCTATAAAAAAACAAAACAAACATTTCTTCAGAGAAATTGTAAATTTTATGATTCTGCACTTGTTCTTATTTTAGAAATCTGGATTTGCACCAAAAGTATATTTGTCCAAGTTAGAAAAACTAACAAGGAGAAAGTAAGGGACCTCCATGTCCTGTTCCCTGTCCTAGAGATCAACAGGGAGAAAGAATGTCCCAACTTAAGAGCTGTCCAAAGATAAGGTCAGTGCTTCACGGTAGTAGAGCCCAAGTGACTCTAGACAAAGCTTTACCAAGGGCCCGTGGGTGTCATACTCCAGTTGAAAAGCCACAATTAGTGGAGGAGTAACAGTCAGCAATAATTCAATAACGATGAGTGAAAGTCCTCTATCAATACACAAAGCAAGAGACAGGGAGCAAAGGAGATGTGGAACGACACCAGGAGAGTTGAAAGAGTTGCTCAGGATTTGGGGCTAGAACCTACAGACAGGTTGCCAAGAGCTTACCCTGATGGTACAGTGTCAGCCACATATGTGGGAGTGGCCCAGCCACCTCAAGGGCATAAAACAATCCAGACACTTTGCATATGTTTCCTCCAGATTGCTGGATGTCAAGATGCTTGCTTTTGTATTCTCAAGCTATTTATTTGTAATGCTCCAGTGGAATTCAGTATTTTTCATCTTTTACCATGGAACGACTTTAGAAACCGATAATCTGGCGCCAAGTGTCAGTTTCACCACTTTTTAAACTTAGGTTCATAACATTTTCAAGGAACATTAATGAATAAATACATGAGAAATTGTTAGAATTTCCTGGCAAATAGTAACATGAAAAATGGTATTTTATTAATATACTCATTATAATCATCTTAGATTTTATCATAGTGCCTGACACATTGTCAGTGATCTGTAAATATCCGGTGAATACAAATTTACTAGAATTTCATTCATGTGAACAAAAGATCTTGAATCCTAAGTTTGTAAAGCACTGACAGTGGTCAAAATACTTACTTGTAGTTCAGATGAAAATGAAAAATTTAGATAGGCACCAGCCACTTCTTTAGAATGATCCCTTTTGGTAATATTTATCTATGATAGCACTAGTGGAATATGACTTAATTTTTTTATTGCATTTACGCAAAAAATAACTCCCAACATTTAGTGTTCCTTTCCTGATTAATTTGACATTTTTGACTTAGATAAAAATACAGGCAGAATCATTTCCTTAACAAATGCAAGCTGACCTGCTTGCTTGCATTTTGATCAATGTTACAAGTGAGGGCCAAAACATCTTAATTCTGGGCTGTTGTGGAATCGTTGTTGCTTACACCAGGAAGTCCAATCAGTTGAACAATTGTTAATAGAGTTTTAATGAAGTCCAGTGAATTGTAAATAGGCAAGTTGGAGCTCGTTTAGGCAGAAAATTGGGCTGTAGGTATGTGGTGTGTGTGGTAGTGATGAGTGAATCAGGCAGACTCTGTAGTCCACAAAGGAAAAGTAACTATGCACCATGATCTGTATTTCTGATATTGTTGGTGGATCTTTAAACATGTATTTTTATTTTTATTTTTGTCTTTAAGAACAAGTAAAGTTCCTGAAAGCTGCAGCATATGGTACCATCACACGTTACTTTTAGGCCTTGTGATTCACTTCTCCCATATCTTACCATCTGAATTCAAATGGTTATTTTGAGTGCTTTTTAGAATTTTCTGTCCTTTTGAAATTTTTTTAACCACAAGATTATTTAAATATCTTTCTGTCCTTTTTTAATAGACTATAAAGATTTTCCATTTACAACACATTAATTTCAGGTTACCATTGAATATCTACTAATTATCAACCTCGTAGCCTGATGTTCTCCCCAGGAGCTCAAAATCTTCCTTACCTTTCACTATTGTGCTTTTTCTCAGCTACCACTTAACTCCAGATTCTACTGATGCCTCCTTTTCAATGGCTCTCAAATACAGAAGTAACTAATCCGTTTGTGTGGAATGCTTATAGTAAACTTATTAAAATTATTTTCTGCCTCTGGTTTCTTGCTCCTCTGTTCGGCCATACACATTTTTGCTCGAGTTGTTTTCTAAAACACAAATATAAATATAACTTCCAGCGTTAAAATTCCAGATTATCTCTGTTGCCAGAAGAATAAAATAGAGACATCTCAACCTGTTACTTAGTGTGTTTCAACACCTGGCCTTCCCCAAGCAACTCCTCCCACCTCATCCTCATCAGTTTTGAACAGTGTACCCAAAGGGTAGTCTCCCCCTTCTTCACTGTGCCATACCGTATTTTTGACTAACAAGCACAACCAATTGCGTCTAAGTTAAGCCCCATTTAAGGAATAGCTTCTATAGCCACACCCTGGGATCCTAGAACCCCACCCAGACTGCCCCTATCCAGTCATCTCCAGAGTAGAGAGTAATATACAAGTAGATAATAATAATAATGCAGAAAAAAATATAAAATATCTCCCTCAGATGCAGATTGCAGTCTATCGTAAAAGAATGATTACTTATTAAAATAAGCCATGTAGTAGAATTGTTACTGCTGTTGGATCTCCCTAGTATTTCTTCCTTCAGTTGGGGGAAGGCTTACTCCTTGACCAAAGCCATGTGGCTCTAAGAGAGCTTCTGTATTACACCACTTTTCTGCCTTAGTAGCTCTAGTTGGTGGATCTACTGTGTATGTGACCCAAACCACATGAATCAGTCTTTTCCTGTGATTTTTTTTTTTTTTTCTTTTTTCAATCAGACTCTGGCATGAAAGATGACCTCTTTATGCCAAAGATAGAGGATGTGAGGTAAGGGAACTAGCAGTTACATGAGTAAGCGAGCTTAAGAGATTGAAGCTTTATTAGACTCAGCAGAAATGAGGTGTGGGGGCTAGACAGCTTTGTTGTGGTATCCTTGGAAAATAAAAATTGTGTGCATTTAAGGTATATAAGGTGATGTTTTGATATAAATAGTGAAATTATTACTGCTGTCAAACTAATTAACATCTCTATCACCTCACATAGTTATGGTTTCTTTTGTACATGTATGTGGTGAGAACACTCAAGACCAACTCTCTGAGCAAGTTTCAAGTATATAATACAGTATTAACTGTCATCACCATGCTGTACATTAGTTCCTGAGGGCTTATTCATCTTGTAGCTGGAAGTTTGTATGCTTTGACGAACATCTACTCATTTCCCCTACCCTTCCAGCCCCTGATGACCACCATTTTACTCTTTGGTTTTATGAGTTCGACATTTTTATAGATTCCACAAGTGAGGCTCTACAGTATTTGTCTATGTCTGGCTTATTTCACTTGGCATAATGTCCACCAGTTTCATCCATGTTGTTGTGAATGGCAAGATTTCTCTTTTAAGGCTGAATAATATTCCACTGTGTGTGTGTATTATATATAATAACCTCTTAATCATTCATCCATTGATAGACACATAGGTTCTTTCCATATCTTGGCTGTTGTGAATAATGCTACAGTGAATATGAGGTGCAGATTTTTTTTTTGGCAGAAATTATTTTAATAAGCAATTTTGTGACACTTTAAATATTTGTCCAGACGTGGGATTGATGAATCATATGGCATCTCTATTTCTAACTTTTGAGGAACATTGCTAACACTTATTCTCTTTTGTCATTTTGATAATAGCCATTCTAACACATTTTAGTGAAACATTTTGAGGATTGCTTTTTTTAGACACTTTGGGGAAATTATTAATACTTTTTGTTGGCTAGTGATTAACTGGAAGGAATGGATTGTTAGTAATGAATAAATTAGGAAATGCGAGTTTTTACAGAGATGGAATGAAATGGTGAGAAGTTCTGAAGTATCACTTGATAATAGTCTCACAGAATCTGCGTAAGATAGGAGATAACTGATGTCTGAATTCTGCATCCTAGAAAGTTAAACTCTCTGCTAGCTGGTGGCTATTATACATGAAACATTCTCACTTGATTTGGACTATAAATGATGGGAAATTGTAGTAATTGACTTCCTTTTTAGTTGTAGGAGGCTTACTCGATTTTTTTTTTATCAACAAATGAGCCTAATACTATCTTTTAGTTGGTACCGATACTGAATGATTTTTAATGAGTTTTCATTTAAAAGATGTACTTTTACAATGAAAAATCATTATAGACTTAAATGTTCTTGAATTGGCAAAATAACTCTGGAAAACAATACAGAAGGTCATTGCCAACAGTTTTTTGCTCTTAATTGTATTCTTAGTACCATACATCCAAATGCCTTTTTCCTATACTTTAAGACCTTTTTGCCCCCCAAGTGGTCCAGGGGCCTAGGGCACAACTGACTTTCCTTGAGAAACCTTACTGACCAAAGTAGTATTTATACAACTTAAAGCCTATTAGAAATTATTTCACTCCATCCAAGTATTATGCATTTATCTTGTTATCTGAATCTTGCCCTCCATGGTCTTGAACCTTTGGCTAGAACATGGACCTAGCTATTGATGAAATGGCTGAGAATCTGTGGGGCCAGATTTAAGTCCCCTTCTGAGAACACTGGAGAGATCAAAATTGGATGATAGAGTAACATCAAACACTGTTGAGGAACATGGATGACTAAAATGCTAGGAAGGGAAACAAAGGATAGAGAAATTCTGGTGGATCAGAAAGGCTAATATACTGGAATATGGAGCCAAATGATAGCAATCAGTATGGTGCTTGATATTCAGTTCATTAATTCATCCAATAACTATTGTGAGGTAGTGCCAGACACTGAAAATAAAATAAGAAAATACGAAAAATGTGCCCCTTTTTAGGAGCTATCATTAAATATTCAGTAAATAAACGAATGGCTATAGAAGGATGAATCAATACACTTTTGCAGAGTATCAGATCAGACGTGAAAAGCAAGAGCAGACGTGGGGTAAAGGTAGCACAGCAAAGACAAAATCTGACTTTTCTCTCTTATGGGGCAAGCTGGACATGTGAATTGATGAGTAGAGCCTGATAGAAAGGAACAGAAAGGTAGCGGATAATTAGGATGAAATTTTCTCCTTATTCCTGAATGTAGGTGAGGCAATAAATAATTTAGCAGCCAGAAATTAATTTTTTCTCCTTCCTTTTAATTGATTTTTTTTAATGTGATAGGTCTAAAGGGTCATCATTCCCTTTAATGAGTGGGCCACTTCACAAAAAATCACTACAAGCCAGAGCCCTCTCTCAAGATAACACATGAGGTGGACATTATTTCTCTTGGACTACAGTAGACTCCAATCAGTGCGAGCAATATCCTGATGTGCTCAGTTCAGGATATTGCTAACCCTGCCTCTTAGAACATTAGATAATGATCCTATTAACCTTAATGTTCTAGAGTAATTCCTTTTCACAATCCTGCAGATTCTCTTTTATAAGGCAGCACATTCCCAGGAAGCTGTTAGGGACTCATAATACCATGTCAGCAATCAAATGAACCAGCATCTCCCATTCAGTGGGTCTGTATTAGGACCTTCCAGTCAGCTCTCTGTTGAACAGACAGCAGTCACCTTTTCATAGTTTAAAAAAAAAAACAAAACTCAGTTACCCCACACCTGTAGGTAATGGGTAACCTTAGAGGGCAAAGGAATGGTGTTCAATTATAGCAGATGTTCTTAGTTATATGAAGCTTATTTGAAATAAATGTTACTGTCTTTATTTAGCTAAGAAATCAGGTAAAGCAGGAAACATGCCATTTGGTCCTTGTTGATCAGACTTCCAAATCCTCCTTGGAAATCCCAGAAGGTTATCATGAAATTTAAAAGTTCATTCATATTTTTTTTAGTAATCTTTTTTCCCTAATGTTCAGATAAGAAAGTCACCAATGTTTAATATCAGAAAAATGGCTCATATGTCAATGAAGAAAAAAGAAAACTGCACACATGCCCATTAAAACTGAAACAAAGCATTTACATTTTTTAGCTAAGGGGGTTTGGCCTTTAAAATATGCTGTAACATAGTTCCAGCATTTTAATTCTCTGTGTATTTAGCTCATTAATAATGCTTAGAAATATTGTGTAGCTGACTTTTTAAAGAATTCATAGAAAAAATTGAAATGCTTTCTATTACATGCCAATTGACAATCCAGGTAACAAGATATTTAAAACCATCATCTTGATACATATATGAAGCCATTACCTTCTTAAATCAAGCAGGAAAATGATGAACTGTCTAAGAATTTAGTGATTATTCAAGTCTGTCCTCATGTGCATGTCCATGCAACTTCTAATTTCATTTTGCTTTACTCTTTACTCTTGGCTCTAACCTTTTTATTTGTATACTGTCCTATTATTTACACACACACACAAACACACACACTTTGGAAGCAAAATAAAGGAATGAAGACTAATCTAAAGGCATGTTTGTCAAACTAGTCCCTTATAAATGTTGCCCATGGAAGTGAAAATTTGAACTAGCCACTTCCTCCTCAGCATGTGCGTTTTGAAGGACAGTTCCTTAGCTGAGTGGTGACTGCACAGATTCCTCCCCGATGAAACTGCTCTGGGAGTTACTGTCTACCCCTGCGGAGGCGCTGTAAGTGGAAATAGGTGCAAGAGGAATCCCCTCCTGCCCAAGCCCCAGAGAGACCTTCACTGCCCACTGCCTTGGCCTTGTCTATTAGACACGCTCTGTTGAGCTCTGAGGTTCTTTTAATCCAATTTTGAAAGAGAAACAGGCAAACTGAAAGAAAGACCTATGAATGCTGAGGAAGGAAATGGATGGGGAGAAGTGAAGTCACCTGCCCTTGTCTTCCAGACTCCCCAACCAACTTGACGAACCCTCCTTTATCTAACCTTCTTTGAGTCTCTTTACTCCTACCTGAGAAGTCTTCTTTGGCACATCAGAGACTTGCGCTTCTGATATAAAGATTTCCTCTGAAGAAATTTCTGTTGATAAACTTGGCTAGGGTATGGGGCACTTCCTTAGAAGGCCTTCCATTGTCTGCAGAATGTGAGAAAAACCACTGATTATAAACTATTTTTCTAAAAGAGACACCTGAGTTTGGGGAGTTCATATGGATGTGGTCTTTCTGTTGCTGAGCTTTTCAGTCGCAGAAGCTTAATTTTTTTACTTGCTCCCAGAGTTCTGAGACTGAGGGATTGAATGTCAGTCCCTAAGCTTACTCCAGGGAAGTATACTAAAAAGGCCAATGCATTTATCTACAATGAGGATAACCACCTCCAAAGAACTTGAGTGTTCATTGTCTAGGCCAATATCATGGCCAAGTGTGTGGGAAACCAATTGTATAACCAGGAGTTGGCTGGGTGAGTGCATGATTATGGCAAGGACAGTGATGTGGTATCCCTAAACAGTGGTGAGTCAGTTTATGTACTAGGAGAAAAGAACACAGAGTTTGCTGTCACAGTAACCTTCATCCAAAGGTTTTGTCCCTGTAACAAATTTTTGAAGCTATTGAGCTTCAGTCTTTTCACCTAAAAATGTAAGAATACCTTTTAAGTAAAAGTTGAACATCTTAAGTAAGATGGCACATACAAACACAGCCCAGTGTTAGATTCGTGGAAAGTGCCCATAGGTTGTGATATTATCAAGCATTGTCATTATCATTAGTGTTAAAATTTATCCAAGCAGTCTAAAGATGGGTCTTGCTCCCTCAAAGATTTCGTTTGTTTATTTTTAGTAGGTGGTATGCTCTGTTCCACTTGATGTAGGGACTCTTCTCTGGATATTACTGGCTAATACTCATAAATTATACCTGACTGACTTTGATTTTCCTAGACTCAATGCAAATTAGCAATTCATTTCCTTTATGATGTCACAGAAAAATTATACTAATTATATTTTGATCTACCAGAGATTTGACACACATCTTATTTTCACTAAGGAGAGTTGAGTCTCTCTGACCTTCATTTGCACAATAGAGATTAAAATTCCTGTGTATAAGACACTTGTGAGTATTTTGTGACTGAATGAGAGAATATTCTTTTCAAATGCCTAGCACATGGCCTGGTGAGTAGTTGGATCCTTAACAATGCTAATTGAAGCTACTGCATATTTAAAAACCATTCCTGCAAGTGATTGCTCTCGATGAATTATGTTGACTCCTGTTAGTTTCTGTTAAAGGGAGTAGCATCCTGGCCTGTCCTCAGTTAATGAAGAATATTCTATACTTTGAAGTTAAGGTGTCTGATACTGTTCTTCTCAGGGTATAATTGAGAGGTATGTAAGAAGAAAAGGGAAAAACCCTTTATACCCAAAAAAGCAAGGATATAAGTCCCAAAACTTCTTAGATACTTGTTCCAGTAAAGATTTCTTTCTCTTATAGTGAATAATTGGAAATAAGGGATTCCAGTCAGTAGTGGTTAGTCATCTAGCTATACAATCTTATGCCATCTATATCCACAAATCCAAAATAGATTTTTGTCTTAATTGTAGGCAGTTCTATACATCTGCACCTGATTCAATATTCTGCCATTTCAGTAGAGCGTATTTTTAAAAAGTTGATTTCCACAAATATATATTGGGCATATTATTTGTGCAAAAGTTTCAACAGGGTGTAGCATTACCGGTTTTTTGTTATAAAAGGACCACTTTGACCATTATATAAGAAGAAGAAAGTAAGAGTGGGCATGAGGAAATAGGACTTGTTAGGATTGTGTGCAAAGAGAAAACTAAAAGTTTGAGAACATATGGGCCCCTCTTGTAGACATAACTTTTCATGACTGATCCTTTCATTTAGCATGTGACTTCTAAGAGAACTTGTTTCCCATTACTAGATTCCTGGCTATGTTCCATGTTGTTAAATTTGCTGTAAATCTAAACATAGAGCAATTGAATTCTTAAAGTAAATTTATTGTATTATCAAGATAAACCTGTTTCCCCAAAGCTGGAAACCATTATCTGTTGATGGCTTACATAATTTTTTGTATCTCTAATGAATCTTAATGCTCTCAGACAGAATGTCTACAAATAGATAAACAACCAACAAATAAAGTAATAATGGGAATTCCTGACTGGAATTCACAGGGGAGAATTAAAATCCAATAAGCAGTTGCAATATACCGATCCTTTTCACTTCTGCCTTTTAACAGCTTAGGGATTTAGTGATTGAAAATAAAGCAAATTATTTCTAAAACTTCTAAAAGTAAGAAATGAAACAAGTTCAGTTGTTGTTGTTTTTTTTTCCAATTTGCTTCATTGGAGAAAAATTGTCTTTCATTCCAACCTGATACTGTGTTCTTCCTTGTAATCCAATATTAGAGCATTATTAGGATGAGATTGTTCTCTCTGTAAATGTAGTTGGAAACACATATTGAAAGTCCGTAGGTGTTTGAAAAGGGAATGTTGCAAAGTGAAAATTCATAAACTTTGATTATAAATTGGACAGTATCATTCATTAGAACACAAAGGCTTTCTCTTCATTACAGAAACACAGGGATTTGATACAGGTAGAAAGTAATTTCGATGCCCAGAAATACAATACATTGTGAATAAAGCCTCATTTCTCCCATAACAGGAAAATGATATACAATCTGTACTGTGTCTTTATAAATGAAAACCCACTCACACGCATATGTCCAAACAGACCAAACAATACAGAAATGGGAAGACCATATTTTTTCCTGGAATTTCTTTACATTTGGATCAGCATGTGTTCATATTTGATTTATAACCTTCACAAATTGAAATTTGGCCCCACAGGGAAGGGAGTGAGCTTTGTTTTGAGTAGAAAAACACTGTCCTAGTAGTCTGACCCAAAGTTTGAATTTTTCTTTATAAGTAAAGAAGTATCTCAAACAAATTGTTACGGTAATAAATAGCAGGCTCTACAATGTTTTAGATGGAAATTTGGATTTTTCCCATCCAACTCCCCATGTCCACCTCTTCGTTCACCACCACCCAAAAAAGATACTGTATCTCCAAACAGAAGGATTTGCTGTACAGTGATGTTAGTCATAGCACTAGCAATAAAATGGAATAATTAAGGCACGTTGAAGTCCTGATTCTTCATTCCTAATTGTGGATCCTATATTCTTTCTAGATTTTACTCTTGTCATCCTTAAGTACAAATAATCTGAGAATTAAATGAATGTGTGTGTGAAAGTAAATGGTAGACACCCATTCGTGAAGCGGAGATAAGCCTTGCTTGTCTCCATTATACTTGCTTTCTTCAGTGTGAATTCCTTACTTGTGCTCTCCTTTTATTTTTCCAGATATAACATCACTGTGTGTACTATAGTATCCCACTTCCTAATTATTAATTTAACCACAATAAATTTAAGTTTAGGTGACACCATATAGCATAACTCCAGTATAAAGAAATAGAGGAATGTTCTCTTTGTATTGCAATTATTTGTGATTAAAATATTGAATGTTTGGGGCGCCTGGGTGGCTCGGTCGTTAAGCGTCTGCCTTCGGCTCAGGTCATGATCCCGGAGTCCCGGGATCGAGTCCCGCATCGGGCTCCCTGCTCAGCGGGAAGCCTGCTTCTCCCTCTCCCACTCCCCCTGCTTGTGTTCCTGCTCTCGCTGTGTCTCTCTCTGTCAAATAAATAAAATCTTTAAAAAAAATAAAAAATAAAAAAATAAAATAAAATATTGAATGTTTATTAAAAATGTGAAAATAAAAATTGACAAATTTAGAAAGTGAAAATATTTTGTGAAGTAAGGACTACTGGGCCACTCTTAAAGAGATGTGCTTTTTGTAAGACTGATGAATCACAGACCTGTACCCCTGAAACAAATAATACGTTATATGTTAATAAATAAATAAATAAAATAAAAAATGATAGTTCCATGATTTTATGTTGCATGCAATTTAACAATTTACTTTTGGCATATAATCATACATTTGTTGATTGGATATGCAAACATTGATCGAACATCAATAAATAACAGGCAATTTTCAAGGCTCTGGGTAATAGCAATAAATAATCTAAACAAGGTGTGTGTGTGTGTGTGTGTGTGTGTGTGTGTGAAAATTATTACCACTTCCACACACAGATTTCTCTCCAGATGTTTAGATAGATCTTAATGTGCATATGCAACCTTCACAAATGGACATTCAGGCTGTTTCTAATGCCTCACAATTATGGGGAGAAAAGTAACAAGGAATTCTCAGTATATATGTATTTTGGCACTTATGCCAATGTTCACAAAGTTGAAATTAGGTCAAAATTATTAATATTTGTTATTTTGCTAGAAATTGCCAAGTTGCTTTTTACAATGTTGTGCTAATTTAAACTCCCATAAACAATAAATGCCTTATTACATGACACAAACATTTTGCTTCCCTGATAAATTAGCAGTGAGCTCTCTGAATAAATTTTCATAACTTTATTAATTTTGAGCATTGCCAGTTATTTATCCTTTCCCCATTGATACTTAGGCATTTTCTCTATTATGGATATTAACCTATTGGCTTCTAATTATATTGTTTAAGGTAAACTAATAGATGCTTTTGATTTGTATTATTTAAATTTATCAGTGTTTTCATGACTTTAAGATTTTGTCAGATTTCAAGCATTTCCTACCCCTAAGTTACACCCACTTACATTTTCTTCTAGCCCTCTTGTGTTTATATTTTTTACATTCAAACATTTAATCCACTCTGGATTTTGAATCAGGAATAAAGTAGTGCTCTAGCTTTACTGATTTCAAGTGGCTTCCCCTTGGCCTATTGACATTTACTTAATAGCTATTTTCCTACTAATTTAAAATGTCATTTTTATACACATCAAATTCCCATATATATTTGGATTTTTTGGAGTCTTCTCTTCAGTTCCACTGATCAGTCCATTCTTTGACCAGTTCCATAATCTATTAATAAAGATAGATCTTATCTTTGGTAGAGTTAATTAACCTTCATTAAATTTAAGATTTATCTGTGTATTATTGTATATTTATTCTTCTAAATCAATTCTAAAATTTTGTTGGTATTTTTATGGGAGGGCAGCATTTCATTTTTAGATTAATGTAAGAAACATATCTTTACAACATTGAATCATCTAGTCCAAGAACAAAAAATGTCTTTCCATACATTTCTGCATTAGTTTATAATTTCTACAACCTCTGCATTTCTTAAGTTCATTTTCAAGAATTTTTATGGTCTTATTGCCATGGTAAGTAGGGTTGTTTTCATTAAATTCTCTTACATGTCATTATTTACAATATGAAAAAATCTCTAAGTTCTATTAAAATCAAATTTATTTTATTGTCCTGGATTTTCTAGTTGTATTAATAGCAATTTCAAATAGTTACAGCATTTTCTTTATTTAAATAGTCATAATAATACTATCATCTAACTATATTAACATATCCAGAGGAATATTAAATATCAGTGGTGATAAATGTTTAAGTTCTCTTGATTTTATTTTCAATGCTTCTAGAATGTTACCATTAAGTCTAAACATTGTATTACCTTTGGTATTTTATATAGATATTTAGCATATATGTAGCTGTATGTGTGCCTGTATAAATAAAAATTCATATTCAGTTAATTATATAATTTATTGAGATTTTTATGAGGAAAGAATGTTGAATTTCATCAAATGCCTCTTAAGCATCTGTTAAAGAGATTATATGGTCTGTCTCCATGGATCTATTCCGGTAGTCAGTTACAGGTGTTGATATCCTAGTACTGAAATACCATTGCTTTTCAAGAATAACTCAAACTTGGTCATAATGAATTATTCTGAGAAAATAGTGCTGAATTTTATTTAGGGATTTTTTTCCGTTGAATATAGTAAGTGAAATTAGTGTATAGTTTTCTCATTTGAGTGCATTGGCTTTCTCAGGATCTGGTCTATGTGTTACTCTGGCTTTGTAAAATAAATATAAATCTTCCTTTATTTTCTGAAATACCTTAAATATCATAAGAATGATGTGCTCCTTGTAAAGATAAAGCAATTTGATGTTGTAACTAAGTTTGGCACTATTTCAGGAAGTAGCTCTTTGACAACATTCTTAATACCCTCCAAGATTATTGACCTGTTTAGGATTTTTATCACTTCTTATGTCAATTTTGGTAGTTTGTTTTCCTAGAAAAATCAATCATTTTATTTAGGCTTTGAAACATTTAATTTCCTCTATAGCTATAATTCTTTCCCCTTTATCAAACCATGATCAGTATTTGTACTTTCTTAGTCTTGGCTAGATCCAGCTAGCTAGTGGCTATTTATTTTATTAGTTTTTAAAAATACAAACTATAGGTTTTTAGAGGGAATTTGCTAGAGAGTAGTATGATCCTCTTGGCTACTGCAGCCTCACCAAAAGTATATCTGTCATGAGTGAACTTTTTCAGAATTTCAGACACCCCTCCCCACTCCCACCTTCTTACCAGTTCTTCTGCCTATTTGATGTCTAGTCTTCTTTCAGTTAGGCCCTAACCTGACAGGTCTAGGAGTGAATAAAGTATAAGCATAGAAAACAAAGAATCCCCAGGAATATGTTAGATTTGTACTCACACGACTTTCCTGAAAATTAAATATCCCTGTCATTTGGTGGGAATGACCTAATTTCTCTTTTCTGGAAATCTTACTAAGTGTGTGACCTTGCACAAATCACTTAACCTCCTTATACCAGTTTCCTCATCTGTAAGTTGGAGATACTAATAGTTTCTATCTCCTAAGGTAATTATGAGGATCAAGTGAACTGGATGGAGTTAGTATTGTCGAAGTGCTTAGAAGAGTGCCTAGTGGATCTCAGCATAGAGTGAGCACTATTGATGCCTTCATTTCAGAGAACGTTGAGATCACTGTGGATGGTAGTAGGGTAGGATGATGATATAGAAATTGTTGGCTCATCCCCTTTCCAATTCTGACACCTCCTAAAAGCGGAAGATAGCAACCACTCCACTGACTATCCAGGCAATATAAGACTGACTGGTTGCTCTTGACATGTAGGCGGTTACATCTGAAGAGGGCAGATGGTGGTAGAGTTGGTAGTTCATAACCCATGAGGGATATACGGTCCTGTTTTTATTGGAGCCATACAGAGGGCTGAGTGAGAAAAGAATTTCTCTCAAGATGCTATTTAAAAAAAGTGGAACTTTATTTAAATCATTTTTTACAGTGGCGTACCAATTTGTCCCTTCCCATCTGTCTGCTCAACAAAGACATGGAGATCAGGACTAACCTTAGTACAGAGCAAATCAGCCAAAGGGCCTCAGGTCCAGATAATCTGGGAGAGAGAAAGCCTTATTGCAAAGAATTCTGATCAAGGAACCTTAGGGTACTGAGCCTGGGAGAAAATACAGTCATTTCTGCCACTTTTGCTGAAGCTATTTATGAATAAAGGAAAGAAACAGAAGAACTTCTTAAAATTAAATGGTACATAAAATGTTTAAAGAATGCTTAAAAATGGGAACTTGTAGACCCTCTGTTCAAATTGCATATTTGGTGAGGCAAGAGAAATTCTGTGGGGAAGGAGGAAGAAAGAAAATTAACACATGGTATGCTTAGATATAGAGTAAATGTTTTCCAAGTGTTCACAACAATAGGTCAGAGGCAGATCTCAGAACTGAAATAGAGTACAGACATCCAGTCCTGACTCTAATTATGAATCCAAATCCATTCCTTAGAGATAATGTGATAGTCTTGAGAAAGCATTTTGATATTCTTAAACTATAGAAACATATTACTGTTCTATAGGCTACTTCATACTCTGCAGCATTAGAGAATTGCTTAAAATACCCTATGTATGCAAATCTATGGTACCTCATAGTTTGAACTATAAATTATGTAATGTATTAAAAACAGTCCATAGTTACCACTGACAGATCACTGCATTTCCCCCCACCACCTATCCTTGCCTTCCTCCTCACCCAGTCCTAATATTTTCAACTTCTAGTAAACATTGGTGATTTCTCCCCTCCCTTTCTTTTTGAAACTACATAAGAGTGGAGCATTTCTTTCTACAGCCTGATAATCCTGGTTCAGAGAATACTGTAACAATACAATGACAGACTAGAGAAGGGAGGACAGGAGGTGCTGGATTGTTCTCCTTGGATGGTCTCCTTCATGACCTGACAGCTCCCCGTCCTCCCTCCTGCTTCTGTTCCTTGCTGAGTTCATTTATTTCAGATGGCTGTATGTCTGGACACTGAAATCTCACCTTTCAAAGGTTTCTATTGGAAAATACCCTTTCCACTGGACAAAATTGGCTGTCCACCTGGCTTAACTGCTTCAACTCAAGGCCACACTGATAATCCATTTGACATTCTCATTGTATTTCCTCAGTCATCAAATGCTTGATCATACACTGTCTTGTATAAACTTCAATTTATCTTATTATTCATGTTTGCCAAACAAGACTGAGATCTCTCTGTGAGCAGGGGTTTCATCTTTTGTTGTTGTTTTCTGGTAATAACTACCTCCCTTTAACCCCCTCCCATCCTCCAGTACTTAGCGGAGGCCTAAATATAGTCAATAGACTTTAGATTATTCTTGGGAAATTGAACTGAATAGACACCCGGCAGATAAAGTCTACCTCTTATTATCTTAATTTCCTCCACAAATGAAATGGACTCTTTGAAAGAATTTACATATTGAACTCTTATTCCCACAATTATGGAAGTCGTTATGCTAAATCCTGGAACCAGAAGAATCTCAACAGTGCTTTTTAAAACTTCCTATTCTCAGACTCCTCCCCTGGAAGTTTCTGTTTCAGGGGTTAGTACAGAGTTTGGCAATTTGTATTTTCAGCAAGCATCCCAGGGGATTCTGGCTTGAGCCACTTTAGAGAAACACTGAACTAGGCAAGATAAGCCTACATCTGGGAAGTCTTGAAAAAGTATTTTTCTCATTTAAAATCACCATTTACCTTCAAGCTCAAAAGAAATAGCACGTTTCTTCTTTTATTTTTATTTTTAAAGATTTTATTTGAGAGCGAGAGAACACAAGCAAGGGGGAGGGGCAGAGGGAGAGGGATAAGCAGGCTCCCTGCTGAGCAGAGAGTCCAATGTAGGGCTCAATCCCAGGACCCTGGGATCATGCATGACCTGAGCTGGAGGCAGATGCTTAACTGACTGAGCCAAACAGGCACCCCTGAAATAGCAGATATTTCTATAACACAAGACCATTTATGCAATTACTGAAGGACTTCAGAGATCAATTAAAGAATGTTGTAAACCAACTTATCGGTCTTTCTAGCCATCATTCTCCATCCATTGATCTGACTGCCTACCTACTCACATACCTGCTCATCTATTTATCTACATCCTCTATATCTACTGTGAATCTTGTTAATTTAAGGCATTCCCACACTAATAGCTTATCCTTTCTAAATTTAGTATATGCTATGGCAAGAAGTCACAACCAAAATTTTTATAGAAACTAATTTGACACAAAAGGTTTAAGGATTAAATCTTAGGGCATCTGTTTTTCTTTATGATTGAAATATCTCTGGGAGATCTGAGTTCTTTCCCTTTCTTAGGAGTAATTTAATCTAATAGGTGGTTCTTTTCATTAGGAAAATTTATTTGCTATTGATGGTAAAGCCTCATTTTCTCATTTTTATCACCAGGCTATTTGTTTTTGTTCTCTGTTAAATACCTCCTCTTTTCCTTTATCTGTTATATGTAAAACTCAACTGAAAACTTTTTTCTTCACTGTCATTACTCAGTCCATATTGAAAATATTGAGCAGTTTGATTCACTAATTCACCTATTTCCTTAACTATTATTAAAGCCTATTTGCTCAATTGCCGGTTCATTCCATATTTTACTGCTAACATCCTCTGCTACTTGAAACTGAAGAGATAGGATTTTATTAGTCTTCCATACAAAAGGGATTATCCACTTTAAGATGTGAAAGTCAAAATAGCACTTAACCTTTTACCATCTAAAGTATCTGGCTGGCTCTTCATTTTCCAGTCATTAGAGTCTATATTTGGCTTACCAGTTTTGCTTTCTTTGACTCCCTAGGACTTAGAATTTGGATTGCTTTAAATATTCCATTAAGACCCAACACCGAAGGATCTAACCGAGGTAACAATTTGGGGATTTTCCCCAAATTCACTGCTTGTTGTCATTATAGAACATGAAGGTGATTTCTGAGCAAGACTCACTTGCTACTTAATTAGGGCCTCCCCAGCTGGGATTTGGACAAATAGTTCATCGAGAGTCTTACTCTTAGCTTTGCAGCTGCAGCAATTCAACTTTTGCCAGCGCATCTAGAATGCTCAAATTGAAAGCTACAGGAATAGATTTTTAGTACCAGAACTCCGTGTGAACCAGCTAGAAAGGTATCAATCCATAATGAGACTTGAGACTTCAAGTAGAACCACAATGCTTACATCTTCCATTCAGCACACTCACTCAAGTTAGGAAAACCAAAATGGAAAAGCAAAAAGAAGTCGTTTATTTGGTGAGCAGGGAAACAAATCTATGGAATTGTTGGTGATCTCAAGAGCTAGTATCTCCAGTCTATCAAGTGGAATCATGAACATTTGGGATATTTCTATCAATTAAGTAAAAATCCTTAGGATGGGAGGATCAGAGAAGCTTCTCCTTATGGCAGTGTTAGCCACCGATGAAGTCGAGATTCTGGTTGCTGTTTTATTAGCCTAATCGTTCTTCAGATATGTAAATACTATTGACAAACTATTTTCTTTGACATAAATCATCTTGGCTACCATTTCCTGAGTCAGATCCTTTGCTAAATGTATGAAATATGTTAGGTTATTTAATACTTTAATCATGAACGAAAAATCCTATGTGGCCTTTGGAGAAAGGTGGGGTCGAAAGGTTAAGTAAGTCACCCAATGCTACATAGGTTGTAGCTCAAATTATCAACAACACTTGTCGCTAAATTTCTTTTTCTATTTAAAATACTTACAGGAAACACTACATATATTTGATATCATGTGTTGGCCTTGCTGCTTTAACTTGGAGAGGGTAAACTTCTTAGGGAATTCTGGAAACACCTTATCAGCCATAGATTTTAATAAAGCATGGCTTTTCACTTTTAATTTCCACAGTGGAAGAAAGTAAATCCCAGTCTCAAAAGAAAAAACTGGTCTTCGTGGTATATGCAAGAAAAGGAAGAGAGTTGTGCAGAAAATAACTTTCTGTTAGTAACTCATCCATAAAATTCTTCTTTGTGTCATGGCAACCTAGAAATGTGCTGAACGCTATTTTTTTTTTCTTATAATTTTCCAATAAGATTTCTACCTGGTTAACAATTGTAGCTAAAAATTGTGCTTGACCGTGAAATACCATTGCATGCATAGACTAATATGTGGAGATGGGACTGTATTTCATGGTGTAATCAAGTCTGCAGAAGCTAGTAGTACAAATCAATACAAAATGATTCTGGGATCACTTGAAGTGTTATATAATGAAGTATTACAGTTTTCAGTGAACACTTCTTTTTATGTGGGGTTTTCCTAAGCATTGTAGGAGACTGATCTTCTCTAGCTCTTGGCTCCTCAATGCCACTAGCATCCTCCAACCTTGTGACAACCAGTGTCCCTACACCACATTGACAAATACCCCTTCCTATGGTTAACCTTTCTGCCCCTAGTAGACAACCACTGGAAGGAAGTATAGTTGGTCAAGGGTACATTTCTAAAAACTCTAAAGTGAGGGCTAGGTCCTTAACTCAAATACTAGTTAACAAGAGTCTCCATTCTTTTCCATTTCCAGCGAATACCATGACCAAAATAACTTCACATTTCTGTAATCAGCTAACAAAAACGTCGTTTTTCCATCCGCTTGAATAATTGAGGCAATTTTCTGTTTTAGGATACTCAACCAAATTTTAATTTGAGCATTATGAGCTTGGACTCAAAATAATTTGGTGTTTCTGGTATGAACTCTGATTTATATTGTTAATGATTAGTTACTTTATTAAGTACATGATAAAATAAAGAAATGAGCATAGAGTACTTTGAATTTATTCAAGAAAATAATCTTGATTTTTCCACCATGTGTGAAATCCTTTAATAGGCATTAGAGATACAGACATGAGTAAGAATCACTCTGTTTTTGTGGAGCCTACAACCTAGTATGGAAGGCAGACTATCAACCAAATAATTACCAGACAGTTTGCTAGGTAATACAGAAAATATATGTACAAAATGCTATGGCAAAATTCAGGGAGTGGCAATAACGGTCTATGGGGTTAAAGAACACTTCCAAGAAGATATTAATTTGAGCAAGGTTTTTAAGGTATGAGTAGAAGTTTGCCAGGTGGAAAATAGCTTGCAGCGAGAGAAAACTGTATGGGCAGAAACACAAAAATAGCAGTAGTCCAGTGAGGATGGAATAGAAAAAAATGGCAAACTATGAGACTTCAGTGATGTGTGCGGATTCAAGGGAATAGGATAAGTACGGCTTCTCTCCTTGGATAAACATGAAGTCTGAGGAATTTAAGGTGACAGTGACAAGTGATACAGTTTGCAAATCCTAAATCACTCTATCATAGCATTAACAGATCTGGTAGACTCAGTGAAGACCTCTGAGTTTGTGTTACAGATTTAACTTTCCGTTTTTGTGAAGTCAGAAGGGAGCAATGTTTTTGATTGCCACTGGTCAGATTGTCCTGGCCTCCCTAGTCTCAATGTCTACCAAGAACATTAAAGAGCTTTTCACATTAATGCAGAATTTTTATTTATTCATTTCTGTCTTGTGAGGTAGGCTAGTTAAGTCCACCTTTTTAGGTCTTCAAGATTTAGATTTTCTTAGATGCAACAATAAGATTTTGTTTTGCTTAAAGAACCAAGGCTACCTTGGAATTGTATATATCTACATGAGCATCAGTCTCATGTAAAAGTAACTTTTACTTGAAAGACCTCTCAAGAAATTTAAGGAAAGTGTTGGTAAAGTGAATTGAATGGCCTATAAATCTTTTTAATAATTGCAGGACCAAATGTTACCCAAGGGCATTAATGAGTGAGTTCAATGGTTCTTTGGGATGACACAGAATGACTCAATTTGACCTTTTCCCCTCAAAAAACAAAAATATAGATTTTTCTGTTTATACTTAGTGTTCATTGTATTTCCCTTTAAAAATGTTTTTATGATAACTTAATTTCCAATATGCTCATCTCAATGTATTTTATAAGCAATTTCTATAAATCTGGCAGTAAAATCTCTTTACATTTTATATTAAATCTCACAGTAGGAAAAAATGAATTTAATGAAAAGAGCCAAGTAAAGAATCTAAGCATTTCTATTGTTAACCATGGAAAATGCTCTACTTTCTGTCCTTTAATTAAAAATCTACATTTCTCTTATCAGTTTTGCTTTCTGCATTTGTACCCCAGTGAATATACAGTAATGTAGCTGATATACCAGTCCTATGTTGTAATTGGATGAAAGGGAAAAGATAATAAGCTTAGAAGGATATATTCCACTCACCTAATTCCTTACTTCATCGGCATATGTACTTACCACTTGTGTATACACTATATAAATAAGGGTGTATGTGTCCTGTGTTTAAAACAGCTCCAGAAAGCTGTTGGAAGCTAAGATTTCTTTTGCCAGGAGCAAATTGCCAGTACTAAGGTTAAGACTCTGGTGACTTTTTTAGTAATAACTGAGAGGCCAACATAGTCATTGCTAAGGTCCAGCCCTGGCATTGCTGAGTTGCACGTGTGTGACTCTCATTCTGCAGTGGTAGATAATGATGCACTCAGCAAGGCTGCTCTAAGTTTTTTTTGATACTTAACTAACCTGAAAAATAGCTTCAGGCATGATTGAACAGACCACTCCCTCCTACAAGCCAGGCCTTTTTAAGGATCACTGATAGAAAAGGGATAAACTTTCAGTGAAATGGGCCATCAGGAGAGAAATAACCTATCCTTTTCTTGGACAAAAACGGTGCTTACGTATTGGGGATGGGGCAATAGCTTTCTCACCTTCCTTGTCCCTGGATTTTTCATTTGTGAAGTACAGGAAAAGATCTTGCCTTTTGGAATGCCAGTCTTTGGCAGATGTATTGATTTTATATTCATTGAAATGACCACGAATGAATTAGCTTATATAAATTCCTTAGGTTTGATTATGATAACACGTATTTTATATGCTTGTTAATATTAGCATCATTAACCTTTTATATGATCTTACAAGAGGCTCAAGGACATGAGTACCACTACAAAAGGAAGTGAAATAAAGTTCATGATTATTTTAATGAGTCACTGAAAATGCCCGCTTTTCAAAGCAAGGCTATAATTCTTAAAGACTGGGGGCAATGAAAGAAGATTACAGTACCTCACTACATCACTTAACTTAGATTCAAATATGAAAAATGGCCTCATGGAAAAAAATGCATCAATTCTGCATTTGATAAGAGGAGCAGAATTTTAAAATTCTCAGCTGTCATTGACTGATTGTATTGGAAAGGCATCTTTCTTTGCCTCTCCTATAAAATATATGTAGACCAAGTATATTTTATAATCTTCAGCCATGTCTATTAATAGAGATAGGGATTTCTAACTTATTACAGATGCTATTGAAGTAAAAGCAAAAGAAAAAGAGTTCAGGGAGAGATACTGAGGAGTGGTCTAGTATAATTGATGATTAATTTGCCTTTGATCTTGGGAAAAAGAAGTCAAATGGTGAAGACCAAGGGTCTTGAGTCAGATGGGGCTGGGATCAGATCTTGGTCACTGGTTACTTTGATTTTAGGTGTCCGAGTGATCTTGAGCAACCTTAACTTTTCTGAGGCTTATTTTCTCTGCTATCAAATGAGGATGATATCTACCTTCCAGGGTTTTTATAAGGATAAACTGATAACATACATAAAGCACTTAGCAACAAAGAGTTGGGCACTCAGTAGCTGATAGTAGATAGGTATTTTAGAGGAATTTTATTTTTATTCCCCAGAAGTGAGTAACATATGAAATGAATAGAAACATACTCTCACATTGAGTTTCTTCTGTCGAGTTTGTCAAAGTATCCAGTTTTGAGTGATTTACTTTGCATAAATTTTCTAGAAACTTTCTCTTACCTCATGGAACTCAAGATACACCAGAGTATTTTTTTTTTTTTAAGTAAAGGAAAAAAGTGTCAATTTTGTAAGACCAGTGAAGTCCATGAGCACAGACCCATTGCTATATTCCTTTTGCTTGAAAGTAAGTTCATTGACCAGAAGCAATGCTATGTGGAATATTACAATGGTGGATAAGGCATTCTCTAATGATTACAGATGGTAATTTTGGCAGAAACATAGCATGCAGGGAAGGCAAATCTGATCCAGAGTATCTATTCCAGTATGAACAAAACACTGACCCTTTCATGCTAGAAGTGGTAATTAACCTGCCACCAGGTAGCTGGATGATTACCCCCAGGAAATGTTGCTATCCTGGGGACTTACTGTTGGTCTCTGCTGCTAGTGGATTGAACATACAGCAGTGGCCTTAGCCAAGTCAGCCTTTGTGAGTGGAAACCCATGTTGCTGGGCCCACTGATAACCTGCATCCCTGTCACTGTGGCCTTTATGTCTATGAGCCCACTGGGCAATGACAGTAATGGTTGGGGAAAGAGGCTGACTGGTGTTAACTGAACAGGTCCTCTTACCTACTTGATTATTAAAATCTTCCTCTGCTGAGATCACCTTTTGGTAAACATGTGAGACACAAATATCTTCATGTTTTGTGCCCATTTTTTGAGCGGTCTTTGCATATACCTTTCCCCCAAATTTTATTATCACCAGTTTTTCAACCATCAGGTCCCTTTCAAAACCCTGACCATCCAGACAAACCATTGGCCACAGCCCATGAGTCAGTATATAATTGCTCATCTTGCCATTTCTCCTTCCGTGCAAAGTAAACAGCCAGGGCTCAGAGTTCTCACTAGGAGGATTTCTCTTCACCAGTGTCTTTCAGGGATGTTCCAGAAAGGGGCTGTAGTGCTACAGCTATTCACTTTGGGGTGATGCCTTTATATTCTGCAGAGCCATCTATAAACCAGGCCCAAATCTGTTCTTCTGTCAACCCATCTTAAACTTACCGTGAGGCTCTAGGTACAGGCTAGCAGAAAGAAGGTAGTATATAGCAAAGGGGGAATCATGGACATGCGGGTCACTTCTTCATGTAACTTACTTGTGTCTTCAGGGTTTTCTTGGCCTAATCTTGTATATCCCACTTCCATTTGATGAAATGTTGTTGTGGATGCCCAACCTCATGGCTTGGTGGGTTAGATAACACCCGGTTCATGATGGGCAGCTCAGGTTGCCTGGTAACTTGGTGGCGATCAGTTTTTATTAAGGCCCAGTAGCAGGCCAAGAGCTATTTCTCAAAAGGAGGGTAATTTCTGCAGAGAATGTCAGGGCTTTGTTCTAAAATGCTAACGGCCTGAACTGTGATTCACCTATAGGGATCTGTCAAAGACTCTAAACAGTATGCACATCTGCCATTAGCACTTCAAGGACCATTGGATCTTCTGGGTCATATGCACCAAGTGGCAGAGCAGCTTACACAGCAGCCCGGACCTGTTGTAGAGCTGCCTCTTATTCTAGGCCCTCTTAAAACTAGCAGTTTTTTGGGTCACTTGCTAAATGGGCCAGAGTAAGACATCCAGTGAGCTCCAAAATCCAAAGAGGCCTTCCAGGCATTGTATCATGGTGGGTGGTGGTGGTGGTGGTGATGGTGATGGTGATGGTGGAGGAAGAGCCAGATGCAACAATTTATTCTTCAGCTCAAAAGAGATATCTTGACACGACCCACACTACTGGATCCCTAGAAATTGTCAACTTATTTCTACCTTCTTTCTATGTTACTATTAATACTTAGTCACTAGATCGAATCTGCATATCATCGACATAATGGACGAGTATGATACCTCATAGAAGGCTTCCCTAAATCATGACTTAAGCCTGAGGAGTTGATATATACGTGACATAAGATAGTAAAGTTGTATCGCTGGCCTTGCCAACTGAAACCAAACTGCCTCTGGTGGGCCCTAACGAAGACAAAAGCATTTTCCAGATCAATAGCTATGTACCAGGCATTAGGTCATACATTAATTTGTTCAAGCAGTGAAACCATCTCTGTTATAAGCAGAGCTACAATTTTTTTTTTAATAGAGCTGCAATTTCAATTACCACCCAGTTAAATTTATGATAATCCACTATCATTCTCAAAGATCCATCTGTCTTTTACACAAACCAAATAGAGTTGAATGGGGATGTGGTGGAAGTCACCACCCCTGCATCCTTCAAATCCCGAATGATGTCACTGGTCTCTGAAACCCTTCTGGAAGTACAGTGTTGAATTTAGTTCACTATTTTTCTAGGTAGAGGTAATTCTAATGGCATTTCCCTGGCCTTTTCTACCACAATAGCCCTCATTCCACAGGTCAGGGAACCAATGTGGGGATTCTGCCTGCTGCTAAGTATGTCTAGTCCAATTACACATTCTGGAACAGGAAAATAACCATAGAATGGTTGTGAGGACACACTGGGCCAACTGTGATATGGACCTAAGCAAAAACACCATTGATCACCTGACCTCTATAAACCCCTACTCTAACTCTTGGACCACAGTGACATGTTGGGTCACTGACAATTACTATTCAGAGACACTTTCCAGTAGTGCTCAAAAGGTCTGATTATTTCCTTTTTCCCAGTGCACAGTTACCTTGTTAAAAGCTGTAGGTCCCTTGGGGATGGCTAGGAGAAAGATTGAAAGTATATATTTTGGCAGTATGGTGGGGTCCTTGCCTGAGAGGACCCACTTTCTCTTTCATTCGAAGAGTTCTGTGTTTACAAACTGGCTCAATTCTGGGAATTGGTTGAGGGGCTGTGACTCTGTTTTTATGATTTGGATTAGACTTGTATTCACTTGACCTAAAACTTTTCTGCCTATATGGATCAAGGGAGAATTGAGTAGGCTTTCTACCTATTTTACTTCTAGAAATATCATGACCGACTAGCCAATACCTTAGGCCCAAATTGCTACTTGGCTTTGACGTCCATTACAACCACTATATCTGCCTTGTTTGGGGTAGTTGAGTGCTACCACTTGGCCTCTGCCTCCCCAGATCCAATTACTACTAGTGAATTTAAATTTTCCAAATCAGTGACTATAGTTTCTACTGTAAATGAGTTTTCACTATTCTTACCTGGTCTACAGAGAATAGTGATGACAGAGCTCTTCAAAAATGCCAGGGCTCAAAGGATACAAACACAGTGATTCGAAGGGGTACATGCGCCCCAATGTTTATAGCAGCAATGTCCACAATAGCCAAAATATGGAAAGAGCCCAGATGTCCTTCAACAGATGGATAAAGAAGATGTGGTATATATATACAATGGAATGTTGCTCAGCCATCAAAAAGAATGAAACCTTGCCATTTTCAACAACATGGATGGAACTAGAGGGTATTATGCTAAGTGAAATGAGTCAGAGAAAGACAAATACCATATGATTTCACTTATATGTGGAACATAGGGGAAAGGAGAGAAAAATAAGATGAAAATTGAGAGGGAGGCAAACCATAAGAGACTCTAACTACAAAGAACAAACTGCAGGTTGATGGAGGGAGGTGGGTAAGGAGAATGGATAATTGGTGATGGGCATTAAGGAGGGCATTTGATGTCATAAGCACTGGGTGTTATATGCAACTGACAAATCAATAAATTCTACCTCTGAAACTAATAAGAAAAAAAATGCCAGGGATCTACTCAAAAAATTTGTATCTCAAAGTAGTGGTGAAAAGTATGTCTTCTGAGCCTTTCCAGCGTGGATGAGTAACTCCTACATGATAAAGACCCTCTAACATTCCATTCTCCTTAAACCTTTAAATTCCTTTCCCTACATTAAACCAAAGCAGTTCTGGCATTTCTAATTTATTCACTATGGGCCACCTTTTGGTCCACGTGTTAGCTAACCAACCAGTTTATTAAGAGCCCTTCCTAATGCCCTGAACTTCAACATAAAATGCAGAATCTCTGCTTAATGAATGCAAATCAATAAATTAAGCTTGATCCAACTTCATGTTCCTTCCACCATTATCCCACAGTCTTAATATCCATTCTCGTGTATGGCCCCCAGATTTTAGTCTTAATTAGAAAACTGAAATAGCTCTTTTGGAGCATGAAGTACCTCCTCATAGGTCACACTACATACATCACCTTTAGAGACCTGATGAGACTTGAATCTAGTTATTAAGTCTAGAAGCAAAAATGGGTGGTTGACGTGGGTCCTGAGGGGAATCAGCATTGTGTTGCATGGCAACTGCCTTAAGAAATGCCGTTATGGTTCCTTGAGGCAATGCAGAGTTAATCCCATTAGATGGGAGTAGAGAGATTGCTACAGCTGGGGTTGAGGAGGCTACTTTTACTGGATGTGGGGAGGCTACTTCCACCTGGGGTGGGAAGTCCTCTTTGACAAGGAAGATTCATGAGGGGCTAAATGTCCCCAGATTCATCAGAGTCTTCCCACACACCCCTTCTAATTTACAGAATCCTATCTTTTCCAGTCAGTGCTTCATTTTAATAGTAGACACCCTGTAAGGCTGGAAGTTCAACTTGCCTTGTAATTCAGCCAGTTACAAGATCCTGTTTTTATTTTAAACAAGTTAAACCCTGTGGCTACAAGGAACATCGTCTCCTTCAGGGCACAGTTTCAGGTCATTTATGCAATGCTTGAGCTGGGAGTTCCAATCCCTGAACTTTTTTTTTTTTTTTTTTTTTTTTACTACTTTTTCCAGTGATACTAGGAGCAACTAGCCTATCTGGTTCCTTATTAGTTTTCTAAAACTGTTCAGAAGTATCATATACATAGTAACTCAGTTTCTCCCTTCTTATATGATTAGGAGTATTCAGTGAAGATATTTTGTATATTCCCATTTCCAGATCATGCCATGGATTATGACTATTCTGCTTACTACTAGAAATAGCCAGTAGCATCTTTAATCAGATTAGAGAGCCAATTCCAGAAACCCAGAAACCAACTCAAAAAACTCATCTTTAACATTCTATTAAATGGTTCCTCTAGAACCATTCACATCAAAATCTGTATCATCATACTTTTCCAGATAAACAGAACCAATAGGATAGATATATAAGTACACAGATAAATGAAATTAATGATGTGATTATTAATTTGATAAATCAAGGGAAGCAAAGACCTAAAGTTTGTTATACGTTTTTGGTAGAGTTGGTCAGCCTCTACAAAGTGAAGTACTATATATAAGTACTAGTGATCTAGTTTTTGAATGTTGGCGAGGTCCTGAGCCTATGGCCAAGAAAGAATTCTTGAGCTATCTTTGGTGCAAAAAAGGTGATTTTATTAAAGCACAGGACCCGTGGGCAGAAAAAGCTGCTGCACTGTGGTTATGAGGAATGGCTGATAATATACTTGGGAGTTGGGGAAGGTAAGGAAAAGGCGAAATGTACAAAAAGACTTTCATATGCTAAATAAGACCCTTAGGATACTGGAGGCCTTGCTATTGTCAGGCTAAGGTTGTTTTTCTCTCTAGAAAAGCATTAACATTAAGACAGTGGAGAGTTTCTTGGAGGAATGTCACACCTATCCCACTCAGGAGTAGGGGTGGGGGGGAGGTTGAGGGGTGTCAGCTTGTGCTTTGTCTTCAGCTTGCCTTCTGCTCCCTCATCACTAGCACATTAGAACTAGGAGAAACCCTAAAAATAAGTTCTGTCCTTTCTCTAGCCATCGGACTTTATCAGCTGCTGACAGTCTGCTGGGTGCTGGACTATACAGGCCTCTGTTCTTGGGACCCTTACATTTCTGTGAAGGGAGAACAACAATATCTAAGTGAACAATATAATTAATGAGATAATCATGGTAATGATAAGGGTTACCAAAGAAAGAAATAGGATGATGGAAGAGAATCACTAATAAATACTTTTGAGTTCAGTGAAGGGTTAGAGGCAAGGCTTTTTTTTTTTTTTTTTTTTTAATGACAGTATGTTGAGCCTCAGCTGTGGGAAGTCTGGGGAATCATGTATGAAGTTGGGGACAACCATATAAATAAAAAATCAATGTGGCTGATGAGAAAGGAGCAAGACTTGAGATTGTTAAGAGAGTGAGAGCCAGTAATATAAGACAAACCATGGCACAGAATTTAGCTATCACTCTAAAATCCATCAGTGGCCATTGGAGGGTTTGAAGAATGGTAGTGACCTGATAGGATTTCCTTCATTTTGTTGTGAATTTTGTTTTTGAGTAGATGATATAGCCACAGGGTTCATAAAGCAATAGAAAAAGGTTTTGTACTGTTGCTTTTCCTCATTACAGTCTTCTGAGTCCATTTCTGTTTTCCATTGTTCTCTCATGTGTTTTCTTGAATCGTCTTTCTTTAATCTTATATTTTGAAAAATTATATCTAAAAAATTTCTTGAATGCTCTTGCATTGCATCACCTGGTGTTTTATCTTTTCTCATTGTCCAGACATTTCTTCCTTGAGTTCTTACATTTCTTCGTTAGAGTCATCTTTTACAGCAATGACTTCATATATTTACTTAAGTCTATGGTGAAATGTTTGATTACATTTTTTATGTTCCATCACTTCTTTTTTTTTTTTTTTTTGAGAGTATCTTTCATCCATTGGCATATTTTGCTGCTTCTTACCACCTTTTTCAAAGGATCTTTATAACAATGCCATGTCCAGTACTGCTCTATTACTTCTGGTTGAATAGTTAAGATTTTACTGAATCAACTCTTTACAAGAGGTCCCTGCTGGTGGTGTAGGTAGCCTTCCAGACTATAGTTCAAGAGCTACACCTTCTTCTCCCCAGATTTAGACTGTTTGCTTCCTATACAGATCCTCTGAGTTTTGGTGGCATTTCTTTGATATGCCACTGCTATTAAACACATCATCTTGGCAACTGTTCTCTAATGACAGCCTCCTTTAGTCCTGTTTGTTGGGAGTGTGTGCAAGGGAGAAAAAGTAATCCAGGAAGAGTCTGATCTATTTTGAGATTTTGTGGAACAGAATGGATGGTGGTGCTTTATTTTGAGAGTTCTTTTCAGACATGCCATTTTTGTATGTTGATGATACCGTAAGACATCTGAAAAGAAATGTCAAATCTGGAACTAATGTGGTGGTCCTGGACTAGAGATTTAAATTTGGGTATCATTAAATTACAGATGGCATTTAAAACATGGAATTTGATGAAATCATATTTGGAGGGAATAATGAATATTAAGGACCTAATATTAAACCTTAAAAACACCAACATTTAAAAATAAAGGAAAACAGAGGATCCAGCAAAGGAGATTGAGGAGGAGTGGCATTAAGGTAGACAGACAACCACATTTCACTTAAAAGAAATCTGAGTTCTATGACCCATGCCTCCAGGCTGTCTGTCAGTGCTCCCTCAGCTTGTCCCTGAACAAACTGCTCTGCAGCTCAGTGATCCAAGATAATTAATACTTCAAAAAATCACTTACTGTGTAGGTTTACCTAGCTAGTAATATTTTTTAATCTTAGATTTAACATTAAAAACTATATGTTGTTGACTTCAATTTTGTATATCTAGTCCAGATCTTCTCTCAGAGCTCATATATCGTTCTACTTGACAGCCCTACTTAAATGGCTAATAGGATTTCAAACATAGATTTCTGTAATTACTAATATAGAGAATACTTATAATATGGAAAATAGGTATTTTGTAGTTTTTTATGACCAACCACAGTAATAGGTCCCCTCCCAAATGTAAATACATGATACATCATAGTTGTAAAATATATAGTATATAATATATCTGGTACTTCCTTAATATACATACTCAAGAAATAATTCAGTCTTTTACATCCTTTCTGTTTATCTTCATAATCTCTTCAAAGGTTACTTGTGAATAGGACAGTCTTCTTTTGAGCAGTTTTGTTCAAATAATCCTCTTAATGTCAATTGTTGTGTGGTTTGATATAATGAGGCAGATGCCTAATTATGCCTTTCTCTGTATTTTGTGACATTTGAGTTACTTATTCTTAGGGTATTTGTGGTATATATAAATGTATGGACTGAAAGCCTTGCCCATAGCTCACTGTGTTTTCTTCATAAATGTGGAGATTATCTTTTGATGGATAGGAGTGTCTGCTCAGAACTGATGCAATGTCTCAGTTTGGAACAAGTGTCAGCTGTTGCTATTCACATACGTGTTCAGCAAAAGCAAACAGGTCAAGGTCAGCTTTATTTTCCCCTTGAAAAGTGTATCATCCAAAGGAAGGGCATTAAAAGCTCTAAGACTTTAATGACACAAAGTACTTTTCACTTCATGGAACAACAGAGTTATTCAGTCTTTTCAAGGAGTCGAGATATGAAAACCAAAAGCCTCTGTAGATTCATTACATGTGAAAAACCTGATTTATTAAAATGATGGGCTTTGACATAAATGCGTAAAAAGGTACAAAGCAGTTAACTAAAAATCTTGTTTTAAGTTGTACTTAAATTTTTCTGTCAAACCATGTAACTTCAGGAAATCCAAAGTACTGGCCATAGAAACAAAAGTTGTCAAGTTGAGGTACCTGAAATGGTTATAACTCTGATATCCTTGGCATCTACCTTTTTGCCTTAGAAAATCTCTTTATCATGGTTTTGATGGGAAGATATAGTAGGATTGGGGGAAATCACATTTATTAAGCTATGTGAAAGATTTTTTTTTTAAGACATTATTTTATTTTATTCTCCAATAGCTCTACAAATATGACAACTCAATTTATAATTTTATGGGCCATCTAGATCTATAAATATTTAGAGATGGCTTTCAGTAATTCAATCAATATAATCAACGTAAAAGAAAATCAGGGTCAGTGGCAACATAGATGGCTGAGAGGTATAATGTGAAAAAATCATATGTGCATAGGCAGTCTTTTACATGTCTATGAATTTCCTCAAGTAAGTCATTAACATTAGGCTGCATATTTAACTGAACTTTTTGGCCTCCATAGAATTTCACTTCTTTCACAATGGAAGGGATTGAGGTTCAGAGAAGTAACTTAATATGCCCCAGGGCACAATGGTGAAGCAGAAGAGCTAAGATCAGATCTTGGATTTCAAGATTGATCTCCCAAATCTGTGCTTTATCACAATGTGCTGAGGAGGTTCTATCCTTTTATATACTCAGGTTTTTATCCTAGGTATAGCTTTCCTTCTTTGTTCAACGCACTTTTTCTCCCAATATGAAAATTTCCCTGAAAGCCCTTGGAGGTATGATGCATTGACAAATTGTGTTGCCTTTGATTGTTTCTGGCTGAAGGACTCAACTCCTAGATGGTCAGCAACCTACTCTTGTTAGAATCTGTGGGGAAGAATGGAATAAAGGCCTTGCCCTACAGCATCTAATTATTATGGGGATAAAACCAATATACATGAAACCATTGTAGAACAATTACCAGCTGAACTCTATTATTTATGCTTCTATAATCAATCTGCATTTTACTTTTTCAGCCTTAGATCCTCCTCCTTCCCTATATTATATTCACTTCATGAAATATTTATTAAGTATATACTTATTATTCTGGGCATTTTGGGGAGATAAAAAAGATGATTTAGATACAGTCTTTACTTCTAAGGAGCTTAAGTCTATTGCCAGCAATAAGCCAAGTACAAGCATATAAAATGGAATAAGTTAAGTGACATAAAACAAATAGAAAATGCAGTGGACCTTCAAGGAAGAAAATGTCCATCTGACAAAGAGGGTCCCAAAAACTTTATGACCTATGTGGGTACTTTGTCTAGGCCCTAAACAGTGTTGGCAAAATAGATGACTTCCGTACTACCACTCCCAAATTCATACCTTGGTTGACATCACTAATCTATCATAGAGGGTTTCATTTTGTTGTTCCTCCTGAAGCTAAAAGTGACTTTAAAATCTTTGCCTACACATTACCTCCCCCCCCCCCAAAAAAAACCCTGTCAGTTTATCAGAGTGGACCACAGAAGAAATTTACCTTTTAAACTTCATTATGAGGACATATTGTGGCAGGGGAGGCGTGGCACAGATGATAGAAGATGAAGAAACATTAGCAAAGCAGCAATAGGGAAGAATAGACATGTCTGGGGAAATCCCAGTATATCAGTTTGGCTGCTCTGCAGCCTATATATGGAGACAGAACTAAAAGACAGACATGGGGCTCTATTGTGGAAGGCCCTGAATGGCTGCATTGAAATAGGTATGCATAAACTTTGTTCTGTAGCCAAACTAGACTGCTTCTCAAAATCTAAACTTTTTTTTTTTTAATCTCTGTACATTTGGCCCAGATATCTGCCAACAAGAAAAATGTGTTACTTTGCTTTAGTATCCCAAATTCTGGCCAAACTAGCCTTAAGATAACTCCCCCACCTTTTAACTCCCATACTGTGGCACAAATTATTCTTCTATTAATGAATGCCTTTTGTGATGTGATTTCTGATACTGTTGGTCATATTAGCATGTGTACATGGCCTGTTTTTCCAGCTAGACTGTACCTAGTAGGGGTAGGAACATGTTCTGTTTTTACAGATTCTTCTAATAGAGGTTAAACGGTTGTCAGTGGGCACATGGTAAGAAAGTCTCAGAAACTTGACTAAAATTTAGATCTGGAAGAAAAAGAACTTAAGGTTTAGCAAGTCTGGCATTCCTTCCCAACATACCCTCCTCCTTGTGAAAGTTTAAATAGATTCTACAGTCTCACAGCTGGAGAGAGAATTGAATATCAGACTTATGGGTAGCTGACCTTGAATCCAAAAGTAATACAGTCATAGCAGAACAAATACAGTTGAATCAGAAAATAAGCAGCAAAGTTTCAAAAATGTGATGAGGAGTCTTAAGATCTATTTTAGAGGGTCTGGAGTTCACACTAGTGGTTAAAACTAAGTCACAACTCTAAATCTGGAAAAGTCCTCTATTGCACACGGGAGTCAACATCAGAATTGACACAATCCCCTTGAGTTTACTGGAAGATCAATAAATACATTTTTGGGACCCTTAAACATGTGGAGTAGTCTGAAAAGGTTACTATGTGGTTTCTTATATTTTAGGGGGAAGAAAGTCAACTACAATAGAAGTCCATTGGAGCATAAGTTATTGTACTACAAAGATTCATGTGTTCTGGGGCAAATCAAAGACCTGTTTGGAGTTATTTCTCATTCTATAAAAAGAAAAGCATATTTTTCTCCTGTCTGCTTTTCTTTTTTCCAGGTATTATATTATAAATATTTTTAATTTTATAAACTAAAAATAAACTTAATAACCCAGTCATGAGTCTTTATTTTTTATATTTTTTCAATCACCAAGGATATCTATACAGCATATAAGTATACTTATACATAAGTATATACATAAGTATAAGTATACATAGTTGTACATTTAGTTAATAAAAATGACCAAATTTACAACTAGACCAGTAATAAAAACTAATGAGTTATTTTTAAGCACCCCCCCCCATTCTAGTTCAGATAGTTTGATGTCATCATAGCTATTTACTTATCAGAAGACAGATTTGGTGAATTTGGGAGAGTCAGAGAAATGGTCCTAGATCCACTCACCTAGGGAGGATCTGGCCTATTTTGGAGACTGACTGAAAAGATGTAATTGGATAGTCTCTTCAAGTGATGAGGTATGTAGGCTAATCAAGAGGCTACACTGGGGAATCTCATTAGGTGATGAATGTCCAGACATCATGCTAGAAATCAGGAACTTCAAGGTATTTGAGAGCTATAGGAGTACTCAGTTAAATAATGGAACAAGAACCACACACGGGGAACAAAGGGAACTCTCATTTGGCTTGTTTTGTGGATGCTGAGAGCTGTACCTCACCAGAGTTCATTGTCAGCACTGGTTCAGCCCCAGGTCCTAAGAGTAGAGGGGCCAAGTCCAAGAGACCAGTAGTCTTCTCTGGAGCACCACATCTCAGGAAGAAAAAATTGCTATTAAAAAGCCCTTGCCCAAATCTGGCTGAGACTTTATAAAAACTTTAAGTCAGGTCTAGTCTTAGAACAATATGCTATCTTAAGTAGAGAACTTAGAAGAATAGAGGCAGGGGAACTTTGGTGAGGTTATTATTTACCTTCCATACATGTAAGAGAATGCTAAGGAGTTTGATTTATTCATTGCTGTTTGGTGGTGTTATGACAAATTTTATTTGGGGCACAGTAATTTTCACCAATACCAATTAGTGCTATTTTCAAGTTGTGTTTCCTTCATCCAAGAGCAGCTTCTGTTTTTGATAGAGCTGTCATTGGGGAGCCAGGGAACCTTAGTACCAGTGCCTATTCTGTAACTCGTAAGCAGGATCTCCTTCTACAAATCACTTTCCCTCTCTGAAGCTTTCTTTGCCTATGAAATAAAGGGACTGAACTAGATAATCTAAAAGATGTTTTTGCATCTATCATCCTACAACTCTATTAAGAAAGCTTGACATCTGACCAGAGTTTTCTAGAACATTTACTAACACACTGTCTGATTGAATTCTACATGTGGAGATTTTGGATAATAGAAATCTGATGAGATTTTTCTAAATGGAGACCCTTAATGAAAAGGCAAGATGACATAATTTCCTCTCTTGGCTTTTGAAGAATCATACGTTCTTCATTTCCTTCTTCCTTCTTGTCTAAGACAGGTTTCTTGACTTTATTCCAGTCCGGCATTCTTCATTTTAGCCTCCGAATTTAACACCTCTAGTTGTGGTTAATAGCAATAGAAGGAGCAATATATAATAATAGTAGTGTGCGCGCACACACACACACACACACACACACACTTATATATAATTTACCTTAACCCTCAAAAGAATTCTGTTAGACCTCACTATCCCTATTTTGTCAATGTAAACTGAGGGCTAAAGGAACTTTTTAAGGTCACAGAGTTAGTCAGTAGCAAGCCACTACTCCACCCCGGGTCTTGCCAACATCAAACTCTGCACTGATCCAGAAAAATCATGGCAAAAGTGGCACTAAGTATGTAGATGCTAGTTTTATTTCCATGCCAGGGAATTGCTCTCACATATGGCAAAGAGTACAGGGACACCCCACCTTGGAGGACTCTTCAAAAGCCAGGCTTTGCATTCTCTAGGCTGGGTAGTCTTGGCTGATCCTACATGAAGTGTCCTGTCTTCTAACTCTGTATTTGTGGCATTCGAACGAGGAGACACCCTTTTGTGCCCTATCTACATGTACTCTCCAAGAAAAGTTCTTTAGGGTAGTATACAGTCCAGCCTATGCAAATCAAGCATTACAGTTGTCAGTTAAAAAAGTAGGACTCCTTCTTTTTTCAGTTGGCTGGATTCAAATACCAGTGACAAGAAAATCCAGGCAATATAACTCAGGAATTAAGAGTTGGCTCTGAAATCTGACTGCATGGTTGTGATTCTGGATCTACAGCTCCCTAGCTGCCAAGTACTTATCTCAGTGCCTCATTTTCCTTACCTGTAAAACAGGGATTAAAAATAGTACCTAGCTCACAGGATTGTAGTGAGGATGAATGCCCTAATACAGTGCCAGGCACTATGTAATTACTCAATGCATTTTTGCTTAAATTAACGCTTAAAATTGTTCTTTTCCCTGACACATGCTGAGCACCCCTTGGACTGAAATGTTTCCTCACCACATTAATAGTGAAGGAAGTTGGAATAACAATGGAAGTCAGCACTACAAAATAGAAACAACCAGGGTTTGGGAATCTTCTTCAGTTACCTATTGTTGAATAACAAACCTCTCAAAAACTGAGTGGCTTAGAACACCAGTGGGCTTTTCCCCCATAATTCAGCAATTTGGGCAGGACTTAATGGGAATAGCTCATCTCTGCCTTATTTAGTGTTGGCTGTGGCAGAGTGATTAGGGCTGGTGCCATCTCTCATATTCCAGAACCTCTCTGTTGAAACAGTGCAGTTTTACATAACACACTGTCTTTGAAGAGTGAAAGCCAGTATGTTAAGAAGCCTTGTAAGTCTTCTTAAGGCTTAAGCTCCACAGTTCTAGAACATCACTTAAACTTTCTCTATTGGCCAAAACTCACAAAGCCATCCCACATTCAAAGGAAGGGTCATTAATCTCCACTTCCACGTGGGAACAGTGGCATATACATACAGGGAGGAAGGAATTGCTAGTGGCCATCTTTGGAACAGAATTAGACAGAACTGAGGTCCATCTCCCCTCCTTGCACTTAATACCCAAGGGACTTCTTGGGGTGCCTGGGTGGCTCAGTAGGTTAAGTGTCTGCCTTCGGCTCAGGTCGTGATTCCAGGGTCCTGGCATAGAGCCCCATGTCGGGCTCTCTGCTCAGCGGGAAGTCTGCTTCTCCCTCTCCCTCTGCTGCTCCCCCTGCTTGTGCTGTCTCTGTCAAATAAATAAAATCTTAAGGGATTTCTGTGAGCCCCAATTTCCTCATCTTTAAAACAGCTCATTTTAAAACTATGGGGATCAGTATAAAAGATGCATGTAAAGTGTCCAACACAATGTTTCACACATAAAAAATGCTAAGTACATACTTACTTTTCTTTTCCCTTAATGTCCTCCCGAAGAACAAATCTGTTTTTTTCTATCAAGAAGAGTAATATACTGGTTACCACTGAGCTGCTCAGTTGAAGAGCTATTAACAAATTTATTTTTTTTAAACATTTTATTTATTTGACAGCAAGAGAGAGCACGCAAGCACGAGCAAGGGGCAGAGGCAGACTCTCCAATGAGCAGGGAGCCCCATGCAGGGCTCGATCCCAGGACCCTGAGATCATGACCTGAGCCAAAGGCAGACGCTTAACCAACTGAGCCACCCAGGCGCTCTGGAACCAACAAATTCAACACTTGAAAGTGGTGTCACTACCATGAGTTTTTTGTCCCTTATATTTAAAACTGATGCTTGCTTTTTCAATGGCTTGTTAATGCATATGGCCAGTCTCTGCCAATTAATTCACAAGCCTCTAACTATTGTGTGACTGCCTCTTTGAGGCACGCCCAGGGTACCCCACAGTGAACTTAATCTCTGCCAACTAGCCTGTAATTTAACTCAAATCATCTCAAACACATAATTCCTATTTGGGAATATCATGAAGCAGGTTTCACATGAATGTGGTAATAAAGGGACGGAGATTCACTCTGAGATGGTAGAGTTCCATAAACCAATCTCAATGCGTTGTAAGTCTCAGTGAACAGTCAGGATGGCTTTTCATTCTTAGAGCTATCATTTTTGGCTATATTCTTATGACTGAACCTCTTCCAAGTACCCTGACAGATGGGATTATTCAGTAGTTATTCTAGGTTTCATAATTCTGTGGTGGCCATAGCCCATAAAATATAGGTATCTGGTATTTTGAACCTTTAGAAATGATTTTTAATTTTAATACACTTTGCTAAAGTAAAACACAATATGATAATGTCACATACTTTGGCTACAAAACAACATGGAAGAATTAACACCACAGACTGTTAAAGAGGAGAGTGATTTTGTTTCTTTCTTTCTGCCACTACAGCTCTGCTTAATATTTAAGCCTCTTCCTGTAAGTCAGCCATGCTAAGGTGAATTTGAATGATGTGAATTTGAGATCCTATTGGTATGGCATCCAGGAGCAGTTTGGTGGGTACTCAATTTTCACTAGAGGGTGTTTATCACAAATGGTGGGATAAGTATGCTGGCAATTAGAGACATTTGGGGAATGTAAAAACTGAACCTCTGGAATTAGATTTAGAAGTAACTGCTCTGGTCTCAGTGATTGATCAGCTTTAGGCAGTATTATAGTCTTTCATTAATGTTACCATTTAGTTTCATGGATTCAGCCAACACTCTTTGTTTCCACAAAAGAGAAGGTCACTTGATTACTTCCCCTTGATTTCTTGACTTATTTCCCCCAAGTTCTGGGCCTGAAAATCTAAGTGTATCTTAATGATCTGGAACTGAAACCTCTTCTATCCCAGGGATGAGACAATGAGAAAGTCGTACGGTCTCTAGCATATGTTTGTAAGGTTGGGTCTAATTTGGCTCTAGAAAAATACTAGAGGAATCATAAGAACCTAGTTTCAGCATTTGGGCAGACACTGTACCACACTGTTTCCAGAGCACCACTAAAATATTCAACAAGTAAATGTGCTAAAAGAAGTTCTTGTATATGTTAATATTTAAGCTGTTGTCTATGGTACCCTCTGAAACAAACAGATTTGTAAATAGATAATGCTGAAACAAAGGGTTGTCTTAAATCAAGAGTTATTTTTGATTTTGTAATAAACCACATGCCCCTTATTTCCCTTTAAACCAATGGGTTGTCATGCTTCTCAGGCTTTTGAAAGATCTTAAGAAATGTATTGCCCCACCTTCCCTCTAGTATTGACAAGCTCAAATAGCCAAATAGCCCATGCACACACACATTTTTCTTCCTCTTTATACTTCCTCCAATGGTTCTTGCTGAAAATATATATGTACTTAACTGTATTTTCTGGCTCCAAAGTTATCATGTTCTACCAGAAGCACAACTCTAACACATAAAGATTTGAAACGGCACTCAGGAGGCTCCCAGCTGCCAACCTTCATTTTATCTCTCTATCTCATCCTTTATGTTTAGTGTGAATGATATGCAGTCCTCTGTTTTATGACACAAGGTACCCTCATCTTTTGAGCAGTCATCCCTCATAGTATTTCTGGTATTACTTATATTTATTCACTATAGATTGTTTGACTTGAATGAAAAGCCAGGGTGAGGACCATAGAAGAAAGTACCTGTTTCTTACCCTGCTTTTGCTGGACCTCCTTCTAATAGCTGCTTGGTGTTCTAGCACATTGCTAATGAGAGTTAGCAGCTGCCTCACTAGTTCTCCCATTTCTCAGATAGCCAATGGGGTATTACCAATGAGCCTGGTATTTTCACTCACTAAGGGAAAGAAGTTTGATTTTGGTTTACTCAGAGGTAAATAAAAAATCATATCTGGACCATATGTGTGAAACTATTCAAAAAGGAAGGAAAGAAAAAGATAAATACAGTTTTTCCCTGAGGTCCTTTCTTCTTGTCTCCTAATAGGAGTGTGCAGATGGTATAATATGCACCATTATAAATGTAATATGTCTGTGCTCAAGAAAAACTTCCTCTCTTTGCAATGGTTTGATTTTTGAGATTACCAATGATAAACAATTGAAGTGCAATTTTCTATGCCTATAAAAAGAAGCAAACTAGATCTTGTTCTTAAACTTTAGTGTATAATTTTAACAGGTTAATTTGAACATAGTTTTTAGAGGAAAAGGGTGGAATCAGATTTCTGGAATCCAGTTGGGGTTAGAACTGTCAACTGTGACCAAGGTTAATGGCTGCCAAGCAATATGGGATCCTTAAGACTGTTAACAAAACTTGCTTTAAGGAATAAGCCATGGGGCGCCTGGGTGGCTCAGTTGGTTAAGCGACTGCCTTCGGCTCAGGACATGATCCTGGAGTCCCAGGATCGAGTCCCACATCAGGCTCCCTGCTCAGCAGGGAGTCTGCTTCTCCCTCTGACCCTCCTCCCTCTCATGCTCTCTGTCTCTCATTGTCTCTCTCGCAAATAAATAAAATCTTAAAAAAAAAAAAAAAAAAAAAAAATTTAAAAAAAAAAAAAAAAAAAAAAAAGGAATAAGCCATGTGTCCTTAAAGCCATGCCTTGAGAGAATCCACACTATGGATGACATCTCCATCATAGTGGGAATTGTGTTTCTATTCCAAAATAGACCAAGACAAGGCCCATCCCATAAGGTAGCCCATAAGATTATTGTGTTTTTTCTATGCCAAGAATTAGATTTATTCTAATGTCAATTTTGGAGAAACAATGGTTAATTGTCTCTTTTATAAAGGGCTCCCATTTTGTTTAACCAGAAGGTCAATTACAAAAGTGTTTTGAGTGCCAAGTGTGTGCTAGACATCATATTCTGTGTCGTGAGGACTACATTAGATAAGTGTACTCTTGAATGAAGTTGGGTTCCTTCTGTTTGGAAAAGCTTCCTTAATTCCTGAGAATGCAGCTTTGGGAAGGACATATCTATAGCTGAGAAAAGAGAGAGGAGGAAGAAGACATTGAGGACCAGGTAGATTAGCAGAACCAATGCTGGAATTAAATACAGATGGCCTATACATTCACATAGCCAAGTAAATCAAGATATTTATTGTTGTTTTTGTTCAGCTTCATTGAGATATAATTGACAAAGTTGTAGGATATTTAAAGTACATATCATGGTGATTTGGCCTATTTATACATTGTGAAAGGATCTCCCCGTCTAGTTAACACATCTATCACCTCACATATTTATCTTGATCTGTTTTTGGTGAGATGATTTAGCACTGTATTGTTTAACTGAAATTTGCTATCAACTATAATCACCATATTTTACATTCAATCCTCTGGCCTTATTCATCTTACGCCTGAAAGTTTCTACCCTTTTACCAACTTTTCCTTATTTCCCCTATCAACCCCTGGCAATCACTTTTCTATTATTTCTCTGATTTTGACTTTTTTTTTTTTTTTAATTTTACATATAAGGGCAGGATTTCCTTCTTTAAATGGCTGGATAATATTGCATTATAGACTCTTCCATTCTGTTCCAAATTTGTTTATCCATTCATCCACTGATGAACACTTAGGTTATTTCCATATCTCAGCTATTGTGAATAATGTTGCAATATTAATCTAAGTTTATAGGACACCTGGGTGGCTCAGTCCGTTGAGTGTCCAACTCTTGATTTTGACTCAAGTCACTATCTCAGGGTCAGGAGATCAAGCCCCACATTGGGCTTCATGCTCAGTGTGGAGTCTGCTCGTCCATCTCCCTCTGCTCTTCCCCCTGCTTGTGCTCTCTTTCTCCCTCTCTCCCTCTCTCTCTCTCTCTCTCATCAGTCGAAGTTTATAGTCTTTTTTTTTTTTTTTTTTTTTTTTTTTTTAAGGTGTTTTCTTCTCTGTATTTTGCTACATAGATTGACTTCCTTTTGGGAACCTGAATGTGATTCTTGGAGATTCCCTTCTTGACACTAGGAGAAACATTACTATTCTTTGTTTTAGTTTTAAAAAGCCTGAGAATTGTGAAGTGGTCCCTTTCCTCTATTTGGCATTATTCAAGCGTTTTCAACTAGTTAGTTCATCTTGGGTTCCAACAAAAAGTAAAAGAGCATAAGAAGGAGAAAAAGAATAATGACAAGTAACACAGTATTTTTCAAATGTTAAGAATTTGACCAATGAATCACTAAACTCTACCCTGCAACTAATAATACACTATGTTAAATAACTTGAATTTAATTTAAGAAAAACAAAGAAGTAAAAAAAAAAGAAAACATTTCTATCCTCCTGAAAGAATGAAAAAAAAGTTTGACCCAAAGATTAAAAAAAAAAAAAAAAAAAGGAATATACAAGAAATTCTTTACATGCCATACATACATTCTGACAAATTGGATTATTTCTAATCCTAACATCAGAAAACAAGTACCAGTGAGCATACATTCTGTATGCTTGCTTCCCAACAAATTTCACAGAAGAATTACAATAGCTAGAAGCATAATAGAACTCCCAAAAGTATATGAAACAAGATACATAAATTACAAAACATAATATGGTTTTGCTAATGCCATGATGGTGGTGTTGGAATGGAAAAGTCAAGGAAAAGGGTAAGTCAGCATAATTTGGGGATGGCTTGCTTTTGACTCCCGGGGAGGAGTGCAGAAGGAGAAATATTTGCACAGTGTTCACAATGAAATCCATAGAGCTACCCTTCTCTAGCATCGTGGGAAAATAAGGTTTAGAAACCAAACATATCTGCTCTAAATCTATATGCGCCTGTGTGACTCTGGACTGGTTAGAAAAACTTGCTAATTCTCTATTCTCATATATAAAATAATAATGCTGAAATCAACACTACAATATGTGAGTTTTGGTGAGATTTTGTATTTGTCTAGCGCATAGTGGACACCAAACACTTGTTATTTTCCTTCTCCTCGTTCCTGTGTTTGCATACACAGAGTTCTGTTACACTATAAATTCTTAACACCTTTTAATATCACATAGCTTGTGTCTATCTTTCCAAAAATTACTTTGAATGGCTTTTCAAGCTAGTTATTTATCCCAAAAGCTGGACACTACAAAAACATACGCTACTGTGTGTTTTGTTTTCAGCTTCCTTACATACTTTCTCAAGCTACTTGAAGATATTTGGGTTAGGAAATAAAGTCAAGAGAATTGTTATTTGCTAGTTTCACACAGGGCAGGAATTATACTTTCTCTTGGCTCTGATTTTTTCCAGACAAGCCAATTCATTTGTTAGCTAATCCTCTCACATACATAAATTAAGATGATGGCATTTATTTTTGGCAATGTTGTGAATTTTTCAATTTTTAGGAATTTAAAAGAGCATTAAATACTACATTTTTACAAGATACCTATTTTTAGTAGCACAATGGCTGTAGTTTTTGTGCTTATTTTCACTGATTCATATTCTAGTGGAGTAATAATAAAAAATTGGATTTCTTAAGTGCCCAGTTTTTCTTTATTCGCTAGTCTTTAGAAGAGCTTCCCTCCCCTCCTTAAATAAAACAATCTTCTCAAAGATAGATTTTATAAGTCTTTGAGTATTTCTCTGAGGAACATTCTTGTAAGAGACACGTTTTAGATTCTATTGTCCTATTGTCTTTTGAGGCTTTCTGCCAGGAGACCCAGCTGATTTCATTTAGATTGCCTATCTACAGGCTGCAGCAGCTCCAAGCACAAGAGGGAAGAGGTCCTTTTATTTTCCTGAAGGTTCCATGGGAGTACTACCAATCCAACCAAAAAGAGAAAAAAAAAGAATGTCTTTGATTATCCTTATTTCCTTTTGCAAAGGATAGAAAATTTGAGGCAGTTAAATTCCTTTTAAAGAGCAGGGAAAAAACAAAAGTCCTAAAAGAGCATGTCTGGGTCATGCCCCATCATATAAGTGAGATAAAACCAAAAACATTTACCAATATTTAAAAGCTACTTTGACTTTCATTACAGGTAAGTAAATTTGTCAAAGAATCTGCTGCCAAAAAAGAAACCTTTATACGGAAAGGTAGCATATACACACTCTCTTCTGAGCATTTTTCTCCGTTTTTTTTTTTTTTCTTTCCTTTCATTCTTACCCCTTTCTGGTTTTACAGGATTTTTTTTTTTTTTTTTTTGCCATGAATTTAGTCCAGATTTTATTTTGGCCAGGAAGCCCAAAAGTCCTCCACGAATGTGTCTAAAGTATAATTTTGAGAGAAATAAAAAGTCCAAGTGAGACAGATTCTAAGTAAATCAATGTAGAACAGATCTTTTTGAGTAGGATGATGTGAGGGTTTTCCTTTTCCTTCCTTCCTTCCTTCCAATCCAAGCAGGTTTGCTTCTTACATTATCTTATATTTCACATGAAATACTATTGTGAGCCATTAAACAGTACATCACAAAAGCACATACATAAAGCTCTCTGGTCTGCGCAAGAAGAACCTTGTAAATTGAAACAGTAGGCTTTTCCCTATAAGCTGGTTTGAGTTGTCAGAAGGATAATTATGTGTTGTTTCCATTAGATTTGAACAGGAACCTATATTCACTACTTTTTTTTTTCCATTTTGAATCTAAAATTGCTGTGAATGATCATCACTATATTGCTACATCAACTGAAAATTAAACTGCTGTATGGTAGAGTATTTGAATGCAGTAGAGTGAAGAGCGGGAGGGAGACTTACAGTTCGACTTTAAATTGTGGGCCCCAGAAGAAGACCCTTTAACACTGAAAATCTCCAACAAATTCCGTGCTACCAAGTATTTTTCCCCCTCTCTGTAGTCTGTTTTCTTTGGCATTCAGCCACTAGAAATTAAGACCCAGTTTCCCTGGCAACAATAACAGTGCACAAGTCTTCACAAGAGCTCCCTCATTCAGATTGTTAGCTATACAAATAAAGTTCCACAAAGAGATTGCCTCAGAATAAAAGAATAAAAGAAAGACTGTCCCCATCTATTGTGACAGGCGCTAAGGTATTATTCACAGTACCTCCAATTGGACAATGTGTTTTTGTGATGAACTAAATTACCTTAGATTGGTTTTCCACATCTTTGTGTGCTGGGGATAGCAGCCTACGTTTATATGGTCTATTCAGTTCTCTCCTTACTTCCATTTGCATCAATCCTTTTTCTTTCCAGTTTGGTTTAGGGAAAATTTACTTGCTAAGTTGCCATATTACCTTTTAAGGAGCCACTCCCAACTGAAAGTTAAGTATAGCTCAGAGCTTTCAAAATGAAGCTGCATTTTTTTTTTTTTTAATCCCACCTTCCCCGCAATACGTACATGGGAAGAAAGGAAATACAGCATTTTAACCTGTGGTCTGACCTGTAAAATAAGTGAATTGAGTGAGGTTCGATTGTTTCAAATTTGACTAGAAATCCTGAGGGATTTTTGGTTTTTTTTCCACAGTACATTTAACCATATTTCTAAAGGTGATTGGTTTTAAATTTACTAAAGACCACTGATAAATATATTTTAGACTTTTAATTAATCAAGTTCTCTATAATGTTCGCCAAGAAGAGACTACACATCAGCAGTCCTTTAAATTAATAAATCCGCAGGGGAAGTAACACATCTCCCCAAAAGGAAGAATTAGTTATCAAACACAAGATACGATACAATTGATAAAATTTACCATTCATTGAGTAGCCACAATATTACTTTATTTAGATACCTTACTTAATCATTACCTTATTAAGTTATCCCATTTCTATGAATTATATATGTATTCTTTTAAAGATTTTTATTTGTCAGAGAGAGCACAAGCAGGGGCAGTGGCAGGCAGAGGGAGAAGCAGGCTCCCCGCTGAGCAAGGAGCCTGATGCGGAACTCGATCCCAGGACCCTGGGATCATGACCTGAGCTGAAGGCAGACACTTAACCACCTGAGCCACCCAGGCATCCCTGAATTATATATGTATTATGATGATGGTAGTGATGATTATTTTAAAAATGAAAAAATAGAGACTTAGATTATATGAACATGCCCAGGGTTACATGTGATTCAATTGCAGGCAGTCTAGTTCCAGAGCCTGTATCTTTAACTAGTTCATTATGACTAAATATCACATTTTAATGTGTTTTTGTTTTTTTTTTGTTTTGTTTTGTTTTTTTAGTAAAGAAGTGAGATATTTTTCACTGAACCTATCAGATTCCTTTTAGTTTTCTTTTTTGAGAATGGAACCAACTAGTGATGGTAGATCATAGATGGAAAGAATCTAAGATGAACCAACTTGAATATAGCTTGAACCCCTAACCCCTGTTCAACATGGGTCTCTAATTCCCTGAGCCAACACAAGACTACATTTTATACAGACATTTGCTAATGTATGCACATTGGAATTCCAAGATAGGTCCAGGTGGACTAACTGATAATAAACTGGGAACTGAGACTATGCTGTAGGATTTTCAGTTAATTCCTTTCGTTCATTCCATAGGAATTTGACTCATTCAGTCCTAGGAATTCAAATTTGTTCAGTCAATAAATGATTTTTAAGACCTTAATGTGTACAAAGCTTCAGACTTATGGGTATACTGAGATGGCCCAAGTATGATTCTGGCATTCAAAGGGTTGACTTAGAGCACTGAGTGACATAGAATATTAAGGAAAAAGAACTGCAGTAGGAATAAGGACATGTGGATGCTAAGTCAATCTCTGTTAACTACCTGAGTGAGCTTATGTTATAATTTATGTTATAATTTTCTCATCTGTAACATGAGGTTTTCTTACCTCTTTATCTCCAACAACCTCTGATTCTAGCTTTCTAAGATTCTGTTTCCTAGATTGGGAACCCTGACAAGGGTCATTGGGTTTGGTGGTTGCTGTCTTAGGTGCTTAAACATTTTGACACACCTGTGGTTCCTTTTCAAGACAGATTTTGCCAGAATTTATTCACAGTGTGTTCTTCCATTATCATAGACTCAGAAAAGAAAGGAACCTCCTTAAAAAAAAAAAAAAAAAACACACTACTTTTTACTTTATTTCCAAAGGTAGAATATTTTAACTGAGATTTTCTTGCACTCAGGCTGGTAAAAATTCAAGGACCAAAGGCAAATTATATGATTAATTCCAAACCTCTCACCATAAATGTCACCTCAAGATCCATATAAAATGTGATAGACTTCTGATTTTTTTTTTGCCTTAGGTCACCAAATAGAAGACAGTTATTCTGTAATTAACATCCCAGACTCATGTTAAGGATCGTTTTTATCTTATATTTATTTATTGTATATTTGTGTTTTGTTCTCTGCTAGATGTATTCTGAATATGTTAGGTAAAAACTTTGCATGAGACATTTTAATAGACCTCAAAAGAATGAGCACAAAATAATTGGTACTTATTAAACATAGAGTTAACTTTTACAGTAATACCAACTGTATATACACTTGTGTAGGTGTACTGCAATTAGAATTTACCCCTGTATTGTTCTTTGAAGATTACCTATCAGTTGCTAAGCCTTTCAAAAATCACATCATTATGCCCACTGTCAAGCTCTGTGATTCCTTACATGCACTTTCCTTCTACTTGCCACCCCCACAATTGGATAACTCATGGAATACATTATTGTACTGTTAGAAGCTCTGCTTTATGTTCATTATACTAACATTATGCTTAGAATTTAATTTTGTTGGAAAAAAATCACTAAGATTTCTGAAAACCCAGGGATAACTTGATATTTTGTATTATGTATGACATGACACCCAAGTAAGTTCAATTCAATCTAAATAAAATCTACTCATTTAGAAAAGTAAGATGTGCAGTATTACTGTGTCAGTCCTCCACAATCTGTTCACTCTCCTGTCCTCACTGGACTCTTTCATGCTTCATGCCTTCATTCTTGGCATTCCCGTTTCTTGTTACTGTTCTAGTCATCAGCCTGATCTTACTAATACTTAGCCTGTAAGACGTGGCTTAAATATCACCTTCACATAGGATGACTTCTCTAGAAATTATTTACCTCTCTCCTTATGTTCCCCTAAAAATTCCTGTTTATCGCCATTGCAGCTTTCTTTCCTATTTCTAGTAACAAAAGGTAAGTATACTGCATTGAGCAATTACTATGGAAGCCTTTTACATGTTACCTTATTAAATTATGTTGATTGCACTACAATTACTTTCTTCCAATCTCCCCCATTCTAGTAGATTTTAAGCTTCTTGAGGAAAGGGGTAGCAGATACTTGTTGAATGAATAAGTGAGTAATTAGAAGAACAATTACTGTGAACCAGTCAAATTCACTCTGATGATTTCCTTCCTTAAACAGGAATATAATTGAATGAGAGATCTGGTCAGAGTTAAAAGTTCCCTAAAGCCATTTTTGTAATTCTGGTAAGCTCACATAAAGGGAAATTGATAACCTTAGCCTCTTTTACCCCATTTTTAAATAGCATTGACTAGAAGACAAAGTATAGGCTTAAATCTCAGATGGATCTGGGATGGCTTTGAGGCTCATCTCTATGTATGGACCTCTGCACATTGTATACCTTGCTGACTCCGTTTCCTCATCTCCAAAATATGGGTAAAATACTTACTTCATAGGGTTGATATATTAAATGGGAGAATCAAACAAAGTGTTCAGAATCATCCTTGAATACTTATTTTCATCCTTTGAGACTTATTGCCAACAACTAATAGGCCCATGTTGCATTCTGTACTATTTATTGCCCTTCTTATTACTAACAAACCTAACAGGAAAAGTAACCTGGGCTGTACTGAGGGGCCTCTAGCTCAAAAAGTTAGACTCCTGAGTGAAAGTCTAATGCTTCTTTCTCTTCCTTCTCCCCTTGCTATGTTTGATGTTGCTCTTAGACCTTTCTAAGTGAGATGAAGGTGCCATGGAGTGTGTATCAAATATCAATGGCCAGTGTAAGGAGAAAGGAATTTTCCACTGCACTCAACTTACATGGAAGTGTACCAGAGCATTAAATCATTGCATCGGGTGTGACATGCTGTTTAATAGTTCTAGCACACTCGGCTGCCTGAAGACTCTTCAAAGGTAATTTTACCTAAGAAGAGAGAGTTGGCTTACACCCCTTTCCTCCAGTCTTTTCATAAGGGAAACAACCTAATTACAACTTTGAAGGGACCTCAGAGTCTGTTCCCTTTCAAAGATGGCATTCAGCATTGAGTCATTGGGTATCGTAGCGGTGAGGGAGCTTTCAGAATCTAGTGCAAAGGGAACACTCATTCAGGTAAAGCTCTAAAGCCTATAACTATACCCATTTGAACAAGGTTCTGGCAGTGCTCCTGACTTTTTGCTTGCATTTTGTCCGAGCATCAATGAATTTGCACTGCTGTTATTCTCCTATCTGTATTCCTTTTAGAAAACTCTTACAGACTATGCTTCAGGCTCTTCGGTTCTGTCCTGAAACATGAAGTGGGCCTCCAAAATGACTTTCTTTTTCTTAAATAAGTAGAGGGGAGGTTTCAGTAGATCTGAATTTTAGGCTTTGATGACTGACCTATTTTTAAAAGTGGTCAAGCATATATGGGATGTTTTATCTTAAAAAAAAAAAAAAATGCACACAGCGCCCCTAGAAATAAAGCCTGAATGAGGTCAAGCAAACCAACTGAGAGAAGTTTACATTTGAAATTGTGCTGGAGAATTAGCACTGGTCTTCCTTACTTTGTTCTCTATGTGGTTAGGAAAAGACTTAGCCTTTCAAATTAATATTAAGAAACACACTGTTCTATAACTATTGGGGTAAGTGGAAAACTATTAGAGGTAAAGCAGTAGGAATTATAGAAACAAATAGACAGGGTGGCTCAGAAAACTGCAAAGTAGAGATGGTCATAGATTTTTAGAAGTAGAAGAATTCTTAGAGTTACTAACTCAACCCATGATTATAGATTGAAAAAAAAAATTAAACTACAAAGTTGAATTTTAAAAAACGGAATTGCTAACACTGAAGAAAAGTGATTAAAGTGAAGGTTTAAAAATTATTAAAATTATTTGCATAAATTTTATACACTAAGAACTATGACAGCTGCTAGGGATAAGATATGGAACAAAACAAATATAATTCCTGCTCTTTTAGAGATCTATTGTGTGGAAGATACCAAACAGTCATACAAATGAGTATAAAAACACAACTGTGAAATGTACTAAATGTGAGGGGTGCATGGTGCTATGAAAACATACAAGAAGGAATCAAGTGAGATTTGAAAAACTACAAACAAATAGAAGAATTAACCAGGAGGAGGAATTAAGGAATGGAGGAGAGGTGCATGGAGCATTCCAGGGAAAGAATCACCACCAAAACATCATGAGAAAGCTCAGAATTTTTTGCTTGTGTAGTGAGTAGTTGCATAAGCATCAAAGATACCACTAAGATAGAAGAAGGAAAATATAAGTAAATAGCACTCATTTTTTTCATCAACAAGACACTTTTATTTGTATTATTTAATCTTTCCAACAGCTCTCTGATACAGCCATTCTTTCCCCAGTTTACAGATAAGGGAACCAAGGTTTGTACAGTTTAAATAACTTGAGAAGGCTTCATAGCTAGTGAACAGAAATGTTGGACGGTTGACTTTCAGAATACATTGTGGGTTTTCCTGGAGATGGCAGGGAGGGGGAGAGAAAGAGAGGGAGTTGGGAAGAGATGCTGAAGGAAGAAGCAAATAAGACAGGAATGATGAATTGGGAATGTGTACATGAATAGAGAATGTGTACATCGTTGTACAGGCATGTAGATTCTATAGTAAATTTCTAGGTCAGGAGTGAGAAGAAATAAGGAGTTCAAAATTTCATTCTCTCATGGTGTCCGTGTGAGGGAGGGCATGCACTGGGCCAGGAGAAAAAGCAATTTAAAAATTGGAAATTTATAGTAAGAGTAATTGTCAGGCCTAAATAGTTCCTGTCTTTGTATCCAACTTGGGGGGAAAAGTAAAACAAATTTTCTTAAGATTCTTTTAAAAATTGTGTGAGCTTTTCTCTTGTCTCAGTCTGCTTGAGCTGTCAAAATAACACAGGCTGCATCTTATAAAGCTGAACTCAAAAAAAGTAGAATGGTGGTTACCAGGAGTGGGAAGGGGGGGTGGGGGGGGCAGAAATGGGGAGATGTTGGTCAAAGGGTAAAAACTTGCAGTTACAAAGATACATAAGTTCTGGGGATCTAATGTACAGTATAGCGATTATCTTAATACTATATTTACATACTTGAAAGCTGTTAAAAGAAGGGATCTTCAATATTTTCCCCACAAAAAAGAAATGGTAATTATATGACTTGATGGAGATGTTTGCTAACACTATGGTGGTAATCACTTTGCAATATGTAAGTGTAGCAAATCAGCACATTGTATACCTGCAACTTAAACAGTGTTATATGTCAATTATATTTTGATAAAGCTGGAAAAAAAATCAGAGTTTGGGAGGCTTAAACATTAGAAACTTACTTTCTCTGTTCTGGAGGCTAGAAGTCCAAGATCAAGCTTATGGCCTCATACACCTTTTCCTCAGTTTGTGCATATGGGGGAAAGATAATGGAGACACAGAGATCTTTCTTTCTTTTCATATAAGTCCACCAATCCTATCAGATTAGGACCCATCCTTCTGACCTCATGTAACTTTAACGACCTTCTAAAGGTCTATCTCCAAATAGAGTCACCTCAGGAGTTAGGGCATATGAATTTGGGGTGGGGGGCAGAAGACACAATTCACCTCATAGCACCTCTCCATTTTTCTTTTATTTAATCACTCTATTGAATTCTGAGAGGCAGTTATCACTACTTGGTATTTTTCCTGTTCATATATTTATCTCTTTGATTTTCATTATTATTATTTCTCTCCCCAGACTAAATTAAAGCTTCATTGGAACACTATTTTGCTTTGTTCATCATGATACTCTCAGAGCCTAGAATAGTGCTTAACACAATAAGGACACCAGAGAATATTGGCTGAATGAAGAAAAGAGCTTATTCTTTGAGAGCTTCACCAGAGAGCACATTTTTTGAACACTTCCTAATAATGCAACTTCTCATTAGTACAAGAAAAAATACCCCCTGATGTTTCAGAATAGTTCTTCAGAGGGAAAACAGAAGTGGAGTATTTTTGTCTTCAGCTGTTCATGCATATTCTTCTCTCTAGATATCCATTACTGCATACCCGGAGAATAAAGTGTGCCAATCTGACTTCCGAACTCTAATTGCAATCAGGTTGAAATGATGAGTGAGTCTGGGTCCCCATGCTTCAGAGGATGTGCATATGTCAGGCTGATCTTTGCCTAAAGGGGGATGTTTTCAGTTATACAGTGAGCCCAGCAGTTAATAGGAGATTTTAACACATTCCTTTTTGTCGGGGGAGGAGGAGAATTCTACCTTTATTTTTACCATACTAAATTTTATCTTTTTATTATAAAGAACATATTTCTTAAAATATTTTTTTCATTCCTTTTGAGTAGGAAGTATTGATCAAACTGGCATTATCAAAGAAGGAAGAGCATGAAGCTTAGCAAGGATGAATCAGAGCTAAATTATGGTAAATTCAGGAAGAAGTTGTATACCTCTTTGTGGAAAGAGATAATGAGAAAACAGAACTACAGAATGATTGGGATTATTTTTACCACAAGAACGGAGAAGCTAGAGTGTTCTATCTTGATGATAGTAGAACTATAATTGAAAAAAATATAAATGAAATGTTTGTTAGAGAAAGTGCCCCTTCACTGGGCTCTACATTGGGAGAATGTCTGGAGGAGGAATTGGGATGAGGTTTGTGCCTCAAATCATAAATGAGGTCATAAGAGAGAGAATTTGAATGAATGGTTTAAAACAGTTACTTTGAAGCTTTATGCTAGAGGGTGGCTCTGAGAAATGCAGACCCAGCTGCTGGTCAAGTTTGTCATCTCTGTTCTTGCTGTCTGTGGGCTATGGGGGCATGAGGTAAATGAGACTGTGTATCTCTGATCACCCAGCAAACTTATTTGGATTGTTTACGTGGTGGCTCAGGGTTTTAAGAGATTGAATAGATGCAGGCAAAGCATCTTGGGACCCAGGTCAACCTGCATATCCTCACTCTACCACATTCTGCTGGCCGAAGCAAGCTGCAGGTCAACTCAACTCTCAACTCAGGAGATGGAGATAACAAATTCCACCTCTTGATGAGAGGAGCTGAGAAGAATCATGATCACTCTTGTAATCTGCCGCAGTGCATATAAGTAAAAATGCAGATGCATTTTTCTTCATTTTTTAACTGAATTATGCTTTTCAACTGTCCATGAAAGTTCAAGGAATCCTACCTTGTATCTTTATAGGTCACATACCTTCACTTTCAAAAACCTTAACAGAAATCTGTACTAAGAATTCTTCTTGAACTTAAAGAGAATATATATTTGGAGAAGTGCTAATGGCCTAGATACAAGCATATTTTAGATAGAATCCAGTAGAAAATGTGGCAAGTCAAGCCAAGGGGTGTCTTGTATTCACTATGGATCCTTTGGAGTCAACATTCCAGCTTGGCTTTTCAAGCAGAGATCCTAAGAATAATTACTATGGAACATGCTGCTTCGTTCTCCAGTATCCAAATCCTAGTTCTTCAGTGAATACTGGACTACCAGGCTTCCATGGAAGGATGTCATTCAGTGTTTCCTGTGTCCCATTTTTAATGTAGTCATGGTAGCTACAAGCTATTGTGAATAAAATCTTGGAATAAAGGCTGATGAATATTTTTTTTCATGCATATGAGTGGTAAGGAGGGATCAGAGTCATATGCCTCTTGATAGTTTGAGATGCCCAATTTATCACTGATGCTGTGGGTTTTAAGCGTCTGTCAAATTTGAATTGAGCTTATTTTTAAGCTCCTCAATTTAAAAACAAAACAAAACAAAAAAACAAAAAAAACACCCAACCTTCTCCTTCCCAGCTGCAGTCTCACTAATCCTTGTTTTGAAACTAATTAAACACATACAGCATATTTAAAATAAAATTAGTGATCTGTTTGCCCTCTTCTTGCATCTATAATATCTTGCAAATGTTCTTTTGCTTAAGGCAAGTTTGTGTTTTAGGAAATAAAGATCTCTTAAATGAATTCATCCTTTACCTCAATCCTGGCAGCTAGGGATCCCCTTCTCTAATTTGTGTTTTTCAATCAGAATTAATACTTGAATTTAAAATATGATTGTTATTTCCATGATAGCCTTACACGCTGCCAGTTTCCCACATGGCTGTTTTGATCTATCACTCAAGCATATATACTGTTTGAAATTGAAAGCTGTCTTTTCCCTTAGTCCCACCAGAAATACTTGATAGAAAAAATACAACGTTTCCCAGGGCTTCTTCTAAGCTGATTTTAATTGACTGCTTCAGCCCAGGGACAGACCAAAACAGTTGTGATTCCAGCAAGGTCTCTGTGGCAGCCCACTAAAGCATTCAAAACACTCAGTGGGAGGGATCAAGGTGAGTTGGAGGCAAAGCTGATGGAAAATTGGAAGTCATAGGCTTCTATTTGTCACACCAGCCTACAGTGGCATGTCCACCAGGGTTTTTATTCCTGGTGCATACTCCTAAATGTCAAAATAAATTATCCCATAGAAAACAAGTGAGTTATCAAGGTTGACTGTTCTTGACGTCCTGACTTTTCACAAACTCCTTCTCTTCCAAAACTAAATGTATCATTAGTTCAGTTCTGATGGCAGGATAATATAACCTTACTTGGCTTTTGCTGTGTGTGCTGATGAGGTACCATCGCTGAGGGATACAGCATACACAGGAACAATTTTGACAAAACGGCTATTGAAATAGTTTAACTCTCCCAGAGACAAATAATCCCTTGTCAGTGGGCATTTTTGCAACCACTACCCAGGAGATTTAATTGAAAAGCTTAAAACACATAGAAGCAGTGGGGGAAAGTCCCAGGAATTTGGAAATGATGAAAAAGTTTAATCTTCATCAATGAAAAGTTGTTCTAATTTACTCTTCACACTGTGAGGTAGTAGGCTGTGCAGCATTTACAATAGCAAGCAATTAGAAGCCTTTTTTCTCCCCCTTAGCAATAGCCTTGAAGTGACCTAGTTAAAATCATGTTTAGAGTTTTGTGTTTTTTTTGTTTTTTTTTTTTTGAAGTGCTATCCTAGTTTAATTTTGTAGACTAACATTTGGTTTCTCTGTTAGTAGAAATACATAGTCTTTGGCAAATTCAGGACTTATTAATCAAAAGCCTGAAAAATAGGGTTCTACATTCAAGATTAGCATCTGGGATGATCACCTCGTCAATGGCATGGTCAAGTCAAGATCTAACTAACTATAGAGAGAATGGGTCCGGAGGTGGTGAGAGGGGGACAGTACCGGTGTTGGATTGGAGAGGGAGCCACTGAGGATTTAAAATCCAGCATCAGGGGCGCCTAGGTGGCTCAGTCAGTTAAGTGTCTGCCTTCGGCTTAGGTCATGATCCCAGGGTCCTGTGATCGAGTCCTGCATTGGGCCCCTTGCTCAGTGGGGAGCCTAGTTTTCTGTCTCTCTCTGCCTGCAGCTCCCCCTGCTTGTGCTCGCTCTCTCTCTTTTTCTCTCTCAAATAAATAAAAAGTCTTAAAAAACAAAATCCGCATCCTTCTCCTACTTTCTGTCCTTGCTTCATGGCCTTTGTTTTAAAATGTCTCCAAGTAACTTCTTTCTATTCTTTCTTTAAAAAACATGGGAACATATTACCTCTACCCCCCCCCCAACTTTTAAAAATTGTATGACTTTAGAAGGTATTCAAGGTATTCACTTTTCCTCAGTTTCCTCTAACCTCCATCCCCAACTACATGTCTTTACTCATTCATATTGAATGATGTAATTACTCTAAAAGACCCTGTCAAAATACAATTTTAGGGTGTGGGAAGAGAAAGCAAACTTAAAAGCAGAACTTAGAGTGAACAAAATCATGACTAAAGCTCAATCCCAGTAATAAAGCTTCAATCTTAGAAGTTGCAAATAAAAAGAGATTATGGGCTAGAAGTTGAATGAATTCAATGAGGACAGAACAGATGAAACTGGAGGATGAGAGGAGATCTTCCCTGAGATGGAGGTCACTTCAGCCTTCATTGCCACAGGGGTCCTTTTGCTTCAGTTCTCAATTGGTAAGGAGCCATTAATGGCCACAAACAAGTCTGACAGGAGTGTTGGCTGACAACATCGTCTGAACAATGAATTTCTATTAGTTTTTTTTTTTTTTTTGAGACTCAAATGTGACTCCATTTATATCCTTACAAAAGGGTAAGCTTTTAATTCCTCATTCAGCATGTGTTCATTTCTTTGCAGTCCATATGACATTGTTCAAATTTTTGTTAGCCTTACTACGTTATATTCTGATTTATCTATTTACTACTCCTTCTGCCTGCACCCCATCAAACTAGGAGTTAGCTGTTTGAAAGCAAGGAGCATTGCTTTATCTTCGTACATCTAGCATCTAGCACACACCGAGGGCCCATAGTAAGGGTCTCTTGTAGCTCTAGACTGGGTGGTCCCACTAGTATTATAGTGGGAGGCGCTCTCATACGGTATTCTTTCCTGATTTAATTCATTCCCTCATTTGTTAAATAATTTTCAAACTCCTACTGTGTTTTTGGTACAGTGCTAGGTATGAAATTTGAAATAGTGAGTAATGCATTCCTTACCCCTGTGGCTTACAATCTAATGGAAAAACAATGAAGCAAGTTATTTCACAAATGATATTTTGAATTTAGTTGTATTAAATGCTAAAAAGAAAAATTGCATTAAATGCTAACAGGAAAAGTAGATGGAGCTGTGGGAGCAGAGAGTATGGTAGGTTCTGGGGGCAAGAACATGTTGCAGAATTGATAGTAGGTTCACACCTGAAGAATGTGCAGCTCTTGGCCAAGTGAAGAAAAAGTGAAGGAACATTCCAGAGAGAGGGAGCAGCATGATGGAAAGGCCAAGTTGGACTACTAAGAGAGGCTAGCCCATGTTGACTTTGGGGAAGAGTGGTGGAAAATGAAGTTGGAGAAGGTTTGCTAAGACCAGACTCTTCCTGGCCTCAAAAGCCATTTTGTCAATATGAGTGAATATCCCAAGAGTATTCTTAGGGTTTTCAGTGTATTAAGAGATTAGTAGGATCATACTTACATTTTTAAAATTCACCCTGGCTTTAATATGAAGGATTGAACAACAACAACAACAAAAAATGTGCAATGGCAGGAGGGTATTCGGACGGTTCAGGTGAGATACAGTGGTGGCTTGGGCCTAGGTAATAGCAGTTACGATGGAGAGAATGGACAGTATCCACGTATACTAACGGAATAAATCAGCAAGGCTTATTCACTGATTATACTTAGGAATTAAGGGAGAGGATGAAACCTAGGTTTCTTCTATTTCTTATCCACACGGTATTTAAGCCTCCCTCATAGAATGAACAGTACACTATTAACAAAACAACAAAAAACAGAGGTCAGATGAATTGTGCAGATGTATTTTTAAAATCTTTGTGTTTATGGATACTTTGTTATAATAAATCAAATGGCCATTTTATCGTTAGTGCTAGATACTTGGCCCCACTGATACCCTTAGTCAAAGTACATATGATAGGGCCTAGGCTTTTGCATGATAGAGGTGACAAGATAGAAAAAAAAAATCCTTGAAGAGTCCTTGGTTATTTTGTTAATCTAATCAGTAATATTATTATTATTGTTACTGCCCTGCCTAGTATACGTCTTTCTATGGTTTGACCATAATGTTTTGAATTCAAAGTCAGTGTGACCTGTAGCTTCTAAGGTTTGTTTTAAATTTTGGTGCCCACTTGCACCCTTGTAGCATGAAACACATTTCACAGTCAGCCGAAAAGAGTACCCTTAACTTAAAAGTTATGAAAAATAGTCATCCTCTCCTGCCCAAAATACAAATATACTCACCAGTTCCTCTCATCACAGCATCATCTCATTATCAAAACATTCTGTATCCCACGTAAGCTGTGGGCCCTTGCCAAGATCGGGGCAAGCTTTGGCAGCTCTACTTTCTCTATCCCATGTGATATTCTTATCTTCTTGTGAGCTCTTGGCATCTTGTATAACACCTACCAATTGGCACCCTAAACATCTCCATGTGGAGCTGGGAATTCCTCTTTTAACCCATATGTGCTTTTACCAATCACCAGTCTCTCCACATAAAAATACCTAAGTTATACCAAGGATATCTAGCACACAGAAGAAAGGAAAAGAATCCATGCCCTGAGGGTATAACTGTGTTATATCAGGAAAGGCTAGTTGCTAAGCAATCCATAATCTGACCCAAAGGCACTATCCAGAGGAACCGAAGTGAGCTGAGTGCAGGCAAACCATGAGGGTGGGTTGAAGAAATAAACAGTAACAAAGATATGAGTAACACTACAGATTTTTAAAAATCTGTTACTAGAATAAATGAAGAGAAGCATTGGCCAAAACTCCTTTGTAGACATTCCTTCAACTAGGAGTCCAGCCTATGTCCCCACTTCCTGTCAGCTCCCCCAGTTTTAAGCCTACCTTTATGTCACTTACCACCTGCTTGCCAATGGCAGGGAGGCCAGGACACCTTGGTGTTGAGTAGTTGCGGGGAGGGGGTGGGGACTCTCTTTGTACCAAATGCTAATTGAGTTACAAAGCTAGCAGAACATGTCAGTGGTGGTGGGCCCTGCTGGAGGTTGTATGTATTCTTATGCTGAAGTATAGATTTTTCTTGAATGGCTTTTGCAGGTCATACTGAAGGTGTTCTTCTGCCTTTTAGGAGAAAGGTATTTAATTTCTTTCAAAATTCTGAATGTAAAATTTCCTGAGTTCAGACATAGTGCAAATGTTAATTGTGGAATTCTAATTAGATAGCTATTTAATTTTTTAAAATATCCTGTTACTGGTTTAGGTATGTATGATTATCTTTTAATTATGTCTGAAATGGTTTTGGTGCCATTAGTGTCCACTTAAGGCCTATCTCCTCTTCCCACTAAGAGGCCACCCACGGTGCGGTATGCTTCCAGGCAACTTGAACTGAGAGGATATCAGCTCTTGCTCCATCAGAGGAACTCCACAGCTAACTTTGAGGGCCTGATAGGTTGGGAGAAACAGGATGGTAGAGAGCAGTCCTACTTTTTGGCATGGTTTTGTCAGGGAGCGAGTATCTCCTTTCTCCTCAAGGTCCTTCTAGCTGGACTAAGAATCAAATTGACAAGAGACAGATGACAGGAGAAAACAAAATTTAATTTTGTACACACAGGGAATCCATACAGATAGGGAAATGCCAAAGACCGGCAAAATATGTACCGATGTCATCCTGAACTAAGGAGAAGGGAGTAGGATTCTGGGACTTGAAAAGGAATGAATGCAATTCACAGGAAGATGAATCAGAGTAAATGTTCAGTAAACAAATGTTTGCAGGGCCTCTCAAACAATGGGACGGGGAGGACTTAGATCTAACAGGCCTTGTGAGGTTCCTCCCTGACCATGCCTGGTTCATAGTATAGTGTAGTTATCTATGGTGATAGCTCTCTTCTTGGAGCAGGTCCTCTATCTAAATTCTATTTAGGCTGGAGAGGGGAGAGGTAAGGACCTTTCCTGAAGTCACTGGGTTTTTATTGCTTTCTAACTCCAAATAATCTTCATGCCAAAGCGGCCTGCCCTTGCTTGGCTCCTACAGTTTCACTTCAAATGTCATTAATGAAAGACATGAAAATTGAGTGCTAATCTCATGTGTAGCTTATTAAATGTATTAGATGGTCAATGAAAAAAGTTCTCAATATCCACCTGCGGCATACATAGGACTCTTCCCATAGGTTACCAAATGCATGGGGTTATTATAATGCTCTCAGGAGAACAGATTTTTTATAGTGTAAGACATACAGATAAAATGAAATGTTTATCCTCTTTTTCCTCTTCCCTCTTCATTGCTTCATCTTGCAAAATACAGCTAGCTAGATTTTTTTTTTTAACCAAATTTAGAGGATATGTTCAAGATGGTCTTTCTTAAAAGATAAATCATGGCAGGGGCGCCTGGGTGGCTCAGTCATTAAGCGTCTGCCTTCAGCTCAGGTCATGATCCCAGGGTCCTGGAATCGAGCCCCGCATCGGGCTCCCTGCTCCGCGGGAAGCCTCCTTCTCCCTCTCCCACTCCCCCTGCTTGTGTTCCCTCTCTCGCTGTGTCTCTCTCTCTGTCAAATAAATAAATAAAATCTTTAAAAAAAAAAAAAAAGATAAACCATGGCATACTCTGAATTCTCTGGGAGATTCCAGGTTGTGGAGGTGAGCGAGGGATCTTAAAGAGCTACAGACAAACTTCCTGTTCCTTCCTATGGCTGGCTAAAATATGAGCTACACCAGGGATGTATTCATTTGGCAATAACTACCATTCTTCCCAGTCTCTTATCTGGGGTAGTCTTTTTAATTAAGTTACTCTCCCTCCTTTGGTGGTCAGCTTAAATATCGCACAGCCACTCTCTTCCCTAATTAGGTCACATCCATGATACCAAATTTTGTGAAAATAGTTCTGCTACTCAGGAGATATTTCACACTAATTATAAGGAGAATTTGTCCATTTGGCCTTTTCAAAGAGCTCCTTGTTCAAATCATACTTACTGTGTGCCTACCTTGTGCCAGGTCCTCTGCTGGGTACCAGACCCAACATGTATTTAGAGGATTCACAATTTGCAAGAAACGTGGCAAGTGACATAGTTGTCTTCCTCAAGCATGTACCTTCGTTACCAACTCCTAAAAATATGGCTCTGGCCCCATCTCCAAAGGTGTGCATGATCTCAGAAGGTTGAATAGAAAAGGTTGTGAATAGAAAAAAGCTTCTAGGAAAGGCATTCACGTTTCAAGACCTTCCCAGGACACGGTTAGCAGTGCTGGCTTTCTCATGCCTCAGTCCGCCAACACTGATGCTCCTAGTCAAGAGTCTATAAAAATGACCCTCTCATGGCAAGGGAATTTTTGAGGCTAGTAGCACACTGGATTTTGAGACTAGAAGCTGGTGCTTTTAAAATGCCATTTTCCAGGAACAAAAGGGTTTCTTGAGTGTTGAAAAGTGTCCTAATGTAACTGACATTAAACATTTAATTGGGAAAATATTAAAAATTTTGGCAAAGCTGGCAGTTGAAGGAAACTGATGTTTAATGAGTACTTACTATGTGTTAATTGCCGCAATAAATAGAGTCTGTGAATGACTCCCTTGAAGACTGCTGTGACCCTAAGATACTGGTATGCTGAAAGCCAAGTTCCATCGCAGTGCCATAGCCTGATTCACCCAAACGCCCGTCTTCGTCATTATCAGAACAAAGAAAACTCTGCTTCTTGTCAGAGATTGCTGCTAATGCTCCCGGTAATGACCAGGGATCTTTTCCACGGAGGTGTCTGCAGCAGTGTGTCAAGGAAATGAGTCCTTTCATTCTGGAAGAAAAGGTGCTGTATAAATTGCCTCTTACATTCCTATCTCTTAGGCAGCAGAGTCTTAGAACTAGTCTCAGAATTCGTGTGAAGGCAAAGTCCCAGCCCCACTGAGCAGGGCAGCTAGGGAAACCAGGAGAAAGATAAAGAGCATGGATTTGGAGGTCTGATTACCTGGTTTAAATCTTACCTCTACCACTTGCTCACTCCGTGACCTTGGGCAAGTTACTTAACCTCTCTTGGCATTACTTATCCCTGCCATAAAACAGAAATGGTGGTAGCACTTAATTCGTGAGGTTGTGATAAGAATTAAAAGCATGTAAAGCATATAAAGCACTTAGTCCAATGTCTGGCGCATGATAAGGACTCAATAAACTAACTGTTTTTACGGCCTTATAGTATAAAATGTTCACTATCGTTAAAGACATGAAATTCTTATTATTGTGCACACAAATAAGGAAAGAAGCTGCTTGGTCTTGGATAGTGAAAACTGCCTTGGAATTTTTTCAGGTTTGATCTGAATCCCATGCTAAGGGCTGTTTCTGTGGTTCTCACTGTGTGGCATGCTATGTTTTTCAACACTCAGAGGACTTGGACTTGAGATAGGCCAGCACGTCATCTGCGCACCCCAAGGTGGAGTGCTGGGTGGGGAGGAAGCCAGATCTGGACCAAATTGTGACTACTAGGGTGTTTGTTAAGTTAGAATTTGGTTTTAAAATTTGGCTTTTATCAAGGTAGCTTGATGATAAAGAACAGAATCAAAGGGGCAAAGCAGTCCCAACCAGGGTCCTAATGTGCATCTTAGAAGCAGGTCTTGAGTATTGTCTAGAACATATCTGAACTATTGCTATTTATTTAACCTTCAATTGTGCTGAGCCATTTGATAAATACATGGATATGTAGATAAGTAGATAGATGATAGATTCATATATATATTTATTTTCAAGAACATTTTTCATAGGCAATTAATTGATATGGTAGGCTTTTTATTCAGCAATTCATGAATTGGGCAGCATCTAATCCAGCTGACAGAAAGGAGGTTAGAAGAGCTATACAAGGTGAGAGATTTTTATAGACCAAAGCAAGAAGGAACAAGGAAGTCCTACAAGGTACCTGCTGATGGATCAAAGCAGGACTACTTTTTTTATATTGTGCAAAGGAAGGTCTTGGGGCCAGGTTAGATGCTAAGCAGACAAATGCTGATTTGTGAGCATAGGCCTTTCTCTTTTGGGAAAACCAACATAGAAATTTAAGTTCTGGTTTGCTGACAATGTTTTATATATATATCTATATATATTATATCTATTTCTATAAATATATTTGTCTATAGATATATCTAAGTAATATATCTATACCTCTCTCCCTCCCTCCTTCCCTCCCTCCCTCCCTCCCTCCCTCTCTCTATATATAAATGGTTGGGAGTGTTGTAACCAAAGTGTTCCTCCTGCTACCATTAAAGTCTTACCCTTGCTAGCAGTGTTGGACAGTGGGACCTGTTGAAGGGTAGCAGCTGTGGCTGGTCACTCATGTCGCAGGTCTGGAAGAATGCAAGAATGAGCTGCTATTGCAGATGTGATTGTTTCAGGAACTAGGTAAGGGCCTTCTGTGTACTTAGCTCAAAGCTGCTGCCAAAGGCATAGGAGTGGATGGGGGGTACGAGAAGAGATGACTGTTGGATACTCTTGGCATATTCCTATGTCTGAGTGCTAAACAGTTCACAAAAGGATATATTCTATGGTTAATTCAGGAAAAAAATCACCCAAATAGGACCGAGATTGCATGAAGAAGAGTAGGAGCTTACTTTAATTGACAGATAACCTTTCAAACATAAGGAACCCCCCCAAAAAAAAATTTTCTCATGGATGTAATCATTTCTATTTAGAAGTGCTTCTTTTTTCCTTCAGTTGAAATGTTCTTAAAAATGGTGATTAGAGGGGTGCCTAGGTGGCTCAGTCAATTTAGCGTCTGAGTCGATTTAAGCTCAGGTCATGATCTCAGGGTTGTGAGATTGAGCCCCACCTCGGGCTCCGCATTGGGCGTGGTGCCTGCTTAAGTTTGTCTCTCTCCCTCTCCCTCTGTGCTTCCCCCCCCCACTAAAAAAATAAATAAAAAATAAATGATGATTAGAGTAGATGCTAATAAGACAGTGTTCCTATTGTACTCTTTGTCTTGTTCCAAGAAGTCACAAGTAGCAACCTCCCAACTAAGTGATTTAAAACAACCACCAGCTATTGTTTGTGAGTCAATGGGTCCGCTGGGTAGTTCTCATGATGTAACCTGGGCTCAGTTAATTTCAGTTAATTTCAGCCGGGGTCTGGCATCTGTCTAATCACCCGGCAGATAGATAAGGAGCCAACTGGTTTGGGATGGCCTCAACTGGAATGACTTGGTTCTCCTGTTCTTGTGCTCTCCTGAAGGCTAGCCCAGACTTTTTTGTGGCAGAGGTACGAGAGAGTGACCAAAGCACACAAGGTCATATAAGGCCTGGGCTTGAAACTGGCACATTGTCACTTGACTACATTTTATTTGCTAAGACAAGTCATGGGCCAGCCCCAATCCACAGGTTGGGAAAATTGATTTTTTTTTAAATATTTTATTTATTTATTTGACAGCACACAAGCAGAGGGAGAAGCAGGTAGAGGCAGAGGGAGAAGCAGGCTTCCCGCTGAGCAGGGAGCCCGATGCGGAACTCGATTCCAGGACCCTGGAATCATGACCTGAGCCGAAGGCAGACGCTTAACCGACTGAGCCACCCAGTCGCCCCAGAATAGATTCTTTCAATGGAAGGCACTTCAAAGTTCCATTGCAAGTGTTGTAGATAAAGGGAGAGAAAGAATTGGAGCCATCTTTGCAATCAAGCTAGCACATCTGCTATTTAAATTTTCCCTGTACTGAAGGAAACTCCAGTAAGGTTAGAGATCTGAGGTGGATGGTAGCAACACTGCCAACAGTGATTGCACTCAGTCTCACAAGTATGCAACCAAGTTGGAACTCGGGGTTCCGTTCCACCAGTCAGTCAGGGTTTGCTGCATTGTGCATGATACCATTTGGCTATGTTTTTCCCTTTGAAAAATGACCAGTAAACTCACTTTTGACATACATAAATTCCCGGTTTATAGCCTAGAGATAAAGTATGACTGAACTAGCTCTAAGGTCTCTCTACTTTTTCTGAGGCAGAAGAAATGAGATTGGGTCCTCGTGAAGCTCAGCTTGCACGTACTGGAATGTCCGTAAATGTATATTTCGCTTCCAATGATGGAAAATAATGGGGGTGTTTGGGAAGGAAAACTGCATTTTAAAGGTAGTTACACTGACTACCTATCTTGTAAAAACTGCATCTGGGGACTCCAGGCTTTGAAAGGAGAGCAATAGAATGCAGGTGGTTTCTATTCTTCCTAGTCTAGTCTTACCTCTTTTTTTCAGTCTGGACCAGCATCATCTTTGCATTCTGGAAATAGTGCAGCATTGCTTCACAAGTTGTTTGTGGTTTTTTGGTTTTTTGTTTGTGGGGTTTGTTTTTCTTGTTTTTGTTTTTTCCAACCCAGAAACATCTGTGCACACACGGATGTTTTATTATCTAAAATACTTATTTTCCAGATATATGCTTGTGGTGTGACATAAAAGGTTTTCAGTGGAAAGTTGGTTTCCTACACTGCTGTCCTCCAGCTCCGTGTAAGTGGGATATATTCCTCCAGAGTTGTCCTATGTAAACATAAGCAGAAGCAAATATTTTTATACAGCTGTTTACTTCTTTCAGTATAAATATGAACATACAACACATATGCATTGTTTTTTATTTGTGTTAAAAAAACAAAATTCAACCAAGTGTATCTGATGATCTAATGGGCTTTATTAAATGATTCATGAATGGGGCAGCATTCCATCTAGCAAGCAGAGGGGAGCTCTGCCGTACCCCATAAAAAACAGGTTTTTATTTTTATTTATTTATTTTTTAAAGATTTTATGTATTTATTTGACAGAGAGAAAGACAATGAGAGAGGGAACACAAGCAGGGGGAGTGGGAGAGGGAGAAGCAGGCTTCCCACCAAGCAGGGAGCCCGACGTGGGGCTCAATCCCAGGACCCTGGGATCATGACCTGAGCCAAAGGCTCAGGTGCTTAATGCTCAGATGCTTAATGACTGAGCCACCCAGGTGCCCCAAAAAACAGGTTTTTAAAGACAAAGAGGGCATTAGAAAAAGAAGGAATGTATTAGCAAGGAATGAATTGTTGAGGCAAGGTTGCCCTCCTTAGGTGAGCAAAAGGGGTCTGACGCCATTTTGGGCCTGTGGTTTTCTTTTTAACATTTGGTTTACTTAAAAATTTACCTTTAGGGGCGCCTGGGTGGCTCAGTTGGTTAAGCGACTGCCTTCGGCTCAGGTCATGATCCTGGAGTCCCTGGATCGAGTCCCGCATCGGGCTTCCTGCTCGGCAGGGAGTCTGCTTTGTCCTCTGACCCTATCCCCTCTCAGGTGTTCTCTCTCTCTCATTCTCTCTCTCTCAAATAAATAAATAAAATCTTTAAAAAAAAAAAAAAATTTACCTTTAGAGATTTCCTAATCTCTGTACATAGAGAGCTGCCTCATTTTACTTGCAAACACATAACATTTTGACAAAATACCTCCCAGCTGCCCCTCACATGGTTTCTCTTTGCCTGTTGGCAGGCCACACAGTATTCTTGGGGACTTCCTTTTCCATACTAGGGACTTTGTGTCCCAGATGGGTCCTGCTATCTTGATCCATCTCATGAGCTAACAAGGCATCCATCCTTATTTCCATGTCCCACTTTCTGGGATAACTGGAATGCTTTCCATGACACAAGGTGCTCTGCCTCAGCTTTACCAATGAGGTCTAAGACTGACCATCACTAGTTCTAATAATCACATATTAATCACCTTGGACAATCTCACTTCTCAGTTGCTGACTCAGTAGGATTTTTTTGGTTTTGTTTTTTGATGCATCAGAAATAATGTCATCAATGCTAAACAATTAATCTTACCCTGCTGGCGTATTCTGTTAAAAACCAGATGAGGACATCTCTAGTGCCTCCGAGGCCTAAGTTGTAAGAATCATTAAAGGTTGATATGTCAAAGCCTTGCCTTGTCTATCCATTCTTTTTCTTTTTTTTTTTTTTAAGATTTATTTATTTATTTATTAGAGAGAGAGAGCATGAGAGGGGGGAAGGGCAGAGGGAGAAGCAGACTTCCCGCCGAGAAGGGAGCCCAATGTGGGACTCGATCCCGGGACTCCAGGATCATGACCTGAGCCGAAGGCAGTCACTTAACCAACTGAGCCACCCAGGCGCCCTTGTCTATCCATTCTTGTACCCTGTAATGTACCCTGTTTTGAAGGTGCTTGGAATGAGTCAGTTGGAAGATACCCATTTTTCCTATTGTTTCCATGGTCTGGGAGTTGCAGATAAGACTTTCTAGGGTGTGACTTTTATATCTCAGTGAAATCAAATTTATGTCTGATAAGCATTTTATATTGTAGAATATACTATAACATTTAATTGTAAATTATGGCATAATGTTTATGAGTGTAAAGGCCAGGGTCAGCCAGACTCTGACCTTGAACAAGTTATTTGACCTAAGTTTCTGAATCTTCATCTGTAAAATGAGATTAATAATACTTTGTAGCTCAAGGTGTATTTTGAAGTTTAATTTAAATATTATGTATAAAATTCCCACAGTGTCTGATAAGGTAGTCAGTGTTAGCTATAACCTTAAACAGAAGCCCCGTGTACCAGCTCCTACAGAAGATTTTCTCATACCTTCACCCCCCACGGGCCCTCAGCTGTTTCCAATCTATCCCAGCCCCTGGCTTTCTCTATTCCCAGGGGAATTATTTATGTAGCCTCTCTAGCCCATGGACCTCTGCAACGCCCAGTAGTACTGGATGAAGCACCTATCATGTGCAAGTCGATGTCTTTGGTATTCCACAACTAAGCAAAAGTGTTTTTTTATTTGTTTTGTTTTTTGTTTTGTTTTTCTGAAGTAAAACACCATTAAATAGGGCGCCTGGGTGGCTCAGATGGTTAAGCATCTGCCTTCGGCTCAGGTCATGATCCCAGGGTCCTGGGATCGAGTCCTGCATCGGTCTCCCTGCTAGGCGGGGAGCCTGCTTCTCTCTCTGCCTCTGCCTCTCTGACTCTCATGAATAAATAAATAAAACATTAAAAAAAAAACCATTAAATAAATGAATAGGATTTGACACCAGAGAGCTCGGTTTCTAGTTCTTTCATCTACTCCGTAACACTGGACAAAACGAGTCTCAATTTTGTCATGTATTACATGAAAAAAGAACACCTTCTTCATAAGTTTTAACAGAATATCTTGATAAATTTGAGGAATTAGATACAATAATAAGTACCTGACACATGCCGTGCGTCTGTACCCTGGTCATTTCTTTCCTTCATTGAGCACATGTGCTTGCTATCTATTTAGTTATTTCCTTGGGATAGAGATAGATTCTGTTTTATTACAAACATTTTGCTTCTGTCCTTCCATCTTGAGTGGTTATGTGGGGTCCAAGCACCTGACGGTGTGTAATAGATGTTGAGTAAACGATACTTTTAAATTCTCTTTGAAAGCCAAAGAATATAAAGCGTTTGATTAAAATGATTCTGATGCCAACAGAAGGTGTCCCTGTCAGAAAAATGTAATACTCCAAACCAGACTAGAACAAATCCTGTAAGACTGTGTGCTGTGAGTGCTGTGTATCTAGCCACTTTCTTTTCTGCCCTTGCTTTTCAGAATGCACCAATTCCCTTTTAATTAATATTTCATCAGATTGTACTCTAAGGTCCAAGAAGGTCTAGGAAGTTACACACAACACAGTAAAATGACAGCATAATCATTATTAGTTAATTAAAAAAATGGATCCTAATCTTGAAGTGACACACAATGTACAATTACTTGGATATGAATTTTCCAACACACGTGTCATCTTAACTATTCTTTATTCCTTCCCTTTGACTTCTAGATCAATTCCAGGTTTTGCTGTTATTATAGTGAACATTTCTCAAGAAAAAGTGATCACTGTTGATTAATGAATATATCTGATGGCCTCTCAAGGTTAGACATTCATTAGATTTGGTATGAATGCTCCTAATGTGATATCAGTATCCAAAGTTGAGAAAGAACGAGGATATACCTCAAACCGATTACATACTTACTCTGTGCCAGGCATTGTGCCTCACATTTCACATGTGGCATTTTATTTATTCTTCATAGTGGCCAACTATCCTGAAACTATAAAGAGAAGGGGACTCCAGGAAATAAAATTCCTGGCTTTCACTTTGTAATGCAAAGGAAATTTTATTTATTTAAAGATTTTATTTATTTGAGAGAGAGAGAGCATGCACGAGTGGGGGTGAGGGGCAGAGGAAGAGGGACAAGCAGACTCCCCGCTGAGCAGAAGGCCTGATGCGGGGCTCGATCCCAGGACCCTGAGATCATGACCTGAGCCGAAGGCAGATGCTTAACCAGCTGAGCCCCCCAGGCGCCCCGCAAAGGAAATTTTAGAATGGGGTGGCATTTATGCCAGTTCAGTAACAGTCAGTGATAGTCGATCTATTGGGAGGAGGAAGTAGCATTTTTTTTCTTGTAACCTGACCCCTTAGAACAAAAGCATCTTATGGAAGTAGGTTCTAAATAACATCCAGTGGCTCAGCCATAAAGGAACATTGAGCACTCCTTGGAGAACCAGACTTGTTCTACGGAGTCTAAAGGGGCCAAGGCTAAGGATTTCAGAGTTCCACATGGCTGTCCTGGGGCAAGTGCTCAGACTTCCCGCCTACAGGGACATCTCTGCTTACTAAAAGCATGACTTGTTTGGGAATCTTGTTCACAGATAAGATGTTTAGCAGAGCATGTGGGTTTCAGCGTATAACCCTAATCTTGAAGGACGGCCTTGAAAGCTGGAAGGTGCTTTTAATTTAGTGGGGAAGCAGGCAAGGAAGGAAAGAATTATAATGTCACAGATCAGTACTAAGGTAGAGGTTTAAACAGCTGGTGCCATGGGAGTATACCTGGAGGTGGGGACAGTCAATGATTGATATAAGTCATTGAAATAATGCCACAGTGAAAATTGGAACCCACTAACTCAGGCCTTAGAAGGCTGCATGGTTACTAAAAGGACATCTAAAATTTGGCTTTGATTTTCCTGACTGAAGGATGATGAGATCGCAGGACAATCCAGACAAAGAGGAAATTTTAAGTCAGAAGAATCCACAGTGAGGGAAAGGGATCCAGAGAGAGAAAGAGACAGAACAGTTCCTCTCTCAAAGTGGAGCATTCTCCTTTGTGAAGGGGAGAACAGAACTTAGTTTAAAGAAACTAATAAAACTCAGAGAAACTGAAAATAGAGGCTTCAAAAGCCCATCTTAGTGATTTCAAAGCTTCTGTCATTTGCCCAATTATCTACTGCCATTTTCAAAATGTATCTTTGTGAAGCCCTACCCAATGTGGCTAAAGCCATACTCACAGCTTTGTAAGAATGAAAAGGCTTTATTAAAATGGGACTGATTTCCACACTAAGATAGACTGAGAAGTTTGGCCCTAAATCAAACAATCAACAGCAAGATTTTTTTTTTTCTTAATCTGAAATTTTGTAATTGTATTGAAGGTTTTGTGTTGAGTTTGGTTGCAGACTGGTTTTTGTGCTAGTGCTGAGATGATGTAACTTTCCATTACCAATTTGAGATGAGGTCTTTCGAAATCAGCAATTAAAGGTCATGGCCCTAAAGTTTCATCTCTTTTAATATGGTTTCAAAGGATGATTTTCTGTTTCATTCACCTTTGATGTGCTTCAAAAACCAAGGTGACATGGGAGCACCCCTACTTCTGGAGAAAGGCATACCTCAACGAAATGAAATTATTGAATCAAAAGTTGAGAATATGAGAGCACTTGTGCATAAAGATCAGGTCTAATTAAGAAGGTTTCTATGATCAAGAAATCCAATGTGTAATCAGAAAGCAGTACCTTAATTGATACTTGACTCCTGTCAAAGTCTCTTTGCATGGAAATAATAGTCCCTCAGTGTTTTCACTGTATATTGATTCTGTATCACTGTATACATTTGCATTAGCTACTTTTGTGTGACATGAAAAGAAAAAGCGCATTTTGACCAAAAAAAAAAAAAGACTACCATTCAAAGAGAATTGATTCTGCACTACACTCAGCCAGGCCATTTTTCATGTATTCCTTCATTTAATCTTTATAATACCTCTAAAAAAAATAGGGCTTGCATTTCCCATTGTACAGAGGAGGAAACTGATGTTCAGCTTCATTGAGTAAGTTACCCAAGGTCACACACAGCAAAGCTGAGGTTCAAGACTACTGTACATAAGTATAGCCCATTCTCAACTCAGAATGCCACAAAACCTCTGAGTTTTGTATTTGAACTTGCCACGAATTGTAATGGAAAAATATACCTTTCTTTTAAAATTCTGAATATTGCAATTGGGCCCAAATAAACATTCCCATTATACATACTCATAAAAGCCATAGCCAGCTCTAAAATTAAGGCATTCTTTCCTCTTTTACTTCCTTTTCTGAGGATTTTGCAATGGTTAATCCTAAGAGGTGATTTCTTCCAAATAATTTTGTGTATGAGCTAGATGAAAAATCCAATGTCAAAAAAAAATTTTTTTATAGTAGTTAATCTCAACCAGAGATGATTTGCCTCTCCTCCTTTCTGGAGATATTTGGCAATATCTGGAGACACTTTTGCTTGTCACAACTGGAAAAATGTGATTGTCTCTGGTGGGCAAAGGCCAGGGATGCAGCTAAATATCCTCCAATGCCTAGAACAGCCCCTAAAACAAAGAATTATCTGGCCCAAGGTGTCAATAGTGTTGAGTTTGAAAACCCTGATTTACAGTGTTATTCTCAATTAGTGAATCCTCCAGAAAGGAAGTTTTGGACTCAAACTATTGGAAATGCAATTTATTCTATTTCCAGGTGGCCCTCCCTCCCCACAAATAATGTATCCCACTTGCTGTTGTCCAACCACTGATGGCTTTTCCATTTCAGAGGTCCAAAGATGTTCTCCTCATGGCCTCCTCCCATTCAAGCTGAAAGTATCTGCTCTCATTTTTCTTGATTAATGCTACACTTGTGTTGACATTTAAGTACCCATACTTTAAACCTTTCTTCACTAATTCCATAATCCATGCATTCAACAAATACTGTCTACTCTGCGCCATGCTCTGTTCTAGGCTTTAGGGATGCAGTGGTAGCAATTACAGGTAGGATCCCATTACTGCACATACTCTTGTGAAGGGGAAATAGGCAATAGAGAAATAAACAAGGTAATTATCACAGAGAGATGCTTGCTTTGAAGACAAACAAATAGGTTGTTCTGATAATAACTGGGGAGTAAGAGGAGTCATTGAGGAGGTAACATTCAAACTAAGATGCAAATGATAAGAAACCCATTTAAAAATCTGGGACAAAGAATTTCAGAGAAGGGGACCAGAAAAATCCAGTCAGATGTTCAAAGGAATAGAAAGAAAGCCAGCATTATTTGATTCCCATGAATAAGTGAGAGTAAGAGGAGAAAGGACTGGAAAAATTACACAAGGCCAGATCAGGTAGGGCTCATATGCCATAGTAGAAATTCAGATAACTCTTTTTATTGGAATAAAATGTCGTTAGAGGGTTTTAAGCAGGGACATGAGAAAATCTGTGCTGTGAAAGATAACTTTGGCCATTACTTGGAGAATGGCCTATGGGGAAGCACAAGTAGAATTGGGAGTCATGAAGGTGGTTTTGGAAATGATGGGAGATGTTGTGGGCTTAGACTATGGTGGAGCAATGGAGATGGTTGTTATCAGGAGTTACTTTGGAGGTAGAGCTGATAGACTTGATGACGAGCAGGGTGTAAGGGAAAGATAGATCAAATGTGATACCTAAATTTTTTACTTCAGTAACTGGGTGGAGAATGATGCTATTCCCTGTGATGTAGCACACTAACAACTGAACAGAGGAGAAGGAAATGTCACATGGCCTGTTTGGAGCTACTATGTTTGATGTGACTTTCAAGTAAAGATGTCAAGGATTCAGGATAGGTGAATCTTGAGATCAGTAAGGAGATCAGAGATGGAGATGTAAATCTGGGTGTTGTCATCATGCAAATTGCATTTTAAACCTTGAAACTGAAGGGGATGGCCTGAGAAGTGTGTATATTTTGTAGAGAAAAGAAAGGTACTTGGGCAGAAACAGGGGGCAATCCAACCTCCAGGAGCTGGCATCTATTCTTGATAAAAGGAATTTTAAGTATCAACAAGTAGACAAGAGGTACCACATGGAACAGAGGGCATCTGAAACATTATTATGCTCATTTAGTGTGCTCTAAACTGTGTATGTGTGTATAGAGAAAAAGAAGAAGGTGGAGAGAAAGAGAGAACAAGTTTTAAAATCATGAAGTAGTTGGGTCACCTGGGTGGCTCAGTTGGTTAAGGACTGAACTCTTGATCTCAGCTCAGGTCTCTGACTCAGGGTTTTGAGTTCTAGCCCTGTGTTGGGCTCCAAGCTGGGTGTGGAGCCTACTTAAAAAAAAATCATGAAGTAGTATAATAAATGTAAAGTAGCATTATTAATTCTTTTAAAGTAACTGACGAGAAGAGTATAAGAAACATATACTATAACCTACACTATACTGAAATAAAAAGAAATACCCCAAAATGCTTCTGGAGAGGTTAACTTGTGCTGATCAAGTCCTTCCTGGGTCTTTTTGGTGTAGGCAGTAGAATCCTTGCTTTTTATCATCACCTTCATACACTGAATATACTCTCCTAAAACCCTAGTGTTTTTACCTGCTAAGTTGTTAAATTTTGTTCTGTCATGTTTATATTCAAGTGTTAGACTCTCTAATTACCTGTATTAAATTTCATCTTTCTAGGCCATTGAGACTCTTTTGAAAACTGACTCTGCTATAAAATGTAATAGTTTTCTTTCTAGTTTCTTCATCACCTCCAAATTTAACCAATATGTCTTAACCAAAGTCTTAATAAAAATTTTGGTCATATGAAGACCAAGGACCTGAAGGGTTTCCCCATTTTGTTGACGTCACAGTTCACTTTGGGTACCATCAGTTAGGCATCCAGGAAATTGTGTAAGAGTTAAACCCTTATTTTCATCTTTGTCTCCATTTTTTAAGTACAAACTAGCTGAAATATGTTCCCACTCTGTCTACAAGAAGTTACTAGCAAAAAATCTAGAGATGTTACCCCAAATCAAGCAAGGTCAGTATGATATAAATTGTTGCTAGAGAATATATGGGAGCTCCCAGGATTGCCATTTCTTTTTTAATTGCTCACAAATCTCTTTTTATTATGGTCTATTTTAAAGTCATATTTAGAAATGTCTTTTGGTTCACTAAGGTGTTTTGAAAAGATACTGTTCTAAGCAGTCCTTTAGTGCCTCTTCTGCTCTGGATAGTCCTCAAATACCACTGACAGCAATGTTGCAATCTAACCTTCAGTTCCATCTGGGTAGGAGACACCCACTTCCTGAGAGTTAGGTCACCTATTGGGCTTCAGTATCATCTCACTAGTGTGTGTTTCTCTGACTAGCTTGATCAACCTTCTCACTGACAGAGATAATGGACTCAAAGTTGGAGGAGTAAAGGAGTTATGTTTTTTCTCTGTCAATACTTCACCAGCATATTTTTAGGCAAGAGCTGTATTTTATTTGTTGTGCTTTAAGTTTAAAAAAAAAAAAAGATTTTTTTTCTGTAGTCATACGTCTATTTATTTTTTTAATTTTTTATTGTTATGTTAATCACCATACATTACATCATTAGTTTTTGATGTAGTGTTCCATGATTCATTGTTTGTGTATAACACCCAGTGCTCCATGCAGAATGTGCCCTCTTTAATACCCATCACCAGGCTAAACCATCCTCCCACCCCCCTCCCCTCTAGAACCCTCAGTTTCTTTTTCAGAGTCCATCGTCTCTCATGGTTCATCTCCCCCTCCGATTTCCCCCGCTTCATTCTTCCCCTCCTGCTATCTTCTTCTTCTTTTTTTTTTCTTAACATATATTGCATTATTTGTTTCAGAGGTACAGATCTGTGATTCAACAGTCTTGCACAATTCACAGCGCTCACCATAGCACATACCCGCCCTAATGTCTATCACTCAGCCACCCCATCCCTCCCACCCCCCCACCACTCCAGCAACCCTCAGTTTGTTTCCTGAGATTAAGAATTCCTCATATCAGTGAGGTCATATGATACATGTCTTTCTCTGTTTGACTTATTTCGCTCAGCATAACACCCTCCAGTTCCATCCACGTTGTTGCAAATGGCAAGATCTCATTCCTTTTGATGGCTGCATAATATTCCATTGTATATATATACCACCTCTTCTTTATCCATTCATCTGTCAATGGACGTCTTGGCTCTTTCCACAGTTTGGCTATTGTGGACATTCCTGCTATAAACATCGGGGCTGCACGTACCCCTTCAGATCCCTACTTTAGTATCTTTGGGGTAAATACCCAGTAGTGCAATTGCTGGGTCATAGGGTACCTCTATTTTCAACTTTTTGAGGAACCTCCATACTGTTTTCCAGAGTGGCTGCACCAGCTTGCATTCCCACCAACAGTGTAGGAGGGTTCCCCTTTCTCCGCATCCCCACCAACATCTGCCGTTTCCTGACTTGTTAATTTTAGCCATTCTGACTGGTGTGAGGTGGTATCTCATTGAGGTTTTGATTTGGATTTCCCTGATGCTGAGCGATGTTGAGCACTTTTTCATGTCTGTCGGCCATTTGGATGTCTTCTTTGCAGAAATGTCTGTTCATGTATTCTGCCCATTTCTTGATTGGATCATTTGTTCTTTGGGTGTTGAGTTTGATAAGTTCTTTATAGATTTTGGATACTAGCCTTTTATCTGATATGTCATTTGCAAATATCTTCTCCCATTCTGTCGGTTGTCTTTTGGTTTTGTTGACTGTTCCTTTTGCTGTGCAAAAGCTTTTAATCTTGATGAAGTCCCAAGAGTTCATTTTTGCCCTTGCTTCCCTTGCCTTTGGTGATGTTTCTAGGAAGAAGTTGCTGCCGCTGAGGTCGAAGAGGTTGCTGCCTGTGTTCTCCTTTAGGATTTTGATGGACTCCTGTCTCACATTGAGGTCTTTCAACCCTTTGGAGTCTATTTTTGTGTGTGGTGTAAGGAAATGGTCCAGTTTCATTCTTCTGCATGTGGCTGTCCAATTTTCCCAACACCATTTGTTGAAGAGACTGTCTTTTTTCCATTGGACATTCTTTCCTGCTTTGTCGAAGATTAGTTGACCATAGAGTTGAGGATCCATTTCTGGGCTCTCTATTCTGTTCTGTTGATCTATGTGCCTGTTTTTGTGCCAGTACCATACTGTCTTGATGATGACAGCTTTGTAATAGAGCTGGAAGTCTGGAATTGTGATGCCACCAGCTTTGGTTTTCTTTTTCAACATTCCTCTGGCTATGCGGGGTCTTTTCTGGTTCCACACAAATTTTAGGATTATTTGTTCCATTTCTTTGAAAAAAGTGGATGGTATTTTGATGGGGATTGCATTGAATGTGTAGATTGCTCTAGGTAGCATTGACATCTTCACAATATTTGTTCTTCCAATCCATGAGCATGGAACGTTTTTCCATTTCTTTGTGTCTTCCTCAGTTTCTTTCATGAGTATTTTATAGTTTTCGGAGTACAGATCCTTTGCCTCTTTGGTTAGATTTATTCCTAGGTATCTTATGGTTTTGGGTGCAATTGTAAATGGGATCAACTCCTTAATTTCTCTTTCTTCTGTCTTGTTGTTGGTGTATAGGAATGCCATTGACTTCTGTGCATTGATTTTATATCCTGCCACTTGACTGAATTCCTGTATGAGTTCTAGCAGTTTTGGGGTGGAGTCTTTGGGGTTTTCCATATAAAGTATCATATCATCTGCAAAGAGTGAGAGTTTGACTTTTTCTTTGCCGATTAGGATGCCTTTGATTTCTTTTTGTTGTCTGATTGCTGTGGCTAGGACTTCTACTACTATGTTGAATAGCAGTGGTGATAGTGGACATCCCTGCCGCGTTCCTGACCTTAGGGGGAAAGCTCTCAGTTTTTCCCCATTGAGAATGATATTTGCTGTAGGTTTTTCATAGACGGCTTTTATGATATTGAGGTATGTACCCTCTATGCCTATACTCTGAAGAGTTTTGATCAAGAAAGGATGCTGTACTTTGTCAAATGCTTTTTCTGCATCTATTGAGAGGATCATATGATTCTTGTTCTTTCTTTTGTTAATGTATTGTATCACGTTGATTGATTTGCGGATGTTGAACCAACCTTGCAGCCCAGGGATAAATCCCACTTGGTCGTGGTGAATAATCCTTTTAATGTACTGTTGGATCCTATTGGCTAGTATTTTGGTGAGAATTTTTGCATCCATGTTCATCAAGGATATTGGTCGCTAAGTCTCCTTTTTGATGGGGTCTTTGTCTGGTTTTGGGATCAAGGTAATGGTGGCCTCATAAAACGAGTTTGGAAGTTTTCCTTCCATTTCTATTTTTTGGAACAGTTTCAGAAGAATAGGTACTAATTCTTCTTTAAATGTTTGGTAGAATTCCCCTGGGAAGCCGTCTGGCCCTGGGCTTTTGTTGGGAGTTTTTTGATGACTACTTCAATTTCCTTAGTGGTTATAGGTCTGTTCAGGTTTTCTATTTCTTCCTGGTTCGGTTTTGGTAGTTGATACATCTCTAGGAATGCATCCATTTCTTCCAGGTTATCTAATTTGCTGGCATATAGCTGCTCATAGTATGTTCTTATAAATGTTTGTATTTCTTTGGTGTTGGTTGTGATCTCTCCTCTTTCATTCATGATTTTGTTGATTTGGGTCCTTTCTCTTTTCTTTTTGATAAGTCTGGCCAGGAGTTTGTCAGTCTTGTTAATTCTTTCAAAGAACCAGCTCCTAAAAAAAAAAACAAAAAAAAAAACAGATATTCTTAACCATTGCTTAACTATAACATATGTGGCAGATAAACTATAAACACATCATTCTCTAGAGTTGAAGCCTAATCATCAAATCAGACCTGCCCTTTTCCTTCAAAGGAGCAGTAGGATAGATCCCTTTTGACAAAGGGAAGTAGCTGCAAGTTGAACATGACTGAGGATGCTTGCTTTCTTCCACTTTAAATTTTTTTCTGTCTTTTTCATTATTTCTTCTTTGGTTTTGGCAACTATATCAAAGAAAAAGTAGAGCTTTTTCAAAATCTCTGGGTAACATTGGAGTGAACTTTGGTTATTAGTTTTTGCAACTGTTTGATTCAATTTAGCTGGCATTTCAATGAAAATGTTCTTTCTCAGTGGTGATGAAATAGCACCTTGTGTTGTGATTCCTTCATAGCCTAAATTTTTGCTTTCTTTCTCTGTGGGGAAAAAAAAAGCATCAGTTTTGATTCATTTAATTAGATAAAAACATAGGTTCCCAGAATATAGAAGGCCTTAAACAGTATTTTTGAGTGAATGAATGTATCCAGGAGTGAGTAAATATAGCTACTAAAATATGACAAGTGTATATCATGCTTACATATAAATTCATAAGTTGTTAAATTCCTATCCCTTACTATAGGATAGTATGCAAAATATGACCACATTTTAGTAAGACTCACTTGAGTACATGAAAATATATTTCTTTTTTTTTTTTTAAGATTTTATTTGAGAGAGAGAGCACACACATGTGCACATGCCAACAGAGAGGATAGAGGGGTAGAGAGAGAGAGAGAGGGAGAGGGAAAGGGAGAGAATCTCAAACAGACTCTGCACTGAGCACAGAGCCCATCAAGTGGCGCAATCTCATAACGCTGAGATCATGACCTGAGCCAAAACCAAGAGTCAGGTGCTTAACCAATTGAGCCACCCAGGTGCCCCGAAAATAAATTTCAAATGTGATTTTTGGAAATGAATTAATCATACTTAGTGCACTCCATCCTTTTATTTTGTCTTACTCAACTCTTACTCCCTGTCAAGCATTTTGATTTATTATGTTGTGGGCTGAATACTCACTGATTTATTCTACAAACAAGGGTAAGTGTATAACACTTAGTGGGAATATATGCTGGTGTCCCCTTGTGTGCTCATATGGTTTCAGACTTTTTTTGGGCCATTTGTCTACATTGTCAAAGTGTTTTTTGCTTAGCGTCACTTACTATGGTTCTATATGAGATAGAAACTTCTTGAGGTATAAAGGCAAACATGATTCAGACATGTAAAAAATGTTAGTGAAAAGTATCCTTCCTTGCTACTTACACTACACACTTCAGTGTCTTTTGTTGAAGACCAAAACAAAGAATGAAAAGAACAGGATTTAGAATTTTGAGGATGAACTCATTGGTTTAGATCTTAAAAGCAGCCAGAAGGAAAAGATGGCTCACCTACAAAGAATTAGCAATGAGTTTTTACAGGTAACTTTTCAAAAGCAATTGTGGAATCCAGAAAACAATGGTAGAATGAATCTGAACTGTACTACTGTAAATAGCTGTCAATCTAAAAATTTAAACCTGATGGAACTATGTTTTCAACACCCAGGGTGAAATAAATCCAATCATAAAAAATTTTAAAAACTGAAGTTTGTTAACAGAAGACCTTCACTTCGAAAGAATTATTTCAGAGAGAAATAATTGATACCAGAGAAAAATTGGAGATGAAAAAAGGAAAGTGAGCAAAGAAGATAACATATGTTGGTAGATTTAAGCCAATATCCTTTGAAAACAAACATATTAATGTCTAATTTGTAGAAGTACAAATGAGAGAGGAAAAAATAAAAGTTGAAGTAAGCTATTTAAAAGCAATTTATCTTTTGATGAATAGTTTACAATTTTATGGAGTAAAATTTGTTAATTTTCCCTTATGTTTCTGCTTTTTATGTCATGTATTACTTTGAGGGATATACCCAGTTATTTTTTTCCCATATGGATTAACAGTTGTTCCAGTAGTAACTCCTGAATGGCTCATCTTTCAGGAGGAGGTCAGGATTCAAATATTCAAAGATGCTGTTACTGTTTGAGAGGTAGCTAAAGACACTGATTAACTTGACTTTATTAAGTTTGCATGTTTACACTTCAATGGTATCAAGTAACAGAATGAAATTACTGTATATAGATATCAAACCAGTAGGGGGAAAATTGAGAAAAAATTGATCAATCAAATGGATTTCCAATTAAAATTCTAATGTAATTGCAAGATTTATAGAAAAAAGCAAAGCATCAGGGAAAGCCAGTTCATGAAAAAGAGCATGTGGGGGTAGTTCCGGTACCACATACCAAAAATTGATGAAAAAACTGTTGTAGTTAAGACATGACACACTGGTGAAGGAAGGAATAAACAAATAGACGAGAGAATAATATGAGAGACAAAATATTGCAAATCACTGAAGGCAAGATGAACCATTTAGGAATTATTACTGGAACAATTGTTAATCCATACAGGGGAAAAAAATAACTGGGTATTTCCCTCAAAGTAACACATGACATAAAAAGCAGAAATCATAAAGGAAAACTTAACTTGACTACTTAAAATTGTAAACTATTCATCAAAAGATACTAAAAAAAAAAAAAAGAATAGCCATAAGATAGAAGATACTTAAACCATATAAAAGCAAAAAGCAATTTGTATCTCTAATATATAAAGAATTTCAGTAAGAAAAAAACAAACTACTTAAAAAACATAAAGGCAAAAGAATAAAGAGGCATTTCACAGAAGAAAAACTCAACACAGCAATAAATACATGAAAAGATAATTAGTCTCATTTTTAATCAAGGAAATGCAAACTAATACCACAAAGAGCTACCATTATACTCATCAAGTTATAAAATTTTTTAAAGTAGAAAAAGTAGTCTTGGTGAAGCTGTAGAGAAAGAAGTGTCATACATTTCTGGGATGTGTGTAAATTATCGAGTGGAATTATTAATGTGCACATTTAATGAACTAGCAATTCTTTTCCTACATGTATAAGCTGGAAACAGTCTTATATATCTACAACAGAATAAATGTACAGCATTGATTATAGTAATAAAAACTGGAAATAACACAAATGTCCAACAGGAGAATGAATAGATAAATTTGGGTTCCATGTTAACTAAACAGCAGTGAAATGAATGAAACAGCTACTTACATCAACATGAATTTCATAAACATAATGTTGAACAGAAAAAAAGTCATGAGAATAATACATTTGCTTGGATTCTCCTTATATAAAATTCAAAAATATGCAAAACTAAACAATATTTCAGGCTCCATACATATGTATTATAACTATGAAGGAATGCCAGGGAATAAGTTCTGAATGCTGATGACCTATCAGGGGAGAGGAGGGAATGGCTTCATAAGAGGCTGCAGCGATACATGAATTACTGCAGTGATACATAAATTGTTTCTTAATGTAGGTCTTCTGTTAGCGCCTTCCATGCATCTTATATATAATACATTAAATATGATTTCATAAGTATAAAATTTTCTGTAATTTAAAAGAATAAAAAGTTACATTGCTCATTCCCCACCTTTCTCATTTATCCTCATATAAAATACTATCAAAATAAAGTGAATGCATTACAAAGCTTCTTTTAAAGTTTATTAAAATCAACAGTGTTAATCTTTTTTACTAGATAGATTGCTACATTTTTCCAGGAAAAAAAATAAAAAACAATATACAGTACATACACCTGTCATTAATTAGTACATATATTTGGCCTTGAGTAGGGCACTCTTCTCTCCAGGACTTAGTTTCTCCACCTGTCAGTTGAGGTGCTTGGATCAACAGACTCAAAACAGTTTTTCCTGTAGTAAGTTTCTATTGTACCCATCTGGTATATAAGTTGAATGCCCTCTCCACCAGGCAGGAGCACACATTACAAAATGTGGTGTTCTGCAAGGCAATTCCATCTTTCATCGCTATATCTGCAGTGCCTAGGTGAAATACCTGGCATATGGAAGACGGTCAAAATAAAGGTCAAAATAAAGGATTGTGGCATTATATGCTAATGCATGTTGGGCATGCTAAAATCTCATCATATCCGGAAAGTCATTATAAAAGAAATTGGATGGTTTTATACCACCATGGCAGGGATCATGGGTAATAAAGTATCAAAAAGATGAAATATTAGTCAATTTCAAGATACACATTTTTCACATTTTGACTTCTCTGAAGTCAAGGTAGGACTTGCACTAGATGAGACCTTGTCAGCTGTTGGCAGGCAGAAGTTGGGATGCAGTTGCCATCGCCTGATTATAAGCAAACTAAGTAATTATTCTGAGTGGCATGATAAACAACAGAATTCCCTTGATGCTTCAGTCAAGAAATTATTTAAGGAAAGAATGAGTCCTCCTTGTCCTCTGACAAGCATCCATTGACATATTCTGATATTATCAAGAAAATCCAGCTTCAAAAATGGTAAAATAGATATCCTGGTATTTCAGAAGAAAATCTTGGAGACATACATTGTAGATCACTCTTTTCTTTTTCTTTTTTAGATTTTATTTATTTATTTGGCAGAGAAAGAGAGAGAGCACAAGCACGGAGAGCAGCAGGCTTCCCACCAAGCAGGGAGCCTGATGTGGGGCTCGATCCCAGGACCCCAGGATCATGACCTGAGCGAAAGCCAGGCGCTTAACCGACTGAGTCACCCAGGCACCCCTGAAGATCACTCTTTTAAGAAAATCTCCACAAGGGGTGCCTGGCTAGCTCAGTCAGTAAAGCATAGGACTCTTGATCTCAGGTTTGTAAGTTTGAGCCCCATGTTGGGTGTAGAGATTACTTAAACATAAAATGTTTAAAAAAAGAAAGAAAATCTCCATCAAAAAAATGTTCTTTATGGCACAGAGATGAAGACTGACTGGAAAAACAGAGATAAAAAAATCTGAGTTGAAAAATAAGTCAGAAGGGTTGGATGCTAAATGTAAATAGACTTGAGGAAAACCTTAACCAAGTATGCAGCTTATACTTTTTATATAGAAACCAGAGGATATTTTTTTTACAAGTCTGTTCTAGTTATTGATGCTATCAAGACTTAAAGGGTTAATTCCCACCCACCCTTAAATCAATTATAGAAACTGGGAGCCAGGAGAGGACAGCAGAGAACTAACCCAAAGAGTTTTGTTTTGACTATATAAAGGGCACTTCATATATATATGAACTTACAGAAGCCCCACAGCAAAACTGGGGCAGGCCAGTCATTTCTATCCTCATTTAATGGACAAGGAAACAAAGGCTTGGGTAAAGTAAGGAGTTTGAGGAAGTCCAGCTAAGGGATGGTCTTTGCCTTCATCTAAGAAGGAGAGTTGGACTTGCATTCTTTTCCTTCAAATGCTGGTAAAACCTTTGAGAAGTTTGGTGGGTGGTCAGGAGGAGAATTGGAGATGGGGTCTGTTGAGATCCAGATCAGCTAAGCCCAGAAGCAGGGTGTGTGGTGAAGATGCCATGGATCAGGATGAAGATGTGAACTAAGCAGTCAAACCAAAGACCAAGGGAGCTTAAGTAAACACCAAGCCAATCCGTGATCACTAGTGAGCAGGAGACAAGTCTGAACTGAATTTAGATACGGGCCAGTGAAGAAACCCCAGATGGCGAGTTGTGCTAGGAGTGGCCTAAAAGCACTGTAAGTACTGGGAACGTCTCAGTCCCTGCCCTCTCTGGTCTTTCAGTGGCTTAGCCTCAAATATATAGAAAAACAGAAAAGCTCCTGGCCCCTAGGCAATATCTGAGTGAGGCTCCAGGGTATTTGGTACTGGTGAAGATATAAATGAAATGAACAAAAGATACTGGCTGTGTTTCTACCTCCCTTCCTAGCCCTTAAAAAAAAAAAAAAAAAAATCCAGAGGAAGAGTTTCTGCTTCATTTACTGAGTGGTTATAGTCTAAAACTGAAGTCAGGAAATGGAATATTTTGAAGCCCTACTAGGAAGGCATATATGTTCTTCACTCCAAAGAAATTACACTAGACCTTTTGGCCTGATAGGTGTAGTCTAGGTGAAGTATTACTTTGTGTTGTCCAGATTCATTTCTTGATTGAGCAGTCACTTCACAAAGTGAGCTCCGTGGTTGGGATTTTGAAGGCTTTTGCGTCTGCTGAAGCTCAGAGATAGGGAACGTTCTGAGACAAATGGGTACAAACTCAACTTAATATTCTCCTGCGTGGCCTCCTCTTGGGAACATCCCTGAAGAGGAAGGTTGAAAGGTGTGTCTACAGCTGTGTTTTCTTAGGGAAGGTGGCTCTCAAAATGCAGAATAAGGAAGTCAAGCTTCCAGACTCCATCCACAGTGCATGCAAGACAGCAACAGCAAATGTCAATACATATTTAAGGGACTTGCCTGAGTATATATTTTCTGTTTGGTCTTTAAGTTAAAGGCATTAGCCAATCTGTTCTTCCTGTGATAGCTTCCATGGACACACCTTGAGCTTTAGCTCCCCTCCTTCAGGATGCCATTTGTAATATTTCTATGTTTGGAATTATCCTTTGCTAACTCAACCAACATTGATCACTTACTATATGTCAATAACTATTCTAGGCACTTAATACACAGGGACAAAAATCCCTTTCCTCAGGGAACTGATAGTCTGGTGGACACTCTAGTCTCTCCTTTTCTTTCTTGCTTGTATCTTCATTCCACCAGTCTTCCAAACTTCACCTCAAGAGCTTCTCCTTATATGAACATTTTTCTGCATTTTATTTACCAAGAACATTCTGTGTGTCCTCTGAAATTCTGTACCACTTTCCTGCCTTTGCTGCTCAGATGGCTTTTTATTGTTTGCTGCCCTGTACTGTAGGGGTTTTTTGCATGGGTTCTTCCTAACTGCCTGTTGCTGGAGGGTAAAACGTCCTAGAATATAAGCTTCAGAAGGGTAGCATGATTCAGTATGTTGTATTCACTGCCTGTTCTCAATAACTAGTGGACAGATAGCAGGTTCTCTATAACTAATTTGCATGAATGAATGCCTTTGTATCCCTCACATTATCTTGCTTGTTATAGAGAATTGGATTTGCATTCAAAAGTCCTGGATTTAAAACTAAGCTCAAAGCTGACTTTGCTTCTCAGAGACTCAGCTTCCTATAGAAGATGGAGATAAGATTACTGTTTTATTTACATTACAGAATTGCTTTTGAAGATCAAATAAGTGTGATATACATGGAAAAGAACTTGTTTGTACACTGCTAAATGAGTAAAAGTTATTACAACTAAGCCCATAATGATGACTGTTGAATGAATGAATGAATGTATTTTAGGCTGAAGGTTTGTGCCCCCCCACCCCACCCCCCCAAAAATTCATATGTTAAAGCCGTAATTCCCAACGTGATGGGATTTAGAGGTGGGGCCTTTGGAAGGTACTTAGTAATTGTTAGATGATGTTATGAGGGTGGAGCCTTCCCGATGGGATTAGGCCCTCATAAAAAGAGTCATGAGAGACAGCTCCTCTCCCCTTCACTTACCTCACCTCATGTGGGCCACAAACAAGTCATATGAGCACACAGTGAGACAGTGGCCACCAGCAAGCCAAGAGAAAAGGGTCCAGCATAAAATCTACCTTGCCAGCACCTTGATCCTTAGACTTCCCAGCCTCCAGATCTGTGATAAATCTGTTGTTTAAGCCACCTGGTCTATAGTAGTCTGTTAGGGCAGCCTGAGCTAAAGCAACAGTGCCTGTAGGCATAAGAAGGAAAAGATAGGATTTCATGAAGTCTGAGCAATTTAGGGATTCAATCAAGAGGTAAATAAAGGCAATCTGAAGGTGACAGGGCTTCAGTCATTTCAGAGAATTAATTGATGCTTAAAAAGTGCTATGCTGTAACTTTATTGAGCCCATTTCCTGAGATCAGCTTTCTCCTAAATTCAGGGCATAATGGAAAGAATTAAACTGTGTATTAAGAGACTGAGGGTCTCAGCAGGTGTCTCTGGGCAAGTCACTTTAACTCTCTGATCCTCTATTGTCTTAACAATGAAATGAAGATTAAAATGCCCAACGCATCTACCTCCTAGTCTTGTTGTGATGATCACGAAACTTTGTGTTGATAAATGACTTGTAAATTATTAATTGCCAATAAAATGTGAGGTATTATTAGTAATAGCGTGCTATTAAAGACTCAGGGTTTGTGCCACATCCTTTGCTTCTCAGAATTAACTTTCTTGCTCAAAATGTACGTGTGATCTAGAAATTCCTAGCATCCTGGAATTTAATGAGTGCATTAATTTTTCAGTCCACACAACAATCCTGTGAGCCATGTTTGGCAGGGAAGAAACTGTTCCACAGAGGCAAAGCGAATTGTCCAGGGTCACACAGCTTGCTGATGGCACAGCTAGGTTTCCAACATGCATTTAATAACTGCAGATAGGGAGCTCTTTCCATGAAAGCACAAAGATCTGAGCTCTCTTATTTTCAAATACAATAGGTTTTATTGTCAATGAGACCTTGTTTCTCTTATTATCATATTCAATCCAGTAATGGTAACATCTGAGGTTTTATGAAATCTTCTACTACCTTTCAGTGTAAGTTTTAGTAAATGTGCGATATTCTTAGTGACAACTTATTTTCCAGGTGCAATTTAACAATGGGTCCCTGGAGATCAGATTGGCAGGGTACCCATCTTGCTGATAGTTAATTTTTCACAAAGATTTTTAAATGGCCTGTTACTACAAAAATATTTTATGCTTGTTAATCTCAAAAAAAAAAAGGGGGGGTGTGATCGTGCATCTTTTGAAACTTTGAGTGCTGACATAAAAGAAGAAGCCTGAGGTTCATATTCCTTATCTGTCGATATTAGTTATTAAGTAGATCACAATATAGGTAGTGTCGTCTAGATTTAAATCTCTTTAGATCTCTAGAGGAAGGATGGTGATGAGGTGTAGAAGTTTAAAATCAGCTATTGGCTTTTGAATATAGTCTGTAGAAAGCATAGGGTAGAAGTTAAGAAATTATTTCACCAAGCACCATTCTTCTGCAGAAGAGGAACAATAGCAAGCAAAAGACATTGATGACTTCAGAGAAACATGAATAACACATTATGGCTCAGATTATATTGACAGCCTAGCCTGACTCCCAGGAATTGAGAGCAAATTTGGTATTCAGAAGCCAGATGGGTTTCTTTAAGACCCCTTCTATTTTTTAAAGATCTTGTTAAGTTAGCCTTGGAGGAAGAACAGAAGATATTTCTTCCTGGAGTGAAATTAATCTTCCTCCTACAGTCTTGTCATTCGATGGCAGTTCAATAAGGGGAGACTAAGCTCAGGACTTCGAGCGTAATATGGAAAGGGACCAGGCTCAGTCCTCAGGAGCATTCCTATTCTGCTAGCTAAGGTTTCCACCTGGGAAGCCCCAAAGGGGCTGACTGAGGTCATGATACAATTTCAGGACCACAAGGAGCAAAAGCTTTTCCTCTAAGCATGAGATCATGGCCTCTTACTGAGATTGCCTCGGTGCCACCCCAGAGCATAGATTGAAATAATTGTGATTAACAAGCATATAAAAGCCAGGGTCCTCGGTATTCCTTTGCCCAAACGAAATACAAGCCAGCCATTTATATTTCTCAGGCTTTGTTCTCTCCTGGATCACAAATACATTGAGAAAATGATACGTGTTTGCTGATCTGATAATCAAAATTATGGAGAAAATTAAGGCTCTCCCTGTAGTACCCAGCCAGCAAGTTTCATTTGCTTAAAGATTAAGGTAAATTAAGGGAGCAGGGTGCTGGTTTTGCCACACTGAAGGCCAACGGGGGCTTTGAACAAATCCAACTGCTGCCTCCTGGTACAGGACACATGTCTCAGATGTGCTATTCTGGACATAGTAGGAGCCACACAAGAACCTCTTTGGCTAGATTTTATTTTTGATAGGTTGTCAAGATCTGTATCCAGAATCTGACTGCACTTAAGTGGACATGTGTGCATATGTGTACAATGGAGTCACAGTTCTTTCCTGTACTTGCGAACAATTGAGGACGGCTCTGTTTAATTTTTGAGCTGCTGTGATAATTTTCTTGTTCATCAGATTCAAAACCTTATCCTCATCAGTATCATCCTCCTCTTCATCATCATCACTAACAAACTGAGCCCTTTACATGAAGATAAAGGTAGGTAGTAGTAGCCTCATTTTATAGGTGAGGTAACTGTGGTTTAGGGAGGGTAAGGAGGTTTTAAAGGTTACATGGAAAATTTTGGCAAAGACCATGTTCAAAATCAGGGTCTATGGATCCACAGGTTTCACAGTTTACCATCACACTTGATTGCATCCAACACATGCCCGCCCTTGGAAGACTTGAAATCTGAGAATTAATGGTGGAGTTTTGCTTTAGCTAGTAACCGCCACTATCTTTAATCCGACCATCTTGGACCTTCAGAAGCTGTGTAATTTGAAAATAAATAGATATTTTATATCATAAATATAGTATATGTAAAGGTGATAAAGATCCTACTGCATCAAATGTAAATCATTGTCCTTTCTATCACCCAGCTCTGAAATAAAGGCTTGTGGGTGTTTCCTGCCCACCCCCCTAACACCCTCATTCACAGTAACCTCTTTTTAGGCCATTCATACCCTTATTCAACAAATATTTTGGGAAGCACTTGATTTGTATCAGGCCCTGCTCTAGGAGCTGAAGAAATGGCAGTGAAAGAACAAATGCAAAGTCGCATCAGAATACAGAAGAAAGGGCAACCCTCTCAGGTTCCCTCCCTCTTTGGGAGATTTGTACTATTGCTCAATAAACTTTGCTGCCCACCAAAAAAAAAAAAAAGAAGAAGAAGAATACAGAAGAAAAATGTGATGATTAAAATTGATCTTGAGACAGTGATTGGTTTATTTTATTTCAAGTCCAGAAAAACCAACAGCTTTCTCTCTCCCCATCTCACTCTGAAGCAAATCACACCCACAGTTGGGGAGGTGCATATTCAGCATGCAGGCATTATGCTGGGTTCTGAGGAGCCATTAGAAGAAAACAAGTCTTGTCCTCAAGTAGCAAAGGTATGAATGCTGTGCTTCCAAGAATTAGGGTTTTTCTAAGCCTCTTTCTAGGATTCATTCTTTATAATCATTAATACTTTAGCAAATCACTATTTGATATATTCATGAAACCGTGTGTTTTCCACGTGTTCTATGGCGTAAGTCTTCAGGGATTAGTCATTTCCACTTGTCAGTGCCATGCCTAGCAAGATCTGATGCAAAAAGCATTTCCCTAGCAGGCCAGTTGGCAAAGGCACGAGGTTAGGTTTTGTTCAGGCAAACAGATTAGCCCTCTAAGGGTTAATTAGGAAGAGAGCCCCTTTCAGGGCCCGGAATTGTTTACTTCAATCGTTTTCACGCAAACTGCCATGTTTCACTTGGGTACTAATTGTGCCTGATGGACCCATTATTTTGTAATCAGAGTAGTTCCTTAGCTAGCTCTCTGGGGGTTAATTAAATGGATGAGGTAGTGCCCCGGATATTACTAGCAGACAGGACCACTTGAATTTCTCATCAACCGCATTGGAGAAAGTCCTGTTACTATGAACAGTCGGGTTCCCCAGCACCAGTGGTGCCTTTCACAGCTGGAGTTTATTAGGTTACTATACCAAGACAAGCCCAGCTGATCCATCACTACAGGCCTGCATGGCTTGGCCCTGTTTCGGAGCCGAGGACTTGTGCCAGTGGATTCTGGAAACCCAACCTGCATACAGGCAGCCGTATTGACTGTAAAAGATGATTCCTGCCCCAGGTAAAATGTGTACACCTCCTGGAAATGTCAGTGTCTTCAAGCTGAAGACACTTAAAAGCTAGAAGAGTGGCAATCTACCCTAGGACACTATACTAGACCCAGCAAGAGACCACAATGATTGGTAAGGTGATTAGGCATTGCTCTGATGTTAAGCCACTGCTGTGGCCAAAGGGGGCTGACCTTGTAATCTGCCAGTTCTCTTCCCTTCATGTTTTTTCCCCCTCCTGAATTTCTAGCTCAAGACTCTTTGTGTAAAATGATCGCACATTATTTTTTGTCTCATGTTATTTTTTTATTTTGCAACAAGCCTACTGGGATATAATAACCAGGAGAGAGTATTGTGTATTGAGGCGTGAATGAGGAAACCATAGATTCTAGAGCTCAAATATCTAAGCCCTTCTGCATTTGGGACCATTGGAGAAAGCGGCAACCCAGAAAAGGATTTTTTTTTTCTTCTACACCAGGCTTTATACTGAGACCGACAATAGCAATTATAATGAAGCCTTTCTGTTGCATGTAGAAATGTCTCAACTACAGTCATAGGTAACTTAGGAAAATGGTCTTAAAGGTTTTTTTGGAGTTAGCTCTCGCATAGGGTGTTGATATCAGGAGGACTGTGGTTGTTTGCTGGTAGAAAATGTAATATGATGGGAAGTGCACATGCTGGAGTGTGACGACCTAAATTCAGTTTTTATTTCTTCTGTGTATTAGTTGCATGACTGGGGCCACTCACTTTACTTTTGAGTCTCAATTTCCTTATCTTTAAAATGGGGATCTTTATACTGACCTACTTTCTGCCAAAAGATTATTGTAAAAATCAAGCAGAGCAACTGCCATATCTTACATGCCTCAATTAATACTATGTAAATGAAAGACTGACTTGATTGAAAAATATATATATCCCAGAAAAATGTTCCAGAAGTATTAAGCATTAACAATCATGAGTAATATGTAAGGCTTAAAAACAAAAGAATCTGTAGTGATGGAGGATATTTTATTATATTCCTCCATTTCTATACTCAGAAACAAAAAAGTATGACTTGTTCCTAGCTATCTTCTGCAACTTGTGTATTGTTCCAGAAATGAACTTTATACTGAGGTCTTTTGCCTTGGTTCTATGATAGCCTTCTGTCAGAGCAAGAAAAATGTCAGAGCAAAGTTCTGTCCCTCTGCAGTGGGTAGAACTTGCAGTGTAGCATTAGGAGTAAAGGTAGTACCAGAAATCTATTAGGTATGTAAAATGTCCAGAATAGACAAATCTACAGGGACAAAAAGTAGATCAGTGGTTGCCAGGGCTGTGGGTGGGGGGTGGTAGGAGTGGAATGACTGCTAATGAGTACAGGACTTTTTGGGGAATTGGTGAAAATATGGTGATGGTTGCACAATTCTATGAACATACTAAAAACCGTTGAATTGTACATTCTAAAGAGGTGCATTGTATTATATGCAAATTATGTCAATGAAGTTGTTATTCAAAAACATTTAGAAATTATGTAATGTATATATGTATATGTGTATATACACATGTTATATATATTAGGACATATGGTGCTAGAACTGGATATTGATGAATATATGGCTCTGAAATGGAATATACTGATTCCTTAATTAAATTTTTGAATAGGAAAAGAGGAAGAGAATGGAAGATAGTTATCAATCCTGTGGCAATACAGAGTAATACTAGTGAGGAATGCATTCCATGGGAATCTGGCAAGTTGTATCAGCTTCAGACCTGAATCTGTTATCTTACTTCTCTTTTCCAGTCTTGGGTCCTTTTTTTCATCTGCTTCTCTAATGTTTTAAATATCTGAACTCTGTCAAGCCTGTCTCTCTGAGAAGTTCAAACAAAGCATTGACTTTACGACTTTCTGGCAGTGAGATAGAATACTTTTCATGCCCCACAGCCATCCCATTTATTCCCAGTGCTTAAGAAATATATACCTAATGATATATATCACTATATATAGTATATGTATATAATTATTATATATGGGTATATATGCTACATAACTAAGAAAAATATAAATGTTTAGTAGTAGATTGCATTACGTTGAAATAAGCTAAATTTTTTAATGTCTTAGGAATTGGAATGTGTTTATCTCCTCACCAGCTAATCTCAGCTAATCTATTATATTTCAAAAAGCAGATTTAAATCCATATTTTAAAACTCCTTGATAAATTTAGAATTTTTTCCCCTAATTAGACTGTTACTGTGTTTACCTTGTAAATTGGCTGAAAGTTTATACTAGGAATTGGAGGAAAGTCTGTTCTGCAGTTTTCTTGTAGTTCATTTGTGCTTGTAAAATTTGCATTTTTGCTGTATCTTCAAACTGTGGTTTGCTTGCAGGGTATTTTTAAAAGCCATTTATCTCTTTTGTGACATTTAGTTTAAGTTCAGTAATAGAAACTATCAATTTGCTTAAGTGATTGCAGTATGTTGGAAAAACAAGGATTGAATTAGGTCATCATTTTTATACCTATGTGTGGTAGCATGTCCTCTCTTGCCTAAAACTACCTTGGGTACCTTTTGCAATATTGACCGTATATGGGTGACAATGAGTATTTTATATAGCCATAAAGTTCTTCTTCATTAGAAAAAATATATATAAATATAAATTCTTTTTTTTTTTTTTTTTTTGGGCATGGCAGTGATTGCATTGCATGGCTTCACCCCCATCACGAGTGAGAGCAACCAATGTTGGAGTCTACTGGAATAGATTTGAGTGATGATAGCATCAAATATTTTGACCCATTAAGCCTTTTACTATCAACTAGCAGCTGGAGTTATTCATTAGCAAACATAAGCAGCTAAGAGGGATGATTTTCGAATTGGCACAGCCATTTATTGAGAACTTAGTAAATGTCAGGCTTAATGCTTGTCTCCAGAGATGTAAAAATGATCAAATCATGTTTTTGGCTTTAAGGTAGCTCAAAGCTTAATGGGGGAATCAATCAAAAAGTCATGGTGCACTGTGGTATGTGCTATGATGTAACAATACACAGGAACAAAGAGGACATTAGGGAAGGTGGCAATGATTGAGCTTTCTTTTGAAGAATAAGGAATTAACTTCAGGTAGAAGTAGGAGAATAGCCTATGCAGAGAGATCCTGTTTGATCTTCACAAAAAACCTATTGACAATAGTCTTAACAAGCAGTTAGTAATAAGTGGAAGATCTAGATGTATTCACATCCGTGCATTCTTGATTCTCTACCCTGCTGCCTTATAAAATACATAAAGAAGAGAAATCTCTTTTTTTACTTAGTTCTTTTAATATGCATTGGTAACTGGCAAGCACTGTGTACAAGGCTCATTTTAACAATACGGACTGGAATTTCCCAAAGTGTATGTTATAGAACACTAGTCCCTGATAATGCTTAATGGCAAATGATTCCAACTTATTCTTAAATAAGTTTAAGAAAGATTGAATACTGTCTCCTTCTTGAAGATGGACAGTACACATTAACATAAATAGAGTTCTGAGAAGTCCTGCAATTAAACAATAAAGAAAAGTTCAACTTTTCTTAGCTTGGTGATTCTGAAATGAGTTAGGCATGGAATATATTTCCTTTGCAGTATATTTCCTTTGGAATAAATACATTGGAAAAAAATAGTGTAGTCAATGCCTTATCAGGACAGACAAGAACAAGTTGATTTAAGTTAGACTTTTTTGGTAATGGATTACCAGTTATCCCATTTGTAAGTGTTATAGTTGTAACCTCAAAAATAGAACAACATACATTCTATCATCATGTGGACTTTATTGTATTTCATGGTGCTCTGCAGTCATTTTATATATGGTTCTCTATAGAAAGTGCTTCTGAGATTAACCTAAATTAAGATGGTCTCTTAAAATCTAACAGTATTTTTGTAAAAATGATGTAGCATTTTAATCTAAGGTCATATCCATTTCTGTCATTCTATTAAAAAAAATAATGGACTGAGTTTGAATACATCAAAGATACTATGACACTTCACTGTAAAAGAAATGCCAGCATATCAGCCTCTCTCTCTATAGATCTTTGGTGTTGCAAGTGACAAAAATACAACTCACATAAGCTTTAGCCACGGGCCCTGGTTCTTCTCCATACACGAATAGAATGGCTCATGGCAGCTTCAAGATCATTCTTAGAGCAGCAGATCCCAAAACGCATTTTTCTTAATAGACACTGCCATTGGCTGATTGGTTTGGGCCAATCATTTCACCAGGAACAGAGTTGTCTAGTCAATTCTGGGTTATATGCAAATCACTGGTGCCTCACTGGCTGCGAAGGGGGCGGGGGTTGGAGAAGGGGATCAGATGAACCACATGAACTCTGCATATTTACTAAAGAGTGTGGGAAGGCTAATTTTCCCATGGGAAGAGTGCTTACGCTGAAAACACACACTCTTCACATTTGCCATATCGTACTCTGAAAACAATACAGGTTGTGACCATATAGACTAAGCAAGACTTATTCTTGTTTTAAATCAAATTATGACCAAAGGCTTCAAATAGAACTAAAGAACGCTATTTAAAATTTTAAAAGATACAGAATTTTGAGACTCTCTTAAAAAAAGATAAATTTTTAAAGTAACATAGCAGATGGTTAACAAAGAAGAATTCATTTTTTCTTCCATGAAAACCTAACTTACACTTAAAAGCAAACCTTTTTTATGCATGTCCATACTAGTAATGAAAAGTTAGGAGAAAATGTATCCGGGTGCTTACTGTTCCAATGAAGAATCCAATTCAGTGTGGAAGCCATGAAAGTACTTCACATTTTACTAAAGTTGGGCCTTATTCCGTTTCTTTTATAAGTTCTTATGTGTTATGCAAATAGACTTGCTGTAAATGCCTTGAAATCCAACGGAGATGCAGTATTGAGGGTGACAGAAATGGGAAATGCCTACAATGGCTTGTCCACTCAGAGTCCATGTCTGCAACTTGTTCCTCTGAACAGACCTTCCCTACCACTTACGCCTTCTCTCTGGGGACACCAATAAGCCATTTAAGAACAGAGGAGACACTATGTCTAAAGAAAAAGGAAAAGAATTTGAGAACTTCTTCTCATTCATAAGGAATTAAACCTGCAAGAATGTAAGAAATTAAGCCAATTCAGACATGAGGATAAATCACAATGAGAAGAAGAAGAGTTTTCAGCATTTTGCTTGGAAATGCATTTTGTAAGTAAAGCATAGTATGGTTTCTGGAAATTGTTGATTAAAATCTAGCTTCCCTCTGGGAGGCTACGAATTTTATTGTAGGTTTGTTGCAGGGGGAGCAGCAGGGAGGGCTTGTTTTAATCAGAAAGCAAATTAAGTTTTGGTAAAACCTGTGCAAAGGATGTTGACATTTTAGAAAAAAGGAAAGGAATATTGTAACATTAGGAACATGGAAAAGACTGAGGAATGTGTGAAAGTAGTGCTCAGATAGTTGAAAGGCATCTATATTTCTAAAATAACAGTATAAAAACAAAGGCTGAGATTTAGTGTAAAAACTTAAAGCACTTAAAATTAAAAATCCTTGGAAATTATAATTTATAATATGATCATCTCTTCTTATGATTAGATACCCATGGATAATATCAATATGATGCTTTGGTTTTACTTACAAATCTATTTACTGTAATTTTCTATTCATTAGGAGAGTCACTTCACCAAGAGAAAGACAAACTAGAGTTAATGCTATTCCTTGTTTTCTTTAGAGGTACGAAAAAAAAAAAAAAGGAGGCAGTGACAAAGATTTCTAAGTTTCCTGTTTCTAAAACCTTGATAAATATTGATTGTAGAACTTCATACTTCATCCAATAAATAGAACATATATTCCCTAAAATCAATAGTATACACTAGTCAGTTGAGGTGTAGACAGGAAGAAGGTTGTATGTATGCATGTGGGTGTGGCAGTAATACATAGAGACCAAGGCAGGTCTTATCAAACGTCTGTCTCATTGATCACCTCCTAATGACCTTTTGATACCCTCTGTAGCCTCTAAGTCAAAACGCTAAAAATAGCCAAACCAACAAAAATGTAAAGTCAGAAGGAGAGATTAAGATGCAACCACAGCTCCTCTAGTTCAACTGAGAGAAAGGAAAAGAAGGTGAGAGAAGATCGAGATCCTCCATGAATTCATCTGTCATTCTTTCTTGTCGGGAACATGTCGCTCACCACCCTGATAAGTACGTGAAAGGCCAAGGCCCCCAGTGACCCTCTGAGCATGGACACCTTGACTGCTATTACAGGCTCCTCTCATCTCCCATCAGAGCCGCATCCCCACATCACACATCTGCACCCCCCATTACGTTATCAAATCCACTCCCAGGATTTTGTTTCTGCCAGCTGGTCTACAACTTGTTTCTGCTCTGCAGAGGGTCAGTGGGAAAAGGTGAGCTAAGTTTGCCCTGTGTAAAAGGGTGTCTGTAATGTGTATACATTTTTGAGTAGTAGCACTGGCTAGTGGAGGGGATAAAATTTTCAGCAGAGTTACAGATCAGACATTTCCCACAGCTCTGAAAGGTAAAGCATCTATAAAGGTTGTTGTCCATAGATTGCCTTTGGACAAATCTCATGAACATGGTATATTGGAAGAATTTGCTTTTTTAATGTGATGAGCTTTATCTTTTATCACATAATTATGTAACCCTAGATAAGAAACTTTGAGCTTCATTTTCTTCTCTGCAATAGATTAACTCATTCACTCAGCATATGTGTATTAAACACCTTCATTTTGACATACATGGTACTAAGTACTAGAAATTCAGAGTGCATACGGCAGACCCTCAACAACTCGTAACTGATATTAAGTACAGACTATATAGCACTTAGCCTTTCTTTCTCTCCCATGGCTATTGTTAATCAGTAGTTGTTTATATTTTATTGAATAGCTTTCCTGTGGCTAGCTGTTGAAAATACTACTGCTACTATTACTACTGATAATAATAATAGAGCAAGATCCAGAGTCCCATTTGCAAGCAACTTATGGTCTAGCTGAGAAGACATAATCAGCTGAGAATAGAAAGTAGCTTGGATCCTTACCAGCCTTCAGCATTTACATCCTTGCCTTTTAAAAATACCAGTATCCAATATAGAGCTATTAAATCAGAATCTTGGGGTATAGTCTAGACATGACTTTATTTTAAAATTCTCCAGGTGATCCTAATTCTAGCCAGAGTTGAGAACCACTAGACTAACAGTTTGCAACCCCTGACGCTGGCCACAATGCCTTGACTATAAACACTTTGAACCTACAGCAGACTCGGATATCCCAGAAAAGAGCTCAGAACTCCGCCTCATCCAATGAGGCTTTAGACTCTTTAAAGTTGGGGTCAATACTTGTTTAAAAGTTGTAGCAGATTCCATTTCCACACTATTAATTTTTATAAAATGATACATCATTTTATAAAATCTTTATAAAACCTGTATTTTATAAAAATACAGCTATCATTCATTAAATTGTATTTAATTAAAAGTTCTTTAGAAAATACATGCTCGTGAAGTTTTTGCTCTACAGTCACTTACCATCTTGTTTCTCCTTAACACTGTTGTGTCCCTTTTGACTCGCTCCTCACACCCTGAGACCCAGCCACACTGGGACCCAACCACACCCAGCTCCCCAGTTGGCCACATTCTCTCTCTAGCCCTTTCCTCTCTTGTTGACACCGCCTGCACCACTCTCTCCACCTCCCTGGCATCTAATTCTTCTCCATTCTTCAAGACTCAACCTAGGTATCATTTGCTCTGCTAAATCTTTCTCGATCCCACAAAGAGGGAAGAGAGTCTTCCTGCGACTCCCGTTATACCTTACAATTCCCTTCTTTAGGGCTGATCACATGATCTTGACTATTTATTACCCTGTATTCCTCTCTGGAGTAGAAGTTTCATGAGCACAGGAAATACACCTGAATTTGTCACCATTTTATCCCCATTTTCTACAGAGTGCGAAGCATATATGCTCAATAAACCCCTATTGAATTGCATTATTTTGAATGCAGATATTTACTTAGGCATATATACAATAAGTGAACTACAATATCAGTTATCTAGTTCCTGCAAACCCAGATAGCTTTCACATAAAATTTCCAAGTAATTAGTATTTTCCTGTGAGGAAACCCTTTCGTGCCAAATTCATTGCATTTGAGAACTGATGGATGTCTCTTTTCTCCCACTTACCCGTGACCTCGATGGGGCTTTAATTCATCATCTGTCATTGTGAGATCCTTTCTATCAGAAAGCTTGGCGGTGAAGAGCAGAGGTTTTTTTCTTGCTGTGAGAGCTAGGATTTCTCATTCCCATCCTTGAGGACCTGTGCCACAAGTTCACATAAAAGATCCATGCTATAACATTCTCTAAAATTAGGTGTCCAGTGCTAGTGGTGAAGGACTCCCTGGCTGTGTCGTGTCCTCTCTGGCAGATGGTGCTAGAGCCAGCCCTGGCCTGTCTGTGTGAAATGATGTGCTCAGTAGTAAGAACCAGAAGTCCCAGAACTATGCTCTCTGGCCTCATGGAAGCCCCCAAGTCCCCCACAGTGGATACTGCCTCCTATGCCTGAGGCGTGAGCAGTAGGCTTTGTGTTGAAGTGGAAATAATGTTGTTCAAATGATAGCCTAATAAACTAGTCATTACTTCTAATTGCTGGTATTAGTACTTTAAAATTCTATTCTCGAGGATTTTTCTATTCGTTATTAAGCAGCTCTCAAACTTGCAGCACTTTCCTACTTTGTCAAAGATCAAGTTGCCATAGGAATATATTTGGGCTGTCTTTTTCAGAATTCATAATTTTGTTGTTCAATTCACCGCAGAGAACTGCGTGCTTCTTTAATGAATTAAAATTTAAATTTGGAACACTGGCTGGGCCCAATTCACCCACTGCTGATTCAAAGCTCCTTAGCATATCAAAGTAATGAGAGCACAGTGCAAGAGAGAACCCAAACTGTATAATGAGAGACAGGACACATGGAATTTGAGGCAATGCCTACAGTGCCCAGGGCAATTGTGACTTTGAATATTCTATACTTAGTTTTATTGTTCCAACACAAAAAATCTCAACACTTCACTGTGCAAACTCTGTATCCCAGACTACTGAGTATTCTTAGAGTGTGTATCCTTTTGGAGGGGGAATGGGGGGTGCAGAGGTTCTATGACAGGTACACCACATCACCTTGCAAATTCTTGAAATTCCAGTCATGTTGTTTTCTTGGAAAGAAGGATGATACAGAAGAAAAGCAGTACTTTGGAATTTGAAAGAGTATGATTGGAATGTAACTGCTACAACTAGGCAAGGTTTGAAATCTTTTCAAGACTCCCTTTTAGGTTTATTGTGAAGATTAAATGAAAGAATAAATGAGGTTTGAGTGAGGTCACTGGGATGTAATCAGATCCATGAGGCAGAGATTCATATCTTTTGCTCCAGTGCCTAGAATAGTGCCTGGTACATAATATCCACTTAATAAATACATTTTGGATAAATGAATATCATATATGCAAAATATTAGCCAAAGTATTTGCTGCATATGCATATTCAATAAATGGAAGTTGCTAGGATTGTTTCTAGAATTAATGAGAGACAAGAAAAAATCTACTCCAGACCAGATGTAAGGATGTAGAATGCTGTAGAGAGACACTTTGAAAATGGATTAACTTGTCTGCAGGGGACAGAGGATTTGTCATATGTGTTATGAACTTGTTCCAATAATCTGTCTGAGTGTATCCGTTCATATGGGCTCCATCTTCCCATTGGAGAAAACAAAGTCTATACTGGGTGATGATGCTGGAGTTATGATGATGTCTATTTTTCTGATACCATGACATGTGGCTCACCTAGCTGTCACAGCCAGAAGTCTTCTCAAATGATGGTTGTCACACAGCATTATATGTAGAAAAATAAAAGCACAGAGAAAAATCTTGGAGAAAGGGCTTAGCTGAAATCAGAACTCTGCTTCATCCTTCCTTTTATTTCTTCTATACCTGTTACGATATCCTACAAATGTTCAAATTGGGTGATTTTACATGAAGGAAGAAAGTAACACAGTGCACATACAATATGCTTCATCTAAAATGACCGAATTTGAACATTTTGCCACAAGCACACGAGTGCTCTCTCCATATATATTCACGGATCTGTATATGAAATACCTAAATATTTTAAATAGCATAAATATTTTTAAATAAGTTACAAACATTTCAGCATGTTGCTCCAACTGTTTAACTATTTCAGCATCTATGTGTGAGTGTCTACAACTCTCTTCTATGTAACCACAATAGTATTAGTACACATAAGACATTTGACAATGATAGTATCCATTACTTGATTTACGGTCCATTAGCAAATTTTCTCAATTATCATAGTGATGTCTTTTTAACTGTTATCACAGAGTGGGGAGTGTTCATGTTCATCAGTGTTCACACATGACATTTAGTTGTCATGCCTCTTCAGTGTCCTTTAGCACTGAACTGTCTCCCTTTTTTTTTTAATAAGATTTATTTATTTTAGGTGAAACAAGACAAAACCAGAGAGGGAGACAAACCATAAGAGACTCTTAATCTCAGGAAACAAATGGAGGGTTGCTGGAACGCAGGGGTGTGGGAGGGATGGGTGGCTGGGTGATAGACATTGGGGAGGGTGTGTGCTATGGTGAGCACTGTGAATTGTGTAAGACTGATGAATCACAGACCTGTACCCCTGAAACAAATAATACATTATATGTTAATAAAAAAATTTTTAAAAAATTATTTTAGAGAAAGAAAGTGTGTACGAGGGAGGGGTAGAGGGAGAGGGAGTCCTAAGCAGACATTGCGCTCAGTGCAGAGACTGACACAGGGCTCGATCTCACAACCCTGAGATCACAACCTGAGCCAAGACCAAGTGTCAGTCACTGACAGTACCACCCAGGTGCCCTCTCCCATTTTTTAAAAATCTTTCATGATCTTAATACTTTTGAAGAGTCACATTGTCTTGCAGATGTCCCTTAATTGGGATTTGTCTGATTACTTCCTCGTAATGAGGTATTAAATGGTTTTTATGAATCCTGATAGGTGACCTCACATGACCCAACTGTATTTGACTTGTCTGTGTATTTCTATGTCTTACCCTGAGCATGCATGTGAGCTCCTTACAGAGAGGGCCTGTGTCTTACTCATCTGTGTCACCTCAGAATTCAGCGTAGTGCCTGGCACCTGTGGTGCCCACTAACTCATCATCTCCCCCCCAACCCATTCCTTCTTTTTATTTATTGTTTTAGTAGCTGTACTACCTACCATCCACTCAACCACCCAGACTGGAAAGCAGGTTCTCCCTGACACCTCCTCTCCCCTCCTCCCACCTCTAGATGATCCCAAAGCCCTCCCTATTCAACCTGCTGAATATTTCTCCAACAATTTCATCATTTCCATTCCTCTTTGAGGCCTCCATCATCCTCTCTGGAACTATTAGAGCATGTGCTAACTGATTTTCTTACTGCTACTCTTGGCCACACCAAATCGAACTTCCAGCCAGTTTTCAGAGTGACACATTTAAAAAGCAAACCTAACTATGTTGCTTCCCTGATTAAAAACCTTCAGAGGCTTCAATGATTTATGGGATGGGATCCAGGCTCTTTAGCCTGATGAAGTAGCCCTCCATCATCTGACTGTCTGCTACGTCCTGTCTCATCCTGCCTTGTACTTTTCATTCCAGTAACATTAAAACCGTTGATACAGCTTTAGTAATCTTCATTTGTTGAGGAATGGCCACATGTCAGGCGTCATAGTGTTTCCTTTACATATATGATCTCATTTCATCCTTATATTAATTTATGAGGTAGGTAGAATTATTTGCATTTTATAGATAATTTGCATTACAAAACTAATAAGTGATAGAACCAGGACTAAAACATAAACGTGCAGCCCATTACTTTTCCACCCTCCCAAGGTTGTCTCTACTCCCCAGACTATTGGTTACCTTCCTACCTACCCTCTGCATGTAATGCCTTTCCCCCAACCACTCATCCTCGTTGCCTGGCTAACTCTACTAATCCTGTAGAACTCAGATCTAGTGTCTTCTATTACCTCTTGTGTTGGATTGATACATTTAAAATATCCCCATGAAATTCTAGTGCTGTATTTACATAATCTAGTACATATATAATTTAATGTATATAATGTAACAATCACCTAAAACATCTATATGTCTCTTTCCCACTAGCCTACCAGGGCTGAGGCCATATTGCGTTCTTCTTATATACCCAGAGTAGAGTCAGAGTAACAACTCAGCAAGCTTTTGCTGGGGGAGTGCGTGGATGATGAGAAGGCCACAGAGCTCTTCAAACTGCCATGTTGCACATTGCTGATGTGGATAAAGACATTGTATTCGCTTATCAAATTTTCAGACACAAATTTTCAGTTAAGAGATAACTAAGTTGTGTGACACAACTAGAATGCAAAATTCCTTTAAATTTATAATGGTAACAGAATATAAAACTTTTAAATAGTGTTCAAGTAATGATTTTAAAAGTTAACCTAATCCTCTATTAGTACTTTCACATTTTGCATTATATATGCACAAATAATTGCCTTTTTATACTCAGGGTAGCATATAGCCTATAAGGATATAAAATGCAAAAAGGAAAGCACGTGAATGCTGTTATTTTATTTGGTTATGGTGTTTTAAACATTCTATATATTCATAATTATTTTAATTACTACATCATATATTCATATTATTCATATTTCACTGACTTGATTTTATTGAATCTATTCCTCGAATCTTGGACATTTATACTTTTTTCAGTCTTATGGAATCATAGATAGCTGTTCTGTTGAACTATGTCATTAGAAATTCTAGAGACTAAAATTACTGGATCAGAGTATATACATCTTTATTGTTCTTAAATACTGCTTCCCAAAAGGGGTATATCAAATTAAATGATGACTCTAAACAAATAAACAGATTAACTTTGACCAGCAATGAGAACTATTTTTAATTCATTAGCTACTTTAATAGGTGCTTAAAGGTAAATTCGATGATCTCCAGTCTCCATCAAGGATGGTCTTCTCCCCTGTGTTTCTTTATGATTGATACCTTGCTTTGTATTTTTATGTTCATATCGTGGCTTATTTGGTTCATAGGTCCTTGTGGTTCTTCTTCTGAATTTGAATGAACTCTTCATTCATTATAAATGTTAGTTTGACATTTTCAGTACAAATATTTTTCTTTTTTTTTAAGATTTATTTGGGAGAGAGAGAGAGAGAAGGAGGGTGCGGTGCAGAAGGGAGGAGGGAGAGAGAGAGAAAAGCTCAAGCAGACTCCAAGCTGAGTGCAGAGCCCAATCTTACGACCCTGAGTTCATGACCTGAGCTGAAACCAAGAGTAGGACACTTGACTGACTGTACCACCCAGGTGCCCCAATACAAATATTTTTCTTAATTATATAAGAAATCAATTTACATCATTTTTCACTTATAGAATCTTCCAGTTTCTGTATATTCAGTGTGACAACATGTACCTTTGAGCTTCTGCTATGGATTCATGGATAAGGCATGGCTCTACTACTTTGGTTTTCTAATTCGTCACAGTTTATCTTAATATGTTCTGTTAAATAAACCTTCTCTACCCCTTTATTTGGGAAAAGGTACATAACTTTTTACATATGTTTTGGGTTTATTTCTCATTGTTCACTCTTGCCTATTGGCCTGTTTTTCTGTTTGTGCCAGTACTACACCGTTTCAAGTTCTAATACTTTTTTTATAAGTTTAATGTCTGATACAGGAGGATTTCCTTCTCTTTTCTTCTTTTCAGATTGTCTATTACAGTTTCATCTTTTATTTCTCAGGAAAATTTTGTGAAATTCTAAAGTCATATTGCCATTTTGATTGAAATTGTACTAAATCTTTAAATTTCCTTGGGGTGAAGAGATTTATAATTTGCCTCACTGAGGCAAAAATTATACTATTTTAATTTAAAAAAAAACTTAAAAGTATTTGCAGGTTTATGTAAAAAGCATTTGCTTTTATCTTGTACCTTGGTGTTTTACATTGCTTTTAATAAAATAATAGCTACCACTTACTAAGCATATAATATGCACCAGACATTATGCTAAGTATTTCATATATATTAACTCATGAAAGACTTCAGTAAGGGAACTACTATTATCACTATAATGCCTATGAAGAAACTGAAGTTTAGGTTGATCACATACTTGGTCCAGGGCTATGTGGCTGTTAAAAAGTAGCACTCTTTACATCCAGGGCTGTCCCACTGCAAAGGCCATGCTCTTTTTTTTTTTTTTTTTTAAAGATTTTATTTATTTATTTGACAGAGAGAGACACAGCGAGAGAGGGAATACAAGCAGGGGGAATGGGAGAGGGAGAAGCAGGCTTCCCGCAGAGCAGGGAGCCTGATGCGGGGCTCGATCCCAGAACCCTGGGATCATGACCTGAGCCGAAGGCAGACGCTTAACGACTGAGCCACCCAGGCGCCCCGCAAAGGCCATGCTCTTAACCATCATCCTATTCTTAGGAACTCATAATTCCCATTTATTAAGACAATGAAATTCAGCCAGAATAAAAGCAAAATTTTGTGCTAAGGTCAGTCTTTCAAATGGATAAGAAGAGAAAGCCAATATCTATTGTGAATATAAAAAAGAGTTTAGATCTTCTGTACAGTATGAGCTAATAAAGTGTTTCATTAGGGCGCCTGGGTGGCTCAGTTGGTTAAGCGACTGCCTTCGGCTCAGGTCATGATCCTGGAGTCCTGGGATGGAGTCCCGCATCAGGCTCCCTGCTCAGCAGGGAGTCTGCTTCTCCCTCTGACCCTCCCCCTCTCATGTGCGCGCTCTCTCTCTCTCTCTCTCTCATTCTCTCTCTCAAATAAATAAAATCTTCAAATAAATACATAAATAAATAAATATAAAAAAAATAATAAAGTGTTTCATTAAAGTAATGAAATCAGTTCCGAATTAATAGTTATGAGATATCCATTTATGGAAGAGCTAGTACCAGTGGATCAGCGTGCATCCTGATGCATGCTCAAGTTTGAGAACTACTAACCTAATGAACTCTTATGTCCCTTACAACTCTAAAGTTTGACTCTACTAATTATTTGTTATGCAAGGGTAAACGTATGTATTTGTCAATATAATATTAATTGCGTGCTGCATCTAAGTAAATTTACTTTTTGAAATAACAAAGTTACCTCATTATAAAGTGATTTCATCCAACAGATTCCTTCATGATGTCATCCCTAAGAAAGTGTTTCACTTGAACTTCAAGTATCCTAATAAATGGCCAGAGGTCTCCCATATGTATACACCAAGCTGTGTCCATTAGTGAAGGCATGGAGCACCCTCTTTATATGCCTTTTTTTTTTTTTTCAAAGCACACATGTGTAAATGAAAAAATTGAGCAGTCATCCTAGTTTTACTCTTTCACACTGAATTGAAGTCCTCTGGGGGGTGGGTTGGAGAAGATGGTAAGAACTTTAAATTTAATTTCTTATAGCTAGGTCACAGTACATGTTGAATTTCCCTTGCCATATCCCCATCTGTTTCTCCCACCATGCTGTGAGCTCCTTTGGCATTAGGACTATGTCTCATCCATCTTTATACCTACCATGGTGCTTAGTGCAGTCCTTGTGAAACACCAGTACTCAATCATTGCTTATTAAATGTAATGTATTCAATGTGGTAAACTCTCCAGGTTTAAAAATACATTTTTCATATGAAATGAGAGTAGTATTATGATTAAATAAAGCAGAAGAATAGAACCCTTGGATCCCCAAACTAAACATGACCACTATTTACATTTTAGAGTAATGATTCTTGATCTTTTTTCCCATTTTCTAAAGCTTTGTTTTACTGGCTATAATCTAATTTGGCATAAAATTTTAGATTTTTTTTTTTCCCTTATTGTGTATCGGGGAATCAAATTACATAATACAACCACATATGCCAAGAGAATACAGCTTTTTAAATTGCTAGAGCTGACTTAATCCTTCTCATCAACCTGGTAGGTAGTTGGAACACTTAAATTTGACAATTGATGCCTTAGTCTTTTCCAGCTAAACAGCCTGTGTCTTTGAAAGAGTCAGTAAAGTTCAACCCTCTTCCTCAGGGTTGGGTTAAATAATCCCCTAGATGACTGAATGTATTTCAGATAAGTGCTGCATATTTCCAATTTCCTTTCTTCCCTCTGCTTCTTTACAAGATGGCATCTGGGTGGGGTTTCAATTTGGGGGGGGACGGGGTGAGGTGGCAGTGGACAGATAAATGGCTTATGTGAGATCATGTGATGGGGAGAGAGGCCTCAGGTTTTTCTTTTATTCCAGTGCCTGGCTTCTGCTAGCTCACTCGCCTTCTCAGAGCCACCACATCCACTCTCCCGAGCTCACTGAGACCCTGGGGCCCCAGAAGGGAATGCACATGCAGAATTTACATGGAGTTGGAGGAAATGTTTTTATGCTCATCCATTGAGCCATCTTTATCAGCCAGTTTTATACCATCTCTCCTACATTACTATGAAGATCGTCCTGAGTTGAAGGTGAGATTCTTCCAAATGGAGAAAAGGAAACAGCCCTGTGCTTTCAGCTTTCTCTTCAACATTTAGAAAAGTCTCCCTACCCCTTAAAACATCTGCTTCATAGAAGTCAAGACACGTGAGCTTCTAACCCTCCCTAATTCTTCTCTCTTCTTTTTGGACTCTCCACTGTGTCAGAGTGGATAAAATAGTTCTCTCCCCTTGTTCTCTGTTTGGAACTACTATACTTTAGATTCTATATTTTCTCTGTACTTAAAAAAATGAAACCAAACCAAAAAAAAAAAACTGAAAACACTTCTATGAGGTCAAATTTTTTTTCCAGTGCTTATCAAGATAAGTGTACTTTTAGGGACGCCTGGGTGGCTCAGTCGTTAAGCGTCTGCCTTCGGCTCAGGTCATGATCCCAGGGTCCTGGGATCGAGCCCCACATCGGGCTCCCTGCTCTGCGGGAAGCCTGCTTCTCTCTCTCCCACTCCCCCTGCTTGTGTTCCCTCTCTCGCTGTGTCTCTCTCTGTCAAATAAATAAATAAAATCTTTAAAAAAAAAAAAAAAAAAGATAAGTGTACTTTTAATCCCCTTCACCTATTTTACCCATCCCCCCACCCATCTCCCCTCTGTTAGCTGTTTGTTTTCTATAGGTAAGAGTCTGGTTTGGGGTTTGTCATTCTTTTTTATGGTTGAATAATATTCCATTTGTGTGTGTGTGTGTGTGTGTGTGTGTGTGTATAACCTTTTAATCCATTAATCTATCAATGGACACTTGAGCTGCTTCCATAATGTGGCTATTGTAAATCATGCTGCAATAAATGTAAGAGTGCACATATCCTTTTGAATTAGTGTTTTCATATTCTTTGAGTAAATACCCACTAGTGAGATGAGTGGATTGTAGGGTAGTTCTGTTTTTACTTTTTTGAGGAAGCTCCATACTGTTTTACAGAGTGGCTGCACCAATTTGCATTCCCACCAACAGTACAAGACAGTTCCTATTTCTCCACATCCTTGTCAACACTTGCTGTTTCTTGAGTTTGATTTTAGCCATTCTGACAAGTGTGAGGTGATCTCTCATTATGGCTTTGATTTGCATTTTGATGTTGAAGAAAGTTGAGCATCTTTTCATGTGTCTGTTGGCCATCTCTATCATCTTTGGAGAAATATCTGTTCATGTCTTCTGCCCATTTTTTAATTGGATTATTTCTTTTATTGGTGTTCAGATATACAAGTTCTTTATTTTGGATGCTAACTATCAGATCTATCATTAGCAAATATCTTTTCCCATTCAGTAGGTTGTCTTTTAGTTTTGTTGTTTATTTCCTTTGTTGTGTAGAAGCTTTTTATTTTGATGTAGTCCCAAAAGTTTATTTTTGCTTTTGTTTCCCTTGTCTCAGGAGACATAGCTAGAAAAAATGTTGCTGTGGCTGATGTCAGAGAAATTACTGCCTGTGCTCGCTTCTTGGATTTTTTATGGTTTCAGGTCTTACATTCAGGTTCTTAATTAGTCCATTTTGAGTTTATTTTTGTGTATGGTTAAGAAAGTGGTCCAGTTCATTATTTTGCATGCAACTGTCCAGTTTTTCCAGCACCATTTGTTGAAGAGACTTTTTCCCATTGCATATTCTTGCCTCTTTTGTTGAATATTAATTGACCATATCATTGTGGATTTGTTTGTAGGCTTTCTATTCTGTTCCATTGATCTAAGTGTCTATTGTTGTGCAAGTACCATACTGTTTTTATTATTATAGCTTTGTAGTATAACTTGAAATCTGGAATTGTGATGCCTCCAACTTTAGTTTTCTTTTTCAAGATTGCTTTGGCTCTTCAGGGTCTTTTCTGGTTCCATACAAATTTTAGGATTATTTTCTCTAGGTCTATGGAAAATACTATTGATATTTTGATAGGGATTGCATTACATTGTTTTGGTTAGTGTGGATATTTTAACAATATCTGTTCTTCAAATCCATGAGCATGGAGTATCTTTCCATTTGTGTCCTCTTCAATTTCTTTTTTGAATGTTTTACAGTTTTCAGAGTACAGGTCTCTCACCTCCTTGGTTAAGTTTATTCCTAGGATTTTATTATTTTTGGTGCAATTAGAAATGGGATTGTTTTCTTAATTTCTCCTTCTGCCACTTCATTATTAGTATAAAGAAATGCAACAGATTTCTGTAGATTGGTTTTGTATCCTGTGACTTTACTGAATTCATTTTATAGTTCTAGTGATTTTTGGTGGAGTCTTTCGGGTTTTCCATACATAGTATCAGGGCATCTGCAAATAGTGAAAGTTTTACCTCTTCCTTACCAAATAGGATGATTTTTATTTATTGTCTGATTGCTGTGGCTAGACTTCCAGTACTATGTTGAGTGAAAGTGGTGACATTGGACATCCTTGTCTTGTTCCTGACCTTAGGGGAAGACCTCTGTTTTTCACCATTGAGTATGTTAGCTGGGATTTTTCATACATGACCTTTATTATGTTGATGTATGTTCCCTCTAAACCTACTTTGTTAAGGGTTTTTATCATGAATGAATGTTGTACTTTGTCAGGTGTTTTTTCTGGGTCTATTGAAATGATCATGTAACTTTTTATCCTTTCTCTTATTGATGTGATGTATCACATTGATCGATTTGCAAATATTAAACCAAATTTGCATCCCGGGAATAAATCCCACTTGATCATGATAAACGATTTTTTTAATGTAATGTTGGATTTGGTTTGTGAGTATCTTACTGAGGATTTTTGCATCAATGTTCATCAGAGATATTGGCCTGTAGTTCTCTTATTTAGTGGTATCTTTATCTGGTTTTGGTATCAGGGTAATGCTGGCCTCATAGAATGAATTTGGAAGTTTTCCTTCATCTTCTATTTTTTGGAATAGTTTGAGAAGAATAGGTATTAACTCTTCTTTAAATGTTTGGTAGAATTCACTTGGGAAGCCTTCTGGTCTTGAACTTGTTTTTGGATTCCTGATTCAGTTTTATTGCCAGTAATCAGTCTGCTAAACTTTCCTATTTCTCCCAAATTCAGTATTGAGAGGTTATATATTTTTAGGAATCTATCCATTTCTTCTAGGTTGTTCAATGTGTTGGCATATAATCTTTCATAATAGTCTCTTACAATCCTTCGTATTTCTGTGGTGTCAGTTGTTATTTCTCCTCTTTTATTTCTGATTTTTTTTTACTCTTCTCTCTTTTTTTGATGAGCCTGGCTAAAGGTTTGCAATTTTGCTGTTTTTTGTTTTTTTTTCCAACGAACTAGGTCATGGTTTGTTGAACTAGGTCATTGATCTGTCTTTTTTTTTTTTTAAGTTTCTATATCATTTATTTCTGCTCTTTATTATTTTCTTCCTTTTGCTGGTTTTAGGTTTTGTTGTTCTTTTTCTAGTTTCTTTAGGTGTAAGGTTAAGTTGTTTGAGATTTTTCTTGCTTCTTGAGGTAGGCCTGTATTGCTATAAAGTTTCCTCGTAGAACCGCTTTTGGTGCATCCCAAAGGTTTTGGAACATTGTGTTTTCATTTTCATTTGTTTCCTTGCATTTTTTGATTTCCTCTTAGATTTCTTGGTTGACCCATTCATTGTTTAGTAGCATGTTATTTAACCTTCATTTTTTGTGGTCTTTCCAGATTTTTTCTTGTGGTTGACTTCTAGTTTCATAGCATTGTGGTCAGAAAGGATGCATGGTAGGACTTCAGTCTTTTCTAATTTGTTGAAACTTGTTTTGTAGCCTAATAAGTGACCCATGCTGGAAAATACTCCATGTGCACTTGAAAAGAATATGTATTCTGTTTTAGGATGGAGTATTCTGAATATACCTGAATATAACTGGTGGATCCATAGGATGGAGTTTTCTGACATGTCATTCACAGTCCCTTCCTTGTTGATTTTCTGTTTGAATAATCTGTCCATTGATGTAAGTGCGGTGTTAAAGCACCATACTATTATTGTATAACTATTGATTACTTCTTTTTTGTTTGTTACTTACTGCTTTACATATTTGGGTGCATAAATATTTACAATTGTTATATCTTCTTATTGGATTGTTCCCTTAATGATTATATAGTATCCTTCTTTATTTCTTGTTACAGTCTTTGTTTTAGTCTTATGTCCAATACAGATATTACTACCCCAGCTTTCTTTTCACAGCCATTTGCATGATAAATGTTCTCCCATCCTTTCACTTTCAATCCACATGTGTCTTTAGGTCTGAAATGGGTCTATTTTAGGCAGCATATAGATGAGTCTTGTTATTTATTTATTTATTTATTCGGTTACCTTATGTCTTTTGATTGGAATGTTTAGTCCATTTACATTCAAAGTAATTATTGGTAGATACGTATTTATTGCTATTGTGTTATTTATTTTACCATTTTTGTAGTTCTTCTCCACTCCTTTCTTCTCTTGCTCTCTTTTCTCACCATACGCTGGCTTTCTTTAATGGTATTGCATTCCCTTCACTTTATTTTTTGCATATCTACTGCTGGTTTTTGACTTGTGGTTACCATTTGGGTGGTATATAGTGTCTTCTGCATACAGCAGTCTGTATTAAGTTGATGGTTGTTTAAGGTCGAACCCATTTTTTATTCTTCTCCTCCCCATGTTTTAGGCATATAGTGTCATACTTCACATCTTTTTTTTTTTTTTTGTGAGTCCCTTGACTGATTTTTACAGATAAACTTATTTTTACTGCTTTTGTGCTTCCTACTTTTCTTACTCTTACTTATGGTCTTTCCTTTCCACTCAGAGATTCTCTTTGAACATATCTTGTAGGGCTGGTTTAATGGTCATGAATTCCTTCAACTTTGGTTTGTATGGGGAAACTGTTTAACTCTCCTTCTATTCTGAATGATTGCCTTGCTGCATAGAGTGTTCTTGGCTGCAGATTTTTTTTTTCTTTTCAGCACATCAGGCCACTCCCTTCTGGCCTGCAAACTTTCTGTTGTAAAATCCACTGATAGCCTTGTGGGGTTTCCTTTGTATGTGTCTTTTCTCTTGCGGCTTTTAAAACTCTCTTTATACTACTTTTTGCCATTTTAATTACTGTATGTCTTTGTGTAGACCTTATAAGACCAAACTCTTGACATGAAAGAAGGGGAACTTTGAAATTGGAAACTCCTGCTGTCACTTCACAAATGTAGCTTTCAGATAGTCTCTTAGGAAAGTCTGTTTTGAGAATTAAGCTGACCCATGATGTCTGAGACAGTGCCCATTCTCTTTTTCCTTAGGGCAGTAACCTCATTGATCTGCTCCAACCTAGCATTTTTATTTGAGAGGGAAATTCAGTATGTCCATTTAAAATGTCTGAGTATCAAACATGTTAAAATTATATCAAAAAACACCCCAGCATGTTGTGATGTTATACACTGATCACTGTGATAGGAGATGTATGTATTTCAATTTATTTAATCTTTGGGTTTAATTTATCACTTTACTCTCATTTTATAAATGATACAGTGAGGCTCAGCTTTCCCTAGGTTCCCCAGAGAGGGCATTCTTTCAACTACACTCTGCATGATATTTAACCAAATGCACACACCACTCTTTATTTTACCATTTCTCCATATTTGGACATTTAAGTTGGCTCAGGTTGTTTTAAAGGAAGATTTACAACTTCTAGTACAAGGAACTGGAGTTTAGAATTCAAAGGCTACTTGAAACCCAATGATGAAAAACTTACGGATTGAAAGAAAAGTAAAAGATACATCACCTATCAATGGCAATGTGATGACCTTAGCTGAGTCTTAATGCAAACACAATGTAAAAAATAGAAATTAAAAAAAAATAGAATCAATTGGGGAAATTTGAACATTGACTAAATGGATATTTGATGATAGTGAGGAAGTATTTTGTAGTTTGTAGCTTTCATTGACTTTTGAAGCACTCTTAGAGATATATACTCAATTATATCAGGTCAGGATTGTTTCATTCTAATACAAGAGTGGAGGATTGGATGGAGGTGGGGAAAGTAGATGAAACAAAAGTGGCCATAATTTAATCATTGTTGAAGTTGGGTGATGGGTACATGGGAGTTCATTATCTCATTCTTATGTATATATTTGAAACTTTTCATAAAGAAATGTTTTTTAAAATGGAGTAACAACTAGAATAGCATTCCCTATGCTTTCTGAGTTTTGAACAAGGAAGTGTTCTTTTTTCTAATATTATTGAGCAAATATACATTTGCATAATTTTGGTTCCCATCTCCAGTTCTCTGACTCCTCACCCTCAACCACATTTCTTTTACATATTGTATATCACTTGACAGATTCCTTTTGGGTGAGCCTTCTCAAATGTAAATTCTTCCTCCATATGGAGCAAAAAGAGTAGTCAATTCTCTTAAGTGGTGTGTGTGTGTGTGTGTGTGTGTGTGTGTTGATATGTGATCAATGCACTTGGTGAGCAGGATGGTTCTCTGAAACAGCACTTGCCAGAGCCTCGTTATCCCACTCTTACTGCAGTTTTATCATGTGTCTGAGAAAGTGTTTCCGCTGCCAGGCAGCAAGGAAATTTGAAAAGTGCCAGCTTCAAATGCCCAGGAGGCACACACTGACATCCTCTACTTGTCTGGATGGTGAAGCCAGGCTGTCCTGCAGAGTGTCTCATTAACACCAGGGGCTTGAGCAGGCAGGATGCCCCTATTTGAGCATGCATGCTATCTGGACAGTTTTTATTTGATCCATGAAATGTACTAAAGTTACATTACATTAGACCAAAGGGTACTTACTTTCTATGGAAATGTTTACACTATTTCTGCTCCTTATCCTTCCCCCATGCTACTGAACCTGGCATCTGGCAATTCTAGATCCATAAGAGGAAGCAATATTAATTACTTTTCCTCAATACTACTAAGAATTGTCATTTATATAATTATTAACATTTGTTAAAGGGAAGAAGGAGGAAAGGTCAAACATAACAAACATGGGGGAGAAGGGGAAGGAGAGTAAAGATTATACGGTATTGTTCATTGCAGAATAGGAATGAGGCAAGTACATTATCATCTTGAGATTCTAGTGGGATTCTGAAATGGATACAAAACACTGAAAAATAGATTAAAGATGTGAATTTTTCCATAAGGCACACAATGAAATTTAATGTGTAGAAAAAAAATTCCCTTAAACTTTATAGCTTCCTTTCATACCCTGTACAAGCTAATACCAGGATTCAGGATGAAAAATGGTGGCCTTTGGTTAAGTTACCTTCTTTGCCATAGTGTCTCTACAAAATTCAAAGAAACCAGGAGCATGTCATTAAAAATACTCACATGACAGTCAAAGACCTATCTCATCATCAAACTCCTAGTGTATACCAGTGACTTCTTCATATCTTTTTCTACCAGAACCTTGTTGGCCTTAACAGTTTTATATAAGTTAATAGTTCAGCTTGGAACACACTGATTTCTGCAGAGTAGAGCAAAAGGAGGCAAGCTGTAGGCGGTGATTATGGTAGAGATTAATAGATATTAATTGGGTGAATTTTCTATTCTCATTCTTTTAAAAACAGCTATTCCCATGACAGGAAGATGTTTCCTGATGGAGTAGGATGGAACATCAGCAATGCAAGGCAAGGGTGATAAGACAAATGTTTTACAGGCAAGAAATGCAGCAAATCTTTATTTAACAATAACATGGTAGCTATTGGGTCCTTGTGAGCCAATGCCACCCTGGCTTTTGCCATTCCTCATTCTTGAGGGATGGGGACAACGACCACTCTAGCTACTCCCTCTTAGAGTGGAGCATAGATCAGGATTTAAGGAATGAAACTGCCTTGCCTCCAATTGCAGATATTTCCTAGTACTAAGTTGAGCCCCCATCCATCATAGAGCCATTATTTTGGAACCCTTTTGTATACTCTTAACATCTTATTCCACACAGCATAACGAAGTCAACCAGGTCAGTTCATAACAAAGTAAATTAGGTCACTTGTCTCATTTTAGGACGTGGTCCTACAGGTGGGATTTCAAAGTCAGGCCTTATAGTTTTAAATCAAAAGCAAATGGAAGAGAAGGAAGTGTGAAATGTGCAGAGCCTACCTCATTTGTATCCACCATTTTTACCAGCCTTGGACAGGAACTAATGTTTGTACCAGTACTAAGCTGGGTGTTTCCTACAATTTATTTAATTAAATCCTTAGAAGCGTAAGAGCAGTAATTTTATTCTCCCCACTTCAGAGATGAGGAAACTGAAACTTTAGAGAGGTTGTGTAACTTAGCCAGAATCATGCAGCTAGGAAGTTGAAGTCACAGGGCTAAACTTTTAAACCAGTTCTGTCTGAATCTAATGTCTGTTTTCTTTCTACTGCACCTCATTGGCTCTGTTGCTATAAAGGAGGTGGTGCTAGAGTTGTTGGTGGGTTGGGGTTTGTTTTTTGGTTTTTTTTGTGGGTTTTTTTGGTAAGATTTTATTTATTTTGGGAGAGAGGGCACACACAAGCGGGGGGGTGGGACAGAGGCAGAGGGAGAGAGAGAATCTCAAGCAGACTCCATGCTGATTGTGGAGCGCCATGTCATGACCCTGAGATCATGACCTGAGACAAAATCAAGAGTCAGACACTTAACCGACTGAGCCACCCATGCACCCCTAGAGTAGTTGGTGGGCTTTGAAAGAAATCTTTTTACTTGTGGTCGATGCCTATGTCTACACTCCTTACTCCAGGCATTAAGGAGTTGTAAACATTTCCAAATTTCAATTAATCACAACTACAAACTTGTATGTTGTAAGTTACAGTGCCATGAAAAGGAAGAAAATACGTAAATTATAATCCGCCACTAACTATTTATGCAGCCCTGGGCAAATGTCTAAATTCTCTGGGCCCAAATTATCTCTGCCAAACATGAAGTAATTTGATTAGATCAAGTCTACATTATACTTTTCTTCTGTGATTCTCTTTTTTTGGTTGGTGGACTGTAAGCCTCGGTAAATTAGAACTGAGATTTTAAAAAATTTGAATGCCCCTTTGGATTGGATTAAAAAAATCCTCCTCTTAAATTGACCTTCTATTTTAGCCAGTATTTATCATGCTCTCTTACATACTCCCTCTCGTGCACACAGACACCCAGCATACCTTCTACCCTACACAGTTAGCATTATTATTTTTACTCAAGGAAGAGCAATCCAGAGTGGGTTTCCTATGAAAAGCACACACATAAAGAGTGGTTTCAGGCAGTTCAGTTATTTAGCACAGTTTGAACATGAAGACACAGCCCAAGTGTTCATCTCACTAACCTCCACCATCCCTTGTGAACTCGTGGAGGGTTGTTGATCTGGACCCAAGTCTAGAGCTCTGGCTCCTTTGGTATGAGCCTCTTCTACCTCCAGATTCTGGGAAAACAGTTAACGAAGTGCTATCTAAAGAGATAGGTGTTAGATTTAGACAGAGCAGGTCTTGGATATCTTTTGAGAGGATATTTTTCAGCTACAGTGGTAGCTTTCTGAGATCTCACTGTATTTAGACCCTGGGTTCTATGGAGGAAATGTTAGCAGCAGTGCTCTGGCATGATTACACCTAGTGAGAGAATAAGACTCTTAGCTCAATGAAGTCTTCCTGCCATCGACACTGTGAGCAAGTGACTGTCTTTCCTTCCAAATTGATAACTTCTCAAGGGCAGAACATAGAGTGTAGACATCCCTTTATTGCTACAGCAGCACTGTATATCAGTGCCTGATATATAGTGGGCAGTACATCAAGAAAATAGTGTGTATTTTGTAGTAGGAAAAAAAAAAAACACATTAATTTTGGAGCCAGGCATCCCTGAGTTCAAAGTTCTGGTTCTGCTAATTAGTCTGTGTGTTTTGGGAGATTTTGGTTAAATTTCCTGAGCCTCAGTTGCTTTATCAGAAAAACAGGATTAATACAACTTCCTTGGAATGTTGTTTAAGGTTTGGAGACAGTGTGGGCAAAGTAGCTATTGAATAGTAGGCACGCAATGGGTGATAGCCAACAACTGCAGTATTTGAGGCAGGTGGCACTAAAATGTTAGAACAATAGGATCTTTGTAAAGAGCGGGATTAGGAACCAACGTGTCATAATAGAAAGACTTTGATGCACCTAGCAAGAAGAATTTTCTCATTTAAAATGCAAAGAAAAGCATTTTAACAATTAAGAGTGATCTGTCTTATGCTTAAAAAAAAAAAAAAAAAAGACTTCAAGCCTGTTTTCGGTTTTTGTTTTTTTGTTTTTTAAGATTTATTTATTTTAGAGAAAGAGAGCAGTGATGTGGGAGGGGCAGAGGGAGAGAGATTCTTAAGCAGACTCCACACTGAGCACAGGGCCAGACATGGGGCTTGATCTCATGACCCTGAGATCATGACCTGAACCAAAACTAAGAGTCAGAGGCTCGATAGACAGCACCACCCAGGCACCCTGACTTGAAACCTCTTTGAACAACCATTCAAAGTTGAGAAGAAAGTCACACTGGACCATTGCTAGGAAATTCCCAGTTCAGCAGGTTTTGAAATCTGGGTTCATTTTTGGTAGCGAAGGGCTCCCAAACACCAAGCCATATTATTCAAGACGAATTATTAGTAATTTGCCTTTGCTTCAAATGTATAAATTCTTGGCGGGTGGGGGATTCAAAGAGACCACAACCAACTTTTAATGAATCAATCTGTCTTGCTAACATGGACAGAAAAATAAGAAGGCAAAGTGCAGTGTGTAAGGAAGACAGTGATAATCATTCAACCTTTGATTTATCCTCTAGACGGAGCAAATGTAGTGTAATGGTTTTGAAAATTTTCCCAGGACCAAAATAAAATAGCTCACCTTATCTCCTGCTGATTAGCATATGGGCTCAGGCTTGGCATGAATTTTAATAAAGTTTCCATTTTCGGGGAGTGTGGCAAGTGTGTGAGGAGGAGCAAATTCAGCCCATGTGTGACCCCGTGGAGCAAGTGTCCTAGCAGAACACACAAGGTAGTGCTCAGAGAGGGGCATTTTCCGAGAGGAAATACAGCAGAAACTGATCTTCTCATGTGCCCCAACACCAGACAAGTGTGGCACTGGTATTTGTGCCTAGTAAGGAACAAAGTTTTAATTAGGAGACTATTAAGAGACTAGATGTGTCTGGTTAAATAACATCAGGAATTTGAGGTTGTCAAGACTGAGTCACAAGTATTCTCATCCCATTCTCTTCTGAGGGGAATAGCAGGTCTGTCCAGATGTGAGGCTATTTACACACAGGGTCCTAAAGCCTTATATGTACTCAGTGGAATCCTAAGAGATCCCACTTGTATTGCACACACACACACACACACGCACACAGGGACACCTCCTATGCTTCAAGATGGCTCGCTGGCATTTCCTCTGATGAGCTTTCTTAGATTTCTTCTCCCCTTCTCAACCTTAAATTGTTCTTCCTTTTCTAAGTTAGAATGTGTAGACAGTTAAGTGTTACCTTGCATTTTGCATAAATGAAAATCTGATTCTCTTTGCAGTTAAATTCCTTATGTGAAACTTGAAAAACTTTTTAAAACTACATAGTCAAATCTATTGATACTTAACTTTGTTCGCCTTATTTCTTGAAATTAGGGGCACAGCCTTATTTCTTTGAGAAACACAGAAAATTATACTTCTTGAAAGTCTAGTTAATGGAGCCCCACAGGCAGCTTGTGTTTGTTTTTCAATTCTGTGAGTTGGAGGAACAACTGTGAATAGATAGAGGTCCTCTTCCCCTTCCCTGCTAGAAGAAGTCTGGCTATGCCCTTCACTTCCTCTTCTGCCCTGTACTCTGAGGGTGATCTTCCCAAGACAAGTTCCTCCTTTGGTATTTCATGGCATGGAATCAAAAAGAAGAGTGGCCCAGGAAGAGGAACTTCAGACAGTTCATTCAGAAGAGATTTAGAGAAATATGCTGGGAAGAAAGCAACTATGGTATCCAAGGGAAGTGAATACAGAAAACAAAGAGAAATTCTAATATATTGTTGTGGTTTGTGAATATCCTTCATGAATGTTTGAAAACTACAAGTAAAAAGAGTGTGTTTTTTTGAAAATGCATTGTTGGAGTGTTTTTCTGTCATCTCCACATGGCAATGGACAACTACATGGATAATTTCATAATTAATGCTTCTAAAAATTTATGAAGATGAACATGTGCCCATCTACATAAATTTCTATAATACATGTTTCCAATACCTCTGATTCTTGGTTTCCCACATCCTTTTCTTTTTCTCCTTGGAGGCCTCTTCTGGTTTCACCATGGTTTCCTTTTCCCCAGCCACTTAATGAAGAGTTACTTAAATGAACCATGATAAATGTCTGTCCTGGCATGGTCTTAAATTAAATTCATTATAAATGTTGGGTTGCTTAGGCTAAAATGCCTCTTACCCTCCCAGAAAATGAAATGGCAGGTTCCTTTTTCAGAAGTAGCTAAGAAGAGCCTACACTCAGAAATCCACTCATCACTAAGGTCGTATAGCCTGGTGGTTAAGAACTCCGCTCTGAAACTCGCTCTCCTGTGGCAGTGCTCATTCAGCTACTGTTATCTGTGTCATCTTGGAAAAGTTACTTGACCTTGCTGTGCCTCTGTTTCCTCACCGAAAAGGAGAATAGGACTAAGGCTTACCTCACAGGGTTGCGATGACATTATAAACAAGTTATTTCACGTAAAGGACTCAGAGTAGCTGGCACCTGACATAATGACTACTCTGCAGAGGAGGTTAGTTTAAGAAGTCAACCCCACAAATGCTACATGCAAAATTGGTAAAATGGAAGGCAACCATATTTAATGCTCCAGATTGGAGTTCCTGAGTTCTCATTTTATCCATTCACTCATTCAGTGGTGATTCACTGAACCCCTACCGTGGCAGTTCTGGCCTTAGGCCAGCAGTCATGGCCCAAAAATAAATGAGACACAGTTGCTGCCCCCAAAAGTGTTCATAGACTACAGAAGGAATAAGCATATAACAAACAAAATGCAGTGGGAAAGTGCAAGGAGTAAAAAGTCCATAAGGTACAAAACCAGTGCAAAGAAAACAGTGAGTAAAACTGTGTAAGGGCTTGGGAAGACTTATGGAATGAGATAAAAGATGATCTGAGTTGTTGAAGTGTGACTAAGCACCAATCAGGCAAACAAGCAGAAGAATTCCAGGCAAGGTAATAGTGTTCAAATTTATGAAACAGCAAGCAATTTAGTCTTACTGGAGTAGAAAGTTTGAGTCAAGGAATGGCAGTGGATGGAGCTAGGGCAGTGGCCAGGAAACATGAGGGCCATTGGACCCTGCTAAGAAGGTAACCAAAGCCAGGCTGGCTGCTGTTGGTTGTGTAACGAGTGTTTGTGTAACTAGGGGTCCAACTCAGGGTTGCCTCCATACCCTGAGCAGACATTGGTTATGACCAGGCAGTTACTTGGTTCTCCCCATATTCATGTTTCCCTACATGAGCGCAACTTGAATGGAGTGCTTAAGTTTGGAACTTTAGAAGCAAGAACGCAACCAGAAAAAGCCAAGCAGCAATATGGATGAAGTAGATACATCAAGATGTGTGCAGAGACCCTGATATAATGAATTGCAATGAGCATTAATTACAGCTTTCTCATTTAAACACCTCATTTGCAGAGATTGATAGTTTTCTATATTTCGGGTGTAAGTCTTTTTTAGAACCCCTTGTCCAGACTAAAGTACTCATCACTTCCTGTTTCTATAAATATTCTGGCTTCTCGCCCCTCTTCTGAATTTTTTTTTAACTAAGTTGCTAAGGGGCCTTTTCCCCTAACTCATCTTTCTTCTTAAACACGTCAGTTTGCATTTTTCTGTTCATGATATTCCAGGAGGCTGCTGAGAGGAAACCTCTTTCTTCCCTCTAAATAAGTACACAAGGAGGCATTTCTAGTTTAGGTTGCACCAGTCTTTGGGCTAACGTGTTTTCCCTTTGATTGTCATTCCTTGCAACTTTCCTAAAGCAGCACTTTTTCTTGAGACACTTTTCTAATGAAAGCCATTTTTTTGCCAAAAGATTATTGCCTTCATCGATTACAAACTCTGCCCTCTAGACAGAGTAATACCCTCAGCCATAGGTCTACGGGAGCGAGATTTCTCACTTCAATCTTTTTGGTTTTCCCGACAACCGTGGTTTGGCTAACCAGGAGCCCCAGTAACGCAGTTGGCTCCCCAGTGAAAGCTCGAAAGCTCGTCTTACCCTGGCTGCCATATGCCTCCCTCCTGTTGTGATGGCCCCTCTCCTTTCCCATCATCTGGAAGACCCATGTGTCCTTTTGCTTTGGGTAAAAAGAAATCACTAATTCAGTGATTGTTGGTAAGAAGATTGTCTCAGAACAGCACATGATTTCCATGCGGTCTTTGTTTTCCCTTTCAAAAACTTCCCTTTTCACCTACAAAACAAAATAGTCCTGTTTAATTTGCGATGCTCTGGCTTCTACTGTAAATCCTGCCTCAGCAGTAGAAAACCCCCTTTGGGGCTCATTCAAGTTCTTTAACCCTTTCCTGACATTCCAAAGGGAGATTTCCTAAGTCTCAAAGCACTTTACTAAATAAATGAACTGTGTTCTTCTTTGGCACTGTTCCAACCAGAATCAATTTTCAAAACTGAAGGATAGGAATTGAACGACCGCATCAGATCAACAACCTGACGAGTTAGTATTACAAATTAGTATTATATATGCATGTGTTATTCTGCTCTTTCCATTTCTTCCTTGTATAGATAATAAAAGATTAAAAGCAAGAGGATCTATGAAAGCTGATAAGCTTTTACATTTATGTAGACCTTTCTCACTAATAAGTAACAATACATTTTCAATATACATATCCCTACTGTGATGTCAGTCCTGTATGTTTGAAAGATTGATTTCAATTGTAATGCCCTGAAACAGTCATAGAATTTTAATAATAATGTTGCTCCTGAAATGCATGTAATTATTAAGGGGAAAGCCAACAAGATACTTAAAATAAATGCTTCAACTTGAAGACAGACCTGTATAACATTTATTTATTAGAAGACTATGTAATGGATAATAGCATATGTGGCTAATTATCAAATTACTTTGAATTTAACAAATTCCGCAATTCTAGTTCCTCGTTACTAACACTAGATTCTATTTTGCATTGTAGCATACAAGAAACACTATTATAATTGTCTGAGGTTAGTCCTATTAACTGTGAAGGGCCTTCACAAATGAGACATTGCCCTTGAAATTATTTATTGAATTGTTTTGAGAAAGACATTGATATCCACAGTGAGAACACAGGTTCTGAATTCAAAGTAATGTCATTTAAAATATGTCCTATAAGGAAATTTATGGCTTTATCCATTTTGCGTATACAAATCCCTATGAAGCATAAATCATAAAACAGAGAAAGAACACGTATCAACTGAGCAACTCTGCTGACAAGAACTAGGAAAATCAACTTCAGACCATTGTACCAAAAGACCCTGAGGGTAGAATTTTCTAGCATGCAGGTGCTGCAAGCTAATAATTTCTTTGCTTTTTTAGGAAATATTTGAATATCAAAACAGGCACATTAGTTAATGAGTTGCATGGATGTTAGTTCTGTGGTTTGCAATATCTGCCCAGTGCTCACAGGTCACTACAGACTCCTGTACATTCAAAACTCTGCAACTAGTACTTACTACAAATTCCTCCCTGATCCACCTGAAGCGATAGTTTGATTCAGCTTCTAAAGACTGGAGCCAGGGCGCCTGGGTGGCTCAGTTGGTTGGGCAACTGCTTTCGGCTCAGGTCATGATCCTGGAGTCCCGGGATCGAGTCCCGCGTCGGGCTCCCTGCTCAGCGGGGAGTCTGCTTCTCCCTCTGACCCTCACCCCTCTCATTCTCTCTCTCTCAAAAATAAATAAAATTAAAAAAAATAAAGACTGGAGCCAAACAAGTAGGAGGAAACAAAGGGTCTCTGAAGAAAAGACAGCAATTATTAGCTTAAATAGTGTTTTTGAACCCGTAAGAGAAAAATGACAAGTCACTGGCTACCATCCCTGAGAACTTGTTCTGGGAATAAATCCTTGTTCTCCAAGCCAGAACGGGATGAATTTTCAGTTTGCTCTGCAGCCTAGAGATACTATCACTGTTTTATAGACTGTCTTGCAAATCCCTATCATTCAAGTACCACACATAAGGACACTAGAGTTCTTTAGTGGGTTGCGAAAATTCTAGGCTTCTGAGATACAAAGAAAAGCCAGGCTGAGCTTTCCTAACTGGGATACAGACAAAACTTCCAACTAACTGCTTGAAATAGATAACATTTTGGAAAATGAACAGAAAATGCTCCCTAGCAAAAGCGCTAAATGGAATGGGCTTCTGGGGAAACATTCTAAGTAGAAATAGGATCCCAAAGCAGAATTTCCAAAGGAAAGAAAATGAATAATCAGCCTTCTTCTGCCCTTCACAGCTGCCCCTGTCCGTATTCAACAACTGGCAGAGGAGCTGGGTTGTTACAAGACGGGCGCTGGGGACCAGAGTTGCAGCTCGTGTCCAGGCAGCTGAACGCCCTAGCAAGCCCTGGGCCCGGGAAACAAACACCTCACAGCTTCAAGGTAGAGCGAGAGGGGAACGGACGCTGGTTCGCTGAGGAGGAGCCTCCTAGACGTCAGGGAGGGCCAAAGACCTCCAGAGCAAATGAGGCTTTGCGAAGGCATCTCTGAGAAGGCTGACCTACGGAAGTTCGTAAAAACAAACTGCCCCTTCTCAGAGAAAGCGATATATGAGGTTGTGTTTACAAGAATAGAACTCACAGGGGCCCAGAGGAAAGTGATGGACAGGGGCGGGGCTGAAATCATTATCTGCCAAACAAATGCCTTTCAAGAAGACTCCACCCATGGCCAGGGCCAAAATGCACGCCAAGGCCCAAGTCACTCAACTCAGCAAAGTTTTCTGCTCTCTTCCTCATAAGTTTACTAGATGATCCTGATTATTTCTTAATGCTTGCTAATATTTCACAGATGACGGGAGCTCATTAAGAACAGTATTAATCCTAGGCAGAAGGGAAACAGTTCAAAAAAATTAAGGTGATTATTGGGATTTTGGCAACATGAAAGTAATCCATCCTCAAAATATTAAAAAAGAGAAAAAAAAATCAGTCCATGATGAAATTATCCAATTGAAATTTTGATATATTTACTTCCCAGGATGCCTATTTTATTTTATATTATTTTTTTAAAAGATTTTATTTGTCAGAGAGAGCACAAGCAGGGGGAGCATCAGGCAGAGGCAGAGGGAGAAGCAGGCTCCCTGCTGAGCGAGGAGCCCAGTTCAGGACTTGATCACAGGACCCCAGGATCATGACCTGAGTTGAAGGCAGACGCTTAACCGACTGAGCCACCCAGGCGTCCCCCAGGAGGCTTTTAAAACTGTAACAATGTCAACTTCTACCCCTACCGCCTACTAAAGCTGCCCGCCTGGCTTTCAGTCTTGCAGAACAGTGAGCCTGCACAGATGGGCAGGAACGCTTCTCACTGCTACTAGGTGATCCCCACCTCACCCCTAGAGTTGCCATAGTGTCTCCACCATTCTCCCATTTCAGAAAGCACGGACTCTTTCCCCATCCCCCACTGCCCCTCATCATTGAGATTCTTTTCTTTCAACTATTTCTTAATTTAATAAACAGGCTCCCAATTCAGTGAGCATTTGGTACAAGAATTCATGAGCGCCTACTGAGTATTACACCCTGTGCTGGGCCGCGCGCACGTGGGCGAAGGGAACAGAAGTCCCCTCTGGCCTCACATACACAATCGACACAACATAAGTAGCTAATGAGATTGCGGAAGCAAATTGAGAATGGTATAGGCTTTGAATTACTAGTTGCCATTGTACTAGCTTCTGTTTGTGCTGTGCATTCTAGTTTTCTAGCCCACTGCTCATCTCCGTCGAGAGCTGCAGGAACCCCATTTGGTTAAGTAATCAGAGAAAAGATGGAGCTAAGAAGGCTGCTCTCCTAAAATTTTCAGGTTCAAATCTCTTTCTCAGACAAGAGAAGGCAAAGCCTGGTGAATAGTCCTCATGTTAAAATTGCATCCCTTTGGCTGTACACTGTTCCCTCCATGTCCCTGGCACCCCCGCCTGGATCCGTTATGACTCAGCTAAACCAAAGTCCTTCCAGATGCCAGAGGATCTGCCTGTGTCCATGCATGTTCAGTAGTAGATTATGAGTTCTCATTCCAGGATTCCAGGTCTGTCACGTCGTTCTAGTGACCTTGGGCAGGTTGCTTGACCACTCTGGGTCTCAGTGTTTTCATCTGTAAAGGGGGCTAAGAAAGATCCATTCTGCCCACCTCAGCATACCACCTTAAGGCCTGAAGGACAGTGCCTGAAGGACACTGAGAAATGGAAGGTATTTCTCTTACCTGCTAAATCCACAAAGAGTGGCATGCCTGGAATCGTGAGGCACGAGCAGTTAGTTATGTGAATCATATTAAACTGTTGACAAGGACAGCATCGCCCTCTGTCTCCTCAGCGGGATCCTTTCTGTGCTCAGCAGTCCTGCAGTCCTGGGGGCTGAAGGGGGCTTGGGCAGTGAGAGAGAAGGCGGTGTGTGCACTTTCATCATATAAATAGAGCAACAAACACCTCCTCGAAAGGAGTACCAAGAGAAAAACAGCCTGCACCTGGCCCTGGGTTTTTATCATGTTGGGTTTTTTTTGTTGTGTGTGTGTGTGTGTGTTTTCCCAAAGAATTGGATTAGGCCCTGTGTGGAATTGTGAATGCCCGTACACCTACTTCATAACAGGACAGCAGAGCAATCTGTTTTCAAAGGCCAAAGCTGTTTTCGCCCCCAGCTCTGCGGGTTTTTCTCTCCTCTCTTCATCCCAGTGAGGATTTTTTTTTTTTCCTTTCCCATCATTTTGAGTCAGCCTGCCGGTAACAAAGGTACCCAGCTGTTCTCTGAGTTCTGATCTCCAAACAACTTTTAATAGGGATTGCCTCCCTTCCCGGCAGTTGGCCGTCGCAACAACACACCAGATTGCAGGTATTTTAAGGAAGATTCTGAGGATTATGAAGAAGTGTCGTCTTGCCCAACAGTTTAAGAATAGAATCACTAATATCTCCCTGCAATGATGTGTTTCCCTTTGATAGGGATGGCTTGCTGCAGTCCAGGACGGTGCTGAAAAGGAGCTGGTGGCCTTCTCCAAGAGGTGCCCCCCCATCCCCCGCCCCATCAGCCCTGGACAGTCATCACAGTTAACAATTTACAGAGCAGGTCGTGATCATCTCAACGAATCCAACTCCAACAACAACACTGTGTAGCAGCTAGCTCATGGTCCCCATCTTATAGATGAGGAAACTGAGTTCTTGAGAGGTTAAGTAAGGTCATGTAGCAAGCCCGTGGCCACCTCAAGTTGCGATGAAAACGATCTGCCAACATCCATCCACTTTTATTGAAGTGGATAGAAGCATAGACTGCCCAACTTACACAAAGCAAAACATGGTGGGATGGTCCCACTTTATTTAACAAGCGTCTCCAAAATCTAACAAAACCCACCACTGCTATTTTGAATGTAACAGAGAAATCACATCCTCTGTATGGGCTGTCTCCAGGAAGAGTTAGTGCTTTTTGAATTTTAAAGATCCATTCATAGCCAAAAAGAAGCTTGGATATGGGGAGAACTTGACCTAACCTTATAAAGCCTCAATAAGCCAAACTCTGTTAATTGTTATAGAATCAAACTTCAGAATTAGAAAAGTATGGAAGTGATTGTATGGTTTAAATCCTTGTTCTCAGGAAACTTTCTCCCCGCTCCCTACCCACCTTCCTGCTCTGGGTCCCTACCCACCCTCCTGCTCCCTTGTACCCTCCCCCCACCCTCAGTGCAGTGTGGCCCTGGGAAGTTCAGCAGCTTGTCAAAGATGAAAAAGTAAATACAGGATTCAGATTTTCTGCTGATCAGGACAGGAGGGTGGGCTGAAGTTTAGCTTTGTTCCAACCCAGAAGATAATGTTTGCTAAGCAGATTAATAGGGTAAACGCACTTACAATGGAATATTGAAGCTACTTAAGAGAATAAGTTGCTTTCAAGCATCCATTCACATGCAGATGACAGATACACTAATTATAAGTCATTCTTATCTCTTCATTAAAGCCTGCTCCCTGAAGACCTATATTAGGTACAACTTGAAGTCACCATTCCTGAATATATAGAACAGCATCTCTATCTTCAGAAAACAAACTATTTTCATGCTGATTTTTCATTGGATCAGACAGGTATATGGCCTTCCTACCCCCACACTGAAATTAAACATATATTGAGCACTTCCTCCACGCCAGGTACTGCGTTAAGCCCTGGCAATCCAGGGGCGGGTAAGAGAGGATTCCTCTTTAGAAAAGTCCCACGGAAGTTTAATTCTGATCTTTGTTCCCAGGAGGTCGTAAGTTTTTCATTCATAAGTGTTTAAGACCACATGGGCAGCACTGAATAGAAAGAATTAAAGAATCACCAGTGATATTTAATGTCCTCTGAATAACACGACACCGATTAATCTGTACTGTGTAGACCAAATAGGTTTGTGAGCCACCATATAAATGTTAGTATTATTACATATTAAGAAATTGAATTTTAATATCCATGATTGATATTGCAATTCAGTGTGAAGTAGAAAGACCTGGAATGCTCTTCCTTCAGATACTATGACAGCTGCTGGCTCACTCCCTTCAAGTTTTTGCTCAAATGTCATTTCGCGGCGAGGCCCTCCTTGGCCTCCCGTTTCAAATTGCTGCCTCTCTACCTGGCACTCTCTCTCTTCCTTCCCTGCTTTCTTTCCATGGCACTTATCGCTGACAGACTATAGGTGTGTCTTCATTCTCTGGATTTTCCCCGCACACCAGAATGTAAGCAAAATGAGGCCAGGGATTTTTGTCTCTCTCGTTCACTGCTCTTGTCCCAGCCCCTAGAAGAGTGCCTAGCATGTAGGCACTTCCTAAAAGCCTGTGTAATTAGCCTATGGATTAAGGGGGATTGTTGTTAACGCTAAGGCCCTACCTGCACCCCGAGATGTCCATATCAGAGTCTCTGAAGGTGTGAAGGAAGCATGTGTAGTTTGCAAACAAATCTATGTCCCATCGTTTTGATTTGTTTCCATTTTTAAAAAACAACATGAGTTGAGTTTATAATGTAATAGTAACCAAAATGACTTCACAGGGTTATTTTGAATCCATGTCTGCCTGCCTTTTACAGATTTTCTATTTCCTCCATCATAAATGGACAAGTCCCTATCACTTTCTGCTCTCACCAGTACCACCTTCTCAAACTACATTCTGGTCTGTTGTTTATAATGTACGGTAGGGTCCCAACATACTAGAACCTCTGATAATATTAGCTTCAGAGAAAAATGTGTGAGTGGCTCACTCCCACGGACTGGAGTGATGGCACATTACTGCGGGGTCACAGTCATATGAGGACCCCGTATAGCCACTTAATATCTGCTGTTAGGTACTTAATGCACCGGGCTACTCAGTGCTCCCTTTGTTTGCCATTTCCAGACCATCTTACATATTTGTGATTGCCAGGTATTTAGCTCATAAATGAGGTAAGTGTCTCCAGGCCCTTGTGTTTCCTCTCAGGTGCAATAGTAAACTTTTTATATTTCTCAGGAGTTTTGTAAGATTTTTTTTTTTCTAAATCCCTTGAATACCAGTGAGTCTACTCGTTTAGGGTGTCGTACTTCTTAGCTGATATGAAATATCAAATGTATCAATTAAATAAAATTCAACTTTTTAATCAAAAGAAATTAAGATAAAATGAAAAAAGTAAATATGCACTTGGTTTTATACTCTTCTGTCTCAGAATCTCAGAAATGGCCTCACTCAAGGAAGGTGTTTTCTCAAGTCCCAGTGTGTGTGGAACGTAATTCGTGGCCAAGTGCATCTTCCCCAAACTTTGGCTTTGCCTGCAGTTTCAGTGACAGCCACGTATGGCCCAAAGTAGAAGGAGTTCTCCTCAGAGATCAGGTTTACTCCTTATCTTCTCATTTCTGGTGCGTTGCTTGCATCCTCCTCTCTGGTTTCTGGGATTCCAGATACATTTTCTTGTGCTCATCACTTGAGATCTCTGCCCTCCTTTAGTAGGAGCCTTGCTACTTACCTAGGGACTATGGAACGATTGTACCTTTAAAGCTTTGCTCTCTGACCGACAACCTTGATCGAGCCAACAGGAAATGCTTTTGAAGGCACGTAATTGCACATTAATAATTAATAATAATAAATACAATTTGTCGGACAATGTCTAGTTGCCAGGAACTATTCTAAGAGCTTCCCACACACTGTTGTATTCAATCTTCACAGCATCTCATGAAATTTATCCTTAATCTCTAAAATACCTAGCAATTCCCATTAGCCAATGATGAAACTGTTGGGAAACTATGTCAGCATGCATATGTATGTACATGTGTGAAAAGAAAAGGTTTATTTAGACAACGGAGAAAAAGTGTTTCTATTTTTAAGTAGGAAAATAACCATTCAGAGAAGGTTTAAAAGAAATAAGAATCTAAGAGCAACCTAATACCTACATACTAATTATTATAAACTGTTAATATCTCAATATATGCTTTTTAAATTTATCTTTTATTATTGCCTGTCTCAGGACACTTTGCGTATCTCCTGACAACCTCTCCTTTATCTCATTCTTGACTGTTCTTCGTAATATGGGTGTGGTTCCTGTCATAGCTGCTCCAGCTGCTGGTACTCGGAGTACTAAATTTCCCCGCCTGCCTCTCGATTTCGAAGTGGCTTAGCCATTTCTCCTGCCAAATAGATCAACAAGCTTTGCATCTTCTTTCTGTCTTCCAAGTAGTGGTGAGGAGTAGTAGCCTGCCTGTTTTTAATTTACACCTTAGTGATTTTCAATGTGCTGGCCACAGATGAAAGGCAGCAGAACAGTTGGGATGCTTGTTAAAATTCAGATTCCTAGATCCCATCCTCAAGAAATGATGATTTGGTAGGTCTGACCTTGCATTTTTCTGATAGTCTCTAGTGATAATAATATGCAATAAAATTTGAAAATCACTGTTTTAGATGAAAAATGACCATTGTACTTTTAAAGGGGTCTTTTTTGGACATTTTAAAATCATCAAAGTAGGAATTAAACAGATTTCTTCCTAGGGAGAAAGACATGATGCTAGGGTTTCTCTACACAGAAGGCTTTTTATATACTTACTCTCATCTAGGCCTGCCAGTCCTATTTCTGAAAGCTTCTGTGAGCCTTCCAAGTAAGCATCTAATAAGTACTTGTCTGTGCAGTGTTTGATGGTTGCCTTGGGGCCTGCTGCACCAAAATTAAACTGGTCCCAGAGGCCCAAGAGAGGTAAATTTTGGAGTATTACAAATACATGTTGGAGAATGTGCGTCTATATACACATACACACGCTGTACATATAAGTGTACGTGTACAGATGTTCCTTTCAATGATCATATGTGTATTGATGGAGTCTTCTTTGAGTGTTATGTATATGTAGTATATATGGAAACCCAAATCCTACTTCAACCATTTATATTTTAAATATAAGTACCACGATACCCTCTCAACTCATGCTGCAAAGGTTGTTGTGGCAGGCAGAGTAGCTTGAAAAGCTGAGAAAGTAGAAGACGAGAATGGATGAAGTATAGATTTTATATGGTTGCTTCGTACCTGCCTAATTATTGAAAAGCTGTGGTAAGAACCTACCCACCCCAGCCTTCCAGTTTTATTCAAATGTAAGTTCTTTGGTATGTTTTCCATATAAGCCTAAACTCAACCTCAGAATCATTCCTAACACAGTGGTCGAAGAGGTCAATAACGGAAGATCAAATATAGCATGGGTGATGAAAACAGTTTGGAGAGAAAAAAGATAAACACTATTGTTTTTTTCTTTGTATTCTTTGTGCTTAGCACAGTTTCTAATGCCTAGGTACTGTGTAAATAACTAGTAAATAAGTGAATGGTTTAAAAAAAAACTTCCTTGGGAATAGTTTTATGACTCATAAGTTTGATTCCCTCTTTAGTTTGATGTTACTCGCCTCTCCTGTACGGCTTTTGGGGGTTACCCTGGACACAAATGGTGTTCTGTCTTGGATATGTTGAGGCTACTATTGATGTAGCTAAATTTGTAATTCGAGAGGATCACTACCAATTCCTGACTCCCAAACATAAAGAAAACTGCTCAAGAGCAGGGATAAGATGATAGCTCTCAACTACTGAAGAGGCATTGTGTGTTGGCTATGGTGCTAAGTGCTTTACATACGCCCTTCATGTGTAATCCTGGCAGAAACTTTGTGAAATGGAACTTACTTTCTCCCTTTAAAGATGGGGAACAGGACATAGTAACTCAGTGACTCCATCTATAGTACTAGACTGATTCTTAGGTGCTGTATCCTATCCATGCTTAATTCCACAGTATGTGTCTTGGGTCCCTACACATAAGTACTCAACAGATTATTTTTGTATGTAATTATGTGTAACTCACTAAACTGGCACAAATTCTTGGTACCCTACTTAATTTTAGGCATATTTGGGCTACTCCTCAGTCAGTATAGCATGGTAGGTAAGATCATGAACTTCAACAGCCAAATTCCTGGGTTTGAATCCTTGAGTGAGACCTTGAACCTGCTACTTAACTTCTCTGCCTCGGTTTGCTTATCTCTTAAGATGGGGAAATGTGTAGTAAGGATTAAGTAAATTGATACATGTAAAGTGCTGAGAAGAAATCTGGCATAGAATAACCCCAGTTATGTGCTTTCTACGATTATTACTTTTTTGCAGAAGAAAAGACTCACCATTGTTTGGTGATTTTGCTGTCAAGTAATGTTTTATGTTGCAACACTTCCAGGTCAGGGTTATGTTAGTTGGACAAGACTGGCATGGTGCTTGCCCCTATGCAGGTGACAGCCTGTCAGGAAAGATGGATAATTAGTTAAGTGCAATAAGCTGTGAGGAGTCTCATGTTGAATTAGGGCCAAGGGAGCAACACGCATAGCAGGAGGTCCAGGTTGAGAAAAGCCTTGAAAGCTGATATCACCAACAAGATTTTAGATAAGGGCAGGGCATGGTCACACTGGCCTCCGAGGCACTCAAAACTGGCAATAAAGTACATCAGGGATTCCAGGGGCAGACAGTGGGGACCAAGAGAATGATTAGGTTGTGGTTATAGTAGTTGAAATGTGAGGTTATAATGTCCCTGTCCAGAAATAGAGCAGAAGGGAAGGAACAGAGAAGTTCAGGGGATACCACAAAGGAAGAAGCAAAAAGGATTTATTAAGTGACTACAAAGAAAATAGAAGGGATTGTTTAAGGACTTTTGGTTGGTTCATTGCAGAGATGGATCCAAATGCACATCTCTTGACCTGGCGTCCCCATGGTAAGAGTGCAGTTGTGGAAAGCCTTCCCAGTGTGGGTGGTTCTCAAAGTGTGGTTCCAGCACCATCCGAGAACTCCTTAGAAATGCAATTTTTGGGGTCCCATCCCCATGCATCAGAACTTTGGAAGCCCAGCAATCTGTGCCTTAACCAACTGCCTGGAATGTTTGAGAACTACTGCTCTAATTGATTCACTCAGACAGCAACTACTTATAGAGGGCTTATCATGCCCTAACAGGATGTATCTGTAAATCAGAGTCTAGGTGCCCTGAAGGAGTTTACTGTTGAGTGCAAGGACAGAAAAATCAAAAATTATATTAACCAAAAAGTTACAGAAGCAAGAAAATGCCTGAGCCCACTTATCAGGAGGACTTAAACTTGCCAGAATAAATAGGAAAATTCCCTGAAGAAGTGGCATTTAGGATGAACTTGGCGGTCAGAGCCAAGAGTTTCTCAGGTGAAAGGACACAGTTGTAGACAAGTGGGAGACAGCCCTCCTCGCTAGAGCACAGTGAGGAAGGGCGGCAGTAGGCATGACGAGGACGAAGCGTGAGCAGAGCCCTGATCATGCACGCTCCTTGGCCTTCATCCCATGTAAAATGGAAAAGCCATTGAAGGGGTTTCAGGAGAGGAACGGCTTGATGAGATTTGCATTTTTAAAGACCACTTTGGCTCTATTCATGTAGATTATACTTAATACCACTGTAAGCTACACAGGTATAAATTCAGCCATCCTTAGCAGCGCCCCCAACCCCGTAACCACAGACGGGTCCAGTCTGGCCCTCTTCCTTCCGGGTGGGAAGCCCAGCCCTGATGGCTCCCTTCACATCTGCGTGCTTTCTGACCCTACAGTTCTGCTGGCTAGTTCAAAAGCGGTTAAGTTTGAGTTTTAAACTGGCCTCCAACCATGAAACCACCAAGAGGTTCAATTTAATTTCCCTTTCATGCCCATTCACACCTTGACTCCTTTTGAGAAAAACCCACTATTGATACTGATAATAAGCTCATTTTATGCTTTGGAAGAAAAAAAATACTCAGCTGAATTCACCATTAAATAAACTCACGATGGAGTCTCTACATTTAAGTCAGGCTCCTATTAGCTGAGAAAAAGAGTGTCCACTGAGGTATGAAATGTTTATTGTAGCTAGTTCCTGCAAGCACTGCCAAAAGAGAGATAGTATTTTCAATGGCCAGAAGCCGCAATGCACAGGACATGAATTATGTATGCCTGTCTCTTTAAAACAAATCAGCATAAATTATCCCCTAGCGCAGACTGCAGGAATTGGGGGCCCCTGAAAGAAATATTTTGTCTTGGTCTTCTTGGCATCAGAAACTTTGGGATGTGAAAGTAGCGACTGAATGAGATTCCAAATCACAACCTTCAATGCTGGAGGGGAAAACAGGGTTAGAATGAGCAGTGACCTGCATTTTTCTGAGCATCATCTGTCAAGGTACCAGTCATCAACATGTGATTATTATTCTCATCAGCCCAAAGCATGAAAGTAAATTGAGTGAAAAAAATCTTCACATTATGTGAAATGATTGCTGCCTTGGAACCATAATAAACAATGATCTTGCCCTCGTGCTAGGCAGCAAAACAAATGAGAGCTGCCCGCTGCTGATGCGGTGCCAGGATCATTACCAGATTCTATAGCCACCAGCCCCTCCCCTCTAGTAAGGGCCTGAGTGCACTGTCAGGGCTGGGAAGGTGATGCTCACATCTCCCTGTTTGAGGCGACCTTTGGTTCCACATGGGGAAAGTTGGCTGCCTTGCCCAAGCCCTCTCTGCTGAACTCAGGTTCACATTCACCACTTGGCTCCCCAGAACAATGAGGGTGTCCATGAAGGGGCAGTGATTGTGCAACATGGGGACAGACTTGTTGCTTTCAAATGTTAGTTGTCAACCAGCCTCGAGGCAGGCAAGAGGCAGCAGGAGACACAACAGAGGTGAAGGAATGGCCAAGGCAAGCTCTGATCTTCCCAGAGAGTGAGGCTGGGAATGAATGAAGCATTTGAAAAGACTTTCTGCTGGTGGTCCTATTCTATCAAGTCCTCAGCAGGGCGGAGAAATTCAAAGGGTGGGTCTGAATGTACTCCACAATCTGGGCTGGGAAGGACCACTGAGAGCTTCCTAGGATGGCTGCAGTGACTGAGTTCAGGCTTGGATCTCCCTTGCCCCAGCCTGCAAATGAGGGTCAGCAGTCAGCGCACAGGGCACCTTTGTACAAGTTAAATGCTATCTCTTCTTGCCTCCTAGGCTGGGCACCCTTGAGTAGAGCACAACCTTCACAATTTAAACAACAGACCCTGAAAACACTTTAAATGTTTAAAACCATATCGTTTTGTTCAAAGGTATCACCACATATACCTTATAAAAAAGAAGAGGCCACTTCTGGCTCCAGTTCCAATGTTTAGAGAACTAAGAAGCAGGCTCTCCTGTTCTTACAACTAGAAAAAGCTAAGCGAAATTAAAATCAATAACTTTTCTTGGACCCATCAAAGAATTGAGGAGACAGGGCCAACTGCCCCCTGAAATCTAGAGAGACAGGATGTTTTAGCTGGGGTTGCTATAACAAAATTCCATAAACTGAGTGGCTTACAAAACAAACATTCGTTGCTCACAATTCTGGAGGCTGGCAAGTCTAAGATGAAGGTGGTGCAGATTTGGTGTCTATGAGTACCCTCTTCCTGGCTTGCAGATAGGTGCCTTCTTTGTTTATCCTCACGTGGTGGAGAGAGCATACTTTGGTGTCTCTCTCTTTCCGTCACGTCCTTTCTATAAGGACACAAACATTCAGTCCATAACTGACTCCGAGGGGTCACCGCTGAGATTTGCTTACCTGGACTGAAGCTTCTGGAGCCATAAACTGGTAGGGAAACTTACATGGTAATTATGGTAAAATGCTGGAGGCGGAATGTGAGCTAGCAGAAGTGTGAGAAATTCTTGGGGGCCACAGTCTTAAGAGGAGCTCCATATTTTGTGGATTTTACCTCCAGAAACCTTACCAGATTCTCACAGTGAAGAGAAAGAGTAACTATTGTCAACTGTGACCAGAGTATTTTCCATAGCAAATGTCAGCTCTCCAGGAAAAAAAAAAAAAAAAAGACTACCGGAGCTTTATCCCTCCAGGGAAAAGGATATTTCTCTGACTCTGGCACCCTCTCTTTCTACTTGACCTGAAGGTTAGGGAAGCTAAGAAAACATGTGAAGGTCAAAGCCAAGAAGCATAGGCCCACTAAAAGACTAATATTTGTTCATAAGATGATAGAACATTTCTCCTCCCCACACCTTACCACTACAGTAAGTGTTCCAGTGTAATTATAGTGCATTACAGCTAAAAGAGCTGCAAGGCATAGAGTCTATTTAAGGAGAGGCGAAAGCAAGGATACAGGAGGAATTTGAAGCTTCTGGTACCTACATATCCAGTAAACATTAAAAACAATTCAACTTCTAGCCAGAGAAAAATCAAACTCATAGGTAAATGCTTATTGACCTAGGTTATTATTACCTGATAAATCATGTCCGTCTTTCAACAAAAATTACAAGGCATGTTAAAACTCAAAAAACAAAACCACACAAAAAACAACAAAAAAAATCTGAAGAAACAAAGTAAGCATCAGAATCAAATTCAGACATCCAGATTTTAGAATTAGAGAATTTAAAATAAATATGTTAAAGGCTTTACTAGAAAACGTAGGAAACCTGCAAAAATAGGTAATGTATTCAGAGAAGTAGGAACCAAAGGAAAAACTCAAAAGGAAATGCTATAAATAAATACATAAAAAAAATCCTTCGGTGGGCTCATTAGTAGACTAGGCACAGCCAAAGAAAGAACAATGAACTTGAAGACATGAAGTCCATAGTAACAATTTTTTAAATACAACTTTTATTGTTTTTGTATTCTTAGAGAAGAAAAAGTTTATGGAAGGAAATTAAGAAAGTATTGACAAGCAAAATGAGTAAATTAGGAATCTACCATAAGTCCACCACTTGAAGATAAACGCTGTTAAATTTTTATGTATCTGACCAAGTTTTCATTTGGCATTTCTTTTGCATCTGTAGATTAAATAGGTCTGATTATTTCTCACTTAGAGTATTCCTTGTCATTGCCTTTAGTTTGTTTAATTGGTACAGTTTAGGGGCACCTGGGTGGCTCAGATGGTTAAGCGTCTGCCCTCGGCTCAGGTCATGATCCCAGGGTCCTGGAATCTAGACCTGCATCGGGCTCCTTGCTCAGCGGGGGGGGGGAGGGAGGTCTGCTTCTCCTGCTCCCCTTGATTGTGTGCGCTCGCTCGCTCTCTCTGTCAAATAAATAAATAAATCTTAAAAAAAAAATAATAATTGGTATATTTTGTATTTCTCCAAACAGAGTAAACTGGAAGATCAGATCAAGGTTCTGTTTTTCTTGTGTTGCCTCTCAAAGTATTTTACCCAGTGCTCCCCAGGCATAGTGAGTTTTTAATGTATGTTTGCTAATCCATTGATAAATAATGAAAAAAAGAATTCCCCTAATTCCCATAAGTGGAAAACTGGTATTTCTCAATATAATGCCTTTTGTCTCTGATCGGAAATGTCCTGTTTGTCAGATACAGATCATGTTTCCCTTCCTATTTCCAGATACCACATCTAAGAATTAAACACTTCTTCCAGAGCACCAAAGTAATCTAGGGAATGAGAGGGCTTGCAACGTACATTATACCTCCCATGAAGTGGTATAAATGTATCAGGCAGTGGAAATTTCATCAGAAACCTTGGGGATAATGGCAGTTCTCTGTGCAGAGTGCTACCCAATCCCCTGCCATTGTATCTAGTAGCGAGGTTAATGTAATTGTAGGTCCCATTTGGACTTTAAGCATATAACCTAGATTATCATTTGTAGATATGAGCCAGAACACAGAAGTAAAAGGAAATGGAATCTCGAAATGCAGGTTGTTGGTCACAAAATTAAGATCAAATGCCACTTCCCCAAGAAGGCCTTCTTTGAACTTCAGAAATGATACATTTCCCTAAAATATCCCTGATGTATCTTTTTGAGGGGTCAGTTGTAATTTTCCTTCAAAATGGTTAGCACGGTTTTTAATTAAATATTTGTGCCATTATCTGACCTGTTCTTTTGTAAAGTCAGAGTTCAGTTTTCTCACCACTGAATCCTAAACATGTAGCACAGTGCATGGTGTGTAGTAGTATCCAAAATAGACTTGATATATGAACAAACTAACAAATGAATAACTAAGAGCTCACATCCCATCTCCTCTCCTAGCATTCGTGTAAGAGAAGTTGGGATCATCCATCTAAGTGATGGTCCAAAAGGGACAGAAACAGCTCCAGCTTTGTGATTTTTGCTGTTTCCCAAAATGCATATTCTGACTTACTGTGTTCATCAAAGCAGGATTACTCTGTTTTGGTATTTCTGCTCCTTCATAGAAGTGATTTTTGATTCTAAGACCCATTTTCCTAATACAATGAGGGCTTTGAAAATTGCCAACCTCACAAGCAGTATTTATTGTTAGAAATTTGCCAGACAATCTTACACTTAGAATTTTAGAGATAGAAGAAAGGCTAGTGGTCTGCTCTTCTTATTTAAAAATCAAACCTCAAAATTCTTAGTGAGTTGCTCTTTATGGACTTGGCTATACAAGTTCTGAGAGTGCAATTGTCAATCCATGATTGTCCCCCTATGTGCTTGTCCTATGCATTTTTATAATTAATTTTTAAAATCTCCATTAAAAATTGTGGGCTCCGATTCTGCACATAGTTCTCAGTGCATGAACACATATAACAAATACCTAGACTTGTAACCACCATTACAGACAGAATTATCTCCCATGACCCTTTGCAGTCAGACCCTCTCAGCACATACAATTACCATGTGACACAACAATCCCATTTCTGGGAATTTATTCTAGAGAAATGAAAACTATGGTCTCATTAAAAAGTAGTACATGAATGTTTACAACAGCATTCATAATGGTCAGGAACTTAAAATGTTACCATAAAAGAAATATTACCTTTGTTACATTCTATTTGTTCTGTCCCAGCATAAAACCATTAGCTACTATATCAGTTGGAAGCTGCTTATCATTTCTCATACTCGCAGCATTTGCTAATAGGATGGTTGAGAGTACCATTAAATTGATCTAATTCAAGGCACTTGAGTGCAGTTAGATAATATCCTGATAGTCTTCTGTGCTCTAGTCTCAGTGCCTGCACACATATGCAGCGGCCTAATGGATCAGTGGCAGGAATTATCAAAACCCTAAGTAGCACTTGTACCAAGAGACTATTACGCAATTGTAATTAAAAACCATTAGTCATTGGAATTTTTCTCACTTTTCCCCCTTTGGTTGGTGTTCTTTATTTTCTTCTAGCTCAGTTGGCTAATTCTAAAGAATAATTTAATTTTCCAAATGCTCAAGAACACCAACTGTGTTCACGTGTTTCTAAGAATGATTTAATAAAACCTTTAAATTAACTTGCTGTAATTTCTGGGCGGTAACCACATCCTTCACAGTGGTGGTAAGAAGGCTGTAGGTGCTAGAGATGATTATTGACATGTGGGCTTGTAAGATACCAAGGCATGAAGGACTTCACTGCAGAAATATCAGAGCATGTACCTCTTCACTTTAGCAATGTGACTAATTTCAGTGCTAAGAATTGAAGAGATTACTGAAAAGAAAATAAGGACAATGAATGCCTCATTCTTTAGCTAAAAAATATCCTTACATCTAACAGAAGATCAGTTAAAACCCTGTCATCAACCAGTTTGCAATGCTAAGAGAATTATGGTAATAAATGAACTTGAAATTGATTTCTAGCTCCAGGTAAAAATCTGGGTACAGAAAAGAATCATAAGTTTATTCTCTGTGGGAACCCTTCATTTCCAATTAGCAAGCTAGAAAACTTCCATAAAGAAAGGCAAAGACTTCAAATAGAAAGCCAATGTAGACATTAAGAAACTAATAAAGTTAATTATGTCAGCCTCTGCTGAACTTCTACCCCTTTTCCACATTCCTCTGGACAGGTGTATTTAATAGTTATAAATACTGATAAAAGGGTCAAGTCAAATGTTTGCAGGATGTTTGGATGATCGATTCCTTGACTGATTGATTAGTTGATGGATTGATTCCTGAATGATCAGGCAGAAGGACAGACCACACCAGTTTAACAACAGAGCTTTTGCTAAGTATAGCAGATGAGCTGATTAGTTTTACCTTGGTGCTTCTTTCTCGCACCACTCCTATTATAAATTCCAATCATCACGAATGTCGAAGCCCTTCTCCTGACTCAGGCTTAGGGCAGGAGAAAAGAAAAAAAAAAAAAAAATAACACTAAAGAGCCAAAACAAAAACAAACAAACAAAAAAGGAGGAGGAAGATCAGAAAGGTCAAAGCTACCCGAGAACTTGTCAGAAAACCAAATTCTTTTTTTTTTTTTATTGTTATGTTAATCCCCATACATTACATCATTAGTTTTAGATATAGTGTTTCATGATTCATTGTTTGTGCATAACACCCAGTGCTCCATGCCGAACGTGCCCTCCTCAATACCCATCACCAGGCTAACCCATCCTCCCACCCCTCTCCCCTTTAGAACCCTCAGTTTGTTTTTCAGAGTCCATTGTCTCTCATGGTTCTTCTCCCCCTCCGATTTCCCCCCCTTCATTCTTCCCCTCCTGCTACATTCTTCTTCTTTTTTTCTTTCTTAACATATATTGCATTATTTGTTTCAGAGGTACAGATCTGAGATTCAACACTCTTGCACAATTCACAGCGCTTACCAGAGCACATACCCTCCCCAGTGTCCATCACCCAGTCACCCCATCCCTCCCACCCCACCCCCCACTCCAGCAACCCTCAGTTTGTTTCCTGAGATTAAGAATTCCTCATATCAGTGAGGTCATATGATACATGTCTTTCTCTGTTTGACTTATTTCGCTCAGCATGATACCCTCCAGTTCCATCCATGTCGTTGCAAATGGCAAGATCTCATTCCTTTTGATGGCTGCATAATATTCCATAGTATATATATACCACCTCTTCTTTATCCATTCATCTGTCGATGGACATCTTGGCTCTTTCCACAGTTTGGCTATTGTGGACATTGCTGCTATAAACATCGGGGTGCACGTACCCTTTCGGGTCCCTACTTTTGTATCTTTGGGGTAAATACCCAGTAGTGCAATTGCTGGATCATATGGTAGCTCTATTTTCAGCTTTTTGAGGAACCTCCATACTGTTTTCCAGAGTGGCTGCACCAGCTTGCATTCCCACCAACAGTGTAGGAGGGTTCCCCTTTCTCCGCATCCCCGCCAACATCTGTCATTTCCTGACTTGTTAATTTTAGCCATTCTGACTGGTGTGAGGTGGTATCTCATTGAGGTTTTGATTTGGATTTCCCTGATGCCGAGCGATACTGAACACTTTTTCATGTGTCTGTTGGCCATTTGGATGTCTTCTTTGGAAAAATGTCTGTTCATGTCTTCTGCCCATTTCTTGATTGGATTCTCTGTTCTTTTGGTGTTGAGTTTGATGAGTTCTTTATAGATTTTGGATACTAGCCCTTTATCTGATATGTCATTTGCAAATATCTTCTCCCATTCTGTCGGTTGTCTTTTGGTTTTGTTGACTGTTTCCTTTGCTTTGCAAAAGCTTTTGATCTTGATGAAGTCCCAATAGTTCATTTTTGCCCTTGCTTCCCTTGCCTTTGGTGATGTTTCTAGGAAGAAGTTGCTGCGGCTGAGGTCGAAGAGGTTGCTGCCTGTGTTCTCCTTTAGGATTTTGATGGACTCCTGTCTCACATTGAGGTCTTTCAACCCTTTGGAGTCTATTTTTGTGTGTGGTGTAAGGAAATGGTCCAGTTTCATTCTTCTGCATGTGGCTGTCCAATTTTCCCAACACCATTTGTTGAAGAGACTGTCTTTTTGCCATTGGACATTCTTTCCTGCTTTGTCAAAGATTAGTTGACCATAGAGTTGAGGGTCCATTTCTGGGCTCTCTATTCTGTTCCATTGATCTATGTGTCTGTTTTTGTGCCAGTACCATACTGTCTTGATGATGACAGCTTTGTAGTAGAGCTGGAAGTCCGGAATTGTGATGCCGCCAGCTTTGCTTTTCTTTTTCAACATTCCTCTGGCTATGCGGGGTCTTTTCTAGTTCCATACAAATTTTAGGATTATTTGTTCCATTTCTTTGAAAAAAGTGGATGGTATTTTGATGGGGATTGCATTGAATGTGTAGATTGCTCTAGGTAGGATTGACATCTTCACGATATTTGTTCTTCCAATCCATGAGCATGGAACGTTTTTCCATTTCTTTGTGTCTTCCTCAATTTCTTTCATGAGTATTTTATAGTTTTCTGAGTACAGATCCTTTGCCTCTTTGGTTAGATTTATTCCTAGGTATCTTATGGTTTTGGGTGCAATTGTAAATGGGATCGACTCCTTAATTTCTCTTTCTTCTGACTTGTTGTTGGTGTATAGGAATGCCACTGACTTCTGTGCATTGATTTTATATCCTGCCACTTTACTGAATTCCTGTATGAGTTCTAGCAGTTTTGGGGTGGAGTCTTTGGAGTTTTCCACATAAAGTATCATATCATCTGCAAAGAGTGAGAGTTTGACTTCTTCTTCGCCGATTTGGATGCCTTTGATTTCTTTTTGTTGTCTGATTGCTGTGCTAGGACTTCCAATACTATGTTGAATAGCAGTGGTGATAGTGGACATCCCTGCCGCCTTCCTGACCTTAGGGGGAAAGCTCTCAGTTTTTCCCCATTGAGAATGATATTCGCTGTAGGTTTTTCATACATGGCTTTTATGATATTGAGGTATGGACCCTCTATCCCTATACTCTGAAGAATTTTGATCAAGAAAGGATGCTGTACTTTGTCAAATGCTTTTTCTGCATCTATTGAGAGGATCATATGATTCTTGTTCTTTCTTTTGTTAATGTATTGTATCACGTTGATTGATTTGCGGATGTTGAACCAACCTTGCAGCCCAGGGATAAATCCCACTTGGTCGTGGTGAATAATCCTTTTAATGTACTGTTGGATCCTATTGGCTAGTATTTTGGTGAGAATTTTTGCATCCATGTTCATCAGGGATATTGGTCTGTAATTCTCCTTTTTGATGGGGTCTTTGTCTGGTTTTGGGATCAAGGTAATGGTGGCCTCATAAAATGAGTTTGGAAGTTTTCCTTCCATTTCTATTTTTTGGAACAGTTTCAGAAGAACAGGTATTAATTCTTCTTGAAATGTTTGGTAGAATTCCCCTGGAAAGCCATCTGGCCCTGGGCTTTTGTGTTTTGGGAGATTTTTGATGACTGCTTCAATTTCCTTAGTGGTTATAGGTCTGTTCAGGTTTTCTATTTCTTCCTGGTTCAGTTTTGGTAGTTGATACATCTCTAGGAATGCATCCATTTCTTCCAGGTTATCTAATTTGCTGGCATAGAGTTGCTCATAATATGTTCTTCTAATTGTTTGTATTTCTTTGGTGTTGGTTGTGATCTGTCCTCTTTCATTCATGATTTTGTTGATTTGGGTCATTTCTCTTTTCTTTTTGATAAGTCTGGCCAGGGGTTTATCAATCTTCTTAATTCTTTCAAAGAACCACCTCCTAGTTTTGTTGATCTGTTCTACTGTTCTTTTGGTTTCTATTTCATTGATTTCTGCTCTGATCTTTATTATTTCTCTTCTCCTGCTGGGTTTAGGCTTTATTTGCTGTTCTTTCTCCAGCTCCTTTAGGTGTAGGGTTAGGTTGTGTACTTGAGACCTTTCTTGTTTCTTGAGAAAGGCTTGTATTGCTATATACTTTCCTCTTAGGACTGCCTTTGCTGTATCCCAAAGATTTTGAATAGTTGTGTTTTCATTTTCATTGGTTTCCATGAATTTTTTTAATTCTTCTTTAATTTCCTGGTTGACCCATTCATTCTTCAGTAGGATGCTCTTTAGCCTCCATGTATTTGAGTTCTTTCCGACTTTCCTCTTGTGATTGAGTTCTAGTTTCAAAGCATTGTGGTCTGAAAATAGGCAGGGAATGATCCCAATCTTTTGGTACTGGTTGAGACCTGATTTATGACCTAGGATATGATCTATTCTGGAGAATGTTCCATGGGCACTAGAGAAGAATGTGTATTCCGTTGCTTTGGGATGGAATGTTCTGAATATGTCTGTGAAGTCCATTTGGTCCAGTGTGTCATTTAAAGTCTTTATTTCCTTGTTGATCTTATGCTTAGACGATCTGTCCATTTCAGTGAGGGGGGTGTTAAAGTCCCCCACTATTATTGAATTGTTGTCGATGTGTTTCTTTGCTTTTGTTATTAATTGCCTTATATAATTGGCTGCTCCCATGTTAGGGGCATAGATATTTACAATTGTTAGATCTTCTTGTTGGATAGACCCTTTAAGTAGGCTATAGTGTCCTTCCTCATCTCTTATTACAGTCTTTGGTTTAAAATCTAATTTGTCTGATATAAGGATTGCCACCCCAGCTTTCTTTTGGTGTCCATTAGCATGGTAAATGGTTTTCCACCCCCTCACTTTCAATCTGGGGGTGTCTTTGGGTCTAAAATGAGTCTCTTGCAGACAGCATATTGATGGGTCTTGTTTTTTAATCCAATCTGATAGCCTGTGTCTTTTGATTGGGGCATTTAGCCCATTTACATTCAGGGTAACTATTGAAAGATAGGAATTTAGTGCCATTGTATTGCCTGTAAAGTGACTATTACTGTATATTGTTTGTGTTCCTTTCTGGTCTATGTTGCTTTTAGGCTCTCTCTTTGCTTAGAGGACCCCTTTCAAGATTTCTTGTAGGGCTGGTTTCGTGTTTGCAAATTCCTTTAGTTTTTGTTTGTCCTGGAAGCTTTTTATCTCTCCTTCAATTTTCAATGACAGCCTAGCTGGATATAGTATTCTTGGCTGCATGTTTTTCTCATTTAGTGCTCTGAATATGTCCTGCCAGTCCTTTCTGGCCTGCCAGGTCTCTGTGGATAAGTCTGTTGCCAATCTAATGTTTCTACCATTGTAGGTTACATATCTCTTCTCCCGAGCTGCTTTCAGGATTTTCTCTTTGTCTCTGAGACTCGTAAGTTTTACTATTAGATGTCGGGGTGTTGACCTATTTTTATTGATTTTGAGAGGGGTTCTCTGTGCTTCCTGGATTTTGATGCCTGTTTCCTTCCCCAAATTAGGGAAGTTCTCTGCTATAATTTGCTCCATTATACCTTCTGCCCCTCTCTCTCTTTCTTCTTCTTCTGGGATCCCAATTATTCTAATGTTGTTTCGTCTTATGGTATCGTTTATCTCTCGAATTCTGCCCTCGTGATCCAGTAGTTGTTTATCTCTCTTTTTCTCAGCTTCTTTATTTTCCATCATTTGGTCTTCTATCTCACTGATTCTCTCTTCTGCCTCATTTATCCTAGCAGTTAGCGCCCCCATATTTGATTGCACCTCATTAATAGCCTTTTTGATTTCGACTTGGTTCGATTTTAGTTCTTTTACTTCTCCAGAAAGGGTTTCTCTAATAACTTCCATGCTTTTTTCAAGCCCAGCTAGTATCTTTAAAGTGATGATTCTGAACTCTGGATCTGACATCGTACTGATGTCCGTATTGAGTAGGTCCTTGGCAGTCGGTACTACCTCTTGTTCTTTTTGTTGAGGTGATTTTTTCCGTCTTGTCATTTTGTGCAGAGGAGAATAGATTAATGAGAGAACAAAATGCTAGCAGGGTAACAACGTCCCCAGAAAATATACTCTAAACAAATCAGAAAAGACCTGAAGCAGTGGGAAAAGAAAGGGAAAGAGAGAAAAAAGAAAAAGAAAGAAAAAAAGAAAAAAGAAAAAGATAAAGATAAAGATAAAAACAAACAAAAACAGAAAAAAAACAAAACAAAACAAAAACAGAATGTGATCAAATATGATCAGGCTGGTTTATAGATCAGTGCCACACACTAGATTTTGGGTGTATTTTGGTCTGTTAAAAGAAAGTGCCTCCCAAAATTTTAAAGAAAGAAAAACTTATATATGTACAAAAATAAGGGTTGATATGATGAAGGGATGGAATATGACTGTAAAGATGGAAATTATAAAAAATTTTATAAAAGGAATTGATAAGTTGTTTGAAAAAAGAAGAGGATTTAAAAAGAAAAAGAAAAAGAAAAAAGGGAGAGAATGTGATCAGGCAGGGGAGTAGAAAAAAACCATACACTAGAGATTTAGAGTATATTTTGATCTGTTAGAAGAAACTATCTCAGGGCACCTGGGTGGCTCAGTTGGTTAAGCGACTGCCTTCGGCTCAGGTCATGATCCTGGAGTCCTGGGATCGAGTCCCGCATCGGGCTCCCTGCTCGGCAGGGAGTCTGCTTCTCCCTCTGACCCTCCCCCTCTCATGCTCTCTCTCTCTCATTCTCTCTCTCAAATAAATAAATAAATAATCTTTAGGAAAAAAAAAAAAAGAAGAAACTATCTCAAAATTTTAAAGAGAGAACAACTTATATATATATGCCAAAAATACAGGTAACTACTATGAAGGGATAGAATATGACTCTAAAAATGAAAAATAAAAATGTTTTTTTAAAAAAAGGGATTGATAAGATGTTGGTTGAAAAAGGGAAAAAGAAAGATTCAAAAAAAAAGAAAAAAAAAAAAAAACAGTTAAAAAAAATAATTTACTTTGAAAGACTAAAGAATCATGGTAAAAAAGCCATGAATTCTATGTGCAGTATTCCCCTAGTGCTGGAGTTTTGCCGTTCTCACTGATCGGTAAACCTGGTCTTGGCTGGCTGTTCTCACTGATCTTCTGGGGGAGGGGCCTGTTGCCGTGGTTCCCAAATGTCTTTGCCGGAGGCGGAATTGCCCCGCCCTTGCCCGGTCCGGGCTAAGTAATCTGCTCGGGTTTGCTCTCCGGAGCTTTTGTTCCCTGCAAGCTTTCCGTACAGCTTTGGAGGCGGAGAGTGAAAATGGCGGCCTCCCAGTCTCCGCCCCGGAGGAGCCGAGAACTCGGGCCCCACTCCTCAGGGAGCCCCCAGAGAAAAGCAGTCAGTCACTCCCATCTCCCCGGTCTCCGGCCGCACTCCGAGCTCACCCGGCCTGTGACCGCGCCTTTCTATCCGGCACCCGACCCCGGGTGGAGTCTCCAAACCCAGCAGATCCCCACGGTGCGCTCCCGCACCTCTCCTCCCGGGGGAAGAAGGTGAGTCTCCCCGGATCTGCCGCTTGTTGGGTCCCTGCTGGAGGAGCAGTGGCCCGACTGTGCCTCGGATCATGGTTTATGGCAACCCCGAGCTGAGAACCCGCGCCTGGGCTCCGTCTCTGCAGCCGGCTTCCCTGCTCCGATTCCTGGGAGCTCTGCCGCACTCAGGCACCCCCGGTCTCTCTGTGACCCCGAGGGTCCTGAGACCACACTGTCCCGCGAGGGTTCCACCCCCCACTTCGCCACCAGAGTGACGTTCCTCAGCGGATCCGACTTCTAAAAGTTCCGATTTTGTGCTCTGCGGCTCTATCACTTGCCAGAAGCGGCCAACGGAGGCCTGTCCCCCGCCGTCTATCCTCCCGAATATCACCTCGGATTCACTTCTCCGCACGTCCTACCTTCCAGAAAGTGGTCGCTTTTCTGTTCAGAGAGTTGTTGCTATTCTTTTCTTCAATCTCCTGTTGAGTTTGTAGGTGTTCAGAATGGTTTGATCCCTATCCAGCTGAATTCCTGAGAGGAGACGAAATCCAGGTCTCCTACTCCTCCGCCATCTTGCTCCGCCCCCGATCTTCACCCAGTTCTTACTGGAAGCATGGGTCACACCTGCTTGTGCTTACAACCCCATGGTGGTAGGCAGTGAACACTGTAATGTTGAGGTTGGAAAGCATCCTTGAGCCTGTTTAGACTGCTTTTGAAACAGTGTTCTGCAGAAAACCATGGTGCCCACAGTGTTACTGAATGCCTGAGGGTGCTGCAGAAGCCAACTGAGAAATCTGCATGAGTGGGATCTCCAGGCCCATATGAACCAGGGAAACTGGGCTCTTCTCTGCTTTATACATTGAGCTTCCATGTTAAGAGTTTATTTAAAAAAAAAAAAACACTTTATAATGCTTAAAAAACAATCACCTGGAATGATAATGTTGGTGAGGTAACTGAGACTCAGTGTCCAGATTGCAAACGGTAGGGCAGGATCTTGCTGATTGAACATTCTCACAACTCAGACAAACTACCTCCCTATAAATCAGTTATACTTAACTTTTTCCTCAATTAGAATGGTTTTATGGCCAAAATTTGTTGACTACACATATTTTCAAGTGTACAGTTCAATGGTTTTTAGAATATTCAGAGAGAGGTGCAATATTCTTCACAATCAATTTTAAAACATTTATATCATCCCCCACCCCACCCCACCCCCAAAGAAACCCTGTACCCTTTGGCACTAACCTCTCTATCCACCCCTTCACCACCATTCCTCAGCCCCTGGAAAGCACATGTTTACTTTCTGCCACTGTGGACATTTTATATAAATGGAAATATGCCATATGTGGTCTTTGGTGACTGATTTTTTTCACTTGGCATAACGTTTACAAAGTCTATCCATATTGTAACACATATCATTATTTCATCTCTTTTTATCGCCCCCAAAATAATTCTTTGTATAGATATATCACATTTTTATTTATTCATTCATCAGTTGATGGATTTTGGGTAGTTTCCACTTTTTTACTATTATAAATAATGGTACTATGAATATTCACATATGAGGGTTTTTTTTTTTTTTTTTGTGGATATATATTGTCATTTCTCTTGGGTGTATTCCTAGGAATGGAATTTCTGGGTTATAGTATAAATCAGTGTTACTATAGCAACTTTTTGAGGAACTGCCAAACTGTTTCCCAAAGAGGCTGCGCTGCTTTTTATTCCCACCAACAACGAATGTATGAGAGTTCCCATGTTTACACAGAATTGCCAACATGCTTATTGTTTGTCTTTTTTTGTTATAGCTATCCTAGTGGGTGTGAAGTGGCATTTCATTGTGATTTTGATTTGCCTTTCCAGAGGGCTAATGATGTTGAGTGTCCTTCCATGTACTTAGTGGTCATTTTTTTATCTCCTTTGGAAAAGTATCAATTCAAATCCTTTGCCCATTTTTAATTGAGTTATTTATCTTTTTATTACTGAGTTGTCAGCATTCTTTATATAGTTTAGATTAAAGCCCCTTTATTAGATATGTATGATTTACAAATGTTTTCTCCCCTTCTGAGTGTTACCTATTCCCTTTCTTCATGGTATTACTTGCAGCACAAAAGTCTTTAATTTTGATGAAGTCCTATTTATCTTTTCTTTTTTTCACTTGTGCTCTTGGTGTTGTATCCAAGAAAGCTTTACCTAATGCCCAATCATGAAGGTTTACTCATGTTGTTTTGGGGTTTTTTTCTGAGTTTTAGTTTTCATTCTTACACTTAGGCTTATGACTCATTCTGAGTATGCTGGGAAGCAGGGATCCAACCACATTCTTTTGCATATGGATATCCAGTTATCCCAGGATTACTTGAAAAACTGATTGTTTCTCCTTTCAATTTTGATGACACCTTATCAAAAATCTATAACTATAAATTTAAAGATTTATTTTTGGATTGTCAATTCTATTCCTTTGGTCTACCTGTCTCTCTTTATGTTATTGTCACAATGTTTTGACTGCTGGTACTTTTTTATTTATTTTATTTATTTATTTGAGAGACACAGAGAGAGAGAGAGTGTGCACATGAGAGGAGAGAGGGGCAGAGGGAGAGGGAGAAACAGACTCCCCACTGACCAGGGAGCCCACCGCGGGGCTCGATCCCAGGACCCTGGGATTATGACCTTAGCCGAAGGCAGGTGCTTACCTGGCTGAGCCACCCAGGCGCCCCACTGTCACTTTAAAAAAAATTTTTTTTTATTGAAGTATAGTTGATATACGATGTTACATTAGTTTCTGGTGTACAACATAGCAAATTGCCAATCCTTTATGCAATGCTCACCGTGATAAGGGTAGTTGTTACACTCTTAGTAGTTAAGATTTGAAATCAGGAAGTGGAAGTCTTCTGACTTTATTTTTCTTTTTCAAGATTGTTTTGACTACTTATGTCCCTTATTATTCCATATGAATTTTAAGATCAGCTTTTCCATTTCTCCAAAGCAAGTAATTGGGATTTTGATAGGGATTGCACTGACCCTGTAAATTACTTTGGGGAGTATTGCCATCCTAACAATATTAAATCTTCCAATCCATGAATATAGGGTGTATTTCCATTTATTTAGGTCTTTTAAGATTTCTTTTAGCAATGCTTTATAGTTTTGCATGTTTTTGGTTAAATATAGTCCTAACTTTTATTCTTGATGCTATTGTAAATAGAATCATTTTCAGAATTTCATTTCCATATTGTTCATTGCCAATGCATATAAATACAACTGATATTTATATATTTATATTGATGGTGTATCATGAGCCACTGATGGACTCATTCTAATTGTTTATCAGTGAATTCCTTTGAATTCTCTATATGCAAGATGATAACACCAACAAAAAAAAAGGTAATTTTGCTTCTATATAATCTTGATGCCTTTTCTTTTTCTTTCTTAATTACCTTGGGTGCAAACTTCAGTACAATGTTGCATAGATATAGACAGTAGAATTATACTTAACCTTGATATGTTCATTGTGATTTGGGAGGAGTATAGTTGTTCCTTCCTAATATTATTTGCATCAGTCACATTATATACTATATATAGTATTTATCATATATGTGTAAAATTGATAGATAAATGTATATTTTGTAAGAGCAGTCAAGTTAGGGCTATTGGGTGGATAAATACTAGAATGCTGGTAAACATCATAAGGGAATTAAGTTAAACTTCAGGATTTTCCTTTGGTTTGCACATCAACAACAGAATCTTTGAATCTCTCCCTACTTTGTCACTTGTCACAGAAAGCCTGCCCACCTTTGCAGGTCTCTCCTGAGAGTGGAGTGGAGTAATTCTTCTGACAGATGTTATAAGCTAGGAGCGATGTTAGAACATAAAATAAAAGCCCCTGATTTCAACAAAAGTGGTCATTGAGTAAACATGCATGGAACATCTACACTGCCCAAGCTCTGTGGAAGAGGCTACTTGAATGTTACCATAAGCAGAGAAAGAGCTCACCTGCGGAGCCTTTTGGACATTAGGCTTTTTGTGAGTGACTCCATGATACAGTAGAAAGAAGACCAAACCAGGAAGCAGATAACATGGTCTACAATCTTGATTTCTTTTGGCTCTGACCAAGTCACTTGAGTGTTCTTATCAATACACTAGAAATCGGTGTAGTTGTCCATCCAACCATCAAAGGGTTGTTATACACATATGATGTGATAATACTTAGGAAGCCATACCTTGCTCTGCAACTGTCAGGAATTGCTATTTCAGGCATACAGACTCTTAATAGGTATGAGTTAATTTGTTGGAAGTTAGCTATCACAATGATAAAAAGAAAGATCATTTCCTTTCTATTTTTTTCCAACATTTTGTTCAATTCGTAAGGGCATCTAGTGACTGAGAGAGGTTCCAAGGGCATTTCATTTTAACTCTCAAAAGACTAATTTCAGTACTCTAGAAATACAGATAAGTGGGGTTATCCTTTTGGAAAGAAAAGAACTAAAAAGACATTTTCATAGTCAGGTTTACTGCTCATTTTTGGCATGGTAATCTGAAGGTTCTATTTGGTACTGGACCATTTCTTTGCTTTTGTCACGCATGGCTCTTTTTGCCTTTCCTGCCTACCTCTTCTACCCATGCAATTGTTTTCACTTCTCCAATAAAGCATTCCCTTGGGTTTCAGTTATTATTGTGCATATCACCATTTCCTGGGTTTTAGACTTCCTTGTGATGCAAACTGTAAGGCACTGGACAAATGACTCTAGATTTTACATTTCTTAAATTAAGGAGTTGGGTTAGATGACCTGCCTCCGCGTTTTGTTCCTATCTAAAATCCTTTGTGTAAGAGTATGTTATTCTATGCTTTATAAGTGATTTTGTTTGAAAAAGGAGTTCTTGGCTTTAAAAAAGAATTTAAATACAAACTAACAGACAAGTGAAATATAAGTTTGTATGAGTCACAAAAGGACAGATGTCTTGTCTGTTCACTTCATCATCTCTAGCACTTAGTCCAGTGCCTAACACATACTAGGTGTTGAGTAAAAAATTGTGTGAATCAGTGAATGAAATGAATGAGACTAGCTCATTATATGTGGATTAGCTGCTCCCTCAATTTGTTCAATCATAAATATTCATTAGGCATTGCTGCTCAGTGTTAGTGGAACGCATTTCTATATGGAACCATGCAAGTTGATTGTGATAAATCATTTTAGTATTCCTTGATCTACTAGTTAGCTCCCGAACTGGCTGATGCCTTGAAATTTTCATTTCAGACAGGATGCCCTTAAGAAAGAACACACAGTAGGAAGTGTTCCCTAATAGAGTTTTCAGCTTTCCTTGAGAATTCATTGTCGGCCTATTGGGGCAAAAGATACTGTGGTTAAAAGGGTTTGTTGGAATTAATATGCATCATCATCAAGTTCATGATTAAAGTTGCATTCCATGGACAACTTGGATTTCCTAATAAAAAAAAAATCTTGCTGAGTCCCTGGAGTTGAGCTTGTGTTCTATTTTTTATAGTTCTGATCTAATGCAAGCCATTTTATACAGTTCCATAAATTTTTCATCTTGCTCTCAATGGCAGAATACGAGCTGTATAAATTATTTCAATCTCAAATCATTTGTAAAAGCAATCTCTTCACAGTTCCTCCCTCTCCTAGCCCTTCTCTATTTTGATCTCTGGTAAGGACTTTTTTTTTTTTTTTTTTTTTAATCTTAGGTAAGGATTTCTTCCTTTTAATCCTCAGAAGGCCCATGTTTTCTGTGGCTTTTTCCCCCCATTTAAAATTGACTTTGTGATTGTGTTTCAGTTTTGCATTCAGAGTTTCTTGTTTTGATTGATAAATGTTTGCAAGAAATGTAATCTCCTCTTATGCTTTTCTCTTCCTTTTTTTCTCCCAGAAGGAGCTTTGCATGGGTAGCAAAGCTCTCCTGATAACACTGGAAATAAATCTTAGTGTCTTTGCCCTGTGATAGGCCTAGACCTTATCATTCTTCTTCTTCCCCAGTGATAATTGCTTATCAGTACATACAGTCCTATTCATATGACTCTGATGCCATAGGGGTTTACATCTCCAGGAAGATAGACAGGAAGTGCAGTCCGCTGAATCCATTCTTAATAGCTTTAATAGAAACCAGACAAAGAAGGGATACTGGGCCAGGTTGACTATCTCAAAATGATAAGACCATCTATGCACTTTTGGATGCTTTCTCATGAGGCTTTTTTTTTTTTTTTCCCTTTGCTCTGAAACGGCTGTGCTGGAGAGGTGTGGATTTGCAAAATGCATTCCTGTCAAAGCTACAATCAAAATAAAAGATTATATATGAAAAAATAAATCCAAACTCACTGCCATTTTTACTTTCCTCAGCAGCTGAAAAGGGAATCTTAGAAATCACCCAAACATAACCCGCTCAAAATAAACAGGCCTACAGCCCAACAGGACACTTGGGAGCAGCCACATTCTTTGAATAAAACTTGGGGAAAATAAGTAAAGATTGAACTTTCTACAGAGAAAATAAGTATACCAGTTTGGGACATTAAACACCAAATGTCCTAGGGTATGTGGAGGATTAGATATAAACTATGGGGAAGAAGGGAGGAGGGAAACTGAACTGGCAAGAAAAAGGGAGGAAGAAGGAGGGGAAAAAAGGAGACCTGAGAAAAATGTTGGAATGCAATCTTATTTGTTCCCCCATCCTCTTGAAGGAGTTGGAAAGCACAGATAGAATGATTCCCATACCAGATCAGGGTAAGAAGCATGGTAACCAAGTCACCTCAGACTAAAATGGCTCTACATGTTCTAGACTTCTAAAATGTCCATGGTGGGCACAGAACATTCCAGAATAGTGGACAAGGTCTGACATGACTATGGTGGAGGGCCACTGAATTGGTATGGTCTCAGCCGATCCTACCTTCAGCTAATGATACCATTTTTAAAGTAAAAAACCCAGTTGAGAGTCACATGCTATTGGGAAAAAAGCAGTTAACATTTTCCTTTTTCCAGGTTAGGGAGACCACAGTAACCTGCCACTTTCAAAAACCCTGGCAATTTATGTGCATCATGGAAATTTCCCCTTCTTGCATAACAAAGGCAGCCTAACCGCAGGTGTCTAAGTAAATGCCTTTCATATCTGTGAGTACTGAGTATTACTGGGCTTCTTGATGATTTTATAAATTATGTCAGATGAAAACAGACCTCTTTCTGGAACTCCTGCTGTATACGTACCTGCTACCAAGACACACAGAGCAGTCCCTGCTGTATTAAGTGTAGTTCATTAGGGACTTTCCCCAATATTTCTACCTCTACCCACATCCCCACTTCAAACCATCACCCTATTTGGTGTCCTTTTCTCATCCTACTAGACCAGTTCTCTCACCTGTCTTCAAAACTCAGCTCAAATTTTGCTTTCTTTTGGATTTCATTAATTTGTTATCTGCCCTTTCTGAATATCCACTGTGGGCCAGAGACTGTGCCAAACTCTGTAAATAAATGTGCATAAACTCAATGGAATTTAAACAGAATGACCAGAATATAAAAGGCCAGGTGGTCTAAATCTTCCTGGAGTCAGAAATCAGTTAATTGATTTAATCCATGACTGAAATGGCAGTATTACTCAAGGTAATAGCTTTTCAGATTCTAGTGTGTATATTCCGCCAACACCGTCGAATGGTCATTGCCCTAAATGACGCTTCTAATAAGTGTCAGAACTTAGGTTACAAACTGGCTTAGATTGATCAGGAAGACATGTCACCTGGTAACTGATTATGTTGAAGTTAAAATCAATTCATTTTAATGAACTTTTATTGAGCACATACTATGTGTACAATGCTGCATTGCAAGTTGGGGAGGCAAATAAAAATGCATCAGATAAAAATTCCTATCTTTGAAGAGCTAACTGTCTGTTGTCTAGTCACATATATGTTAAATTTAAATGATACACTTTTTGCTTGGTATTTTAAGTTGAGGTAGAAAAGAAAATTGCAAATAAAGAGTTCAAGAGCCCATCATAGGAAATAATCCCAATTAGAGAGGATTAGGTAAATACTTCATTTTTAAAAGACAATGTACCATATCAGAAAGCTAAATTAATAAAGAGCTAATGGTTCCGGCATTCCAGGACAGATATCCTACAATTCATACTTCTCATGCTGAAAAGTAATTCCTTTATTTCGTTGTCCTTAAAAAGAAAAGATGTTACCTTTGGGTTCAATTATCTATTCAATGGGTTCAAATCCACCCTTTAAAAAAAAAAAAAATTATGGCCAATTTAAAAAATACTCTAGGGCGCCTGGGTGGCTCAGTTGGTTAAGCGACTGCCTTCGGCTCAGGTCATGATCCTGGAGTCCCGGGATCGAGTCCCACATCGGGCTCCTTGCTCGGCGGGGAGTCTGCTTCTCCCTCTGCCCTTCCCCCGTCTCATGCTCTCTCTCTAATAAATAAATAAATAAATAAATCTTTAAAAAATAAAAAATAAAAAATAAAAAATACTCTAAAGCCAGCAATATTGACATGTCCTCATGTTTGTATACAGTGGTGTTCAAGAGACAGAGAAACTTGATCCCAATCAAGATGACTAGTTTTTGTGTACTTACATCTGTCCATGTACATTGGCTTTGTTTACCTGGACAAAGAGACTAGGTAGCAATCTAGACAAGTGCTTACAAAGCGACCAAAATGGAAAGCAAAATTACATGACACATCATGATTTCAACCATTTTAAAGATAAGAACATAAACACCAATTGAATGGATAAATGGAAAGTTATGCAAGGACGAGGATAAATCCATTTATTGTAGTGATTTTTAACAGAAAAATAAATGAATTAGCACAATTAGGAAATCTTTCTCAGTTGTAGTGCCTTCTAATTTAGAACCACTTGCTAATGGATGAGCTGTATAGGAATGAGCATACCATTGTCTTCTATGTGAATAGAAATTGGAATCCAAACTATTGTTAAAGATTAGGAAAAAATAGTTTCTGTCCAGTTCATGAGTATAAACACACACATACACATAGATCTATACATGTTTAAACAAGTTGAAGTATGAAAGAGAAAGAAAAAGGAATGGAAGGAGAAGAGGGGAGAGAGAATTTGTATCTACTGCACACTGACCGTGTGAGTTCAGGGTGAAAAAACACAACACTATACATAAAACTGCCCCACGATACGCCCCCAGGACTCATTTATCTGTGCCCATGGACTCGTGTTGGTGGTGTTTGTATTGTAATATTCAATCTGATTGATGGGGCTAACTGTGCCCTAACCTAGCACTGCATCTTGCAAAGCAGTAAGTGCCCGCTCCCAAAGTGTATGAAATTTAGGCTGTAGGGAAACAGTCAAGCTTGGAGAAATGTGATTGTCAGATTATAGTCTAAGCTTTAGTTTTTTTAACTGTTTTTTTTTGAGATTTTATTTATTTGTTAGAGACAGCACAAATGGGGGGAGCGGCAGGCAGAGGGAGAAGCAGGCTTCCCACCAAGCAAGGAGCCCAATTTGGGACTCGATCCCAGGACTCTGGGATCATGACCTGAGCTGAAGGCAGACGCTTCATGGACTGAGGCACCCCTAAGCTTTAATTTTTAACCCGCTGTGATTATGGGGCTGCAAGTTTTCCTCCTCTATCTGTGTGACTTCCAATTTATGACCAAGATTTTTGGTGACTTCATGTCATCACTTGGAGTTGGTTTTCTTAGAACATCAGCAGAGTCATTAACATTCCTTTTGCACCTCATTCTTGTTCTACCGACTAGATTGTGAGCCTCTTGTAACAATGATTCCATTTCTGTGTCTCTTGAACTTAAGAACAAAGATAGGATCCCCTTGTCCATTCCTTTATCTTCTTGTCTGGTCTTCCTCTTCTCTGCTAGATACTTTCTCTGCTTGAATTAATTATTTTCCAATTGGCCCTGCCATTTTTTCCTGTGCATAATACTTGCAGGAGAGTTGCATTAAGATAAAAAAACAAAAAACAAAAAAAACCCACATTCGACTAGAGTCACGGAGGCCTGGTTTTTAGTCACATGCCGGAGTCCAGCTCCAGCCGGGGTGGGTCTCTCGTAGGAAAGGACGACGTCGGCGAATGAGGAGACACACACACAGGGTCAGGTTGCAAGCATCTCCTCCTGACAGCCTTGGAGGAACTTTATTTATATGTTAGGATTTTTTTGTTTTTCCATACTTTCGTAACATGTGATTATGTTTTTTCACAATTGATTGAGATAATCTTAGATCATTTTTTTGATTACAGCCATAGCCGCCTTTTATTTTTCCTTTGTAATGATTAACATGACCTTTATTGATTTCCGCTTATTGACTTTCGCTAAAACTAAAAAAGAGTACGCAAAGAGAAAGGTGCTAGACAGAGCGTGACCGTCTTGCTATTTTGTTCTATAGCGCAGGAAATATGGTGAACTGTGGAACAGCCTGAACTGTTCCTTTCTTAGAATCCTGCCACTTCTGAGGCGCCTGGGGGGCCTCGTGGAATCAGTTTCATTATGATGGCTTAGATAGGCGTAACTAAGATGAGTAGTCACTTTATCATGAAACCCCAGAAATAGTCCCACAATTATAAAGATTGCCATAAACAAAATGAAAGAGAATAGCAGGAGCCAGCTGTGGAGTCTCCTGTTTTCAGGATCGTCCCCCATACTTGGACTTTGTCAAACAGCATGAGTAGCTTGGCTCGCGCCAGTCACGTGTCTGCCATTAAGTAGCAATGAATGTGACACTAGGGGAATCCTTTGAAACCCTTCTGGGCCCCAGTTTCCTTATCTCTGATTTCAGGGAGGTAAATTAGTTGAGCTCTAAAGTTCTTATGTTCTATATTCTATAATTTGAAATCATTGCTAGGGTATCTTCTGATTCAGAAATTCTATAAGTCTCTGGCTCTGTTAGATCAGCAGCTGTTCAAGACGGCTCCATGGAGCCCTGGGGGTTGCATGGAGGTGCCTTGGAGGCTGCTGTGGTATGGGGAAGATAGGCAAGGGGAAGCAAGCAGACCGCTTCAATCAGAACAGTTCACTTTGATCTATTTTAGATATTGGTCTTCCTGAATAAGATTTTATTTGAAGAAAGGATTCTATGATTTTTTTTATGATTTTTTTAAAAGTTTTGAACATCCTCTCTACTAGATTAAGAATCTTCCTTTAACATGCTGTAAAAATAAGTTGATGGTGATTATGGGTCCTAAACAGATAATGTCCAAATTAAGAAAGATTGAAATGCTATATAATGATCAGTTAATCTAAAACATTTTATAAAACTGATTTGCAATTGTCTTGAAAAGGATATCAGCTTTAAGCACTGCTCAACTAAAAATTAAGTTGACATGTCATGAGAAGGAGACTAGGCAGGTGGGAATATGTTTTATATTAATTTTAGGTACTGCACGGTGCAGTGGCTCCCTTCTGAGAGTCTAGGTAATGTTTCTACCAGGCTACAGTGAAGCATAATTATGAGAATAGATGGTAGTTATTTTCTTTTATGTGTGCTTTCTTGGCAAATAAAAAGGACTTGTCAACTTTATGGTAGTTTCTGCACTTCTTAAAATTCTGTAAGTCTATGAAATCCAAAAATGTCAGAACTAGTCCTTACAGAATTTAGCACACTGTTAGGTATTCAGGTGGTGCTCAATAAATGCTTATCTGATTGAATAGGGTGTCAAGAATGCAGAGGTTGCATTCTAGCCCATCAGATTAGAAATCTGATAAACCTAGAACCTTCTAAAAAGCCTTTGTCTACAGAGAAGATTGTCCACGATACCTTTATTAAAGAATTCAGTCAAATTCCATTGACTCAGGTTTTTAAAATTTAACGAATGAACCAGGAGGAAAATAACACCCAATCTTCCTTCTCATGTTCTTCCTCGTTTCTCTGTTCCTTCTGTTAGGCCTGTCCATACTATTGTTTGGCTCTACCCTATATTGTGCCTGTCTTCTGAAGGCTGCCCAGTAAAGCTAACCATCATTTTTAACGTTGTTTCAGTTAAAAACATATTACAAGTTAGAAAAAATTACTTGTTTTTGGAATTGTGCCATTCTGTGATTTGAGCCCTGCTCCTGCCTCTCATGTTTTAATATGATCCCCTCCCTAGCACTCCTTCAGTAAATGCATGGTATTTAGGCTCTCCGTCACTCATGTCTGGTCTCTTCATTGAGCTTATCCTTTTAAGTATCTAAAACCAATATCACATCATTGTTGCATATCTGAGAAAAAGATTTTCAAGAATAATCCAGTCCCCTCAAAAGCTCATTTCAAGGACCATAACAACAATTATTTGACCTCATGTGTAGAGAATCTGATATTGAATGAGGGGAGAATTTTGTCATTTGAAATCTCTTCTGCCCTCTAACTATTTATGTACAATTTCCACTATATCTCTGTTAAGTAACACGTGTGTGAGAGTTGCCAAGTCCTAAAAGTCAGCATCTGCCCCCCACCCCCCCACCCCTCGAGCCATAACATTTCTTTGGACAGTCTGTTTTTGTTGGACTAAGAGAAACCCATTATCCTGTCCACTGACTTCTCTAACATTTAAAAGGAGGACCTGTGTCTCCCAGAAACCAGGGAGACATCAGAGGGAACAAATAGCCCACCATAACTAGATTGCCCTGAGGACAGAAGTTTAACAAGGATCCTTCCCATCCCGTCCTCCACAGCCCACACAGGCATCCACACACAGGGGCACGTGGGCACCGTATGCACACCCTCCCACTCTCCCTGTTAGACCCTGTGACTGAGTTGAAGGAGTTTGTGAACTCACATGTGCACACAAAGCACAATTGCTTTCTCTTTCCACCAGTCTCTCATCTAGGATTCATCCATTATCATTGATGTGCTTTATGCTTTTGACAATGGCATTCCTAAACTATCTGGTTTCTGTCTTGTTTTTTTGTGTTTTGTTTATTGGATTTTCAGGGAGTGAATGCCTTTGTTTCTGCTTGCTCTCTAGACCCAGGTCTGGGGCCATTAGGAGCTTTGTCCAAGGAAGGTAAGATACCAGTTTAGGTTGTCTTCTTTACAAAGAAGCCCTTCACTGGCCTCTCTTGTTCTTTTCAGACTTCCATTCCTCTTTCTTCTAATTACTAAATCATTATGTCTGAATAGCCTGAGGTCCAGGGCCCAACGTGTCTTTCTTCCTCTAGATATATTTGAGTTTTGGCTCTATGGACCTTTTCCCTCTTGATTCTGCATTCCTGAGTATGCCTAAATTATTCTATTATTCTGCCAAGATTTTTAACCAGCACAAAAAGTAAGTGGGAACTCTGGACTGACTCTCTACTCTGCACCCTCTAGTAGAATCTGACCTACTTAAGGTATATAAGAAATTTCTACCTACGATGGTCTTTTGAGCTTAGCATATTTTCCATTTACATAGTGTGATAACAAATCACCCCCAAAATGTAGTGGCTTAAAATAATAATTTGTTTTTATTTTTTCACACGCTGGTATTTATAGGCCTCAACTGGGCAGTACTTGCTTGGGTCCTGGTACACTCTCAGTCAGATGAGGCCAAGACTGAAGTTATCTGAGGGCTCGCTGGGCTGGAATGGCTGGAACAGCTGAGGGCTGGTCAGGCATCTCTACATGAAGCTTCTTCACATGGCTAGCTTGGGCTTTCCCAAGTTAGGTGGTCTCAGAACATTTGGGCTTCTTACATGGCAGCTGGCCTCCCCAACGTGGCATTCTGAGAGGCTCAGGTAGAAGCTGGAAAGCTTCATATGACCTAGCCTCAGAAGTCACACAGCACCATTTTCTTTGCATTCTCTTGGTCAAAGTAATCATTAGCCAGCTCAGATTCACGTGGGAAGAAGAACGTCCTCCCCTTTCATGTATATAGCGGGGAAAGGTATTGAAGCTGTCATCATCTTGGAGACAAGCTACCACAGTAGGTATCAAGTAAAGCATATTATAAAGAACTAACGCATTCTAATTTTTTGTAGATTTATTTATTTATTTATTAGAGTAAGCGCACACACGTGCATGAGAGCAGCGACAGCAACAGGGGCAGAGGGAGAGGGAGAAGAAAAGAAGCAGACTCCCCACTGAGCGCAGAGCCTGAGGCAGGACTTGATCCCATGACCCTGAGATCATGACCTGAGCCAAAATCAAGAATCAGACACTCAACAGACTGAGCCATTCAGGCACATCAAAACACATTCTAATTTTTTAATAGCAACTAAACAACACACTAATGTCACTTCAAAAAAAAGCTTGTATGAACTTATTTCCTGAAACCCATTTAGAATAAATACCTTGGAAGCCTACACTTTGAAAGGAGTATCAACTCCACTGAACACAATTTGGGAATGAATGACTTGCTTGGCACCTAGAAAATGACAGCAGTAAAGTCATATGCAACTTGCTTTAGAACCATTAGAACCTAGAGAACAAATGCTGGCTTAATCAGTAGCTTTCAGACAAGGCAAACAGACATATTTTAGCAAAGATATCTTCATTGTGGTTAAACCCAAGCTGGCTTAATTCAGCCGGGTACACAGTGCAAACTCATAAAAGTATATTGCCTGGCACATAGTAAGTGCACAATAAAAATGAGCTTTAAGTATTCAATTAAACAATAGAGCATCATAGTCTGAGCCGAAACCATACTTAGTGATGAGTTAGAAAAACAACTTTAGGTTTTAAGGCAGGAGTCTGACACTCAACAAGGGGAAGGGAACTGCCCAAGGTCACACAGTTTTAGGAACAGAGCCAGACTGCAGTTCATCTGGACTCAAATCCTCTCACTTACTACAGAAGGAATCACATCTCAAAGTGCTTAATGACCTGGGAATTTTACCTCAAAATGAATGCCATCATACTTCAGCTGGAATTTTGCTGAATTTTGCCGAGAACAGCTTGACCCTCAGTTAACGAGTGCATACATATTTTGAGTGTTTCACATCTGCCAGGTGGGTGCAAATGTGGATAATTAGCCCTGACCTTGGGCAGACAATGTGGTTCACCCAGTTACGGATGTTGCAGAAAGTTGTCCTGGACTTTGATTAAATTTGGTAGAAAACCAGCAAGAAGCATTATGTGTCAGAAATAACTGATGGTTTTGCAAGGAATCTTGCTGAACATAAGTATGTGAATATTACATTTCTCTTTGGGAGATTAAAAATTCAGTTTGATATATTCTTACACAAGAGGCTTCTTGATACCCATGTCAACTAAAGCTCAAAACAATAGATATGTATGTGTGTGCTGTGATAGTATAAATCAGTTGTTTAAAAAAAGTAAGTATCTATTGAGCTCTTGATGTTTTTCACCCTGTGCTACTTACTACAGGTAAGTGGTAAAAGATAAAATTGCCTCCCTATAAGGAATTTACAATTAAGTATAGGAGTAAAGGCTAGTACACATAAATATTTAGACACTAAGAAATGACCGATTATTTTTTTTAATATTTTACTTATTTATTTGAGAGGGAGAATGAGCAGAGGGGGAGGGAGAAGCAGGCTCCCCGTTGAGCAGGGAGCCCTACACGGGACTCGATCCCAGGACCCTGGGATCATGACCTGAGCCGAAGGCAGACGCTTAACTGACTGAGCCACCCAGGTGCCCTAAAAAGTGACTGATTATTAACCTATGCTTAAAGAGGCAGGAGTGAAGAAAAGGAGAAAAATCATCCATTTAGTGTTTGTTGTTGACAAGAAAGACTTCATGGAAGGAGTACAGCTTGAGATGGACTTTTAATGATAAGTAGGACTTGAACAGGAAAAAGTCAGAGATAATACTGATACATTGTCTATGAAGAATCAAGGATAATACTAAAATTATCCACAATCCAGCCTCAAAATGCTAGTTGCCAAAAAAGAAAAAACCTATTTCTTAAACTGGGATACTTGTGAAATGGAAAAGAAAAAGAAGAAGAGTTACCAAATATGATGTATAATACTACGAGAACCCCACATTCACTTATACTTCAAACATTGGCCTTTTCTCCAGAAAATTAGACAAATGTTGGTATTGTCCATAAATTTAGCAAGTTGGTCAGTAAAGCTTTTGTATTATCCATGGTCAAGTGATTAATACCTTTTATCTGGAGAACTAATGATTCTATAGGTGGCCTCCTATCTAATGACAACATATTCTAGTTAATACAAGGAAAAAAGAGTTCCCGTCATTCCCACTTATGGCTGAAAAGTGGCCCTGAGACTGATCCACACATCAGCCTCGTGGACCAGTTATAGCAAGTCTGTCGGGTTTTTATGCTTCCTCTTATTTAGGCGAGATCCATTTTAGAAAGTAATGCTTCCCACCAGGCTCCATTGACTTAGTTATTGCTTCCTCATTAAATTTCTTATTTATTCCAAAAACTAAAGAGAAAGTAAAATAGAAAAATCAACCAGAAATCTGCCACATTAACCTATCAACTTCCATTGCCTTTTAATGCATCTCCATATGCAACTATGTGTCCATAGTATTAATCCAATTTTATGGATTCATTTTCACTTTACATTATATCATTAGGCCCTTTTCTAGTTATCACACAAAATTCCATAATTACTAGTTTTCTGTCTGCATTGATCACTCCCTCCTTTGTTCTCTCATAGCATGCTGTTCTCACCTTTATTAAAATATTTACCTTTTTGTAGAACTACTGTAATTTGTAGGGGTTTTTTTTTTTGCTTCTTTTCCCTATCTACCCTCTATTTCTACCAAGAGATCATTCCTTTGCCTCTGCTTTAGCAATGTGCACAGGATATGGTTCAAAGATTAATGTTGAATAAATTAATGAGGGTGTAGACATTATTTTGAGCCAAAATATCACAATTTACATAGCTGTTGTTTCTGTAACTGAGATGTAAATGGTATCCTATTTTTTCACCTATCTATAGTCCCTCTGAGGTTGGTATTCAAGCATTAGAATACATGAGGATTTGAGAAGGTATAGAAAGTGAGTGTTGTCAGTAAGAGGTCAGGGCAAAGGACAGAAGGGGTGTTTGCAGTCAAACTATATGATGAGTGAGCTACAGTCAACTGTGTTGTCATTATCATGTTTGCCAGTAACTTGACAGAAACAAAAAAGTAATTGAAATCAATCTGAACACTCAGGGTGGGAATTTCCCATCATCAGGGTGTGGGTTTCGCTGGAGATAGCTGTGAAAGCGAGTGTATGCTTTTTTTTTTTTCTGGCTTATTTTATTTTTTTTATTTAATTATTTTTTTTATTATGTTAATCACCATACATTACATCATTAGTTTTTGATGTAGTGCTCCATGATTCATTGTTTGCGTATAACACCCAGTGCTCCATGCAGAACATGCCCTCTTTAATACCCATCACCAGGCTAACCCATCCCCCACCCCCTCCCCTCTAGAACCCTCAGTTTGTTTCTCAGAGTCCATCGTCTCTCATGGTTCATCTCCCCCTCTGATTTCCCCCCCTTCATTCTTCCCCTCCTGCTATCTTCTTCTTCTTCTTTTTTTGTTTTTTTAACATTTAATGTATTGTTTGTTTCAGAGGTATAGATCTGTGATTCAACAGTCTTGCACAATTCACAGCGCTCACCATAGCACATACCCTCCCCAATGTCTATCACCCAGCCACCCCATCCCCCCCAGCACTCCAGGAACCCTCAGTTTGTTTCCTGAGGAATTCTTAATCTCAGGAGTGTATGCTTTTGATAACAACTGGAATCTTGCGGCGAATGAGAGACAGGTGAAGGAAGACTGGGAACAGAGAGATTTTTTTTTTTTAATAGGATATATCTTAGCTGACTTGTGGCAGGAATTGAAATACATAAGATTTTAATATGACTGCCTGTTCCCCACAAAATAATGCAAATACCTAATGGACTTCCTTGGACATAAAGAAAGTATGTGTCCCCCAATTTTTGTCTTCAGGAATGCTCTACTCTCCATAGGAGTCCCATGAGGTGGGAGAAACAACTAGTGAAAATGTCTGCCAAATATGAAGTTACATAATCCCTATGTTGGCATAATCAATATCTTACTTATGTTCCTAAGTGTTCGAAGTTGCCCTTCAGGTTGTCTCCTCCTCCCTTTCTGTCTGCATCCTTTTCCAGGGCAACTGACTCCAATGTTCTAAAAATAAGGCTGCTCTCACACCTGGCATCTGCCCAACCTTGAAAGAACTGTACTAATTATGGTTGCCAGTGAAGAAGAATGCAAGTGAAGCTCCGAACTATCTTGTTTTGATTTATCATGTGAGCACAGATCTTGAGGGCTTATGGGACAACCTTAGAGGTCACCTAGTCCATATGCTTGCTCTGAGGTAAAAAGACCAAAGCTACAAATGAATCATCCTGGAGAGAAAAATTACCCTCCCTCTAAGCCCTTCAGAGGAAGCTGTAGACAAGCTCAATGACACACCTCAGTGTGGAGAAGCCCTTCTCTTTGTTTTTTGGTGTTTAACCCAAGTCCTTATGCAGTGGTGTGAGTACCTGCACATGAATACTGAGAGAAAGAAAAGCAGAGCTTAGAATAATTAGGAGTTGCATTCTTTTTCATCAAGATTTGATGCTTTGTTGGCTCTGCCACACAGCGTGAGGTTTCCTGTGATGGCCCTGACCTGCCTGATTGTATTTAGTGAGAAGCAGGCTGAGAGAGGCTACTTATCCAGGAGAGTGGCTCTTGACACCAATGCCCCTGAACTCCTTGGCTTCTTCAGCAAATCAAAATCAGTTCTCGGTTTTGAGGCCCAGTGGGGAAAAGGGATGCCAGACAGCAGAGTGAGTGTGTGAGGCTTGTTTCTATGACACCCCGAATGGCTCATGCCTATAGGGAGCAAGGCGCCTGATGCGTCTTGTCAGAGATGATGTAGTATATCAGACTGGTTAAGCACACGGACTCTGTGTCAGACAGACCTGAGTTTTAATTCTGACTCTGCCACTTACTAGCCCTATTACATTGGTCAACTTATTCAAACATGGAATGCTTTAATCTCCTCATCTTTGAAATGGGGATATTATATCTTCTCACAGGATTGTGACAAAGACGCATTGTAATAATATACACAAAGTGCTTAGTATAGTGGGTAGTTATTACGAGTTTTTTCTTTTTATTAGTGTTCTAACTTTTTAAATTGGCTACTGTGGAGGGGAAGGGACACTGGAAGTTTCAGTGGGTGAGATTCTCTATTGAAGTAAAAGAATTAGAGGTCAATGCCATTGGTGTGGTGCCTGGCAAAAGTACTGAAGCCCAGTAACACTTATGAAATATACTCAATGTGCTGAAAAACATAGGCCATTATGTCTGTCCTCCATCTGTTTCTATGAGGGTCATTGTATATCCACTATCATCAATCATAGATACTACCCAGTCAGAAACTAGTAGAGGCAAAGAGACATGAGATGTGATTCCTGCCTTCAAGGAATGCTCATCCTATTAGGTTCAGTCATACTGAATTGCAATTTTTGTAGGTCAAAAGCAATAGAATAGTAGTGATATCATAACATTCAGCTTAATAATTGCACAATGTATATGATGAGTAAGAACAGAAGGAAATATGTGCTGTGTGCTAAATGAGAGTTATTGACAGGCAAAGGAACGACTGCTTAATACATTCTGGGGCATCAGGAGTGGACTTAAGCAGAAATGGGCCTTGGTTGAGGCATCTAAACCTGGGACTCCTTTTCATTCTTCCTGTCATCTCTTCTCTTTCATTCTATTGAGCTTTCCTAACATTGGTAGCAATATAGAAGCAACAGGTTGAGGGGAGAAACCTTAAACTTGAAGTCAGAAAACCTAAGTTCAAATCCCAGCTTCACCACTTTCTTGTATGAACTTGAAGTGATTTTACCTTTTCATGTCTCTACTTCCTCATCTGGCCTAAATGAGAAAAATATCAGTCTCACTAGGGTGAGAACTAAATGAGACAGTGTATATGCAAGTGTGCAGTACAGTGTTTGACCCATAGTGACCTGTCTTTTTGTTCTGGTCATGGGTCTTTGGTTCCAGCTGCACATAATGGTGATGCACTTGCTGCATGCTGGCCTTTTGGAATGATCTCATGCCTGCCCAACACATTTCATCACCCAGTACCTGCCAGACCCTTCCACCCATGGTATAGTTCCTACTATAGTTTCTGTATACATACATACTCCCAGGTCAGTCTGTCATTCATTCAGCAAGTACTTATTAAAAACACTCTGCATACTTTGAAAATGAGGCAATGGATAGGATAAAGTCCCCCCCCCCCCCCCCCCATTCTATTGGGAAACTCACTGGTCAAAAGTAAACAATCATATAATACTGCTTCAGGGAAGGAGAGAGGCTTTGGACAATAATAAATCAGGGTGAGCACAAAGGATAGTAGGAGGACCCTTGATGGGAGTCCTGAACTTAGTAAAGGAGCAAGCCAAGCAAAGATCTGAAGGCTTTCCAGGGAGAAGGAAGAGAGATGGCAAATGTCTCAAGGTGGGAAACATCTGGCAGCATTCAAAAGGATTAAAACGCCATCATAGCTACTGAAGAAGGATTAAAGGAAGAAGATAAACCTGAATTTAAAAAATATTTGAGTTTCTTTTCTTTTTTTTTTTTAAAGATTTTATTATTTATTTGAGAGAGAGACAGACAGAGGTAGTGAAAGAGAGAGCACGAGCAGGGAGGAGAGGGAGAAGCAGACTCCCCGCTGAGCAGGGAGCCCAATGTGGGGCTCTATCCCAGGACCCTGGGATCCTGACCTGAGCCAAAAACAGCCGGCTTAACTGACTGAGCCACCCAGGCGCTCCTAAAAATAGGTAAGAGTTTCTTATGTGTACTTGGAAACAGTGAGGTTGAAGAGTGACCTGATTGCCTTGACTGCTGCATGGAAATGAGAAGGGCTGGTTGGTGAGCAACTGTTGAGGCAGGATATAAAGAGGCTATGGTAGTCTTAAGGGGAAGAGAGAATTATGGCTTCAACTAGGGTGATGGTGGAAGTGGGGTAAAATAGTGTCTCCATTTTTATCTTTTTTAAAGATACCACAATCAATCAAGTTGCTGATGAATTGGTGGGGGTGGGTGGGGCAGTGTGAGAAAGAGAGGAATCAAGATAGCTCTTGATTTTTGCCTGGAGCAACTGGATGCTTGGTGGTGCCATTGACAGAAATGAGAAGAGTTGTGGAAGATCAGGTCTGGGGGGAGGTCAGTTGAATTTTTTTTTTTTCTCTTTTGAGTAAGAGTCCTAAATGAAGCTGGACACCTCATTCCATTGTAAATTGAACTTTATAGCTCCACATGACTTTGTGATATTTTTCTAAGGCTGTAGTCTGAGCAATAGATAATATCATTCATGTATAAAGCCAAGGGTTGCCTCCACATGTAATCTCATTTCTCCCATGACTGAATGACTTTTTTTTTTTGACATTCAAAGTAAACAATTTCAAAATAAATATCTTGTTTATTTATTATAACAGTGATCTAGAGCTATTATCTCTGCTGTTGGGGGCATGGAACTTACAAAGCTAAAGTTGCAATTCTAACCCAGACTTAAACCAGTTAGTTTTTAAAGAGAGAAACTGTTCTGTGACTATAGACATATTTAGCCATCTTGAAAATATAATCATTTAGATTCAAAACTGATAACTACTTACTAAGAACATCTCATGTGACAGAAATTTGGCTTAAAGGTCACCTCATTTATCCTCATAAAGACCCTTTCAGGTGGGCTTTTGAACTCTATTAGGTAGGAGACCGAGATGTAGAAATATGTACACAAACTCACAAAACAAGGTGCTCATAAGTGAGATGGAATGAGAAAGTGGCAATTCATTCTTCCCACCCTCATCGCATAGAAAATAGCCCCATGGTAGGGCTTCCTGAGTCTGAGTTGAGAAAATGATCTACAAGGAGCTCTCGTCATGTCCTTTATCATCTTGGACGGTGGTAGAGCATCCCAAAAAAGGTGCCTTAGATTTTCTTCCTTTGTGTGTATCTCACCATTTTTAGCTCCTCTCACCATGGTCTGAAACATCATCCTGTCACATACTTACCTTGAAAATGTTGATTTTAGAATATATGATTTTGCATCATTTAATTTTAGAGCCTTTGGGGAGAAAGTACTCAAGGGGGAAGCTCTCCTCGTTCCAGTCATGGTCTCCTTTCCCCAACCCTCCCCTGAAAGTCAGATCTCTTTCCCTTTTCCTTCATTTGCATTCTTGTGCTAAACCAGAGAGGTCCTCAGCCCTTCTGGCTCATCAGAGGCTCTCAGTAAATATTGTTGAATGAATGAACACTGCCAAGAAGCCACGCTCCTAAACACTCTAGTTAAATTGTGCCCAAACACCCAATATATAGCAGGCCTGAGAGTATTAAATTCATTCCCATAATGGCTACAAGTGGCTAACTTCCTCATGTTTCTCTTGCCTTGCCACATGTTTCCATGGGTCATGGGTGCTACTTCAAAAGTACTCTGCCCCTTTGCCCCCAGTGAATCATTTCTTAGTGGTTAGTGGTTTTATCCCTTTTTTCCCCTATTTTTTGGAGGATGTAGGGAAGATAGTGGGGGGGGGGTGGGGGTGGAGACAGAGGTGGGCTGTCAGACCAGGCAGTGGGCTATCTTCTGTCCTTTCCTTCTGCCTTCTCATGCTACTTCCCCCTTCTCTCTCCCTTTCCCAAAGCCAGTAACAACCTAAAGCTTGTAATAATAATTCTGCCCAAACCAGGCTCCTTAATGTCTCAACATCTAACACCCAGCCAAATACTTTCCCCCACAATGCAATTCCCTTTCTAAGAGGAATTTCTGAGAATAACATTGTCTCTCCTCTGTTATAAATATGATGTGAAAGTTTCCCAGTGAGAAGAAATTTCTCAAACTAGAGAGGGAATTGAAAATCCTCAGTTCCAGTCAGTCAATGACAAAAGAACATGTTCGGTTTGATTTTTACCATCAACCTCTCACCATTGCAATTTTTACCTTACTATAATCTGTTTCCACCTGATATGTTATCTACCTTTCTTCTGCTCTGTTAACTGAAATATTCCAGAAGGTGTTAGGAAATTGCAAGATGATTTTGCATATACAGACTATCTTCTCTCAGCCAATAGAATAATAGTAAAATAATAAAAATTGTAAGAGTAATAACAATAATAAAGACTAATTGAGAACCATAAATTTTACCCAGTACTAAATGCTTTATACTGAGCTAAAGTATTTTCAACCTTTTTTCACTTAATACCAGTAATACTCCTGAGAGTTGAGTATTATCATCTTCAATTACAGATGAGGAAACAAAGATCCGGGAGTTGGTATCATTATAAAAAATGCGAAGATGCACAACCGACTGTTAAGACCAGGGTTCAAGTCAAGGACTTCCAGAATCTGATCGCAGTGTCTTGTCCGTATCTAAGAACAAGAGGGAAGAACTGGGGGTATCCTAACTTTTTATGTTGGATGTATACTGTGAACCATATGCCTGATTCCTTGCTGTGGAGCTGCTTATTTTTGTTTCTAAGAGGAAAATAGGATCACATTTATTTACTTATTGTTCCAGCTTTATTGAAGTATAATTGTCATACAAAAAACATATAATTTACACAATTTGTTGTTTGGACATATGTATACACTCGTGTTACCATCACCACAACCCAGGTACTAAACATCTCCTTCACCTCGGAAAGTTTTCTTCTGTCTTCGCTTGATCTCTGTTTGTTTTGTGGTAAGAACACTTATGATGAGATCTAGTCTCTTCACAAATGTTTACACAAGAACGTTAACTATAGGTACTATCTTGTATAGCAGATCTCTGGGAACTTCCTCCTCCTGTACAGCTGTAAATTTTGAAATACTATTTTGACTAACTAAAATTATCACACATTCACATCAAAGCAGATTCAGAACCAAAAAGTGGGACAAAAAATAAATACATGTTGTATACACGATGCACATAGCTGATATGTTATGACACCCACCTCGGGCAGTGAGAAGCTGCAGTTAGACATGCCCTCTCTTCTCATTCAGAAAGAAGAATGTCATAACAGCTCTGTTGTCTCATTTCCATGTATTTATATCACACCTAAACTGTCAAACTAAAATAATTTGGAGTCAAGACACACATGTGCCTAATTTCTTTTTTTAAATAGAAATGCTTACTTCAGTTAAACCTCTCCCCCAAAACACCCTTGTTTACAGCTTTTATCTTATAATTAAATACCCCATTGTCTTCTCCTCAACGTCTACCATGATAATTATAACTTGAGCAAGTCATTTAGGCTCTCTAAATCTTTCCCCAATTGTAAAAGGGGAATACTACTAACACCACCACATGGGGCGTTGCAGTGATTTTAAAAAGTAAGAGAGGATGAATCTAAACTAGTAGATCTCGGTAAATGCCAATCTCCTATCCTACTCTGCTTCTAGAATGTAACATTTTTAAGGGTAAGAGCAGCTATGGTGTCTACTTCAGAGCTAGAAGCACATAAAGTGGATTAAATATTACGTTGATTTTGTCAGTGCCCTCAAATTCCATCTCCTTAGCCCAGAAAAGACCAAAGCTCTTTCTGTATTTTTCCCAGACCTTAATCTAGAGCCCAAAGCTCAGGCCTACTGACGGCTAGTTTCAGCCACCAGGTAGCATGATAATGAAAGGCTAGACTGTAAGTGTGTCTCCCTTCTAAGTCAGCTTTGAAGGAAGTGTGGAAGTAGGTATTTGTACTTAACAAGACAAATGTTCAGAAGACCCAATTCCATTTGCTGATACCATTTCCCTGGTAGATTTCAGCCAGTTGTGCTACAGCTCATTGCTCACCTATTAAAGCCTGGTTGGTTCTCACATTCAAGATGCATTGGGCAGGTCCACATGCAGCCTTCCACTGCCAATAAGATGAAGTCAGTGGTTGCTGTAAGGCTCATAAACCTGTGACCCTCATAGATCAATTTCAGAGCAGTATTGTACTTAAAGGAACAGTCCCAGCAACCAACAATATTTTTTTTTTTTTTTTTAGATTTTATTTATTTATTTGACAGAGAGAGACACAGCGAGAGAGGGAACATAAGCAGGGGGAGTGGGAGAGGGAGAAGCAGGCCTCCTGCTGAGCAGGGAGCCCGATGCGGGGCTTGATCCCAGGACCCTGAGATCACGACTCGAGCCGAAGGCAGACGCTTAACGACTGAGCCACCCAGGTGCCCCCAACAATATTTTTAAAAAAATATTTTATCTATTTATTTGACAGAGAGAGAGAGAACACAAGCAGGGGGGAACAGCAGAGGGAGAGGGAGAAGCAGGCTCTCCGTTGATCAGGGAGCCCAATGCCAGGCTTGATCCCAGGACCCTGGGATCATGACCTGAGCTGAAGGTAGATAGATGCTTAACCAACTGAGCCACCCAGGTGTCCCAACCAAGAATAATTTTAAAACAATTCAACCTAGCATTACTTATTATAATGGGGACAGGAAATGCCCCAGCAATAAATTTTAAAATCCCCTTTTATGTTCTTCCCAATCTACTGCCCCACACAAGTTCAGCTACCCTTCCCAGACCTAGGAAAACTCCTGCAGCCCTTGATTTTGCTTTCTCCTGTCGCCCTCTCCCTTGCCCCTTTTTCTATCAGTTCCCCACCACACAGCCCAGGAACTGGCCCAGACTACACCCATCTTGGGGGAGAAAGAGGGGGGGACTCTGATGCAGACCTTGCCAGAAATTTCTAGTGGGTAAGAAGAGGAGAAAAAAAAAAAAATCTGACAAAACTCAACAATTAATCATTTAGAGTTCTTTATAAATTGGATTAAAGCCCTTTGTCAGATATGTATTTGCAAAAATATATCCAGTCTGTGGCTTAACTATTTTTTTTAAAAGAGCAATCATTTCTAGTCTTGGGGGGAAGAAAGAAAACATTGGCAATGAAAAGTAAACCCTAGCAGAATGTGAACAAAAACTAATTACCTATATCTTAGCATATTGTAGCCAAATTTAAGCAAATGCAGCAAGCTCTGCTACAGATTGCAGAAGGAATAATGCACTCCGTCGTGGAAAGCACTGGATTGGAAGTCTGAAGTGTTCATTCCAGTGCTTATGGGGACACCAGTGAGCTGTATGAACTTTGAAAGGTGACTTTACCTCTCTGACTCTTCATTTGCTCCCTTTCACTGTATATGGACACTAAGGCTTTTCTTAGTAAGACGAATGACTGACATTAAGGCCACCTACCTACTGGGGAGCAGGAGAGCCCCAGGAATGTATGAACCAGGTCTTTATATGCTTTGGTAGCTCTCGTACCCAGCTGACAGGGCCCGGCACATAGTAAGCATCCATGACTTTGGGATGGATGCCAGACATGAATCTGGTTTTCTGAATGCAGAGTTAAGACCCTGTGACCTATCCTCCGTGGTGTCTTACCTCCTCACTGAGCCTCTTTGCTGCTAAGGTCACACTGACTTTAAATGATTGATGAGCCCTTATAGTCCTTGCACTTACGGTACAGAGTGCCGTCCTTCACTAGTTTCATGGTTTTGATGAGGACAGGATCTCTACTATTAACTAATACTTTTCTAGTTAGCATTGAGACTTACAGAGCTTCTAAGTGACATGTATTTTCCATAACTGGATGGCAAAAAAATTGTTCCCATTGCTCTGAAATTAGTTCCCCATTTTCCTGAGACATAAAATGATGTATTCATACACTTACTGCTACCATCATGATTTATGAAGAGGTTTCCAGAATTGCTTGGACGTAATTAGAAATTGTTAAGTGTTACGTGTTTTTATGTGTCCAGTACATTGTGGGATCACATCAGGGTAACAGAGGTGAACAAAGTAGGAAAGACACAGTATGTGTTGTGTGCACAACTAGTGGATGCCATGTGTATAGCACTTTACAGTTTACACAACACCCTTATGTTCTGATTACGTCCTCTCAACTATCATGTGGGGTTGATATTATTGTTATCCACAGTTTACAGATAGGAAACTGAGACTGAGCATCATTAAGTGACTCCTCCAAGATCACAAAGCTGGGTCTGAGATTCACATCTAGGTTCTCTGCTCTCAGAACAAATCTTAAACCAGGACAGTGGAGAAGTGAAGGATACATCCTCTTTACCTGGATTGCTTAGTATGAACATCCAAATTTTGCTATTCATTAGGCTGGTGAGTGAAATAAAGCAAGTCACCTAACCTTGTCATGCCTCAGTTACCCATCTCAGAGTGGGAAGAAAATAGAACCAACCATACTGGGGTGTTAGGGGAACTGAGTTATTGCTTGTAATGTTCTTACAACAGAACCAGCACTGGATTAAGTGTGAGCGTGTGTGTGCGTCTCTTCCTGGGTGTGCAGGTGCAGGCGTGTGCATCTGTGTGCTCATCTGTATGCCAGTGTGTGTGTTCAGTAGTGTGAGCGGTCTCTCACATCTCTGGAAATGCCTCACGCGTTAGCTGCTGCAGTACTTTGCCTTTCCTTTATACAAAAGAGCTGATTCCTGGCAGTCACCTGCTTTTAAATTATGTGTAGGATATTCATGAGGAGACTGAATATGCATCAGACCACGCATGTGGGAACAAGGTCCCAGTGTGCAGAAGAGGAACAGAGATGAGACTCTGACCCCTAATGTAATCTCCGTTAAGACGCTCCTAGATAAAACCCCTGCGCTTCGGGAGCAGATTGCCACGGTAACCCACAGCACACAACACAGCTGTAATTTAAAATTGCATGCGGGAAGGAAAAGTTGGGAGTTTTCACAAAGAGTCTGTAGATCCCGCGCAAGATGAGAACGAAGTGTCTTGCCCGTGTATCAAGCATGGAAGCAGGCAATGGGGCTTTTGAGTTCCTTCCTGGTCAATTTTATTGATTAAACCTCACACTATCTAACCTGGTGCCTGTTGCTTGGATGCCTAAAGCCGGCTTTTGAACAAAGTGAGGAGACTCAATCCAAACAGTCAGGGAGTAAAAATCCTGTGCGAAATACTGTTGTATTTGCTTTATAGCCTCTAAAAACCAAGGGACCGAACTGAATCTCGAAAGGTTTTAGGGTCGTGTGTGCTAAATTCTATCAGTTGAGTTGGAGGGGTCACGTCTAACTTGTTGGCTCTTCACTAATCTAGATGGACATGAAGCTCTGTTCTCTGCACGAGGCAGGAGTAGCACCCCCAGGGCCCTCCCTGGGGCAGGGGTTAAGACGGTTTGGAGGCTCACCGGTCTGGGTGCCTTTCCTGTCTGCCTCATCAGTCATCATTCCCCATCTTCTGCACTCAAGGAAGGCCATGCTACAAAATGACCCTCCTTCTTCCTCTGGGAGATAGTATGGGGCGGCAGACATGACATGAACTTCAGGGCCAGAGAAAACCAGGTCTGCCTGAGTTCATGTTTTGCTTTTTATTTCCTGTGGGATAAAGGGCAAGTTACTTAGCCTTGTTCTGCCTCAGTTTCCTTATCTGTAAATGGAGATGATGATAATATTATCTTACGATGTTTTTAGGAGGACTGAGTGAGATAGGAAGGGGAAAGCGGTTAGCCCATATCAGGTACTTAAATGTTGGTTCAGGGAGCCGGGGATGGGGGTGGAGGGAGAGAAACAGAAGGCAGTAGTATGAACTGGCTTTTCGAGGGAACTTCTGGAAAAATACAGATGGGTGTCTGACTTGTTAATAAAATTTTAATTTGACTGAGATCAATGAAAAGCTCCATGTGTTGACTACAAATACATACTCATCAGCAATTTCAAGGAAAATCTATCAGGGTTATTTCCTTTCATTAAAGAGCGATATAAATATTGATCAACTTGCCTAATTGACCTGCGGTTTGCTTTCATACATTAAACTTCTGTTCTGCTCTGAGGGCACAAATCTTCCAATTACTTTTAGTTCATAATTCATTATGTCACATTAGAAGCTAAACATGAACACAGAGTCCTCATCAAGAAAATACCACTTAAGAACACTTCTCCTTTTGCCGCCTTATCCCCCCCAGCTGCCGAAGCCTCTTCACAGAGGACACGTGCCAGGGCTGAGGGAATATCTTCACCCAGCCCAAGTAGGCCAACCTCTTCTATCTGACAGCAAAGCAACTGCATGGCAAGGCCAAGGAGCAGCCCCCTCACACAGGATGAGAAATGAGCAACACACCAACTAATGAAGAACAAATATTGGGCTTGAGGACACAGGGAGGGCTGGAAAAATGCCAAAGCAAACATCTGTTGTTTCATAAAGATGGCTACAGGCATGCTAATCATCTTGTCAATGGTGGTCAAAACACTGAAGATGTTTTCTTTAAAGGCAATGGCAATACATTCTGTCTCTTGAACTTAGAAGCCAACAAAATAACATGCAATACTGGATGGTCAGCATCCGGGACAGTGTGTCTCCAAGGGCTGTGCCCTGCGAGGTCTTTCTGGAAAGGCCGTTCCCTTGGAGGGCCTCAGATTTAACCTGCAAAATGGATTATTAATAAAATTTTCTTGCTCATTCAGTTCCGGGGAAATGAATGAGTGATGGCATGAAAAGGCACTTGGCATCCTGCAGGTTTGAGGACTTTAGAGCTAGAGTCAGGCCTTTCTCTTCCTGTGCTTTCAACTGGCTTCATGACGACTTACTATTTTGTTCCTTGTGACTACACAGCAATCCTTCTTTTGCACCTTTGCCTTTCAGTATCAAGACAAACTTCTTGCCCCCAGTGCAGTAGAAGCTGAAGCACCCTGAAGAGCTGAGGGTGGAAATAGGCAGGACGTACGTCAGGCTCTGTCCCTTTCGTATGGTAACACAGGATGGAACTGGAATCCAGCCTCCTGAATTAGTGACGAAGACTACCCACCTGAAATGGGATTTCTCCTTTGAGGAACCACACTCTTATGGACATAAAACAACACTGGTTTTCATCAGTTCTCATGTATAGTAAGGGTTTGGTTTCTTAAATCTGAGACCGAGTTGGTTTTAGTTTTTTGGGTTTTTTTTTCCTTTATAAGCCTTTGTCCTTTAATATGTGATAATAGAAGTTTTTCACATATTCTAACCAGGAAACATTTCATTTCACTGTTGTCATGAATATCAAAGGATCACAATAGACGACTCTTCCAAATTTTTGTGGCATTGCAGAGGTGAGCTAGAGGGGAAGTAAATGCAAAATTCTGCTTTATGTAGAAATGACATATTTTATTGTACTTCTATTTTCTCTTTTAGGTAGATTACTAACAGAAGGAGACTCTAAAATAATATAAAACAAAATTCACAAGACGATTTAAAAATTACTCAGTTGGTATGATCATTTTAAAAGATGTATTTACACATAAAGCCTTTAATAGCAAAGACTACCCAATTTTATTTTTTCAATTCCTATATAAGAAACAGACTCAGTGACTACCCCCAAGATCACCAAGTAAGACACAGGCCAGTAAGATACCAACCACAGGTCTTCTCACCTACTGCATTTCCTTTTCACAGTGTGAAACTCATGAGAAACTGACATAGGACACAGGGCTTAGTGACTGAGGGACAGTAAAATGAAGTAAGGATGGCAAGTCCGGGCACAGGAGTTGCCACTCACCTTGCACTGCTGATGGGTCTGATTCTCCTCCTTGGTGATTCCATGTACTCAGCCCCAGAAGCCATCTCGACCCACTGCTTCAGGGGGTCATTCCCACGGATTCGCATTATTCACAATGCAAAGTGTATTTCCTATGTCTGGTTCAGCAATTAAGTGCATGGAGTTTAGAACAGAACTGACCAGCATTCAAGTTCCAGTCTCACCACTTATTAGCTGCGTGACCTTGAGCAAGTGACTTCACTTCTTGGCTTGTTTAAAATCGGGATACTGCCATTTTTCTCTTAGGATTGTTAGCTGATACACAAAGCTGACGCAAAGCTGCGCAAAGCACAGTGTATGGGTGTAGTAAGTATACATATAGTAAGCTCTCAATCATACCAATTGTTAAGTCCAAAAGAATCGAATACTCTTCTCCATTTTCTACTTTTCAGCTTTGCCTCATTAGGTTTAGTAAAATATGTGTGCGAGAGTTTTATAGAGCTACCTGACAGTGTCTTAGCCCTTGCTGCTAGACGTTGTATTAAAGAAAATTATAAATCAGTCTAGGAGACACTTGATTAAGAAATAAAATCTAGCTGTTAGCACCTGCTTAGTCCACTTTCAGCCACATGCTCAATGTCCCTCCAAGGTATCTGTTGCACTGAATTGCAGTTCAGCTAAAGAAGGCTCATTTTAGAGTCTAAAGAAGCCTGAAAAGTTCTAGAATTCAGGACAGAGTCAGTGCTCAAGCTAAATCTGGAGATGAAGAGCTCTTAAATCCCATCCCAGGAGCATAGGGTGCAATGGACAAACAACACACCCTGTGTAGCCAGGTCGGAGGGGCTCTTTTATTAGATGTTCTTTCCAGTGACCCTATCAAGAAGAGGGAGCTAAAAGCAGTCAAGCACACACTCTGACTGAAACAAAAATGATGTTTTCAGAGAAGCCTACTGGGGCTTGTTTGCAGAGCCTGAATCTGGGGCAAACAGCTTGCTGCATCTCTTAATGCCTAGGCTCAGCACTTACTTAATTTGAGATCTATTTCTTTCCTATTAAAAATAAAAACAGTCGCATTCACTCTTCGGCATGAATTGTTTTCTGGAAAGCATTGTGGCAACGTGAGATTGTCAGGCAGTTGGATCAGATGGTGACATATTCAGGCTCCCCTGTGACAGTCAGGGTGGGGTGGGGAGAGCAGTTCAGATAATCACTTTAAATATTTCACTAACTCAGTAAATATTTAAGAAGTGTATAGTGATAAATGCTGCTGTTTATCATACTCCCATTCCTTTATTTCCAAGAAAGCTTGTCTTCTGAGGATATGCAGTCAAGAGCTCTCCCTAGAATTTTATCATTTGTAATGGATGCTCCTGAATAGTTTATTTTTATTTATACTGGTAGCTAGGGAGTCATGGTAACCTGGGGAAGTGCCAAAGCAAAAAATAATTTTCTATTGAGGAGATAAGAGGAAGCCACCGCAAGAAAACTGCTGGGTGCCCATGGAGTTCTCAACCTCCTGAAGTAATGAATTAGCCAGAAGGGCGTGAATATTCCCCGCCACTGAAGCTTGCCCAGGAAGGTTTAATTCTCAGATTCTTACGAGTAGGAGTGAGGGTAAAGTGCCTCTTCCTGCCTTGTCTCTAGGGTGTGAGGGTGAGCATCTTTCCTCCCTTTGGGTCTTCTACTTTATGAAAATGTAGACAAAGTCCAAATTTTATCCTGATGCCTAGTGACTATATCCATGAATATTGCATAATTATTGAGAGAGCTCATCTTAAGAATTTTCAGGTATTTGCTTCCAATTCATTTTTTTTCCCCATTTACATAAAAAGTCACTTGGAACAGGCATCTTTGTTGCTGCCTTAGTGGGATCTTCTCACGGGATTTCTCAGATTTATGTGCTTGGAACTGAACTTAGATCCAAAAAGTCTACAGAAGGTTCTGTAAAGTATCATGGGAGTGACGGAACTCATAGTATATTACTGTCACACAAATACTTCTTCCCGGCTAGGCTGACTGCTGGCCTAGCGTGTATTCACTTGGGAACTCTATAAAGGGTACAAAATTTAAATTTGTACCTTCCTACAACCTAGTGAATCTCGTTCCTACAACTTCATCCCTTTAAAAAATGAAGGTAAAAGTCTTGACTCACGTCTCCTTTCAGAAAGAAGGCTCCATATATAGTGCAGTGGATAAAAGTAGAGATGATAGAGCCAGACCCATTGCTAGTCTGTCATCAGGCACATTTCTAAAGGGCCCTGAGAATCAGTTGTCGCCTGTGTCAGAAGGGGCAACAGTGGTTCCTCCTTCATAGAGAGGCGATGAGTAAATCCGATGACATGGGCAAAGAACCTAGCACAGTGTCTGGCATATAGATTATAGCTCTTATTTTATTATCAAGGGCTTTTCTTGGTTGAGGCCATTTGATCTCAAAAACTATTCTATGGAAAAGCAAACACTGGACCTACCTAAGTAGAAAGGAGTCGTTTAATTTATTTTTATTTTTATTTTTTTAATTTTTTTATTGTTATGTTAATCCCCATACATTACATCATTAGTTTTAGATATAGTGTTCCATGATTCATTGTTTGTGCATAACACCCAGTGCTCCGTGCAGAACGTGCCCTCTTTAATACCCATCACCAGGCTAACCCATCCTCTCACCCCCCTCCCCTCTAGAACCCTCAGTTTCTTTTTCAGAGTCCATCGTCTCTCATGGTTCGTCTCCCCCTCCGATTTCCCCCCCCTTCGTTCTTCCCCTCCTGCTACATTCTTCTTCTTTTTTTCTTTCTTAACATATATTGCATTATTTGTTTCAGAGGTACAGATCTGAGATTCAACAGTCTTGCACAATTCACAGCGCTTACCAGAGCACATACCCTCCCCAGTGTCTATCACCCAGTCACCCCATCCCTCCCACCCCACCCCCCACTCCAGCAACCCTCAGTTTGTTTCCTGAGATTAAGAATTCCTCATATCAGTGAGGTCATATGATACATGTCTTTCTCTATTTGACTTATTTCGCTCAGCATAATACCCTCCAGTTCCATCCATGTCGTTGCAAATGGCAAGATCTCATTCCTTTTGATGGCTGCATAATATTCCATTGTATATATAGGAGTCGTTTAATTTAAATCGTCAGGCAACCGTTCTGTTGCAAAGAAGAGTGGGCTCTGCTTTGAGACTGCAGGGGTGCCTGGGTGACTCGGTTGGTTGATCGTCTGACTCTTGATCTCTGCTCAAGTCTTGATCTCAGGGTATTGAGTTCAAGCCCTGAGTTGGGCTCCACCTACTTAAAAAAAAAAACAAAAAATGGGGCACCTGGGTGGCTCAGTCGTTAAGTGTCTGCCTTCAGCTCAGGTCATGATCCCAGGGTCCTGGGATCGAGCCCTGCATCGGGTTCCTTGCTCGGCGGGAAGCCTGCTTCTCCCTCTCCCACTCCCCCTGCTTGTATTCCCTCTCTCACTGTGTCTCTCTCTGTCAAATAAATAAATAAAACATTTAAAAATAAATAAATAAAAATAAAAAATAAAAAAAAACAAAAAAAACAAAAAATGGAGAAGAACTTAATGTCTGGTGAGAATGAGTTCACCTGTGTCTGAGGCGGAGGTGTTGAGGGGTGTGTCCTTCATGAGGAGGCCAAGCAGCTTCTATATAGTACTAGATGGATGCCAGCTTCATCTGCTGCAGCAAAGGACAGGGAGGCAGGCTGTGTGCCAGGAAGGAAAAACACCTAGGCTGCACTTTATTCATGCTCAAGCCCATCACTTCATTCACTTCCACCTCATGTTTGGGCAGGTTTACACGTGGCAATTTTAGAGCCTGTGGGAAGCTAATTAATAATAATTCAGATAAAGTGAATGCTTTTCTTTTGGCAAGGGCATTGTAGATCAATTTAAGTCAAATATGTCCAGTTCTGTTGGAATAATAAACTCTTTCATAGTAATAAAGCTACTATAAAATCCACATACTTTGTACAACCTGAATGGGATTAAAGACAGGCAATTAATCTTCTCTGTGTTTTCTTAGCAGGAGAAATAGATTTTTAGACATAAGTTTTGTACAATTTTTATATTATTTAGAAACTTGTGTCCCATTTTTTTCTACAAGGGATTTCTGCTCCAACTTAGATTCTAAATGTTATTAAGATGTCAATAATGTGCAATCAATCAATGCCAGATTTAATTACCCTTTACATTTAACTTTGTACTTTAGAAATTGTGTCAGATCTAATCTCATTTGACCCAGTGATGTCCATAGAAGTTTTTAATGCCTCCATTTGATAGGTGAGGAAACTCGGGGATGGAAAAGGTAAGGGTGTTACCCAGTTCTCCAGTTAGTGGCAGGGCTACATTAGAACCCATGAAAGGCTTCCCAAGTGATGCAAGACGTAAGAATGTCTTCCATCTATCACACATGGAGACGTCTCCTTTCGTCCATTGATCTAGTGAAGAGAGCAATCCATGAAACATCAAACCTCTAGCATGGCTGGAACTTGGCCATGGTGGGAGTTTTTACACAATTAAGGGAAATTAGCAATGGGTAGGTTTCTGCCCATGTGTTACCATGATAACCAAGGCAACTACATGGAGATTCTGGAAATCTCCTACAAGGGTTCTGATATGGCAGGTTCTATTCTGGGTTCTAATTTAGTATGCTCTGGGTAAAACCCACACATTTATATATCTATGATTATAGATCTATTCAGTAGTTAATTTTTAAATTGTGTATCATTTAAAATTCAAAAGAGGAGTAGAGGATAAAATTTTTTTTCTCCTACCTCTGCCTCTCATCTACTGAGCTTCCTCCCCTGGAACCAATATCATCTTTATATTCTTCAAGAGCTATTTTATTCACATACATACAAAGACCCAGTTAAGTATTTTCTCATAATTTGGATCATTTTAAGCAAGCTCCACCAGTGATTCTGGTGCAGGTAATCTTCAGATGATCAGTCAACTCCTCTGGAAAGAATACTAACTCTTCTAGAACACAGGAATTCCTGGTGGTAATTTCCAACAGTGGTCCTCGCACTCGAGTGTGTATGGGAATTACCTGCGGGGCTTGTACACAGATGGCTGACCCCTCTACTTGGAGCACCAGTGATCCAAAGCAATACTGATTAAGCTCGACACTCCTACCTTAAGTGCCTTCCCAAAATAAAACCTAAAATGGCCATAAAAACAGCAATATGTGGTTCTTACTAGGTTGCAGGGTCTGTTTCAAGCACTTAGGTATCCTAAATGGTTTAAGCCTACAAATAGTTATATGAGGGCGATACTATTATCCCAGTTTACAGAGGGAAAATTGAGGCAGGCAGGTTTAGTAACTTCCCCAACTTGATTCATTCGGATGGTTAGTGGTAGAACCAGCCTAACTCCAGACGCCATGGACTTAACCCCCAGTCTGTGCTATCGTTCAAATCCTCAGCACCAGATTTGATTGAGAGCCTCTCTCATTTCCTACATAGCTCCCAGATGGGAAAGGTAGTAACACAAAAGAAAAATAGGTATTTTTTTTTTTTTGACAGAAGAGATTTTCATTTTAAGAAATGCAAATAAAAGTCCTTTTGTTAGTTTCTCTGATAATCAATTTGAGAAATTTTCAAATCACTTGCAGCTGTAGAGAAGGTTTTGTAAAATGAGGCACACCAGTCTTTTGTACCCAAGAACAATTTTTTTTTTAAAGATTTTATTTATTTGACAGAGAGCGAGAGAGGGAACACAAGCAGGAGGAGTGGGAGAGGGAGAAGCAGGCTCCCCGCGGAGCAGAGAGCCCAATGCGGGGCTTGATCCCACGACCCTGGCATCATGACCTGAGCCAAAGGCAGACGCTTAGTGACTGAGCCACCCAGGTGCTCCCCCAAGAACAATTTTTTAAAAATTTATTGTTTATTTAAGTAATCTCTACACCCAACATGGAGCTTGAACTCATGACCCCAAGATCAGGAGTCACATGCTCTTCTGACTCAGCCAACCAGGCACCCCTCTACCCAATAACAATTTTTTAAAAATATAGTGGATAACATAAAATTGATACAGAAAATTGTATACAACATTATAAAATATTGCCCTAGTTAATATATATATGGAGCTATTTAGTTCAAAGCCATCGGGTTCACTTACTGTGTGTGATGGATCCAACCCCAGCTTTGCAAGAGTCCATTGTTAATTTTTCACATATTATATAAATGTGCTGATAACACATTGTCAACTGGAAATTGGCCCTGGTGGGAGTTTTTACACCATGAAAATCAGCAAAAAGTAAAAAACAGATTTTTTTCTTTGGAGAACATGTTGTTAAACACTTACCAGCATACCACTGTTCCAGTAGGTCTTACACCCCAAACCAAATGCACACGTTTTTCCTTAATAGAAACTTTTAAGAAGAAAGATATTTTAAGTAGTACATTACTAAGACTGGCACATTAAATAGAATGTTAATCACAGTATTGTCTTCTTAACTTTAATCACTGAATTCTTGCCAGTAACCAAAAATGTGGATTAGACACACAGAATTTATCTCTCATCCCTTTGCTATTAAGTATCTAAATAATTATTTCTGTAGTCAACATCCCTAAAGCTAAACACATGATTAGGAAAAGGTGCCCTAAGGTCCTCATTCTTAGAGCCCTAGAATGCCAATCAGAAGTTAAGATTTGTAATAACTCCTCTGGCAAAAGAATGAAGAATGAGGAGTGTGTCTGGTGTAGGTTTGATAAGTTAATGTAGTGCTTCTAAGTTTTCTGTCTTTGACTCTTGTAGCATTTCCTAAAATCAAGTCCCATTTTGGAATTTTCTAGCATTAAGTAGGCTTCGAATTCCCCACACAATTAGGGCAAATGTATAAATAATCTCAACCTATTGATCCTTTCTTTCCCTAAAATGGTAAGCAAAGAACTTTCTCTTTACTCACATTAATGATGGCTGCAGTTTCAATTTTTGAGTAAATGCATTTAATAGTATTTGAATGACCTACTCCCTATTTTTTTTTAAAGTCCAGTGTAGTTAACACAGAGTGTGATATTAAATTTCAGGTGTACAGTATAGTGACAGCAATTCCATACATTAGTGTTCATCAAGATGTGTCCTCTTAATCCCTTTACTTATTTCACCCATACCTCACCCATCTTCCCACTGGTAACCAACCATCTGTTTGTTCTCTATATTTAAGAGTCTGTTTTTTGGTTTGTCTCTTTTTGGTATTTTATCTTTTTTGTGAAATTCCACAAATGAGTGAAATCATATGGTATTTGTCTTTCTCTGGCTTATTTGGCTTAGCATGATACGCTTTAAATCCATCCATGTTGTTGCAAATGGCAAGATTTCATTCCTATTTATGGCTGAATAATATTCCAGTGTGTGTGTGTGTGTGACCTCTTCTTTATCCATTGATCAGTTAATAGACCACTTGGGCTGCTTCCATATTTAGGCTATTGTAAATAATGCTGCAATAAACATAGAGGTGCATATATCCTTTTGAATTAGTGTTTCTGTATTCTTTGAGTAAAAACCCAGTAGTGCAATTACTGGATCGTATGGTAGTTCTATTTTTAACTTTTTGAGGAAACTCCATACTATCTTCCAGAGTGGCTGAACCAGTTTGCATTCCCACCAACAGTGCAAGAGAGTTCCTTTTTCCTGCACATCCTTGCCAACACTTGTTGTTTCTTGTGTTTTTGATTTTAGCCATTTTGACAGGTGTGAGGTGATAGGTCATTGTAGTTTTGATTTGCATTTTCCTGATTATGAGTGAATTTGAGCCTCTTTTTGTGTGTCTGTTGTCCAAAGATATGTCGTCTTTGGAGAAATGTCTGTTCATGTCTTCTGCCCATTTTTTAATTGCATTGTTTTTTGGGTGTTGAGTTGTATAAGTTCTTTATATATTTTGGATATTAACCCTTTATGTTAGTAACCTACTCCCTGTTTGTTAACCCCAACTATTGATGGTCAAGAATTCAATTGGTCCTTAGAAAAATAGTGTTTTACCTGGGAACTTTTAGTGCCAAGATAATCCCTCAATAAAAGCGTGCAATACCATGTGGCAATGAACACAATTATGGTGACTAGCAGTGCATGCATGGTGTTGAAGGTTTTTCAAGGGCTTTCACATTGTCCCAGTAGTACCAACAGGCCTTTGGTGACACAACAGGAAGTTGACTCTGCTCTATGTTTACACACACTGCTATCATTCTACAAAACTATACTGACCCCCACCCCCTGAAAGACCCCGAAAAGCTTTCTCTAAAGATCTGTGAAACTCCTACCTGAAAATTGCAAAGAAATAAAAGCTCTCCTAGTTAGAATGGAGAGGGACCCAGATGGGGCACATCACTGAGGACTGCAGGTCTGGGCAGCATCTCTCCTAAATTCCCATTATGGCAGCCTGGGACCTTGGTCCTCTCAGGACCAGAAAGTACAAAACCAACTATCTCCCTGGGAATACCAAGATTTCCATTTGCATGAAAAAGACAGTAGAGCCTTTCATTCTTTAAATTGGCCTCACTGGTGAAAAGATGTAGGAGCAGTAGTGGTGAATCAGGTTCAAATCACAAGGTTTCCATCCTGTCTGGGTGTGTTACCCCACGCCATGGACTCTGGAGCAATGACTTGTTTATGACAGACGAGTTGTTAGAAGATTTTCAGGAGGATTTTTGAATGGATAGAGAGAGGAGTATTCGAGATGAGGAGGGGGAATGTTCCCTTGTTAAACAGACTTGCAGAAAGTCTTTCTTGTGTCCCAGGTTTACTCAAATGTAGCTGTTCTCTTCAGGCAATTTTATCTAATTAACATCTATTTTTCACTTCTTTACACAGTAATCAGTGTTCAATTACTGGAACCCAGCTGCTGATACTAAAATGTACTGAAAAATCAAATTCATACAATAAATCCTTAAATGCCCTCGTCATCTCCTAAACTAAGACAAAGGAATTTGATTCTTTCTTTGACTACCCCCTCTTTCTTTTACCTACATACCTTCATTCCCTTTTTATAAATCCTTTTGTGACTTTGGTTCTATTCCAAGACCCATTACTGAAGGCCACAGGGTAAGGGTCAAAAAAAAAGAAGAAAAACAAACATGAACACTAACACAGAAGTTTCCATCTAAGGATAATAAGGGACTTAAAAATTTACACATCTTAATATTTATTTGCTTTTAAGGAATCAAACTAATTTTGAAGAGCATTTTATCTAAAGTTACTATTCATGTGTGTATTTGCTATAGAGAATTTTATCCTCCAGAGGAAAAAATGTTGCCCATTTGCACAAAGGTATTACAAACATGACTCATGCTTAATTAAATGGCTAATTAATGAAATTGGCTAATGATTTTTAAAAGGTCAAATTTCTAATTCTGTCAAATTTTTCGTGTACAATTTTATAACACGTTGGCTACCTTAAATCTTTAAATAAGGGAAGGAGGGAGAGGTGGTAGAGAAGGAAGAAAATGGGGGAAAAAAAGGAAAATGGGGGGGAGGGAAGAGAAAAGAAAGATAGTGACATTTTATGTGATTGATGTGAAAAATGCAATTATACAGTGTAGTTATAAAACTTAGGGGGTGACTTTGCTATTCTAAGTAAAAAGAAAGGGAGAACCAAGATTTGCTAAGGGCTTCCTCTGTGCCAAGTATTTTATGTGCTTTGACTCATTTAAAAATCTCAACAAATAGCTGAAAAACATGTATTATCCTTGACCTTAGGAAACAGGCTCCCTGAGTTTAAATGCCATGATTAACATAGTTAATCAGCAGTTGCAAGATCAAGCATTGGAGACTTTCCATGCTGTTTCCATGATGTGTCTCTGTTTCCATGGCATACCAGTATGTCTATGATTTCTTGATAACTGGTTGTGAATTCCAAGTCTTTGGGCATGAACTCAGCCCCTAATTATAACATGGTTGATATGAAAATAGCACAGCCCACTATATAAAAGTTTTCACATTGGACTTCAGAACAATTGAGAGTCAAAGGCAACATATTTCCTCAAGGGTTAACAGAATTCATAAGCATCACTCTTGTCACAGCAAAAACTAAACACAGAAATCAGTGATGTTCTGTTGAGGTTAAATATAAACTCCTTACTGTCAGTCACAGTCTTCTGGCTGTAAAGTAGCATAGCTCTCAAAAGACAAGAGAATTTGCTGGACTCTAACCCCAGATCTCTTGCTTGATCTCAACTTTTTCCTAAAACTGTATTAATCAAGATCAAAGAAATATTTTTTTTTCAGATTTACACTGAAAGTACTCAATTAGTTTTGAGGTCAGCATCAAGTAGAAAAATTGTTATAGCAGAACCCTGGAACCCAAGGAGTATACCAGCATAAGACTCTATGGGGGGGAAATCAACATGCTCTCAGGACAGTGGTCATATATCCTCCTTTGTCTGGTATAGTCTGTGTTTTTCACATGTTGTCCAGCATTATTCTGAATAGTGTCCCCACCCCTTCACTGAAGTGTCCCACTTGGGGTGGTATATTCTGTGGTCATTCTACCGGTAGGAAACCTAGATCACCAGAGCAGACACAAATGTATTTCCCACCTTGAGTTTTGCCATGCTGAGAACATGCACTATTAATCCAACATAATGAGACGTTAGTAAAGCTAAGAGCAATACATTACATAATGAATGTTACTTATTTAATCTATAAGATACGTTGAGAGAGAGGGTTTCTCTGTTCCTCCGCTATCCAAATTCTATATGCAGAGATGGGTAGAGGAAGTTCAGCTAAGCTATGGAGTCAGTGACGTAGGCTTGAATCCTAGCCCTACCAGTTGGACGTGAATGGACTTGATCTAGTTGCTCAGACTTCCCTAAGTCCCAATTGCATATTCTGCTAAGGACATAGAAAATATACCATCTGTCACCCGGAGTTTTTAACAGAATAACTCGGGTTTTAGAGCCAGAAAGACCTTAGTTTAAATCCTACTTCTACTGCTTCTTTGCTGTATAACCTTGTACAAGTAAATTCACCTAGAGACTCAGTTTCCCCATCTATATAAAATGGTAACAAAAACAGGTCCTATGCAGAGGAGGTTGCTTTGAGGACTGAATAATATAATGCATGTTAAAGTAAGCATGTCATAAATTTTTTATTATTATTTTGAAATATAGAATGGGATAATATTTAATAAGGCCTATAAGTAATTTGTACCAGAAATTTAGTTAATGCTTCCTTTTTTTTTTCTGACCACACATTATTAGGGACTAATAGGCCAGTTTAAATCAGTTTTCTTACCTAAAAACCAAACTAAGATTTCACTTGGTTCTAAATACTCAAGATTTCAAATAAATACTCAGGGTCTCACATATAAATTATACCCTTCAAGTGGCTGAGCTAAAACCTCAAATGACATTGTTTTCCATAAAACAAAGTTAAAATTGCTAGAATTCATTACCTTATGTAAGCTCTTTTATATGCTGAGCTCTTTCATACTTTGTTTCTGACTGTAATTTTTTGTCATGAAAATCTCAGTTTGCTAAGCCATTTATTAGTTTTCTTTCAAGACAATTGAAAGATTTTAGAACATGCTAAATAAATATCCAGATGAGGACAATTAGCATGTATATTGCATGAGGGTAAATATAATATTTAAGATAATGTGATTCTCTATGATTCTAGAAATGTTTACCAAAATACAAATAAACTGGCAAATACATAGAAGCCTCCCTAATACGTGACTACACATAGTGTATATATGTACACACACACTATACTATATACAGTATATACCATGGATAGTGTGTATATAACACATAGTGTATATATGTACACACACTATACTATATACAGTATATACCATGGATAGTGTGTATATAACACATAGTGTATATATGTACACACACTATACTATATACAGTATATACCATGGATAGTGTGTATATAACACATAGTGTATATATGTACACACACTATACTATATACAGTATATACCATGGATAGTGTGTATATAATCTCCAAAGAGACACATAGTTATCAATTCAAATGCACACACGTATTCATGTATATATAAACTTCTCATCTCTTTGTATGTATTTTCAACTGAAAGAAAGAAACCAAGAAATCAAATAAGATGCAATTTCTCTGTTCCCTCATTAGAAACACATGAAAGAAGAATATTCACTAATACTCTATCTGTAGCAAAGGATGCCGAGCAATAAGATGGAAAAAGACACCCAGAACTGCACCGGGAGGAAGACAGGAGTGTAGAAGGCTGAGAGTGCAGACAGAGGGCTGAGGGCGAGTGTCTATTTCAGCATTTGGTAGATGTTTGACTCTCTTACTGCTCTTACAGAATCCTGACAAATGAAATATTAGAAGTGAGAAGGCTGTTTCATTTAAGTCTTTCATGTATTTCCCAAAGTCTGGGATGCATTCCAATGTGGGACTCTGATTTTAGGTGGCACAAAATGGTTAGTAACCCTGCATTAATGGGCATAAAGTTATTCCCTTTTAAGTTTACGGTCTACCCTCTGATTGATTACAGTGAGGAGACTCAGTTTGAACACCTCTCGAACCCCGCATTCCCAAATGGAAGGCAGGTCTCTAGTGCAGCTTTGGAAGATAAGAAATTTTAGCTCGAACATGTTTTGCTTCCATTGTAGGTTTTTAAATGCCTTTCCATTTAGTAATTTCCATTCTGATTCTCCATTTAAAGTTGTACGTAAATAGGACAAGTGACACAGTCAACAAAAGTGATGACAGTGTCATAGGAGTGACATTTGGAAACATGGTGCTACTGAGCTCACCGATCAGCAGAGGCTGACTACCTCCACCTTTCCTCCTTCGGGAGACTGATAGGCAATAAAAACATGTTTATACAAGAAAAGAGCTACTGCCCAGATCCGGCTGAGGCTCTTAAGTAGTTCCCTTTCGAGTATCCTTGAATTTGAGTCCTTTCTTTCTCACTAACTTACTCTACACCTGCAGTTTGGGGATACCCTGGTCAAGAACTGCTATTCCAAGAAGGCACATAGGTGCAACTCCAAGAACGTAGATTCTACTAGAGCAGATAGGACATGCACATACTCAATACATGGTGGGAAAGCCTAAGGTATTCATGGCAAAAATAGAAACAGGAACCCCAATGGGGACTTACATTCTGCCCTAACTTTAGAGGGTGGCCATTTAAATAACTGATGAAGGGCATGGCAGGTCATGTCTATAGATCAGTTATCCACCAGCACAGAGATTTACTGTGATTGAATTTCATTTCAAAGGGTTGGCATCATGCTTTTATGTTCTTGTTTTTCAAAATTAGTGTAATATAATGCACATTGAAAACATTTGTTGAACAAGAAACAAATAGAATTGAAAGACTGTGCTCCAAATACTGGATATTCTGACACTTAACATTTTGGTGTATTTCTTTACACTCTTTCAATGCATAAGGGTATTATCCCCTCCATTATATTCATAGTACAGATACAAATTCATATCCCACTTTTTTCAGCTTACATTTTCTATGTAAAAATCTTTCAAGTTAAATACCTCCTTACTGTAACAATAGTTTTAATGCCTGCATAGTCAATTTAAAAAGATGAATCACAGATAAGCAAATTATTTCTCCCTGATGTGGTTTTATGTGATATTTCAATTTATTTTTAAATAACATAATAAAATGTATCTTTGATGTTTAAAGTTATAATTTGATTCCAGTTTGGGACAATGAGGTTAATATCATTAATTTGTTTATGGGACAGTTTTTCCCAACTACGCTACCAGCTGTTTGAAAACAAGAATTGCATTTACTCCTCTCTGTGTCCCCAGCTCTGCCTTGCACGTAGCAGGTACCTAGTATGTGTTTATTGAGTTGGATTAAATACACTTTTTGCTTTGATAGTTTCCCACTCTTTCGTAGAGGGATTTTAAGCAATTACTTGGCAGTCATTAGTTGCTAAAAAAGGGAAAGTCTACAAATATCTACTTAGAAGCTAAAATCTGTTATGAATGTCTTGGTATATAAAAATTACATGTTCTTGCTTAGTCTGTTTACTATATAGCTTTTTTTTATTTTCTCATCTAAAAAGTAGCTAGAAAAATAAAATTCCTGTCACCTAGGAACCTAATAATGACTTAGTATGAATTAAGAATAGGTAAATGGGAATTTTAGATGCAATTCTCTGACAAAGATGGGTACATCAATAAAAGCTTACTGTGGCAAGACATGATTGTTTCTCTAATGTGTAAAAAAAATCAGCCGAATGCAAAATTGCATCAATGATACTTTAGATAAATGATAGAAACTTTAATATATCCTTAAATACCAGATTGATACTTAATATCAGTTTCTATTTGTTTTCAGGAAAGAATGGCTGGCTGCTTACCAAAGCGATTTGCCAGCCTCCCGTGCGGTCAGGTGTACCTACATGCCTGAGTTCTGGCTAATGAAATGTGAGCAGAAATTATGAGTGCTATTGTCAGGTCAAGCTCTCTTACCCATAGTCCTCTTCCTTTCTCCATATGGAATGGAAAGGATTTCCACGATCTAGAAGAGTGGGGAGACATAAAATATACAGGCACAAGTCCCTCAGTGTTTTAGTGGAGCAGAACTAATAAACTACTGGTTTAAGCCCCTGAGATTGCAGGATTTATCTGTTACAAAAGCCAGCAGAAATTTATATTTGTTCATTTCCAGAATGTTCCAGATGGGATTTAAGACAGCTATCTTGTCTGAACAGCTTTAAATAAGAAAGAAAATGTCTAGGTGCCTTCAGCACCAACTAATTAAAACCAAGTAATCTCCCGTCAGACTCCCCTTCATTCATGAATACCCACACTTCAAAAGAGTCCAGGTTTTCATAGAACAACAGACAGGATTCAAGAATCTGAACTCCCTAAGAGAATGCTCCTCCATTTGATTTTATTTTCCCAAGTAAAATGTAATAATCTTACGCAAGAGTAGTAGTGGTCCTCCGTGGTCACACATTTCATTGAGATTGGCCTGAATGGATCTTGAGGACTGAGCAATCACAGCAGAAAGGCAGGCAACCTTCTCTTTTTTTTAACTCCCAAGTGAGGCATGCATTTCATAGCTTTTTCTAACTCTACCTTCAGACAGATTTAAGTGACATAATTAGCAGGAATGTTTGCCCGGGATCATTCTCATTTGTGCTATGAGATACTTAACAGCCCTAAATAGGCTACTCCAGAGCCTGCAGATAGGCTCTCCCTGGAGGTGATTGTGTCCATCAGGAAAGGTGTTTAGTGCTCCCTTCAACTGAGAAATTTTGTATGTCTAAAGATATCTGCTATATTTCCCTTTCTCCAAATCAATAACAACAATAGCCAACACGTATGGAACTCTGACTTTATATGCATGCACTATGGCATTCTGTTCTCACAAGGACTCTGTAGGATAGCTACTATAATTCCCATTTTAAAGATAAGAAGACTGAGAATGAGAGTTAGGACTTAAACACATTTTTATTTTGTACACCTATCCTCTTGGCCATTCCCTTATTCCCAATTTGGAGCTTCACATATCACATTTGTGAGGCCCTCAGCATCTCAAGCCAACTACCCTTTAATAATATTAATTTCAAAGAGAGATCTCAAAGCCAGACAAAAAGCACTTTCATCTTTAAAAGGTTTAAGTAAAATGTGCATATTCTGTATGTCCAAGTATTTCTATGTAGGCCAAAAGACTCAGAACTGTGGGAGAGGAGCAAATAATTTGCATTTCAAAGGGATGAAAATAATCACAAGAACAGAGGGCTCTCCAATTTGAGAAAAGATTAAACAGAAACTATTAATTAATGACTTAGGACAAGCTCTGCTAATTGTTTACTAGTCACTTGAATACAAAATGAACTCATGTTTTGAAATAGATACAGTCCAGTGGAAAGTAGATTCAGAACCATGAAAAGAGATACTAAAGCATAGCCCGGGGTGGGGGTGGGGGGGGCGGGGAGTGGGGAGATGGGGAAATTTTAAAAGGAAGCATTACTTTTTAGTTGCTTAAATAGTTGCTATCTGAGATGAGTTGTATTTAGTGATACTATATGAGAAAGGATGGAAGAAACACAGGACGAGGGTTAAGAGGTCTGCCCGTGAAGCTAAACAATCCTGCATAGAAATAGGGGCTCCGTTATTGACTAGGGCTATATGACCTTTGGCACATGGCTCAAGGAGCAAGAAAGGTGCTTCCCCTGAAATGGAGACAAAAGTGCTTCAAACAGGATGTATGGAACCCTTCCTAGTCTTCCACTGTAGTTAAGGGCACATTATGACTTCGACCTTCTTCCTGGGAAATCCAGAGAATAAATGTTAGGCTAGACAGCCTTTTTTTGTGGCAGAGTAGAGGAAGTTGCTTCTGTATTGGGTTTATTCTGCACTGACAGGGTTTCTCTGGGCAAGTGAGTTTTCCCCATGCAAAATGAGGGCAACATGCATGAGGGCACCAGTACAGGGCTTGTCTTAGGTCCCTTCAAAAATGCCACCTGGGGGAGGGTACCGGGGCCTCTGCCAAAACTAGCTGGAGGTGACTATTCCTAGGAATGGTGGGAAGACTATTCCCCCAGCATAGAATAGAAATTCACTCATCCAAATCAAGGGAACTACATCAGAGATGTCCTTTGATTGTGTGAATCCCAAAGAGACCCAGATTTTGCCCCATAAAAGGAACCAGTTTTAAAATCTGCCAGTCCCAGCAGACACTAAGTTATCTATGAAAGCTCCAGTTAAAAAAGAAGTTTCCTGATCTCCTTACCTCTCTTGAATCAATTATAAAGGGACAATAGGGGGAAAAAAATTAAGATGCTATCGGACTAGATCTAAATCCTGTCTGTTCAATTTACTAGTTGAATGACCATTTTATATTAATCTCACTGCATTAAATCATATTAACAGCTAATTTTCATACAGATAGATACTTGCAATTATCATTTGGTTCGAAGCCTATATAGATAATGTGAGATTCTAGCAGTCTCTGTCCTAGCAACTGAAGATCAAAATGCTATCCTCAGTTATTTACAGAACTGGCAATCTGCATGTAATTAATTGAGAGGTATCTACAATGTTGGGTAACTGTTCACCTACCTGCATGAGTGATTATCATTACATCTGTGATTTTTGTTTAAAAAAGTTATCTTGTCACATAAAACACCATGGATCCTCTTCAAATCTGGCTTTCATGTTGGCTCTTCTCATTTCCTCCTTGAATGTTCTTCAGGTTGAACCTCAATATTCAAAGTTTCTATTTCCGCCCTACCAAAACTGAGTCAGGAGAAAAAGGTAAAAATACAATGCTCTGGAGGGTAACTGGAGATCATGTAGAAGGACAAATTTTATTCTGTAAAAAGTTCAAATCCAATTTTTCCTGCCAGGTTAGGGGTTTGATTGAAGCTTGGGGTTCAATCTCAAGTTCACCTGGGGTCCTTCAAAGAATTTAGGTAACCCTGGTGAATTTCAAAACTTACAGTGAAATTGATTTCTTGGTTCTCAAATGTTTTAAACAACTTTCACAATTCTTTAGAATCTGATTTTAGCCCAGACCAGTATTTCTGAATTTACAGTTCTAGACACCTTGAAGTTATCACCTCAGGTGTATTTTGGACTCCTTTATTCATTACATCTTTCCCTTTTCTTCCCCACCTCCCTCATCACCCACCTCTCCCTATGGGGAAATAGCTTTCATGAAAAAAAGAAAAATCCTACCATTAGCTAGGGTGAAGGTTTAAAGAGATTTCTGTGCTCTCCATTTATTGTTTTGTTCCCTTAGTTGCCAGTTAGAGAACTAAATTTATCATAGAATTCCCAGCTTAAGCAATTTATCATTACCTTAACATCTTTCTTTTTTAAACAGCATACAACTATCACTTCTTTCCTTTATAGCTTCTTTGTGTTGTTTTGTTTGTTTTTTAATGAAGGCTGCTTAAAGCTTTCCATTTCTCCTTATCACTGTGTCATCTGTTTGAGGACCTTTTTCTCCAATATTCTCCTAATCTGTACTCAGGAAATCCATGTCTTTGGCATGCTTTCTCAACAAACCAAACCATTATCCCTTTAAAAAAATCGATAATGACCACTATTATTTATGCATTAGGCACCTTACATGGACCATCTTTAATCCTCATGTTTATTCTGCTTTATTATCACAAATTAACAGAGGAGTTAAGAATCGTAGTCATCATCAGCCTACCTATGTTCCACAGCTAACAAATATTTAACTTAGACTTGGAGCCAGGTATTTCTGGGTCCAAATTTTTGCTACTTCTGTTCTTCCTTCTTTAAGTCTACTTCCTGATGTTTTTGTTTGTGTTTCTTACATTAATAGGACAAGCTGTAAAATAAATACCCAGCACACAAAAAGTGTAAGTATGAAAATATCCAACTTCACATACTAGGTTTAGAAAGGTATAATCATTGTACCTGAGAGGCCCTTTGATCAGAATTAATAGAAAGGCCCTAGTCAGCTCCCTACAGAGTTTAGTTCCTGCTTTATTCTTAATGAAACGAAGTTCATCTTATCAAACCTTGGTCACAGTCAGACATGACAAGAAAGCTTTGATTGTAAGGCTTCTGCTGACAGTGAAAGCTAAATGGAGTCAGCAGTTGGCCCTTCTAGACTAAAACTGAAAAATATTTGTGATGAGAACAATAAAGCACAACTTGCCTACACAGTTTCCGAAGTGCATCAAAGAACTCTGATGAGATATGGCCCCAAAGTATCTACTCTGCCTGAAAGACAGTAGTAGAACAGGAAAGGTATTCCAGATCTGAAGGGAGCTTGTCTGCTGCCTGCTTGCTAAGTACTTATCTATCCTTCTTTGTGGTGGTCCTTTACTTTGAAACAAACAAAAAAATTTTTTAAGGAAAAAAATTCCAGATACTATCCATCTTAGTTGAGCTCCTTTCTGGTTAAATTGCAGCTATGGCTGAATTAGATACTGTCATTCCATATGTTAGACACAGTCAGCCAGAGTAAGGGATCCAAGCAATAAAATAAACTTTCCCTAAAGTCTTACTGAAATAAATCAGAAATAGGATGCCAGTTATCTCCTTTTCTAGCTGGTGATAAGCAGATTGGACAAACTCTGCCAGAGAAGATTAAACTCTCCAGGAGAATTTATAAAAAAAAAAATAATAATAACAACTCACTCTTTACCATCAATTCAAAATAAACTCGAGTACAGAGTGTGTAATCAAACTTTTATCTTGAACATAAAGAGTCCTGTAAGTGTAACAGAAAGTACATTTTCCCTGCTCTGCCAAAGAAATACTTTAAAAGTATTTGAAAGATACTATTTGCAAGGAGTAAAAACATCATTAAGTTGCCCAATGAACCCACACGCGTTGACCCACTGAGGGACACATTGGAGGAAACCAGGAATTGCTCATCCTGTACCTGCCCTTAAGCTTGCCCTCTCAGTGAATGACACCAACCAAGTCTTAGCCAGTTGACAAAAAGGTAGAAATCATCTTGGCATCTTCCTCTCCTACATCCCTCACAGCCCATCCATAACTAAAGCATTTCTCTATTCTGCTTCAGAACACATTTTCAATCTGTCCATTTACCCAAGCCTATTCCTATGACCCTAATTGAGACCACTTCTATTCCAGCTTGAATTAATGCAACAGCTTCAGGAGTTTCAACTTATTCCCTCCTGCAAATCTATTTTTCATGCCGATTAATCTTCCCAAAAATATAAATCTGATCATATTACTCTTTTGCATAAAACACTTTAATGGCTTGCTGTTGCCCTCAGGATAGAGTGAAAACAGCTTATCATGGTTTACAAGCCTCTTGTAAATCATTCCTCTAATTACCTCTTTGACCTCTTTTCTGTTTCCCTCCTGTATTTGCTCCAGCCCGTCTGGACGAATTTAATTCTCCAATCTCAGAGGGTTTCCATTGCTTCCATGCCTTTGTACTCCCTATTTTCTTTGCCTAGAACTCACTCTCTCTCTCTCCATGAAGGATGACGGTGGGGACTAAGGGGTGAGAATGGAAATAAACTGTTGTCGGGTTACTATGTATTTTACCTAAAGCAATTTGATGACACCTCTAAGTAGATTGTGATAAATTAAAGATGTATACTATAATCCTTTGCACAAATAAAAATACTGTACATAAACACACACAGAAAGGCTAAAGAATTGAAATGCAATACTGAAAGATTAAAATAGAAAAAGACAAGAAAGAAAGGAACAAAAAATTCAAATGGTGACAGATAAATAGCAAAATGGCACCCCAAAATGCAATCATTTTAGTTAACTATATTTGGTATAAGTGGGCAAAACAATCTAACAAAAGGCAGAGATTGCAGAGATCGTGAGACTGATTGAAAAGCCAGAACCAGCCACATTCTGGCTATAAAAGAAACTAACTACAGAGACACAAATATGTTGAGAGTTAAGGATGGAAAAAGATATACCATGAGAACATTAAGCTCAAGAAATCTAGAGTGGCTACAGTAATCATTCAAAATGAGTTGAAGACAAGGAGTATTACTAGAGACAAAGATGGACTCTTTCTAATGATAAAAGATCCGTAAAACAATCTCAGTAGGTTTCAAAGGATTGAAATGTTGCAGAGCAGTTCTCTGACCACAACAGAAGTAAATAAATAAAATACAGTAAGACTCTAGAAAAGATCTAACTACATACTTGGAATAAGGTAACTCTATCCTAAATCATCCATCAGCAAAAAAGCATAAACTAAAAAAAATGTTGTCACTAAGTTTTATATATATATTAAAACTTCTGAAATGCAATTAAGCATTTTAAAAGCTTATATTAAAAATGAAGGACCAAAATCAATGATCTAGGGTTCCACCTTAGGAAGATAAGAAAACAAAACGAACCAACCCAACCCTGATGAACCTGTACCAAACATCTGTGCACACTAAATTATTTCCTTATATCTTCAGAAAAAAAATATAGCTCATCAGATCAATCCTCTTCTGGAAGCAGTAGCTATGTTTATGGCACAGATTGTGGTCATAGATTCACAGATATCTACTTACCTCCCAACTCCTCAACTTGTATACATTAAATATATAATTTTTTGTATGTCCATCATCCCTCAATGAAGTGGCTTTTAAAAATTCAAAGTTAGGAAAAAAATGGTTCAAAGGGATGCACATATTGAACTTAGACATATTTAGGTTTAATGTATCCAGTAAACTCCTCACTGTTGTCCCTGAACCTCCTGAAGGCTCTACCTGTTTCTATTCCATCAGTTCCTTCTACTCTTGTTAATTCTGGGTAAAAATAGGGATTAAACTTAGGTAAAAATGATATGTTCCTGTTGTTTAACCTGCATTTCTTTGCTTACTAGTGAGGTTGGTCATCTTTTCATATACTGATTAACTGTTTTTAGTGTTTATTACATTCATTGCCTCATTTTCTATTGACATTTACCTCTTTTCCTTGTTGATTAATAAGAGCTGTTTTAATACCAAGTTGATCATGGTCTTTGGGTGTTCAATGTGCATGTTGTTTGTTTGCTTGTTATGCTATTATTTTTTAAATGCATACAATCAGACCATTTTCTTTCATGGTTTCTGGCCTTATTCATAGAAAATGCTTTTCAACTCTATTATAAAATTATTGAATTTTCTTCTAATACATTATCTGTTCATGCATTCTAGTTCTTAATTCATCTGGATTTTATTGGACCAAATGAAGTTGTGTATCTTCTCCCACTAAATATCTAGCCAATCATTTATATCTTTCTCACTGAATTAAAATGCCACCTTTCACCTATACTAACTTTTCAAATATAATTAATGTTAATTCCTTACTTTGTTTCATTGACTGTATTTTCATGTAGTGTACTGCTTTATTTTTGATATCTTGTAGGGTCTGTTGCCATTACTACTGTGTAATATTTCTGATTACTCTCATATTTATCTTCTTTCAAATGAACTTTCAAATTACTCAATATATACATAGATCACAGAGATATATTTGGTTTTGAAAAACAATGTCTTTATAATTTTGAATCTATTAAAATAAATAGTATACGTCTCTTTTTTCTAAGTTTTGTTTTCTTAGTAGGGCTGAGTGTTTGTCATAGTCTGTGTATTTCTCATTAAATTATTCTTCCAGGAATATAATTTTTTCAGAGATGCTGTGACTAATGATTTGTGACGATATTTTCTAAATGTTTTTATTTTGTACCATGTTAATTTATTCTCCTATTCTAATCATTTTCCAGGTAATTTAGACATTAATTTGATCTACAAACAATGCTAGTTTTACCACATCTTTTCCAATAATACCAACTCCTATGTTCCTAGATAATGGATTTTGGAGCACTGTCTGAATCTTTGCCTTGTTCTTACATTCGGGGGCACTTCTCTAGTGATTCACCATAAGGTTGGATCCTAGTCATTTTTTTACAGATATATAAATTTAGATGTAGACATAGCTTTACATGGAGATATAGACATATATGTGAACACTGTGAATGGAGAATTGTACTTTCAATTGCTCTTTTAGGAGTGAATACTGAAGTTGATCAAATACCTTTTTATCTAAAAATACTGTTTTACACTACTGAGACTTGTGTAAAATATGGTGTTTGTAGATGAAGTGTACCCCACAGGATCTCATGTGGAGAAGCAAAGCTCAACAACACCTGTCTTGCTATTCAGTTGAACAGTAAGTTCAGTGTCTGCTTAAATATCTACAGTTAAAGCATACTCCTTTCCAATATCATTTGATACCTATTTAAGTTCAGTTTAATATGTCCACTGGGTTTGAAATTGAATACGAAAGGATAGTTCATTTATTATTTAAAAACTTTTTTTTCCTTAAAATTATGACTCTTCCCACTCTTAAAGCATTTTCATCATCATAGCCATTATGGTGCCTTGATTCGGTCTCTTCCCTATAATAAACACAAAGCATACAAAGAGATTTTGAGGATCTTTTTGCTTACCTCAAAAAAGAAAACCCCTTCATAAATGAAGACTTACTGAATTCTGAAGGATGTATACCTTCTAAGGGGCAGTTTTTAATAGAAAGCTTATATCTGAAGGAAATAAAGCCTCAACCTCTTGTATTGCATGTAACTGTTTGTACTTTGAACCTAAGAGCCTGATATCCAATGAAGTTTCTATTAGCTTCATTTTGAGCAGAGGATGATATCCCAACATTACAGATGCAGACACTGATTCAAACTGAATAGGTTTCCTCTTAGCCACTGACCTCTGTTGCCTGAGTTTGAGTTCAACGTAGAGCCTTTTGTGAAATGCATGCTGTTGGGCCGCACACTCTGTGCCAGACGGTGTATTAGTCTCCTCATAATTGTTAAATACTGTCTTTGTCCTAATGCTAGGATGCTATTACTATCGTCATCCTCACTTTACAGCCAAGAAAACCAACATACAGAGAGGTGCATCAACTTACCCCATGTGGCTAATAAGGGCAGCCCTCGGGTTCAATCCCATATCAGTGTGATTCCCAATCCAGGGTCCTTTCCATCGTACTTGCTGCCTTATTGATGTCCCTTTACCGATCCATGTCCTAACTCAACTTCTCTTCCTGCCTCCTCCTGCAGGCCCGTGACCAAGGCGTAGACTAAGAGGTGGAGTCATGCTTCACACGGCCATATCATGTTGGCAGCCATTCCTGGGTCTGGCTGTGGTGTTCATCTTCATGGGTTCCACCATTGGCTGCCCCGCTCGCTGTGAGTGCTCTGCTCAGAACAAATCCGTTAGCTGCCACAGAAGGCGGCTCATCGCCATCCCCGAGGGCATTCCCATCGAGACCAAAATCTTGGACCTCAGCAAGAACAGGCTGAAGAGTGTCAACCCTGAGGAGTTCATATCCTATCCTCTGCTGGAGGAGATAGATTTGAGTGACAACATCATCGCCAATGTGGAGCCAGGGGCTTTTAACAATCTCTTTAACCTTCGTTCCCTCCGCCTCAAAGGTAACCGCCTGAAACTGGTCCCCTTAGGGGTCTTCACGGGGCTATCCAACCTCACCAAGCTGGATATTAGTGAGAATAAGATTGTCATTTTACTGGACTACATGTTCCAGGACCTGCACAACCTGAAGTCTCTAGAGGTGGGGGACAATGATTTGGTTTATATATCACACAGGGCCTTCAGTGGGCTGCTGAGCCTGGAGCAGCTCACCCTGGAGAAATGCAACCTCACAGCTGTACCAACAGAAGCCCTTTCCCACCTCCGCAGCCTCATTAGCCTGCATCTGAAGCATCTCAGTATCAACACTATGCCCGTGTATGCCTTTAAAAGACTGTTCCACCTGAAACATCTAGAGATTGACTATTGGCCTTTACTGGATATAATGCCTGCCAATAGCCTCTATGGTCTCAACCTCACGTCCCTCTCGATCACCAATACCAACCTGTCCACGGTCCCCTTCCTTGCCTTTAAACACCTGGTATATCTGACCCACCTTAACCTCTCCTACAATCCCATCAGCACGATTGAAGCTGGCATGTTCTCGGACCTGATCCGCCTTCAGGAGCTTCATATAGTGGGGGCCCAGCTCCGCACCATTGAGCCTCACTCCTTCCAAGGGCTCCGCTTCCTTCGTGTGCTCAATGTGTCTCAGAACCTACTGGAAACTTTGGAAGAGAATGTCTTCTCCTCCCCTAGGGCTTTGGAGGTCCTGAGCATCAATAACAATCCACTAGCCTGTGACTGCCGTCTCCTCTGGATCCTGCAGCGGCACCCCACGCTGCAGTTCGGGGGCCAGCAGCCCATGTGTGCTGGCCCCGACACCATCCGTGAGAGATCATTCAAGGATTTCCACAGCACTGCCCTTTCTTTTTACTTTACCTGCAAAAAACCCAAAATCCGTGAAAAGAAGCTGCAGCATCTGCTAGTGGATGAAGGGCAGACGGTCCAGCTCGAATGCAGCGCTGACGGAGACCCTCAGCCTGTCATTTCCTGGGTGACACCGCGCAGGCGTTTTATCACCACCAAGTCCAATGGAAGGGCCACCGTGTTGGGCGATGGCACTCTGGAAATCCGCTTTGCCCAGGATCAAGACAGCGGGATGTATGTCTGCATCGCTAGCAATGCAGCGGGGAACGACACCTTCACGGCCTCTTTAACCGTGAAAGGCTTCACATCAGACCGCTTCCTTTATGCCAACAGGACCCCTATGTACATGACGGACGCCAACGACACCATGTCCAACGGCACCAATGCCAATACGTTTTCCCTGGACCTTAAAACAATACTGGTGTCTACAGCCATGGGCTGTTTCACATTCCTGGGAGTGGTTTTATTTTGTTTTCTCCTCCTTTTTGTGTGGAGCCGAGGGAAAGGCAAGCACAAAAACAGCATTGACCTCGAGTATGTGCCCCGAAAAAACAATGGTGCTGTTGTGGAAGGGGAGGTGGCTGGACCCAGGAGGTTCAACATGAAAATGATCTGAGGGTCTAGCGCTCACACTGTTGTTTCCGGGTCGGTGTTGGTTACCAGTGAGCTAGCTGGCACAGTCAATTACTAGGTGAAAAGGTGGCCTCGGGCAGCTGCCCCTGTGTCCAAGCAGGGTCCACGGAAGCAGGAGGACTTCGTCTGGAGACTCTCCACCTAGAGGCAGGCAGGCACATGTCAGAGCTCTTCACAGTGGGATACTAATTGTTTGCATTGCAAATATTGGCATTCTGGGGATCTCAGTAATGAACCTGAACCTTCGGCTCATGCTCATGGACAGTTACTCAACATTTTCTACCATGGCAAAAACAAAAGGAAAAAAAAAAAAAGGAACAACCTACAATGTAGGATTTACATATTAAAAAGACACATTTGTCTAAAACATACTCTACAGAAAAATTTGTATCTATGATTCTCATTTGTTAAAGCCTTGCATCATACCGTATTGTTGATTCAGCACCACAAAGAAATCAATATATTCTTTACTCTTTTTTTTTTGAAACATATATGCTGTATATGTTTTAAAGCAATATGAATGAGAGGTTGTGCTTTTAGTTACTCACCACTATAGATCCAAGTGTGATATCACCTTCCTTTCCATACAGATGACCCTGAGACTAGATCCCTGGAGTTATGGGCGGAGAGATGCGGGATGATGCGTTTGTCTGATGTAGGATGCCAAGAAATAGAGCCCAAGGCAAAACTGCTCAACTCTGTTAACTTCTGTTACTATAAATAAAGGCATGTGCCTAGTTTTGATACAGAATGGAATATTTTTTATACTTGTGATATCACCCTGGACCAGTTTACTGTAACAAAGCCCTTGGTTTCTCCGGAAGGTTGTATACCACTAGTTGTACCTGTAAAATGCAAGGTAGGTGTTCATGATGAAGATGAACCATTTAAACACAACTTGATTTTACTTTCATCAGTTACTACTAATGGGTTGACAGGAAGAGCACGTACTTGTTATCTATACTCATAGGGTAATATTTACCTTGTAGAGGAGATCAAGAATTCGGATATGCAAAAGCTCTGTGGATAAAAGGGAGCTCTTCTCAGATGCCAACACAAACCAGGGTGATCCAGGCATCACGTGATGTTAACGCAACTAAAGATCTCTTACAATGATAGCTGTCTGACGGCTGGATTGCTGCCAAAGGAAATATCCAGCTACCACTCTGATGTTTTCTATTCAAATATTTACTGTACATACAGTATTACCTTGAATGGGTAACTTCAGGGCTTTTGCCTGCTTCCTTTTAGCTTGAGAATTATCTTGTGTACACAAGAGGAATCTGTCTCATTTTTAAAGACGTGAGGAGGAAGAGGTGAATTAAAAAGCACTTAGTTTTTTCCTCTACTCTGTACAGGAAAAAACTAAGTTCAAGAGCCCTACCAATAGGTTAAATCGTGCAGATACTTTTACCCCTCTGACCCAAGGATCTCAGTCCAGTTCAGTTTGTATTAATGATTGTTACTGAAAGTTAAAACATTATAGCGTTTGTTTTTTAATGGCATCCTGCCCCTACCACCAGTGATCTGGTTCCAATGAGACATAATTCCATTTGGCTAAATATTCAGTGAATGCCTTTCAAGGCATATATTCATATGATCCAAGAAAGCACTGAATACAGAGTGCATTCATGAAATGTAATCTATTTAATCAGCAAAGGACAGATAGGAAATGGCTATACTTTGTACATTTTGAGAGGGACCTGAAAGTGAGCCCCCTTTTGGACAGTGAATAAGAAGTTTCTGAGGTTTGTTTCTGGACATATCCACATATCCTCCTGGGGGTTTGACTTTCAAAAAGCTGGCTTTTTTTTTTTTTTTTTTTGGTAGCATTTGAAATTTTGAGGAGCTTCAATAAAATTAAATTGACCCCAATAAAAAAGTGACAGGTCCAGAAATTGTTTTGCCGATTGGATAGTAGCACAGTTAAACCCCTTTCTCCCTTCATAAAGGGTGGAAATGAGACAGAAAGATTGAAGAATTGCCTGTTTAAGTCATTTTTCATTTGACTTTCCTAATGACTATCATAGATCTTTTAGAAATTCATTTTCCACTTTTGGAAATTACTTTATATTACATATCCAATAATACAAATCAAGACTTTTTTGCAATTTCTATTTCCTGTGTGCAGGTGGAATGGGGTCTTTCAAACTGGAAAGAAAAAGTGGAGAGCTAGTCTTCCACAACTTAACAGAAAATACTTCATCTTAATTTTGCAACATTGTAATTGCAACCCATTGTCCAACAACAAGACACACATTAAGCAATTAATAAAAGGGCCTTGTGATTGTAACTGCTATATTCTGTTAAAATAAAAGTGGACCAAAAACAGCTTAGTCAAATGAAATTGAATTAAAGTTAACCCATCCACGAAAAGATTAAGTGAAAAGATTTTGTGATTATTCTACTGGAAGAAGAGAGACTGTATTCTTTCAGGGGCTTCCATACTCTCATCTGTGGAACAACAGGTATTTAAGATATCAGAAAGCACTCTTCCAAAAAAGAGACTGGATAGACTACTAAATTGGGAAAATGCTGCATTCTTTAACCACCTCTTGACGTTCAAAATATACATGAGCCTACTAAATCCTCTGCAAGTCCTGTAAAAAACAATTCTGTTTAATATTGCTCACCTTATGGTTTCACTATTATTTATTTGAGCACGAAGCTCTTCCTTTTCCAATTTGACTGTTAACATCTTGAAAAACGAGTTCCGTCAAACCCAGTTTGATCAACAGTGAACTAAAGTAGTGCTCTTCCGAAGTAGTCCTAAACTCAGTGTTACCACTAAGAGTAAAATTGCTATTTGAAGTGGACTCCAATAGATAACAAAAAAATATATCACCTGCACATGTGATCTGATCATAAGAATGTATTGGCCAGGTATTTCTATGAGAATCTACTTTCCACCAGAAACATCACAGTAATGGATTTGTAGTTAATTGAAAGGCTACTTAATTTTCTCTATTTTCACTAGTGGTGCAGATTTTGGGTTCCTTTGTATATCTGTAAGGCCCGACCATGGGTTCCACTAACTAGCTCTAGGGCTTAGCATGGAGTTACACACAAGGAATTTTCCCTTATGGCTTTAAATTACCTCTTTGTTAGAGCAAAGTAGACCATGGTAGAGAGTAACAGCTCAGAGAGCACATGGGCCAAATTCTCTCCTAAGTAGACCTCTCTGAGTCAACCTCTTCCCAGAGGATTTGTCTTAAAGTGTCCCAAGAAGAAATACAGTTGTTTGGCTCACCACTAAGTTTTGGGTTGACCTGTTCAGTTGTGTGTGTTGATATCATTTTCAGATAAATGTTTATTTTCTCTAAGCATTAAATCTCTAGAAGAACAAATTCTCTGACTAAAGCCCTAATAGTCTGAGAGAATTGATCCATGTCCCTAAATATCTGAAATTCGTGTTACCATAGTAAGGTAATTCACGTCGGGCTTAATGTGTTCCTGATGAGGGATTTCTACTTGTCCAAATTCTCCTAGTACTCACTTTTTTTATACCTCATTTCATTTTCATTGCATTTATAGCTATGAGCTTTTCAAATAGTCTCAAAATCTGAAAATGTAAACCAAGAATTGCCAAGATTTACACATCCTAGTTCCTGATGACGTGGGTCAGATTTCCAGTTTTGCTCAAACTTCCAAGAAATTTTGCTTCTCACCAGCAACTCCCCAGTAGTATGAAGGCATTCAGGATTTGCTCTAGAGTCAAGGGTGGATTCTTTTTTCATCGTACTGTCAAATATTTTGCTCTCCTCAGTTCTCAGAGAAGCCCAGAAGTTATATAATCTTCTATGACTTTTTTTTAAAAGGATTATTTAAATCTCACCTGCACTGAAGCCTGACTTTTGTCACTTTCCATGACTCAAGTAGGAACAAATATATTTATATTTTAGAAAGTACAAAAGAGAGGATGTGATCTTGGAGAAGAAAAATTGAGTACAGCCCCATGTAAATTAACTTACTCTTCCAGGTTCTCCTTTCGTCTCTGGGTCAAGACATTTGTTTTAATTTCAGGGACTGTGCTCAGAAGCTGTTCAGCAACATGTAATATGTCTTGAGGCTTTCTAGGAAAGAAAAAAAAATACATCATTTTCAGTGTAGAAGGCTAAGACTTAACAAAAAGACATTATTGAGGATTTAAAGAAAGGTTAGGAGATACTTGGATCCATTTTAATTCTATTTCTTCTACTGCTAAAATTTATAGTTACTATCTTCTGAGAAAGAATCCTAAATTATCTTCTTTAAATTTAGTTTCTGCTTTATCCCTGTTTCCTACGTCCCAGTCACATTTATGTAGCTCATACGATCTATTTCAAACGGATTTTGTGGCATATGAACCTAGTAACTAAACCTTTGGGGTTGAAGCCAATCGTTCTACTTGGTACTTAGGTAAAGATACATCGTTCTTTATTACTAGGATTAGGTTCTAGCAACATTCCCCATTGGACTTGTACATCCTGTGCCTGGTTATTTCCATGGATTTTCCACCATTGGCTTTGGGAGCTTGTCCTTTCTGCTAAAATCCTTGGTACTTTCTGTTCCAGGAGTTTTAGAGTTACTTTGCCTTTGTGTGTGGGAAGCCTTGAAGAATGCAATATTATGATTTGTTGATTTCAGAATTACATGCATTGGTTAGGCACCAGAGGGTGCTTCCTGATATGTTGGCAAACACTTGATGAATCTCTGTTGCTGTCCCCTTAGCTCCTTCAAAAGCCATCCCTAAGAGAGCACTCTCTTTCTCCCTGTAGTGAAAGTATGGCGACAGGGAAAGGGCAGCTTCACGATTTAAGTCTCCAAGATCAAAATGACAGCTGATTTGCTACGATATTTACCTATGTCATGTAACAAAAACTGGGTCTCGGGGCCATAAAAGTCTAGATTTGCAAGGTTTAACCAAGTCAGCTATGGTTTAAATCAACAATGACAGGTTTTCAAACCTGAAATTGGTTCATCTGTTTTGGGAGCAGTAAATGTGGCTGTATTGCTCAAAAAAAAAAAAAAAAAGATAATGAAAACTGCTTGTGTTAGCTTTGCCTATAATAAAATGTTTGCAGCAAATATATATATCTATATCTATATATATGTATATATTATATATAGAAGATTAAGAGGTTTGTAAAAGGTTTATTTTTCTAAAACAGGCCTGGAGCTGATGTTCCTCTTTCAAAATATGGGAATCTGATCAAGACACACTTGCATGTGCCTCAGATGGCCCGTCTCAGTTGGCCAAGGTCTTTAATGCCACTTTTCCCTCCCCTCCCCCCCATCTCCCTGGAGAAGATCTGGAATGGGAAGGAGGAAGAGAGCGGGGACTATGCAGTCCCCAGAGACAGCCCACAGAGCGGAAAGCTTTGTATCCCCCACTTTCCCGCCTCCTTTCCTGAGACCACAATTGAAATGCTCCCTCATTCTCCAGCTCTGCCCTCCTCGGCAGTGTCATCTCCCTGCGGCTGTCACACCTCATCAATGAATGCTCTCTCCACGGATAAGTCTGCTTTCACTGGTACTCAGAAATTTTAGGGTAACTGTTAAACTGGAAATTGCTTATAAAAAAAAAAGCTCCAGCCTATCTCCCATAACACTTTAAAAGTTAAGACTTAACCATTCACATAATCACAAGCTGACAGCACTCTGCAGGTGGAGCGATTCTGATTTTTTTTCTCTCTTCTAGAAGCAGGTGGGTTGATATAATGCCAGCCCTAAATAGAAGCTTTATTTATAGCCTTAGCAGAATGAGAAAAGAGCTGGCATAATCAAGACGGTACTGCATATTTTAAGGAAGGCTTTACCTTTAATATGCAAGTAGCCATTAGAAGACAACAAAAATGCAAATTTCCATTCCATTAAAATTGGTTAACTGTATTACTAAAGTTCTAAAGATAACTGTCTATGCTGAAAATGGGTCAAAAATTTGGTGTACAGGACCAAAAAAAAAAAAAAAAAAAATCCAGAAATTTGATTGCCATGTTAACTTTCTTCATTTTGGTGCACACCTCCTATTCTAAATTGCTTTAATATCTTTAATCTCCACTACAATATAATCAGTACAGTCTATAATATCACATAATAATGATTAAGCAGGAGATTAACTCAAACTTGCAAAAAAAAAAAAAAACTTTCACGCTATTTATAAAAACTATATGTGTTTAGCAAGGCCTGACTCATATACAAACATATGTGATAGCAAGAGATGGGAACTGAGTCACAAACTTTATTTAGAGGCTGTTTGGAAGAAAACATACTCTTTTCCTCCCTAGTTATAAAATCAGGTGTATTACACACATGGGTTGCTTGATATGCAAGTCAATTGTCTTACGTTTTTTCCATACAGTTTGGAATGCCCAAATCATAATTTAAAAGCTATTGTTTATATATACATATATAAATATGTGGGAGAGGGTGGTTTGATTTTTTTAAGTGTTTAAAATATAACTGTTTTAAAGACTGATATGCTTGAGCAGGAGGGAACAAGAGAAAAAAAAAACAATGTGTGTCTGTGCTCTTCTTTGATTTTTTATCAAAATCTTATTCTGGGAACATCCCATGATTGGAAGTTAACTAACAATCTACAGAACTTATTTTTGTTTTGTTTTTAGATGCCTGATTGTTTTTGTTCTCAAAAAATTAGTGATGACAAAAGTATCTCAGTTTAGGTTTGTGTCTCATTGACTATTACTGATTCACTGTTGTGGGCATGTTTTTTTAACATGTAAAACCAGGTTAACTTATTTTATTAATATGTAAAATAAGTTAAGAAAACATGTTTTATTTACATATGTAAAGGGCTTAAGCATCTGACATCTCAGTTAAATCCACTGGGGTATTATTAAGAAATGAAATGTAATAAAAGGCGATTGGAGTCCTACATCAGAAGATACTTCCTTACTGAGAGAGGCAAGGTTCTATGAGCCTTAGGAACATGAAATTGCTTACATATCTTTAGCACTGTTACTAGATTGAATAATCTAATAATCTTCAGTCAGGGAAGAAGCCGATCCAGTGAAATCTGATTCTAATGCCAGAGTAGGCGGAGACCACTCAGAGCAGAAATCAGAAACCAAGCTATTAGGTTCTTTCTACACAAAATTACCAAGGGGCCATAGTTTGATCTGCTGGATATGCAAATCTAGGTAATATTAACCCACTATAAAGATAATCTATTTTAGTGAAGATAAATCCTGTATCACTTGAAAAATTACCCAAATTCATTTGACTTGGTTACATGAGCAAGTAATGGGCATGACTTCAGGCATGAAGAGTTCAGCCAGCCATACACATAACATCTAGTTTTTCTCAGTTACTTTTCACTCAGCTGACTATCAGTGATTCAAGACATCCTCTAAGAGAGGAAGGCACAACAAATTTTAAGAAAGATTGCTCGTCTTCAGGCAAATGGGTAACAAGGGGAAGAGAAGGCTGTCCAGCGTTAGAGTGAAAGAATTAAAAATGTAGAAACTGCATTTGTGCACTCTTTCTGCTGAACATGAAGGTGCTCTCTCTTCACTTTTGATCCTGAAGGGAATGGGCTTCAGGGAGCCGTGCTCAGGGAGCTATGATCCCATGATACCATCTTCCTGCCCTGTGGCTTGTTAGATGCCTTCCAGGGAAGAAGGAGGCACCAAGCCGATAGGAAGTCTTGATATAGGACAAGAAAGCCCGGGATTCACCTCTACGCAGCAGCAAACACTCGAACTCTGAGCCTGCTGGCTTCTTTAATTGCAAAATGAAGAGCTTGCCACCAGAGAGGGACTTCCTTCTCCCTGAAGATTCTCTAGTAATGCCAGAGCTGCTTGGGTAAGAGTCCATCTCTATGTGACTTTCATTTTATACTACTGAACTCACATGACTAAAATAGATGATCCATGAAGGGAGTTTCAAATGTGTTGAGTATACCCCTCTGCAGACAAATACATCACAAGTCGGCCTGGCCAGTAAACATACTGATCAGGGAGATGGTTCTAGTACTTCAGGACTTGTTTTTAACACTGGGAAGAAGGTAACATCACTAAGTCAGATTTTTTAATGAAAGCTAAATGTACTTTTAACTCAGCCTATCTTCGGGCTCTACTTAAAAAAGAGACTCTGGCCACGTCCTGCTTCGTAAATTTGGAAGCCCATCATACTTTGTTTCTGGGGTTCCCCCCCCCTTATTTTCTTCAGTTTTGAGCATACTGCGCCAGTGGGCTGTTAAATATTTTCAGTTCCTACCTACTCCTCTTAAGGCAGATAAGTTTATTATAGAACCTGATATTCTTTTCTTAATTACCTCACTGTCAGAACTAAAACCTAGGACATGAAGATTTGTTTATGTGGCATGAAGCCAAGTTAAGGAGGAAACCTCAGTGGAATTTCTAGAGGGAAATTCACCTAGAAATTCTGCCGGTGACTGGTGGAAAACACTGGCTTCTAGGGTTTGTCACTACAGCACTTCTCATCAACCCTTATAAACAACAAAATGCAAAAATTATAACCTTCTATAAAAAAATGTGGACTGAGAAGGAAATCCGCTGGTATAGCTATATAGGCATTGTTTCATTCAATAATACTCTGAACCAGGTAAGTCAGAATGTTGGGACATGTCAATAAATCTAAGTAGTATGTGTATTTTACTGCCAGATACATACACCTATAACTAAGAACCATCTAGAGAAATAACAGGCAGATGGAAAACATGTATCATATCTGAGGATTCTCACTGTTCTACTTGGCCTCTAATCAGGAAAGCTAAGAACAGAACTCAATCACTAAGGAGTCAGGGTCTGAGAGATGAAAATCCAAGCAGCGTCTCCATAAAAAACCAAACTACTCTTCTATAGGTTACATCTTTGCTTGGAAGACCCAAATCTTATATGTGATTGCAAAAGTGACATCTATATTGAATATAGTGACTAATTTTGTTCATTGTCACAGTCAGAAATAAATATATTTACCAGACTCCCCTCCTCCATTTCTGAGGCAGAGGTAGCATTTATATGAGCCTTTTCTAATTGCAGCCTCCACTGGTCATATTCTTCCTAAGCACAGAAGCTCAAGCATGCTAGCACCATAGTACAGAGGCAATTCACTGCATTTAATCTATTCCTTTAGCCCTGGGCTATTAGCTGGATGTACAAAAGACTAATAGATTACATCTGTTATATACATTCAGGGCTCTCATGAAAGTTAAACACTTCCTTAAACACAGATCCATACCATGACATCCAGAGTTTCTTAAGCCTCAATGTGTATCAAACATCCTCCTGGAAATGAATCCACGGAGCCCAGAACAAATGTGTGATGCCAAGTGACTACCCAATCAGCTCCACCATCTTGATTTATATGAGCTCTTCTATCTTAGCAACACCCGCAGGGTCGGTTACCTCTGCTTTAGTGGTCTCAAGATCCTTCCATGGCACTGAATCTGAAATCTGCTGATATTAATGCAGGGCTGGTTTCAATACATGGAAGCTCTTTATAATCCTGAGTCTTCTGGAGTAAAAAAAGAAAAAAAGAGTTTGCAGAAACAAAGTAACTGGTTAGTCAAGAGAAGAGTAGTTCATTGTTTTAGTTCAATGTATTTTAAGAATAGCATTTGATAGGAACTGGATAGCACAAGCTTTTCAAATGAATGGCAATGAGAAATTAGGTATATACAAGATAATTTCACTTCAAAGGAAAATGGATCGTGTTTATGTATGTATCACTGCCTCTAATATTGGTCTTCGTAGTTCAGGTTCCAAACCAATAAGTACACAAATTCTTTATTAAAAATTACCTTAAATGTCTGTATATTTATATCCTCTTAAATGCTGCCAGTATTAGCTCAAATACATGCCCACAGGAAATTCAGGAATCTGCTTAATTCTTTCCTTTTTATCCTTTATTAGAAATTGCAAATCAGATTTCTCCAGCTTCTGTTTTAAAATATGTAGAAATTTTAATTTTCCATTTATCCAAGCACAATCTCCTTTCATTCATTCATTCATTCATCCATCCATCTATCCATCCATTTAATCAGGCAACATCTACTGAGTATTCATTATGCTAGTAACTTAATAGCACATTGATGAATAAAGTCATTATCAAATTGTGGTCCAAACTTTATTCCTGCATTTCTCCACTTTAACTTCTTTGATGTCCAAGGTGATCACAACTTATTTCTCATTCTATCATCCAAATCATGTGGTTTAGAGATGGGCCTTAGTGTCCAACTAGCCAGGTACTAATCTGGCTTTAAGGACCTACCTGCTTTAATGATCCATTCTCAGGGAGTCAGAATAGTTAAGTACTAAAAAAACAAGGATCTGGGGTAAGAGTCCCCAGGGCTCTGTCACTGGATTCACATTTCTTTATGAACAAGCTACTTAACATCTCTGCATCCCCATCTCTCAAAAGGACCATAACACTACCTACCTCACAAGGGTGCTGTGAGGCTTACCATGAAAGCATGAGGGAATGGTACGTAGAATTGGGGGCCTATTACAAAGGTGCTACAGGATTTAGAGTTGGTTGGATAAAGTTATTGAGTATGAGCCCCTCTCCCCCGGGAGTCCCAGGTCTGCCAGGTTATATCAACTCCCTTTACAACTAGAATCTAAAATGGCATTGACCATCAATTGGCTTGGTTGATCTTTAATACAACCTCTACAAGATTTATCACAAACCCCACTCTCTTTGAGAGATGTTGCCTTGGGAAAATTTTAACATGTTAACAAAGGATAATAAAATGATTCACTTCCAGGTGCTGGGGGTGGGGGAACAGTTATTATTTCAATATGATTCAAGAGTTTGAATGGATATATTCAAGGGGATGCATTTTATTGGAGAAATTTATTGCCTAGGGCTTTCTGTTGTTTTAGTCTGACTCCCCAGCTTTCTGTACCATTGTTTAAACATACATCTCCTTTTCCCTTTCAGTGGAAGGGAAGCTATAATCCTCGTTTCATGATGATTCTTTTAATGAAGTCTGTTTTGCTCAAAGGACAAATTCTTTTCAACAACTATTGTAATTATTTTCTTAGAGGGCCATTTTTAATTGCCATATTGTTTAGCTAAGCCCTATTGTCCTGGTGTCCTTCATAACTGTCAGTTGCTTTAAAATAAAGGGGTGGGGGGGAGCTGATAAGCACATTGTTGTAATTTATTTGTATGTTTGAATTGTCTTATCAGAAAACAAGGTTATGAATTTCATCTGTTGAGACACAAAAATAAAATAATTTCCTAAAAAAATTGTATTTGGTTTTTGAATATTCTAAAGTAACATTTATTCTTCATCTTTTAATGTTTCATTAATAGTGTTTTGTTACTAATCATATTATAATGAAGCTTAGCCTTCTATATTCATCAGTATCGCTCAATTCTTTTTTTATATATAGTTGGGAAAGAATCAAATAAAATTGTTCAAGATTTAGAATTGAAAGAAATCAAGAAGAGCCCACTCTCAGGGATCTGCAATTCAAGGCTGACCGTGGAATTACCCAAGACAAACAGGTATGAAGAAAGAGCTTTCAAGCTATATAGTAATATCACCTCTTTTTTTTTCCCAGTGCAAAATGTTACTCCAAGTAATGGAAAATGACCAGGAGATATTATTTTTATCAGTCAGGAAACTTTAAAAAATGAGGTGAAAATAACTGAGCTTGATTTTTAAAAAAAATCTCTGGGCCAAGATTCTGCCATAATAATTTAGAGTAACTCTGCCCCCTCTGACCCGCCCCGCCCCCGCCCCCCCACCCCACCCCACCCCAGGCAAAATCCAAAAACCACATTGGTATCTGAGCTTGGGTTGCCACAACAAAATACCATAGATTGGGCGGTTTAAACAACAAATTTCTTTCTCACAGTTCTGGAAGCTGGGAAGTCCAAGATCAAGGTGTTGGCAGGGTCAGTATGGTAGAGCTCTCTCCCTGGGTTGCAACGGCTACTTTCTCACTGTGTCCTCGTGTAACCTGCCTTTCCTTGGTGCATGAACATGGAGAGAGGGAGATAGCTTCTTCTCTCCCTCTTTTCATAAGGCCCACCAATCCTATCAGATTAGGGCCCCACCCTTGTGACCTCAATGAACCTTAATTTCCTCCTGGAAGTCCTACCTCCAAATACAAACACATTGTGGGTTAGGGCTTCAACATATGAATTTGGGGAGGGGGGGGCGACACAAATCAGTCCACAGAAATTGGTTTCTGCACACATATCAAAATGCTACATCGCCCTTCTTGATCATGAGCATGAGAGATGGTATATAATATTAGGAAGGCAAATTAGGAAAGTTGATACAAACAAGCCAAGATGCATTGAAAAAGGATTTCAACAACTAGCAAAGATTCCTCTCCTTGTTTCACTTCCTTTACTACTCACTCTTCGACTCTTCAAGACTCTGGCCTAGTTGTTATTTTCTGCAATTACGTATGATGTTTCATTCTGCGGCACCCAAGTTTTTAAAGAGCTTCTGTGTCTTCTGATTTCTCACAACACCCCCAGAGTTCTATTACCATTTGTCAAAAACCTTAACCTCTTAAATTTCTTTCTTATTCAATACCATTAGTTAACTTCTTTCTGGAATACCCACTCCTTGTCTGATGCTCCTTTCAAACCCTTCAAGTTCTATTTTGACTGTGACCCCCTCTCCATCTACTAGAAAAAGCCTTATATAGATTTCATGTCGAGTAAAAAGACAGGACAATATTCTCCTCGTGATCCAAAATTTACTCAAACTCCGGGTCACCTGTACCAATTTCCGGATAAGATTGGCTGACCCATGGGAGCCAAGTTATGGGCTATTTGCTTGTTCTCCATGGTTATTTTAGTGTGGAAAAGGTAATCGAAGTGCTCTTGTCTGAACAAGCAGAACAGCACTTGCTGTGACCATTTGCTTAACCTGAAGAGTCCTGGTGAATAAAATGTAGAAACGCCAACTGTGTGTTTGAAGAAGAGAAGTTCCCAAACTAAAAGCTGCTCAGATGCCCACTTGTCCTCCCGTGGCTGTGTCTGTTGGGTTTGCAGATATTAAGAAGCAAGGTGCCAGGCTCAGGGTGATAAGCCAACATCTGTCCAATATACTCATGCTCGCTGATGCTCCCAGTGAACCAAAACGCTGTGTCCAAGGCCAGGCTGCATGGACTTTGTCCCCTACTGGAATAAAAAATTTCCAGAAATCGGAAAGATGTCAGGGGAAAAGAGTAAAATCCTCCTGTGAAACAATTTTACTTTCTCAAAGATTAGACTTGTGCTTACTAGGCTAGACACCCTCACAGGAAACACAGTGCCCTTTGCCTCTTGTGAGCACTAAAGGGGTCAAGGCCGTGGTGGTTTCTTAGCCCCTCCCATTCTATTTGTGTTCATCTAACCATTAGTTAGCGAGCCTCCTCAAACGTCACTCTTTCAAAGGTCCAGCACGAGACATAGGACACCAAGGTAATTCACAAGGGGTCATTTGGTTTTTCCTAATTATAAAGTAATATATACTTGCTCACTGTAGAAAAGTGGGAAAATAAAGAGGTTGGAGAAAAATCTTATATTCCCATCTTTCAAAAGCACGGCTATTATCATAGTATCATTCCTTTTGATCTTTTCCCAAGTGATGAGCTAGGTTTGAAAATAGCAATTTAACATGTTTCATTGCTACCACCATAACTCCCTTCTGCTCCTCCACCTCCTTCCTTCTCTTCTTCCTGCTACTTCTCTCCATTATGTATTTCAGGGCCTCTTGTGATGTGGCAACAGAACAGCTCCCAAAGCAGAAACAACCTGCCTATTTGCTCAGTCAGGACCTCAGGAAAGGGTTCTGAGAAAATCCTCAGTAGTGATCATGATGGGAGCTGAATCTTCAAAGGTTCATTTTCTTAAAGAAAGTTACTCCCAGCCCAGTCTATACGATCCTCTGAGAAATTTGCAGAGCCAAAAACGAGAGGCAATACTGGATATCAATTACACCCACCTGGTGCCCACCACCTACCTGGAACATGACAAAAATAAGCTCATACATCCTCCCCAAAGTCCTAGAGGCCGGACCTCTCTTTCTTGTTTCATAGGATTTTCACCTGATGCCAATTCCAAAATCCATCTTCTTTCTGCTCTGCCATGCTGCCCCCAACCCTGAAATTCTCTTAAGTAGAACAAAATTTTAGTCATTTCACAAGGAGCCCTCTGATGATCGTTGTGGCCGTACACATGACATTCAGCTTCCCCAACTCTCTTTGCTTTCAACTGAGATTTGTTTCCTTTCACTGCTGCACCCCTCACCCCCTGCAGCCACCCTGGATTGGATCCCTTTTTCATTCCCCTGATGTTCTTTGCAACAACATCCATCCAGGTGAACTCTCTTCCTACTAATGCGGATCTAACGAGAGATGCTCTGAAAGTGCTATTGTAATTTGGAATTAATTGCAATGATAGTACAGATGCGGCTGGAAATTCTTTGCTGCCTGCTTCTAAAAGCTTGACTGTCTTAACGGGCAAAGGATCATTTTGGTTCCTCTGAAGTTACCATCCCGCGTTAGTGATCACAGCCACCACAGGGAAAAATATTGTTGCTCCTCACCTTCAAACATCTTCTGCCCTCATGTTAATAAAGCCTCTTTTGGGAAGTTGGTTATGTAACCCAAAGAAAAGAAAAGAATAGAAAAGGAAAAAGAAATAAAAAGTAAGTTGTGCCACCCACTGGTGGAGGAAACCCATCTGCTTTTTATAGGAAATCATCTTTGTCTGTTCTACAGAACTTCAATTTTTTTAATGGAAGGAAGATATATCTTAGGGTAAATGAAATACTGAGGCGTGCTGGCCTCATTTGGGAACACTGGGTGTTGTGTAAGGCTGGAAACTTCTGCTAATTGGGGAAGGAGAGAGAGGTTAATGATGCAGATGGACACTTTGTGGCAACTCTGACCCACACGTCACAACCATCTCCCCCAGGAGGATGAAAACCATCTTTCAAGTACCAGGAAGGATCATTAACAGTGAGTGGTTGCCTACTAGTGTTGAATGAAGCAAGGTAAGCCTGCCGCTGGAAATTCATCTCATTCAGGGACAGATAAGCAGAATGACAGAGGGATTCCAACACAGAAACCTTAATATATTATTTAGGTTTCCAATTAAACACCTGCATGTTAACCAGGGACAAGGCCGACTGCCCGCGTGTGCTTCTGCAATCTTTGCAATGCAACCCGGACTATTTGCTGTCAGAGTTATTGCATGCATAGTATTCTTCGCAAAGTCCTTATATCGTCACATGTTCAGAGAAGGGACTCCACCCTCTTGAACGCTTTCAGTGAGATGAGGAACAAGGAAGCTGCTATCTGGTCTCTTGGTAAATCATTCACTCAGGTAGTTACTGAGAACCTACTCTCTGGCAGCTATGACAGGAGTCTCTGCATTACAGGCGGCCCCTGGAAAAGGAGATAACCGGTCAGGGCCTGTTCTGGAGCTACCAGTCTGTCTGGGAGTCTTTCAGCAGGCTGGCTTTTAGTCCTGCCTTTGTCCACCTTGTCAGGTGGAAAACAACGTGTATCAGCTCTTCATGGGAAGCTGGGCCAGTGACCCAGGGAGGGGACGACCTCAGCAAAAACTGCTACAGGCCACAGGTTCAAGTTCACTTTCAAGGAGCTGCTTTCCTGGGCAAAAAAAAAAGGCTCCTGAGACTGGACTATCCCAAAATGAAAAGCCCTGGGATCAGGCTAATGCACACACTTCCCATTTTAGAAATATCTTTAAGAAAAAAAATAAATAAAGTGATATGTGAAAGTCTCTTCTCTGTCCCAGGGAAATTCTTACAAAGGTGGTGAAGGACTGTTGGAAGTCAGCAGCCCCATGGTAGAGAGATAGCCTGCTAGGGAGTTTGGCATACAGTAGGTGCTCAGTAAATGCATGTCACATAAATGGGTACATAGCCCAAAAAGACAGGACACATCATGCAGAAGCATATTCACAGACAAGGAGTAGGAGCTTACCTGCATGAAGCTTTTTAACAAATCATTCACTTCTTATGGGGGTTATAGGTGTGTATTTTTAATTACACAAATAACAAATGCCCATTTTAGGACCATTAAAAAACAGACAATAGAAAACTTAAAATTTCCAGTAACTCAAACTGAGATAATCCACTATTAACATTTATGTGGTTAAATCAACATAAGCCTAAACCAATTTTTCTATATAGTACATATGGATTTTTAATGGGCGTCTCTTGTTTTATATACTTCTTTTTCACTTAGCATTTAAATTTTACCTTTACTTTTTTTTAAGATTTTATTTATTGGGGCACCTGGGTGGCTCAGTTGGTTGGGTGACTGCCTTTGGCTCAGGTCATGATGCTGGAGTCCCAGGATCCAGTCCCGCATCCGGCTCGCTGCTCAGCAGGGAGTCTGCTTCTCCCTCTAACCCTCCCCCCCTCGTGTGCTCTCTCTCTCTCTCTCGTTCTTAAAGATTTTATTTATTTATTTGAGAACGAGAGAGAGAGAGAGCATGACCAGAGGGGGGAGGCAGAGGGAGAGGGAGAAGCAGACTCCCCACCCAGCAGGGAGCCCCATGTGGAGCTCCATCCCAGGACCCTGAGATCATGACCTGAGCCAAGGAAGACATTTAACCGACTGAGCCACCCAGGTGCTTCACTTAGCATTTTATTGTGACTCTCTTCCCATCATAAATGGCTGCACACTGTCTAATTTTACTATAATTCATCAGCAGGTATAAATACCTGTTGTAGGGTATTTAGGTCACTTCCAATTTTTTTCCTATTACAAATGACTGTATTAGAGGTTTTTGGAGATAAGTATTTACTCATGTTCATTATTTCTTTATGCTAATTTATCTGGAGTAGAATCACTGAGCCAAAAATTAATGCAACTTTCTGAGGTTTTTGATAGGCACTGATACCAGAGAGGGGCTGATTTAGGGTTTGAACAGTAAGGTAGAAGAGGACTCTTTTCCCTGAAACCTCATGAAATGCTCCAGGTTTTGATGAAAGCATCTATAACAAAGATTGTCACTCTGTCCTTTTCTATCAAATACACTTAGATTCCACCCGACCCTACATCGTTGTACAATACTACCAGACTCTTTGTTTACAATATTTTTTATTGTCCTGTGTAATTTCCTCTCAAGTTTTTGCATTAGGAGGCATGCCCAATAGTTTCTTTCAAGTGTAGTGTGGTAACTGGTTAAATCCAAATACCAGTATTCATTTGACTGTAGGCAAGAAGATTCACTCATTCATTTATTCAGTAATCACATAGTAAATAATTTTAATGTACCAGGCACTCTTCAGACTGGTGCTATAAAAACCCTGAACCAGACAGATAAAACCTCTAACCACAAGGAGCTTGAATGTGTTCTAACTCAGGTAGTCAGAGAAGTCCCTTCTGAGGAGACACGTGGGTGAATGGACTGATCAAACTGTGCTTACGTCTGAGGTAAGTGACTGTCGGAGAAAAGGAAGAGCATGTGCAAAGGTCATGATCAGTAAATGAGTTGGACATGCTCCGAGAACAAAGAAATGCCAGTATGATGAGAGCAAAGTAGAAAAGACAGGGTAAAAAATTGAGATTGCAGAAGGGGCCAAATCAAGTAGGGCCTGGTAGACCATTTAGAGGACTTCGAATTTTCTTTTAAATGATGGGAAGCATTTGAAGGTTTTACAAAGGGGTGCAACATGATCCAGCTTACATTTTCCAAATCTCATTTGGACCACTGAGTGGAGAATAAGTTGCAGGCCAATAGTGAGAGGAGGTAGACAAGTTGAACAGCTCTTGTGATGGTATCGGCAACCGGGGAATTTCAAGCTCCTGAATCCTGTTTTGGAAGGAAGCAAGAAACTAAGAAGTGATATGAATATTCATACTCAAAAGCAGAATCCAATCATCTATTGCCTGGCACAGCAACTCAAATGAAAAGCCTTGGGATGCCTGGTCATCTCTGTATTACCACTTCTACTTCTCCCAGATTGGTTTCCACGTGAAGATGTCCACAGAGCAACTTCTGAGGATCGCTAATGCACAAGAACCCTGCAAGCACAGATGACACACCCTCCAGCAGTGTGAAGCCCCAACCTTCACAAAAAGCCTACATCAATGTAGCCTCCTAAAGAAGTCAAATAACCAGGTGGGACTACCAGAAAATTCTGAGCTGCTCTTTCCCCCGACCCTCGGCCTGTCTCACTAATGACCAAGCTGAGCTCTGGAGTAAGACCTGAATTGAAAGCAAAGTATTACAAATATGAGTCTAGTTACTGAGCTATTTATAATCGAACGCCTATTAGGAAATATTAACAAAGAGCTAAATTAAAAACTTGTTTCCATTTCTAGAAACCTGCTCACTGAATATTATTTAAGCTTTTGATGGAGTAAAAGTGGGATTAACTTAATCATCTTAAGGATCATTGGATTTTTGAAGTACGTCAAAACAGGACTCAGTACTTTTCATTTAAAATCACACACAAAATTAAAAGGACTTCTGAATCCACAAGGACATACACTCAGTGCAAGTCATGGGAAAACCACAGTGTCTTGTTCTCTGTATGTACATCTTTTTAAGTTTCTCCTTTTAATTCCCTCTGACATGAATGTGTAATGCTGAGAATCTATGCTAATGAAGAATGTGTCCACAAGATGTATAATGCATGCCTTTTAATTAGTTCTGCTGCTATAATTGATTAACATTGTGTGTGTGCAGTACTATTACAAAGAACGAGCAGTGAAACACTGTATGCATCTAGTCCCTGTGAGGAAAAAAAAAAAAAAAGCACTGAACACCGCCATTGCAGAACATCTGCACCGCCAAAGCGATCGTCCGAACTCCTATTGAAAGTCTGGTGGGAGGCGCTTGAAGCAGCCTGGCAAGAAGCAGCAGAAATAAAAGACAAAATGAAAGGGTGAAAGGCCCAGAGGAATGAATATGGGAAACGTTAAAGGGGGAGGGAAAGAGATCAAGATGAATATGAAGAGTCTGAAAACAGCCCTAACTCCATAAGGCATCTGGGGCAGATGGAGGAGATAGAAGTCAAAGCAGAGAAAGGAGAGAATACAAATGGTGGGCACATCTGTGTGTATAGACAGCTGCATGCATTCAGGGACGCACGTGCGGGGACAGGCATGTATGTAATCGTATGTAGGATAACAACGGCAGAAACCAACTGTGGGAATGCAAGGCTCCAGCACCAGCACAGAGCCTGCTGATTCAGTGACTTCACCCCAGGGCCCGACCCCCTGAGGGAGCACCCCTAGCAATCATGTACTTCCCCTCCCCTGCCCAACGTGAGCGCAAGGACCCCTGGCCCCCCAGCCTCTCACAGAGTGTGTACTATGTATGAACCCTGTGCTCAGTGCCTGGGAGACATGCTCAAGAAGGCAAATCTCCTTACCTCGAGTTGCTTACAGTCCAGTGGGGGAGAGTATAAGCACACAGGGAGTTAGGATGCTAGGACCGGAGAACAGGAGCACAGATTAAATACACACAGCTGACACAAGGCTTGGGCAATTCTAGGAAGGATTTCTGGCCTAAGATTTTTTAAGATTTTATTTATCTGAGAGAGCAAGGTGGGGGGGGGGTTGGATTTGAGAGAACGAGTCAGGAGAGGGGCAGAGGGAGAAGCAGACTCCCTGCAGAGCATGGGACCTGGATCATGACCTGAGCCAAAGGCAAACGCTTAACCAACAGAGTCACCCAGGCGCCCTGGCCTCGGAGATTTCGATCCCAAGACAGTCATATGAAAAGGGGGTAGCAAAAAGGATGTTCCAGGCTAAGGGACCATTCTGGGCAAAGAACATGAGAAACAAACGGTTGGGCTTTTAAAGATATGTGAGTATCCAAGAGAATGGGGAGGGAGGCAGCTGGCTGGGAGATGCCAAGTGGCAAGGTCGTCGGGCACAAGCCAGATCCTGAAGACCTCTCTTGGGGGGAGCTGGTTTAAGCAAAGTTTAGCAAGTTTACTCCAAGATTTTCACAGACCAGGGGTGCCTGGTTGGCTCAGTCGTTCAGCGTCTGCCTTCGGCTCAGGTCATGATCCCAGGGTCCTGGGATCGAGCCCCGCATCGGGCTCCCTGCTCCACGGGAAGCCTGCTTTTCCCTCTCCCACTCCCCCTTGTGTTCCCTCTCTCGCTGTGTCTCTCTCTGTCAAATAAATAAATAAAATCTTTAAAAAAAAAAAAAAAAGATATTCACAGACCATGCAGCACACTCAAGTACATTGTGAATTTCCCAGTGAGAGAGATAGTAGGCAGAACTCCTTAAGGTTTTCCCCCCATTTTTTTAAGCACAATATGTATTCACATCTTAAGTATTCAACATAAGACCTGCTAGACACAGTCTGAGAATCACAAACCTAGACACACATTTGAACTTAGCTCTGGATCCTCCGTAACCTACCCCTCAGCCTACCTGTTCAGATGCCTGACAGTCCTGTTTCCTTTTTTACTTTTAGGATCATCTCACTCTTCCATCCTCTCTAACAGCAATTTCAAAACTCCTCTCAAATCTCCCATCCTCTCCCCATTTGTCTTCACTCTTAGCAGATAACCTCCACTTGAAGAAATTAGAAGCCACCAAATGGGAACTCCTCGGTTTCCCGATACCAAACTCCCATCACTCCCACATCTAAGGCACCTGTCTTGTCACAATAGAGGAGCTGTCCAGCCCCTCCTTATTTAAATCCCATCCTTCCATGGTTTCAAATTACACTATCAAATGCCCTTTCTCACAAATGTCTCCCGTTAAGACAACACCACTATCCAGTAACCCACATCCACCCCCATCGGCAACTAATCTCCTTCTTCCTCTTCCTCCTCACAGAATTCCTCAAATAAATTGTTGCAATCTCTTTGTCTCTATTTCCTCACGTCCCACTCTTTCTTCCACCTGCATCTATCCAGCAAAACAGCTCTTGCTGAGGATCACCAGTGCCCCCCGATGCTAAATCCAAGGGACATTTTTCAGTACGCATCTTCCTTTACTTCTCTCGCTGGCATTTCACACTGTTGACCACACCCATCACTTAAAACACTTCTGTCCCTTGGCCTCCACGACAGAAGTCTCTCCAACTTGTCTATGATCTCTTTATCAGCCTCCTTTCCAGGTTTATCCTCCTCCATTTCACTATCAAGTCTTCAAGCCTCAAAGGTCCCAAACTTAGCCCTTTGGTCCTCTCTCTATTCTCCGTCTTTGGATAACTGTGTCTATTTTCATGTTGTCAATTATATTCTAAAAATCCCATGAATTCCAGAGAATTCTTGAACTTCAGAGTATTCCAGAGAACACTCATCCCAGTCTTTGTTGCCACCAATTTCATTTACAATGTGCTCTCCCTTCCATAGTAACAATGAACATTTTATAGAGCAAATTTGATGATTTCAAACCTTTTCCCCTTCTGTGTGCACATGCGCATACACCAAGAACATTTTTTTATCGCTCCCTATCATTCTTAGGATAAATGCCAAAAATATGTAACATGATTTTTAAGACTCTGAATGCTCTGGCCCTTGCCTCTATCTCATTTCTTACTTCTCTTTTGTTCAATCTCTGTGCTTCACTCTATTATCCACTTAGAGATTTCTCAAATACACCCTTTCTCTCACCACAAGTTTTTTGCATATTCTATTCCCTCTGCCTAAAACACTCTTGCCCCTTCCTCCCTTCATCTGGCAAATGTCTTCCCATGGCTTAACTCTCAGTTGTAAATTTTTATTTTTTTTTTAAATTTTATTTTATTTTATTATGTTATATTAGTCACCATACAGTACATTAGTTTTTGATGTAGTGTTCCATGATTCATTGTTTTCATATAACACCCAGTGCTCCATGCAGTACGTGCCCTCTTTAATACCCATCACCAGGCTAACCCATCCCCCCCATACCCTCCCCTCTAGAACCCTCAGTTTTTTTTTTTAATTTTTTTATTGTTATGTTAATCCCCATACATTACATCATTAGTTTTAGATTTAGTGTTCCATGATTCATTGTTTGTGCATAACACCCAGTGCTCCATGCAGAACGTGCCCTCCTCAATACCCATCACCAGGCTAACCCATCCTCCCAACCCCCTCCCCTCTAGAACCCTCAGTTTGTTTTTCAGAGTCCATCGTCTCTCATGGTTCTTCTCCCCCTCCGATTTCCCCCCCTTCATTCTTCCCCTCCTGCTACATTCTTCTTCTTCTTTTTTTCTTTCTTAACATATATTGCATTATTTGTTTCAGAGGTACAGATCTGAGATTCAACAGTCTTGCACAATTCACAGCGCTTACCAGAACACATACCCTCCCCAGTGTCCATCACCCAGTCACCCCATCCCTCCCACCCCACCCCCCACTCCAGCAACCCTCAGTTTGTTTCCTGAGATTAAGAATTCCTCATATCAGAGAGGTCATATGATACATGTCTTTCTCTGTTTGACTTATTTCGCTCAGCATAATACCCTCCAGTTCCATCCACGTCATTGCAAATGGCAAGATCTTATTCCTTTTGATGGCTGCATAATATTCCATTGTATATATATACCACATCTTCTTTATCCATTCATCTGTTGATGGACATCTTGACTCTTTCCACAGTTTGGCTATTGTGGACATTGCTGCTATAAACATCGGGGTGCACGTAGCCTTTCGGGTCCCTACTTTTGTATCTTTGGGGTAAATACCCAGTAGTGCAATTGCTGGATCATATGGTAGCTCTATTTTCAACTTTTTGAGGAACCTCCATACTGTTTTCCAGAGTGGCTGCACCAGCTTGCATTCCCACCAACAGTGTAGGAGGGTAGAACCCTCAGTTTGTTTCTCAGAGTCCATAGTCTCTCATGGTTCATCTCCCCCTTCGATTCCCCCCCCTTCATTTTTCCCTTTCTTCTCCTAATGTCCTCCATGCTATTCCTTATGTTCCACAAATAAGTGAAACCATATGATAATTGACTTTCTCTGCTTGACTTATTTCACTTAGCATAATCTCCTCCAGTCCTAGCCATGTTGATGTAAAAGTTGGGTATTCATCTTTTCTGATGGCTGAGTAATATTCCATTGTATATATGGACCACATCTTCTTTATCCATTCATCTGTTGAAGGGCATCTCGGCTCTTTCCACAGTTTGGCTAATGCGGACATTGCTGCTATGAACATTGGGGTGCGTATGGCCCTTCTTTTCACTACATCTGTGTCTTTGGGGTAAATACCCAGGAGTGCAATTGCTGGGTCATAGGGTAGCTCTATTTTTAAATTTTTGAGGAACCGCGACACTGTTTTCCAAAGTGGCTGTACCAACTTGCATTCCCACCAACAGTGTAAGAGGGTTCCCCTTTCTCCACAACCGCTCCAACATCTGTCGTTTCTTGCCTTGTCCATTTTTGCCATTCTAACTGGTGTAAGGTGGTATCTCAATGTGGTTTTGATTTGAATTTCCCTGATGGCTAATGATGATGAACATTTTTTCATGTGTCTGTTAGCCATTTGTATGTCTTCTTTCGATAACTGTCTGTTCATGTCTTCTGCCCATTTTTTGACTTGATTATTTGTTTTTTGGGTGCTGAGTTTGAGAAGTTCTTTATAGATCTTGGATATCAGCCCTTTGTCTGGAGTGTCATTTACAAATATCTTCTCCCATTCTGTGGGTTGCCTCTTTGTTTTGTTGACTGTTTCCTTTGCTGTGCAGAAGCTCTTTATCTTGATGAAGTCCCAAAAGTTCATTTTTGCTTCTGTTTCACTTGCCTTTGGAGATGTATCTTGAAAGAAGTTGCTGTGGCCGATGTCAAAGAGGTTACTGCCTATGTTCTCCTCTAGGATTTTGATGGATTCCTGTCTCACATTGAGGTCTTTCATCCATTTTGAGTTTATCTTTGTGTATGGTGTTAGAGAATGGTCGAGTTTCATTCTTCTGTATATAGCTGTCCAATTTTCCCAGCAGTTGTAGATTCTTTAGATGAATCTTTTATGACACCTAGGCTCTCCATCCTAAACCCTGTGTAAAGCCAGAGATCTTATTGTGTACCTCATCATCTAAAAGTAGCTGATATTGAAGGATATTAAAATAGATCACTGAATGTAGATATAGTCTTAGCTGGGAGAAATATTTTCTAAAGTTAGTGATGTCTTGTAACATATGTATATACCTGAACTAATGGCCAAGACAGCGTGTCTTTTACCCACAACCAAAGTAACACATCTGAGAACCAAACAGTAAAAGTGTGGATGGTACCTCTTGATGATACACTTAATGGTCCACATTCAAAATGTTTACAGCTAGACCCATGCTCAGCCCTCCACAAGTCACAGGTTTAACACCTATGGAAGGGACATTTCTATGGGGGCATAGAAAATACTGCCATTAAATGAAAGCTGAGTCTCAGTATAGACATTTGGAAACTATATGTCTTATGCATAAAAGGTCATGAGGTTGGCTGGGGTGACAAACACTAACAATTATAGCAATTATTGTTGTTGCTACACAATGAGGGCCACAAGGATTTTGAGGCCAGAGGATACCCTAAACCATCTCCTCTATCACTCTGCTAATGTTAAGGGGAGACTCTCTCAAACTACACCTAAGTAGGACCACCACAAACTTTGTCTTTCAGAAATAATATTTAGATTACCCTAGTAGGCAAGGAACCTTAACTATCTGAAATACTAGATAGAGAAAAGGAGAATGTGGAAGGGTTAATAATGCAAAATAAAAACAGCTAACAGCAGTTGTGGTCTCATGACTCACTCCAGAAACTAGGTGGTGCATTTAGTTATGTGTTGTTGCATATGTCTCTTCTCTCTTCCTTTCCCTTACTACTTACATCAGAAATATGGGCGGTCGTTATCTTTCCCATTTAGTCCATAAGTTGCCCAATATGGAGGTGGATTCATAACAGAACAAAATGGGAAAGAGACATACACAGAAATCCTGGATGTAAAGAATACAGATACCCTCTTACTTCTGCATGAGCTTTGGAGATGGACACCTCTGGCTCTTACTCATTTACTCATTGATTCAGTGACATACACGTAAAATAAATACAAACCTATCTGTGGCAGTTCACAAAGTGCTATGTCAGGAAAGGGGGTTTTCAAGTTTGATTCTTAAGATCTCTTCAACAAGTTACAGCAACACTTTGTACTCCCTAGGGTATGGCAACTCTATATTTACTGTGCCCTTGCATAAGCAAGGACAAGAACTTCAGCAGCACATAATTACATTTCCTGTCTCTTAAATCACAACCATCTTTATATGAGTGTCATACACTCTGTTTCAATCCTTGCATGTTTTATAGTTTGTGATTATTTTGGTAAAGGAGGGTAGGCTAGTAAGCCCATGATAAATTCCAGCATAATTTCCTGCATTTTTTAATGGACAGCAGAATCTGAACAGCAGATGAAGGCACATGAGGGACCAATTCATATTTCCCTGGACACACTGTTATGCTCGCCATGGGCACAGAGAAAATGCCATTTGGGTTACAAGATTTTCTGCATGAAAGTTTCATCCTTGCAATCCAAATGTGGGTGGTTTTATTGCTGTTCCATCTGAAATTCTGAGGTTCCAAAGGGAAAAACATACATCCTGGTGGACGGATTCCAGTGTCTCTACATTTCCCAAAGAAGCTAGACATTGGAGCTTAGGAAAAAAAATGCCTTTGTAAGCACATTTTTTTTGTAAACCTTTGTTAACCAAAGAAAAATGAGAAACTTTTATTCTGACTCAGGCCAAAGAGTTACTCAAAAATGTCTGGGGACAAAAATCAATGGCATGCATTTATTGAGCACCTGTTATCAACCAGATAACACCCTGGGAATTTATCTCCAAAATATAACAAAACCAAAGAGCTACACATTTGAAAATGTTAATTCTACATTGTGGCAAGAAGCTGAAAACAATCTTTATGCCCGACAGTAAGAAAATGGCACAGTAATGATGGCCTATTAACAAACTAGAAAATTATGCAACCAACAAAAATAATAATTTGAAGATTATATAGATATATGGAGTTATTCATGGTGATATAGGAGAGTGGGAAAAGTAGAATTCAGAACGCTACATGCAATGAAAATCTGCAATGAAATCAGCAACCAAAGAAAGGTAATACCATTAAGGAAAATAAAAAATAGTTCTTGGCAGGGTTAGTGAAATTAAAATTTTACTTTTCAACTATTAATATCACTGATTCATAACCTGTTCAATTATAAAATTATAAACTACCCAGTAATCCTAGAGTATTTTCTAAGCAACAGAATACTCTGATTTGTTAGCAGAGGAGAGGAAGGTAAGAAGTACAAATAAAATCCCGTCCCCACAGTGTTTTTGGTCTGTAATAAATTAATGCAAACACAGGAGAAACATTACTGAACAATACAAGACTCATTGTTATAAAGTTCTATATTCATAGAAGCAAGATGACAAGTGTTGGCAATCAAGAATGGCTTCAAGGAGGGGCACTTGGGTGGCTCAATTGGTTAAGTGTCTGCCTTAGGCTCTGGTCATGATCCCAGGGTCCTGGAATGGAACCCCACATCGGGCTCCTTGCTCAGCGGGGAGCTCCTTGCTCTCTCCCTCTCCCTCTGCCTGCCGCGCTCCCCAGGCTTGTGCGCGCACTCTCTGTCAAATGGATAAATAAAATCTAAAAAAAAAAAAGAAAAAGAAAAAAAGTAAAAGAAAGTCTTCAAGGAAGAGGGAGGACATGACCTGGGGGCCTGGAAGACGATGAAAAGTCTGGACAGGGAGAGGTGGAGAAGGTGGCTCCAACAGGGTGGTTACTCACACAGAACAACAGCACTGACACAAGAATGATGGCAGCCTTGTCTTATCTTGATGTGCCCTGACAAGGCACAGGCATAGATAATGGGAGAAGAAAGAGTACCCTGATCAGAGGAGAAGATCCTCTGATAGAGATTAGACTTTGTTCTATTTCCACCTCAGACACATAAATAACTGAATGAACTAGGGTTTCTGGTGGGTGTGTGTTCACTTATTATCTGCATAGCAACCAAGACCAAAGTATTCGTATCCTACAGTTCCCTCAGGATCCACTAATATCCACACAGGTGCTCAATTGATATTGGCTGTAGGAGAGTCAGGATTTATTGCAAAAATGATCCCTCTTGTGCAAAATTAGCTGCTGGGGGGACTGTGGGTGTAGGGTGTGTGTGCTTGTTGAGGCTGGCACATTTGCTGAGGCCCCTGTCTTCCCTGTACCCAGGAGTGCTTGTGGAAGGCTGGTGTAGCCCCTATAAAAATAACCACTAGCTAGTGGACAAAGATGCCACAAGCTGGTTCATCCTGCTAAGGTCAAAACACCACGTGAAATAAGTCTTTAAACCTATGGATACCACAACAAACAAACAAAAACTAACCTATGGATTCCACTTGCAGCCATTAAAAACAGGGCAAAACTCCAGAAAAGTAGCCCATTGCCCAGGATAAGGCCACATCAATCTGCCAAGGTAAAAACCTAAATGGTCCCTTTCATCCCCGGAATTCATTCCTTTTACATCTCTCAAGGCTTATCCTCTTTGTCCCAAGCTAGTTCTCAACCGAATAAAAGAGAGACAATGAAGACTAAGGCATACAGAGGCCAAAATGCTGCTTTAATCACTATAAAGCTGGTATTGGAGAATATGGCTTAAAACGGTCTGCAGCAGAGCTTCCTAATAATTTAACCCAGAATTAGAAGATTTACCCACCCAGTAAGAGTTGCTCCCCTACACACACATTCCCCAGAACTACGACATGGAGAGGCAGAGTGTGGAATGTGTGTTCCTTGCAAGCAGGCAGCTTCTAAACAAAGGGAGAAAGGAAGAGGCAGAACTACCTATGTCTGTCTCTGCTTCCAAACTCACAAATCAGGTCATCCACCTCCCATCAGGAGTGAATGAGGGAGCAAAAACAAGGCCAGTCCCATGTTTGTGGAAGTCCCTCTGACATAGGAGAAAGTGTCAGGAGTATAGAAGAAAGGATTCCCACTCTCTTCCAAAAGATAGATTTCTGCAATGGCTTTGCAAGCATATCCATAGAATAATTCCTAACAAAGGGACTTCTAGGTCATTTTTAGCTTCATAGATATTGCTCAATTTCCCTCCCGAAAGGTTATACCCCTTTTCTCCCAGCAACCAAGTACGAGGATTCCCATTATCTACCCTCTCACCACTAAATACTTTTTTTTACCATCTGGATACCATTAAACATTAATTTTTTCCCATCTGATGGGAAGGAAGGGGAATAGTATCTCATTGCTTTGATGTGCATTTTCTTAATTATGAATGAAGTGGAGCTTCATTTCATGTTTTCGGTTGGTTTTTTTTTTTTTACTATTTGCATTTGTTTTTTCCACAAACTGTCTTTTATGTGCTTTGCCTTATTTTTTTAAGGTTGCCCATCACTTAATTATTGATTTGTATGAACACTTAGTGAACTAAGGGAGTTAATCATTTGTCTTCTATGTTGAAAATCTGTATCCTAGATTGTTATTCTCTTTACTTTTTTTTGCCACCACACAATTTTCAACTTTTTTGTAGGTAAATTTATCAATCTTTTCTGGTATGTTTCTAGGAATATAATGCTTGTTTTACAGTGGCTCATCCAGCTAAGTGAACATAGCACAGTGTAAGTTTAACTAGATTTCTTTCCCAACCTTGACAATAAATTATCTTTGCTAACCTTTGAGACTGGGAGGAAGGCTACCACAGAGGGTAAGGAGTAGATCTCTAAGCCATTTACTTTCTTTTACAGAGCAGGTCAGATTTTATCTATTAATGTTTTATAGAAAATTTCATTTGAAAAAAGTAAAATCTAAATTAGGGGAGAAAAACTGAAACTCATTTCTCTGTTCAACTGTAATTTAGAAAACCAGACATTGACACCCTTAACCCACGCTATAGCCAAAGTGACTTATAAGAACTGTGTACACTGAAGGCTGTTCTCCATTTACCTCCTCCCAACCTCCTACTTCCAGATCTAGCTAATGTTCATTCCTCTGATAGAGGAGGGCACACTAACCTAAGCTTGTGCTTTACACATTCATACACACACTACATTTTACCATGTGTTTGAGGAAATGATAGAGACTTTGGGGAACAGGACTAGGATGGAGAGCAAGTGAAATGGTCATCTTTTAACCTGCCATTGGAGACCCTGCCTGGCAGGCAAAAAAGGCTGCAGGCACTCACAGATGTCAGACACGTGGATTAGAAATCTCCCAGAACAGGAATGTCCAGCTGCTGAGGACACCATTCCTAACCTTCTGGTGGCCACTGACAGAAAGGTACCTCCTGAAATGGCTACATTTCAGGGATTCCTAAAAAGAACTACATTCTATATTCACTTGTGTGGTGCTTGATAGTGAACATAGCAGTCCCATATGCACAATTTCCCCATGGTATAGTGACAGTATCACTGGACTTATCATCAGAAAATGTGGCTTCTGCTCTAACACCTGTGTGCCGCTTGGAGAGAGGCAAATGTTTCTTTAACAAGACACAGGGAACAATAAGCATAAAAGGGAAAAAAATGATGTATTTCATTCAACTTAGAAACCTCCAGTCAAAAAAAATTAACTTTTCCTTTACTTTCTTTAAATACACATGACTGTTTAAAGTAAAGACTATAACAGAGTATCATGGGAGTAAAGTGGGTTTCCTGTGGAATACAGTTGGGCCTTTTCTATCACGTCTGACAATCTCTGTCTTTTAATTGGAATGTTCAACCATGTACATTTAATATAATTATCAATATTATTGGGCTTAAATCTATTATCTTGTTATTTGTGCTTTATTTCACCCTTCTGGTTTTTGGCTCCTTTTTTCCTATCTTACTGCCTTCTTTTGGGTTAACTGAGTAATTCATACAGTTCTGTCTTTCTCCATTGGCTAACTGGCTTTACCTCTGTTTTATGTTTCAATGGTTATGCTATGCTTCATAATATGCATCTTTAATATATCTTAATTTGACTTCAAATTATAATATTTCATGTAAAATGTCTGGCCTCTATAAAGTATTAAAAAATACACTCTATCCTTTGAACCATTGTCATCTATTTTAATTCTACATTATCATAAACTTCATGACAGGTTGTTATTATTTTTCAATGATTCAATTATTTTAAAGGAGTTTTTAAAATGAGAAAAACCTATTTTATATTTAGGAACACAAAAATCTTCAATAATCTATTTTCAAATGACCTCTGGAAATACATACAAACAGAACTGGATCATCACCAAGGAGGATTTGCCCCAGAAACACTTGGTAGGTTTAACATTCAAAACCCAATCATGTAATTCACCATATAAATAGAAAAAAGGGTGAGAATCCAAATAATCATCTCAAAAGGTAAGGGTATAACATCTGACAAAATTTCATGTCCATTCATAACAGAGCATCTCAACACTTAGGAATATAAGAAATATAAGAGAACTTCCTAAATTGCATAAAGGGCATCTGTGAAAAACCTGGAGCTAAAATCATACTTAAGGATGAAATATTTAAGGTTTTCTTCTTAAATCTTAGAACAAAGCAAAGATATCTATTCTTGACACATTTATTCAACATTTTACTGGATGTACTATCAGTGCAATAAGGCCAGACAAAAAAAGACCGTAAAAGAAGAGGTCAGCTCTCTTTATTCACAGATTACATATGATTGCTGTCATGAAAATTCTTTTTTTTTTTTTTTTAAGATTTTATTTATTTGACAGAGAGAGACACAGCGAGAGAGAGAACACAAGCAGGGGGAGTGGGAGAGGGAGAACAGGCGTCCCGCAGAACAGGGAGCCCAACGTGGGGCTCGATCCCAGGACCCTGGGATCACGACCTGAGCCAAAGGCAGACGCTTAACGACTGAGCCACCCAGGTGCCCCGCTGTCGTGAAAATTCTAAGGAATCTCCAACTACCATAATTAATAAGTAAATTTAGCAAGATTGCAGAATATAAGGTCAATATTTAAAGTCAATTACATTTTTATATACTGTGGCATTAAAAGAACAATTTCATTTTAGAGGCATCAAAAAATGTAACATACATACTAAGGAACAAATTTAACAGAAGACCTTTAAGACTTCACTACAAGGAAGACTACAAAACTTTGCTGAGAGTGAATAAAAAAAAAAAAAACTTAGTAAATGGAGAGATATAGCATACTTATGGATTAGGATATTCAATATTGCTTAGATGTCAATTCTCCACAAAATGATCTACAAAACCAATGCAACCATAATTGTAATTCCACTAGGCTTTTTTTTTTTTTTTTTTTACAGAAATTGACAAGCCAATTTTAAACTTGACACAGAAATGTCAATGACCTAGGATAGCAAAAGCAACCTTGAAAAGAAGAATAAAGTTGGAATACAAATACTGCTTGATACAAACTTTCTATAGAGGTATAGTATAGTATTAACCTAACAGTTGACAAAATGGTCAGTAGAACAAAATGCATTTATAGGATCATTTGATTTTTTTTTCAAAGGCACTAAAGAAATCCACGAGGAAATCAAAATCTTTACAACATATGATGTTAGAAGAACTAGATATTCATATGGAATAAATAAATGTTGACCTCTACCTCACACCATACACAGAAATTTAGTTAAGCTGGATTATAGACCTAAATGTTAACGCTAAAATTAGAAAGCTTCTAAAAGGAAATAGAATTACCACTTGGAGGTAGGAAATGTTTCTTCAACAGTACACACAAAGTAATTACCATAAAAGAAAAAAAGTGGTATATTAGACTTCAGCAAAACTATACATTTTTGCTTATCAAAAGACACCCTTAAGTAAATAGACAAGTGACAGAATGGGAAATATTCACAAAACACCTACCTGACAGAGAATTGGCATTGAAGATACATGAGGAAATTCCCTAACTCAGTAATAAAAGACAAAGAACCCAACTCAAAACTGGACAAAAGTCTTTAACAGACACTTAGGGAAAAAAAAAAAAAAAGATCAAACATGGCCAAAATGCACATTAAAAAGTACTTAATATTATCATCCAATAGAAATTCATATTAAACCATAATGAGATACTACTACACATCTACTGGAATGGCTAAAAATAAAAAGACAAATAATTCCAATTGTTGAAGAGGAAGTGCAGCAACTATGAGTCTTAAAAATTATAGGCATTAACCAAAGAGACATGAAAGCGTATGTTCACAAAAAGTCTTGTAGAAGAATTTTCATGGATTTATTCATCCCAGCCAAAAAGTAGAAACAGCCCAGATGTTTATCAACAGCAAATATTTTTAAAGAGGGGTATATTCATATACAATGAAATACTATTCTGTAATAAAGAATAAATCTCAGAAATATTATGCTGAATGACAGAATCCTTTCACAAAGAGTACACACTTTAGGCTTCCATTGATAAGAGGTTCAAGAAGAGGGCAAACTAAAATATGATGAACAAAGTATCAGGACAAAGATGGCCTATGGGGGAAATCCCATGACTAGGAAGGGGGAGGAGAGAACTTTCTGGGGTAAAGGAAATGTTCCATATCTTGACTGGTGGAAGCTACACAAGTGTATGGATTTGTCAGAAGTTGTAGAATAATGCACTGAAGATTTCACATTTCAGTGTGTTTAAATTTTGTCTAAATAAAAGTACTGTAAACAAATATTGAACTATAATTAATAATATAGATACTGACATATTTAGGGATATGGGTACTAATATGTGTAACTTAGTTTAAAATGCACCAAAAATTGATAGATGTCTAAATAGATGGATATGTGATGGGGTAAATATAGTAAAATATTGATGGCAGAATGTGGCGCTCACTATACAATTCTTTCAAATCGTCGATGTTTGAAATGTTAGAAAAAACACTGCATGTAAAAACCTTCTATCAAATCCAAAGTGCTAGACAACAAAACATGTTCTTACTATCTCACTTAATTCTTAACACTTTCTAACTGAAAGTTTAGGTGGCTAACTCTTCCCAAAAAATCTTTATTAGCCAAGTAGTGACATGGTACTACCATGGGTTCTTAGAAGAAACTTTCGAGATAGGATAATGAAAGTCAATATCAGAAAGATAATTATTTCCTAAAAGAACAGCAGAACATTACAGTAGGATGAAAGACTTTAAGATGCTAAACCAGACTCTATGTACAATATCTGTAACAGGTGGCCCTAACAACTGCAGTTCAGGCTCCTACTACGTGTCACTTTACAAGGAGCCTTATTTACTTTGTTTTATTTAATATTCACAATTACATAGTGAGGTAGGTATTACTGTCCCTGTTTTACCAATGAGAGGGTTGACTTTCCTGAGGAGAACAATTTGCCCAAGTCACACAGCTGTCATGGGGTGAAGCCAAAGTTTTAAGGCAGGGCAGTCTGTCTCCAAAATCCATGTTGTCAACAGCTATGCTTCACTTACTCCGTCTGAACGTCCAAAGAATGGGAGAACTCACAATCATCTACAATACCCTCTTCCACTGCTGAACAGCTCTGCTTGATATATTTTTTTTCCTTGGTCTACAACTGGACTCTAAAACATCTACCAAATACACAGTTCACATTTTTGCCAGGTGTCCTTGTCAAAAATCAAGCAAATGTGTCCTTTCAAAGTCCCTGCTCTCTAGGGACATCCAAGGAGAAAACTTTCAAGAAAAAGTGAAGACAGAGAAGAGAACACACACACATGCATAAACACACACACACACACACACACACACACACACACACACACACAGGTGATCCTAATGTTGGGAGAAAGCAGGTGTCTAACAGTTGGCCAAAATGTTAAATTACTAGAGCAATTCAGTTTCCCAATTTGCCATGATGCCAGCTACCCAGAATTAACAAAGACCTGCATATATCAGCAAACAGCTGAAGATAATTTTCAGCAACACTGTGCCCAAAGCAAAGAAAGGCATTCTAAAGATCTCATTAAACCTTTAGAGCCTGAATGATCAACTGATTTCATCGTAAGCCACAGACTCTGCCTCCTGCACTCTCCAAAGTATCTCTCGAATCAACATTTTTCTGGGGAAATGATGTGTCACAGTGAGCAAGCCTACTTGCCAGGTCTTGCAAAATTGATCTGTACTAGTCCTCTCTCAGGGACTTAGGAAACATTTCCTTTTGTTTGTCCTGTTTGAGGTTTGGTGTTGTGCATTGTATGGTCTGCCCTTCTCAAGATGGCCAAACTATAGAAGACAGTTCTTTGGATATCATTTGCTTCTTGTCTTCTCAGAAATTAGTGCAGCTTCTGAGATGGCTTATCCATCAAGGCAATCAGTGACAAAGAAGGTTCCCATCCTTTGTGTACATCAGTGTCCCACCTCTATTATTAGGAAATCAATAAATTTTCAGAGTGTTTTAAGGTTTTAGGGAACCAACATGAACCAGAGGGTAAAAAAAGAAAAGAAAAGAAAAGAAAAAGAGAAATTGTTCACAAGTGTTTGGGCTGGCTAAGTACTGTTCAGTAAATGGTAACTATGAAGCTATATTTTAAGAGGCTTGGTGGTATCCACTTCCAAAATTCCTTCACTGCATATCATAAAAATACACACACACACATACACACACACAAACACACACACACTTCAGCAATTCCTAATCCCTAAGTAACTGGGTTCAATGACATGAAATATTCCTCCTAATTCCATCCCTCCTACTGAGTAAGCTCAAAGAAAGCAGTTAGTCAGACCTGAGGGCACTTGTTTCCATGACTCCTCAGACTCTAAAATTGATGAAATCATCCTTTACCCCTTCATTCTGAATAGTTCAAATGGGATATAGGTCAGTCCTAAAGCTATTGTACTTTTATTCCAAATAATGGTACTCAGAAAATGGTGGGAATAGAGAAATAGGAGAGGGGTCAAGAAACTACATGTGGGACTGAGTTATCTGTGAAGTGAAAGTACACCTTGATCTAAAATGTAGCTCTCAGTTCAACAACCTAACACAACAGCAACGTGGCTAGGTCTAGGTCTGCCCAGCTAATGACTGCAAGTCTGGGTAAACTGAATGAATCCCCAGTTAACTGTTACCAGCCAACTGCCAGCTCTCAAGTGTCACATCAAACCCAGAAGGTAAAATTTACATATTAGTTCAGAAAGAATAAAGCCACTCCTATCAAAACCAAATCCATTCAAAATAGAACGGCCTCAGCTATGTTTTAAAAACAGTGACTAGTAAACCAATTATCCATCTTCAAAAGAATTCAAATGCTTTGAAATAAATAGTAGAAGCTTTATTCACAAATGTATAAGAAAAGTTCTTACAATGAAAACCATTTCTTGCCTTCCATCAACCATACATGGGATGAGAAATAGAAGTTCTTAATTAAAATCAGAATTTTTGTTTCGTATGTTCATTTTTTTGTGATTCTTTTTTGCATAGGGCACTCCTAGTGAATTCAGAGGCAACTGACTCATTTCAACTCTAGTGCCATCTTGACACTACCTTGAAGATTATGATATTGTAAGGGCAGAACGGCAGCAGGAAATGCTCTAACTTCAACCTTAGCTGTTGGCTTGAGTAAACTCAAGCACTATCAAAGACAAATACACTTTAATATTCCAAATGCCTCCCAACCATTCATAGATCATAAATCCAGCAGCAAGAATCCTCAGCAATACTTATCTCCAAGTCAAGGCCAACTTTTTCAGACTGAATACTTTTCTTCTTGAGATGGCCTGCTGGCAGCCTGAAATGACGAAACCAATATTTATATAAGAATATGACCATGCAGAAAAACCAAAGACTTGTTTTAATTATGCTTCAGATGTCTTTTACCTAGAGGATAGTATCTTGTGTTTTCCTAAGTTTAGAATTAGACCATTAAACATAATGGTCATACTCTCATCAAAGTAAGTCATACAGAATTCCTTTGCTTTGGAATTTCTAAGGGAGAGTTTTCAAAGTCTTCATTTTAGAAGAAAGATTAAACACTGGATTTTTAAAAATTCATTTAGGTAGAAGAAAGCACATCCTCTCAATTTATAATAGCTGCCATAGACTTGGCAAAGTGAGTGCTCTGTATATTCTACCTAAGAATTATTTACAAGGTATCCTATCAAAGCTCAACCTTATTTCTGACAAGACATACATCAAAAAAATAAAAGACATTTTTAAATTCCTTCTGAATCTGTCAATCTATTACCCTCTATGTCAAGAGCATGAACAATTGGGAACTTTACTCTGTGTGTGACACAAGAAAGTTGATATACTCAGTGAATGCAAAATGAACATAGAGCAAGATGGAAAATGGTCAGCTCCCCATATGGGGACTGTAACAATCCCATTCTAAAGAGGAAGGGTGTGAACTGGAAAGAGCTCTGGATTGGAAGGATTCAGTTTTAGATTCTGACCCAGGGTTGTGAACCTGAAGCAAATCATATCACTTTTCTGGGTCTTAGTTTCTTTGTATAAATAACAAAGATATATACCAGACCTATTTTGCCTGCAAGTGATAGAAACCCCATTAAAAATACTTTAAATGAAGAAAAATTTGAATTATCTCATGTAATCAAAATATTTAGGTAGTAGACCTCAGGAAAGGCTGAATCCAGGTGCTTAAGGGGTCTAACAGTTTACTGTCTCTCCTTTGCTCCGTGTTCCTATCTATTGGCTTCATTCTCAGAAAGGCCTTCCTCAAGGAGAGACAAACAAGGCCTTTGGAAACTCCAGGCTTATATTCTATCTGCTGGGTAACAATAGTGGGAGAAGAGAACACATTTCTCAATGGTTTCAGCAAAACTCCTAGAACTAGTATTCATAAGCTTTAATTGACCTGATGAGCTCACACAAACTCCTGAACCCATAAATGTGACCAAGATAATACATATTCACATTGGCTTGAGACTAAGTCACATGCTCACCAAACAAAGGAAGTCCATGTGCTATTATCCAAACAGATGTTGGTAGGAAGAAAACAACAGTTATCACTTATATAAAGGAAATGAATTAGAAGATATCAAAGCTCCCCTCACACTCTAATAATCTAAGACTTGTGGCTAACTTATAACAACAAAAAAAGTAGAAATACGTATGTAAAACACGTATGTAAAACATTGTGAACAAAATTGAAAAGAAATTTCAAGATTCATTGTAGAATCCTCCTACTTTTGAAATAGTCAAAAATAATGGAGAGATGAAAACTTTAACTTCATTATTTGTCCAAATCGGCTTTAATCTCTTAATATAAATTACATAAATCATTCTAAGCAAAATAAATTATAGTACCCCAAATGGAGTGGTTGTGAGTTTTATGATTAAAAAAAAAAGTGATTTGGTGGAATTTGTCAGAACTGTTTCCATAAATCTTCCCCCCAGAGAAACATGTCATCACCATGTAAGGTCAGTTGTGTACCTAAAGAATAGCTAGCTCATTTGATTCAAAATGTTAAGCAATTAGAAATAATATTAAAGATACTAGTATATGAAAATCATTTATTCTCAAATGGATTAGGAAAACTCTAACAATGATAGGTATATTCTTAATAATTGTGGAAAAATTCATTGGATTATGGTTGGAGCATGTGAACCAAATTCATGTATAGAAAGAATGATGAGAGTAGCTAATAGAGAGTGCAAGTAGCTGACAATATAATCTCTGGGTTGTAGGAGACGAGAGAAGACACACTAATGTTGATACAAATTTAAAATGGCAGCCTCATAGGAATGGATCTGATGATTAGGATTTTAAGGAATGGTGTTTATAGTGGCTAATTTTATGTGTTGTCTTGACCTAACTAAGGGATGCCCACACAGCTGGTAAGACATGATTCTTGGAAGTCTGTGAGGGTGTTTCTAAAAGAGATTGGCACTTGAATCTGTAGACTGAGTAAAGAAGATATGCCCTCACCAATGTGGGTGGGCATCACCCAATCTGTTGAGACCCAAATACAAAAGGCAGAGGAAGGGCAAATCCTTATTCTACGTGAGCTAGAATGCCCATCTTCTCCTGCCCTCTGACATTTGATCTGGCTTTTAGGCGTTTTGACTCTGTGACTTACACCAGGGGCCTGCCCCACCTCTTCTCAGGCCTTCAGCTTTCCAGTGGGAGTTACATCATCAGCTCCCCTGGTCTTCAGGCCTTTGAACTTGGACTAAATTTTATCACTAGCTTTCCTGTTTCTCCAGATTGCACACAGCAGATTGCATCATGGCTTATCCCAGCCTCCAGGATCACGTGAGCCAATTCCCATAGTAAATCTCTTCTTCTACACCTGTATCTAAAATATGTCCTGTTGGTTCAGCTTCTCTGGAGAGCCCTAACACAGTGTTCATGTTTGACTTGCAATTGGTGTTTACATAGATGAAGCTTCCACAGGCTTTTTTGTTGCTACTTTTAAATTAAAAACCATTCTATAAATTATATGTAGTCAGCATTAGCCTTTTTTCCCTTTACTTACTAGTCTTGGTCCGGTTTCTTCCATTTACTTTGGTAATTCCTAACCTTTTTGAAGTATTCACTACACCCTTGAAATTCTCTATTGGGGTCATATTTGTTGGAAGCATCAGCTCTGTAGAGTGCAAGACTTCTTCCTCCCAAAAGAGGCAATCATCTTAGTACCTCAATGATGTCACCATTACATATGCCACTGATGCATAATAGGATGATTTTTCAGTGCTTTGAGGATGTCTAAAGAAATAGCGAAGACAGGTTAGTAAGAAACAACTGCAAGATTTTATAGGGGCCAAGAAGATTGGAGGGTCTTTGAAATTCCTTTCAGTGTTGTTCATAACGTGTTACACATGTATATAATCCACTTTTTTATTGTTACAAGATAGCCACAACCAGTGGCTATAGCAGAGGTTCATTTATTTATGTGAAACAGAGAATAGCAGTACATGGAAGGTTTTCCAAGGAATGGGAGAGTCTTCTAGAAAACACTCAATCCATACATTTTTCCTTTATCACTTACAGATCATCAGGCCTACAAAACATGCCATTAAAGCTATGGAATTTTGAAGAGGCATTATTTTAAAGGGCAATATGTGGTCTCACTCATACAGCTAGCATTTTGTGAATCTGTATAATTTGTACAATGGTACATAGTAACAAATCCTTGAGCAATAAAATTCATTTAGTAGGCTGATATTTAGTCTGAGCAGAAAGTTTCTGTACTTTAAAGGCTGAACTTCAAACAAGAGCAGCAGAGATTAAGAATACCTCGTAAGTATATACATGTTTACCTATCTGAAAAGAAACAGTGTCCAGTAGTATAAAAGGTAAACCTTCATAGATATTAGTCAAGAAAGACTAGATTGTGTTTCAGTAATCATCTCTCCACTCTTAATGGCTTAAAGAGAATCATTCTTATTCACACTACACACTCATCATGGATCTGCAAGGAGACTCAACACCAAGGGAAACAGTCTGATGAAGAAATCACCATATTGAGTGTTGCCAATCCAACAGCCACCCCAAAGAGAAAAGGACACTTTGCAGAACTGCCCACAGGTAATTAGAAACTCCTCTTGGAAGTGGCACATGTCCCTTCTACTTAAAACGCCTTCAAAAGAATTGGCAATATCATCCCTATCAGAGTTATTACATACCTAGCAGCCACAAAGAAGCCAAACAGTATAATTCTATCATGTGTCTGGAAGATAGCTGGATATATTCGGTGACAAACACTGATGACTACCACAAATCAGTTTGCAATGGAATAAAAGCAACGAAAACCAGGACTAAAATAGTGATTCTATCATAGTTTGCATAAAAACAGAAGATCACTTGAATCTGGTAAGAAGGAATTGGAAATGAATAGTGGACCATGCAATTGCACACTATAAAGTATTTATTACCTGCTTAACATGCACTGTTCAGTTCATTCTGTGGGTTCTACTCCTTCCACGTTATTTTACTCTCTTTACAAAATCTTGAGCAAAGAAAAAATTGGGAGGGGAGATAATATTAAGGAAATGCATCTGAATTCCTGAACTAGCTAATATCCTTTTGCACAAGGAGATTAGAGAAGGTTAATAACATCTCATACCCAGTGATATTGAATAACACATATTCCTATGTAAATGGGCACCCCTTACCCAGGTGCATGTGAAGCATATTATTGCTTCCTTTCTTGCTGTACAAATTATGAAATTTAAGTTAGTTAATTTAGTCAGTGTTAATAATGTTTAAAGCATTGTAGGAATGTATTTTAAGAACTTCTTGGATTGACATCTCAGACCCTACCCCTGACTTTAAAGATTTCACTGTGAAGCTGATCCAGCTTGCTGCCTCCTCAGACCCATAGACCCGCAATCTCTGGACTGATGGTGGATGTGGCATTCTCACAGTTCATGGGTAGAAATGGTTTTGATCAGTATATGCTTCTTATGTAGCTCTAAAACCTTGCCACATTTACACCATTTGGGGAATATAGGAAAACTTCTCTATTAGCCACTCCCTCTTCTTACAGATACTTTCACCATATCATTATCTAGCCCTTGATGTGATTATTTGATGGTGCTAATTTTAGGACTGCAGAGAAAATGTTTTGGTCCATGGAGTAAGGTTGCTCTTATGTGACCAACTTTATAGAAACTATTACTAAAAATGGTTTTAAAAAATAATTATATATCCCAGTAAAATTTATAAAGAGAGATAAACAATAAATATAAAATGATGTAATGGTCCTCTTTGCTTCCTGGCTCCCTACTTGAGTTGGAATATCTCATCTCATCTTCTCTGGACTTCAGAATAGGATTTAAACAACTGGCTCCAAATCTGCTTCTCAGGCCTTCAGACTTGGACTAAATTATAACCACTGGCTTTCTGGGGTCTCCAGCTTGCAGGTAGAAGACCATGGGACTTCTTAATCTCCATAATCTCCTTCCTCTATGATTGAAGGTCATTTTTGTATATTCCCTGTCCACCATGCCCTTCTTATCTGATGGCTTCTTGTGAAATTTAAAGTGGTTAATTACTTTAAAGTGCTTCAAATAGAGTCTAGCAGGGACAAAGATGGAGACATTGGAGGCTCCTGAAGTTCCCTCCTCCTATGGATGCACCAAATTTACAGCTACACATGAAGCAATTCCCTCTGGCAGAAATCCAGAAACTAGTTGTGTGACTTCTACCCATTGGACAACTGGGACAATATCAAAACTGGCAGAATGTGCTGAGTATGAGCACAGTGCCATACAATCAGGAGGGAACTCCCAACTCCCAGCTTCCCCCTGAGGAGTGAAGGGTTTGGACCACATACCTAGCAACTCAACTTTTAAAGCTGCCACCCAAGGGACCTAGTTCTGAAAGCCAATGGGTTTACATTCAAGAGTCACAAATGACTATAGCAAACAAAGAAGCAGTTGTTAACAGGTGCATGAACACTTGCACAACTACTCCCCAGGGCTCAGTGCAGAGGGACCAAGCAAAAATGTCTATCTCCCAGTCTTTCCCTGGAAGAGGTTTGATTGCATCCTCTAGAAGCTGCTGCTTGAGGGTCCAGCTTCACTAGCGAACATTTACATGCTGACATAAATACTTGCCAGAGGCTGTTTGTTTCTTGTTGTTGCATCTTAGGAATTTTCTATATATTCCAGATGTAAACCCCTTATCACATACATTACCTTTTTATTCTGGTAACATTATTTTTGATGCACAAAGGTTTTTAATTTTCATGAAATCCAAGGTGTCTATTTTTTTATTGTCTGTGCCTTTGGTGTCATATCCAAGAAAACACTGCCAAATCCAATGTTGTGAAGCTTTTGTCTTATGTTTTCTTCCAAGCATTTTATAATTTTAACTTTTATGTTTAGGTCTTTCATTCATTTTGAGTTAATTTTTGTACATGGTATTAGGTAAGGGTCCACCGTCTTTTACATGTGGATATCCAGTTTTCCTAAAACCACTTGGTGAAGAGACTGCCTTCTCCCCCCACTGAATCATCTTGGCACCCTTGTCAAAAATCACTTGACCATTTACGTGAGAATTTATTTCTGGGCTCTCCACTCTGTTCCACTGGCCTACATATCTGTCTTTACGCCAGTACCTCCTTTTTTTTTTTATTACTATAAATTTGTAGTAAGTTTTGAAATCAGGAAATATAAGCCCTCCAACTTTGTTTTTCTTTTTCAGGATTGTTTTAGCTATCCAGGGTCTCTGGAGATTCCATATAAGTTTTAGGACCTTTTTTTTCTATTTCTGCAAAAATATTGAGATTTTGGTAAAGATTATATGGATTTTGTAGCTCTCTGACATCTTAATAAGATTAAGTCTTCCAATCCATGAATATATGATGTCTTCATTTACTTATGCCTTTAATTTCTTTCAGCGATGTGTTATAGTTTTCACTGTATAAGTCTTTTGCCTCCTTTATTATTCCTGATGCTATTTTAAGTGGAATCATTTCTTTAATTTCCTCTTCAGATTGTTCATTGTTGGCTTATAGAAATGCAATTGGTTTTTTTGAGTTGGTTTTATATCCTGCTACTTTGTTAAATTCATTTATTATTTCTAACAGGGTTTTTTTGTGCAGTCATTAGGGTTTTCTACATATAATACTGTATCATTTGCAAACAGAGATAATTTTACTTCTGCCTTTCCAGTTTGGATGCCTTTCATTTCTTTTTCTTGCCTAATTGCTCTGCTTAGAACTTCTACTACTATGTTGAATACAAGTGGCAAAAGTGGGCATCCTTGTTTTGTTCCTGATTTTGGAAGAAAATCTCTTAGTGTTTCTCCATTGACTATGATTTTTTCCATGGGTTTTTCATATATGGTTTTATTATGTTGAGTTAGTTTCCTTCTATTCCTAGTTTATTAAGTGTTATTATCATGAAGGTCTACTGAATTTTGTCAAATGCTTTTTATGCATCAATTGAGATGATCATATTGCTTTAAACTTCATTCTATTCATGTAGTATATTATACTCATTGATTTTCATATTTGAACCATACTTGCATTCCAAGAATAAATCTAATTGGTCATGGTGTGTAATACTTTTAATATACTGAATTTGGTTTGCTAGCATTTTGAAGATTTTTATATTAATGTTCATAAGGGAAACTGCCCTATAGTTTTCTTACAGTGTTTTTGTCTGGCTTTGGATCAAGGCAATGCTGGCCTCATAGAATGAGTTAGGGAACATTCTCTACTCTCTACTCTTTTGGAAAAATTTGAGAAAGATTGGTATTAGTTGTTGTTGTTTGAATGTTTGGTAGAATTAACCAGTGAAGTCATCAGGCCCAGAGATTTTCTTTATTGGGTGATTTTTTATTACTGGTTTAATCTCATTACTAGTTACAGGTCTATTCATATTTTCTATTTATTTGTGATTCAGTCTTAGCAGGTTTTGTGTTTCTAGGAATTTGCCCATTTTATCTTGATTATCAATTTTTTTGGTATACAATTGTTTACAGTACTCTCTCATAATCCTTTCTATTTCTAAAGCATCAGTAATAATGTCATTTCTTTTTTTTCTCCCTCAGTATAAACTTATTTTTGTGCTAATTTTACACAAAGAATCTGAAATAGGTGAGGCACACTGTAAGATGATACTGTGTAACCATTTAAGGCTTTGTTTCTTTAAATATAGATGCTGACAGAAAAGATGAACTAAATGCAATCTACTTTTTCCTTAGTTGACTGATTTTTTTTGAGAATTGTAAACTATAAAACTAAACCAAGTAAATGTTGAAAGTTTATTATAAGCAACATCATAACTTATAGTTACACCAGCACATCTAACAGCCCCCAAAGAAGTTTGGAAAATATTTCTGAATTCCTGAAATCACTTTTTGGAAAGCTATGGTTAGATATGCTCCTCTTTTCATATATTCTACAGCTTGGTAGCTTGGTAGGAAGCACATCAATGTATCACTATCCCCAGTAGAGCTGAGGTTGTCCCTGTAGCATCATCAGCATGGGTCGCAGCTCCAGATACTTGACAAATCTCCTTTCAACCATGTGTTTTGAATTTTATACTATTTGTAGATATAACAGTAGCAGTAAATCCTATCTTATGGATTTTCCAAATTCATCAGGACTTCCCTCAAAGCCTACAGTGCCATCACAGTGCTCTGTCCCACACATACCAAAGCCACTCTCAGCCGCATCCAGAATAAAACCTTCAGATGTTTATGTTCTCCACATTGCTTCAGTTACATTCTTAAAACACCAAGTCTTAAGGACAAAAGAAGGCTTGAGCTGTGCACCAAGGCCAGGCTGAGTAGGAGGAGCATGATAAGCAGAGGCAGACTCAACTTCTGTACCATGGCTACATGCCAGATGGTCAAGCTTGAGAAAAGTCACAGGCCCATGCAACTGGCACAGACCTAACTGTTGGTCCCTACTTTGGGTTCTGATTTTAGCAATTGAAGCTTCTTTTTTTTCTTAGTCCATTTGGCTAAATTTCAATTTTCTTGATCTTTTTGAAGAACCAGTTTTTGGTTTTATTGGTTTTTCTCTATGGTTTTTCAAATTTATATTTCATTTATCTGTCCTAATCTTTATTATTTCCTTCTTTCTGCTAGCTTTAGGTTTAGTTTGCTCTTTTCCTAGTTCCCTAAGTTGTAAAGTTACACCGTTGGTTTAAAATCTTTCTTCTTTTTTTAAGATAAGGATTTTAGTTATAAATTTCCCCCATAGCGCTGCTTTCACTGTGTCCCATAAGTTTTTGGTATGTTATGTTTTTGCTGTCATTTCTCTCAAAATATTTCCTAATTTCTCTTGTGATTTTTTTGATTCATTGGCAATTTAAGAGAATGTTGCCTAATTTCCACAAAACTGTGCATTTTCCAGTTTTCCTTTTGTTATTGATTTCCAACTTTATCCCATTGTGGTCAGAAAAGATGGTTTTATATCGATCTTTTAAAATCCATTGAGACTTAATCTGTGGCCTAATATATCGTCTATCCTAGAGAATGTCCCATGTGTACTTGAGAAGAATGTGTATTTTGTTGCAGTTGGGTTGGGTAGTATGTTCCATAAAAGTTAGATCTAACTGGCTTATATGTTGTTCAAGTTCTCTATTTCCTTACTTATCTTTCACCTGGCTTTTCTATCCTTATTGAGAATCGGATACTGAAAATTTCAACTCTTATTATACAACTGTCTATTTTTCCCTTTAATTCTGTCAATTTTTGCTTTATATTTTTTGATGGTCTGTATATTATGTACATAAATGTTTGTAATTGTTCTATCTTCTTACTGTATGCAACTTTCATTAATATACAATGTCCTTCTTTGTCCCTTGTAATCTTTTGATTTAAATAGGCTTTTGCTTTAAAGTCTATTTTGTCTGGTATTAGTATAGCCATCCCTGTTCTCTTTTGGTTACTATTTGCATGAAAACCGTTTTTCCATCCTCTCACTTTCAACCTATTTGTGTGAGACCCTTAACAAACAGATGGAAAACATAAAAAAGAACCAATCAGAGATGAAGAACACAATAAATGAAATTAAAAACCACTTGATAGAATAAATTGCAAGCTAGAGGAATCAGAGGAATGAATTAGTGACCAGGAAGACAGAATAATGGAAGTTAATCAAGCTGAGCAAATGAGAGAAAAAAGAATCATGCAAAATGAGAAAAGAAGAGGGGACTCAGTGACTTCATCAAATGTAATGACATTAGAATTAAAAGGATCCCAGAAGAAAAAGAGAGAGAAAGGAGGGCAGAAGGTTTATTTGAAGAAATAATAGGTGGAAGCTTCCCTAATCTGGGCAAGAAAACAGATATCCAGGCACAGAGATCCCTTAACAAAATCAACCTAAGGAGGTTCATACCAAGACATAAAATGGCAAAAAGTAGAGAAAAAGAAAAAATTTTTAAAGCAGCAAGAGAAAAGAAGACCATTATATACAAGGGAATCCCCAGAAGGCTATCAGTGGATTTTTCAGCAGACACTTTGCAGGCCAGAAAGGAGTGGCATTACATATTCAAAGCACTGAAAGGGAAAATCTGCAGCCAAGAATACTCTATCCAGCAAGGCTATCGTTCAGAATAGAATGAGAGATAAAGAGTTTCTCAGATTAACAGAAACTAAAGGAGTTCATGACCACTAAACTCTCCCTACAAAAAAATATTAAAGGAGACCCTTTGGATGAAAAGTAAAGACCATAAATGAGAGTATGAAAAATAAGTATATCTGTAAAAATCAGTTAAGAGATTCACAAAATAAAAGAATGTAAAATAGTCCACCATATATCTAAAACATGAGGAAAGGAGTAAAGAATGGGTTAAAAATTAAGTGACCACGAACTTAATATAGATTGCTGTATACAGGAGAGGTTATATGCAAACCTCATGATAACCATAAATCAAAAATCAAGTAACAGTATGCAAATAATAAAGAGAAACGAATCTAAGTTCATCACTAAAGAAAACCAGCAATCCATGTAAGAGATCAAGGGAAGAAAGCATCAAAGAAAAATTATAGAAACAACCACAAAACAAGTTACAAAATGGCAATAAATACATATCTATCAATTACTTTGAATGTAAATGGACTAAACACTCCAATCAAAGGACCTAGAGTGACAGAGTGGATTAAAAAAACAAGATCCAACTATATGCAGCCCACAAGGGACAAGTTTCAGACCTAAAGACACCTACAGATTGAAAGTGAGGGGATGGAGAAACATTTATCATGCAAATGGATGTCAAAAGAACACCAGGGTAACAATACTTATATTGGAAAAAACAGACTTTAAAACAAACTCTGTAACAAGAGACAAAGAAGGACACTATCCAATAATAAAAGGGACACTCCAGCAAGAAGATATAACAATTATAAGTATTTATGCACCCAACATGAGAGCACCCAAATACATAAAACAGTTAATAACAAACATAAAGGAACTAATCAATAATAATACAACAACAGTAGGAAGCTTTAGTACCACATTTACATCAATGGACAGATCATCCAAACAGGAAATCAAAAAGCAAATAGCGGCTTTGATGACACAATGGACCAGATGGACTTAAAATATATATTCAAAAGATTCTATCCTAAAACAGCAGAATGCACATTCTTTTCAAGTGCACATGTAACACTCTTCAGAACAGATCAGATATTAGGCCACAAAACAAGTCTCAACAAATTTAAAAAGATCAAAGTCATACCATGCATCTTTTTTGAGGACCACATCATGAAAATAGAAATCATCCACAAGAAAAATTCTGGAAAGACCATAAATACACGGAGGTTAAATAACATGCTACTAAACAATGAATGGGTCAACCCAGAAATCAAAGAAGAAATCAAAAATTACATGGAAACAAATGAAAATGAAAATACAACAGTTCAAAATCTTCTGAATGCAGCAAAAGTGGTTCTAACTTGGAAGTTTGGAGCAATACAGGTCTACCTCAAGAAGAAAAATCTCAAATAAACAACATAACCTTATACCTAAAGGAGCTAGAAAAAGAACAACAAACAAGAACCAAACCCAGCAGAAGGAAGGAAATAATAAAGTTTAGAGCAGAAATAAATGACATAGAAACTAAGATACCTAACTAACTAAAGAGATCAGTGAAGCCAGGAACTGATTCTTTGAAAAAATTAATAAAATTGATAAACCTCTACACAGATTTATCAAGAAAAAAAGAGAAAGGACTCAAAATTACAAATAAGAAAGGAGAAATAACAACCAATGCCATAGAAATACAAATAATAAGAGAATGTTATTAAAAACTATATGCCAACAAATTGGACAACCTGGAAGAAACAGATAAATTCCTAGAAACATATAACCTACAAAACAAACAGAAAGAAATAGCAAACTTGAACAAAGCAATAACTAGCAAAAAATCAGTGTCAAAAATCTCCCAACAAACAAAAGTCCAGGACCACATGGCTTCACAGGAAATTCTACCAAACATTTAAAGAAGAGTTAATACCTGTTCTTCTCAAAGTATTCCAAAAAAGAGAAAAGGAAGGAAAACCTCCAAATTCATATGATAAATGAATTCAGTAAGGTGTCAGGATACAAAATCAAATTCCAGATAAATATACCACTAAAAAAAGAACTATAGGCTAGTATCTCTGATGAACATAGATGTGAAAATCCTCAACGAACTACTAGCAAACCAAATCCAACAATACATTTAAAAAATCATTTACTACAATTAAGTGGGATTTTTTCCTAGGAAGCAAGGATGGTTCAATACTCACAAATCAATCAATATGATACATCTCATCAATAAGAGAAAGGATAAAAACTACATGATCATTTCAATAGATGCAGAAAAAACACTGGACAAAGTACAACATCCATTCATGATAAAAACCCTCAACAAGTAGGTTTAGAGGGAGCAGACTTCAACATAATAAAGGCCATATATGAAAAACCCACAATGACTATCACTCTCAATGGGGAAAAAATTGAGAGCTTTCCCTCTAAGGTCAGGAACAAAACAAGTCCACTCTCACCACCTTTATTCAACCTAATACTGGAAGTCCTAGCCACAGCAATTAGACAACAAAGAGAAATAAAAGGCATCCAAACTGGTAGGGAAGAAGTAAAACTCACTATTTGCAGATGACATGACACTATATATAGAAAACCCTAGAGACTCTCCCAAAAATCTATGACAACTGATAAATGAATTCAGTAAGGTGGCAGAATACAAAATCAATGTACAGAAATCTGTTGCATTTCTATACAGTAATAATGAAGCATCAGAAAGAGAATTTAAGAAAATAACCCAATTTACAATTGCACCAAGAATAATAAAGTACCTAGGAACTTAGCCAAAGAAGTAAAAGACCTGTACTATAAAACACTGATTAAAGAAATTGAAGAGGACACAAAGAAATGGAAAGACATCTCATGTTCATGGATTGGGAGAACAAATATTGTTTAAATGTCTATACTACCCAAAGCAATCTACACAATTAATAAATCCCTATCAAAATACCAACAGTATTTTTCATAAAACTGGAATAAACAATCCTAAAATTTGTATGGAACTACAAAGGACCCCTAATAGCCAAAGCAATGTTGGAGAAAAGCAAAGCTGAAGATACCACAATTCTAGATTTCAAGTTATACTACAAAACTGGAGTAATCAAAACAGTATGGTGCTGTCACAAAAATAGACACATAGATCAATGGGACAGAATAGTAAACCCAGAAACAAACCTATAATTATCTGATAAATTCATCTTCAACAAAGGAAAAACGAATATGCAATGGGAAAAAGTCTAACAAATAGTGTTAGGAAAACTGGACAGCTACATACACAAGAATAAAACTGGACCACTTCTTTACACCATACACAAAAATAAATTCAAAATGGATTAAAGACCTAAATGTGAGACCTGAAACCATAAAAGTCCTAAAAGAGAGCACAGGCAGTAATTTCTTTGACATTGGCCATAGCAACATTTTTCTAGATATGTCTCCTGAAGCAAGGAAATAAAAACAAAAATGAATTTTTGGGGCTACCTCAAAAAGCTTCTGGGGTACCTGGGTAGCTCAGTCAGTTAAGCATCTGCCTTCAGCTCAGGTCATGATCTTTGAGTCCTGCCTGGGATCGAGCCCCATGTCAGGCTCCCTGTTCAGCAGGAAGTCTGTTTTTCCCTCTGCCACTGCCCCTTTTCCTACTTGTGCTCAGCCTCTCTCACGTTCACTCTCAAATAAATAAAACTGTAAAAAAAATTAAATTAAAAAGCTTCTGCATAGTGAAGGAAACAATGAACTAAAAGACAACCTACTGAATGAGAGAAGATATTTGCAAATGACATATCTGATAAAGGGTTAGTATCCAAAATATATAAAGTATACAATCAACACCCAAAAAACAAATAATCCAATTAAAAAATGGGCAGAAGACATGAACAGACATTTCTCCAAAGAAGACATCCAGATGGTCAACAGACACATGGAAAAGATGCTCAACATCACTCATCTTCAGGGAAATACAAATCAAAATGACAAAGAGATACCACCTCACACCTGTCAGAATGGCTAACATCAAAAACACAAAGAACACCAGGTGTTGATGAGGATGCAGAGAAAGGGGAACCCTCTTACACTGTTGGTGGGAATGCAAACTGTGCAGCCACTCTGGAAAACAGTATGGAGGTTCCTCAAAAAGTTGAAAATAGAACTACCCTATGACCCAGCAATTGCACTACTGAGTATTATATACATATATATATATATGTATGTATGTATATACACACACTGGAATATTATTCAGCCATAAAAAGAATGAAATCTTGACATCTGCAATGACATGGATGGAGCTACAGAGCTACAGAGTATAATGGTAAGTGAAATAAGTCAATCAGAGAAAGACAAGTACCATATAATTTCTTTCATATGTGAAATTTAGGAAACAAAATAACTGAGGAAAGGAAAAAAAAAAGAGAGAGAGAAACAAACCAAGAAACAGACTCATAACTATAGAGAACAAACTGATGGTTACCAGACGGGAGACAGGTGAAGGGATGGGTGAAATAGAAAATGGGGATTAAAGAGTGTACTTGTCATGAGGAGCACTAGGTGATGTATGGAACTATTGAATCATTATATTGTACACCTGAAACTAATATAACACTGTATGTTAACTACACTGGAATTAAAATAAAAACTTAATTAAAAAAATATCATACATAGCATGCTTTTCTTTAACTGACTACTTTTTACCCTATTATTTTTTCTGAAATCTATCTGCACTGATGACTTTCTCTCCTTATAATTCCTGTATACTACTCCACCATGTGAATTTATCACCCATCATTTTTCATTCCATTTTGACATTTAGGTTGCTGTTATTTTCCTTTCAAAAATATTGCTTTATTTAAAACAATGAGTCCAGAGGGTGCCTGGGTAGCTCAGACCGGCTCCCCATGGGAAGTGGGTTTCTCCCTCTCCTTCTGCCACTTCCCCCACTCATGCTTTCTCTCTCAAATAAAATAAACAAGTAAAATAAAATAAAAACAATGAGTCCATGATTTCTTGTGTACAAGTAGAAGGGTGTCATTAGAGACTACTCTTATAAGTAGCGTTGCCCTGTCATAATATATGAACATTTTCAAGTTTCCAATATATCCAATCTTGAACCATAGAAAAAAATAAAGACATACTAAAAAGAACAAAATTTTAAAGTTAGAAGAAAATTTTGGAGACTATCTTTCACAGAGTTTAAACAATAGATAAAATTTTATCACCTCTTTATTAAAAGAGCTAAATGTTTTAAAAAATTAACAAGACATAGAAAGCAAAGGAGGAAAAGGAAAATGAAAGGGAAAAAGGACTCCTGAATTTGATCATATTAAAACTAAAAACTTCTGTCCTACAAAGAGGACCATAATCAAAATTAAAAAGCAAACAATAGACTGAGAAATGATATTTGTAATATATTTAAAAGATAAAGGATTGTAATCAAAATATAAAGGAATTCTTTAAAGCAAGTAAGATAATTTTTTAAAGGCCAGAATATGAAAGACAAATCAATTACCGAAGATGAAATCTGAATTAAAAATCAATAGATAAAAAGATCTTTAGCCTCACTAGTAATAAAGGACATTCAAATTAAAATAATGAATGCTATCAGGCCTCACCCATCAGGTTGACAATAACCAAAAAAACTCTGTTAATTTCAACTGCTTGAGAAAATATAGAGAAACAATTTTCACACCCACTGTAGAGGTATAAATTGATATGTCCTCTTTTTCAAAAGAGTTTGGATGTAAATTTGAAAATGTGCATATTTTAAAAACACAGTATTTTTTAAAATGTGTTATTAGTTTAATAGATATATCTATGAAAATTGAAGGGCCAGATATATATATATGTCTATACATTGGAAAAATGTACATTAATATAAAAGTGGTCTTCTGAATAAGCGAGGAAAAGAGTAAATTTACCCTGGGCACCATGATTTCTTTTTAACAGACATCTTCTTGCTGTACTCCCACAGTAGTTCTGGGCAAGAGAAGTCACTAGCAAAAATTTTTCATTGCAGGGTGAACAACTTGAGGGCTGACCTTGCCCAAAGAGCATAGCATAATATTACAGTAGTTTCTTAGCAAGGAAAGGTACAATCTGGGTGCATACATGACAAAGACTATGGTTGAAGAGAGGCAAACCCAGGGTTGACAATCCCAGAGGAAAGATACTTCCAGCAAAAAGGGGAATACAGGTTATATTGGCATACCCTGTGGATGAAAAGTGTGCTTTGAAAACAATCTTCTATTCAGAAATGCAAGTCATTTTAGGCTTTAATCCATTTATGAGCAAGACACACTCTAGGACTTTGGGTTTCTGAGGGCCAATAATCCTTCCTACATTTACAGATTTTTTCTTACACTTAAATAGATGAACTGTCTCACACTTTAGGTCCTGTGTACTTTTGAGGCACGGAGTTAGTGTTGGTTTATTATACTCTGTGTTGAGAGATTTTTCTCAAGTGGAAATTTGAGCCAAGACATGTATGACAACTCCACGAGAAGATCGTAGCGATTCAGAAGACTGGGTTTCCCATACACAGGTCATACCTCAACTTGGCTGCTAAGGCAAATGTACTGAAAAGGCCAAGTTGCAGTTCCCTTAAGAACATGTCCAACTTATAAACAAATTAAGATCTAATATTTCTTCTCAGTAACAGCTTAAAGCTGAATGTTCCTTTCCTCCTATACTATAATGAAGAAGATAATACAGTTTGCTAGGCTAACATCTTCAACAAACTGTGCAAGTGAAAATCTTCTGGAAGACACCTTTCTTACCCATCATTACAGCCATCTCCCAGTCTAGGTCAAGTACTTCTCTACTCCACAGCACCCGGGACATCGCCGGTTGTTGCAATTTTAACACCCTATCATAATTGTCTGTTCAGCGTACCCTACCCTAGTATACTCTTGTGTTCTAGTCACTAGACCACAAATCCCTTGAAGAGTATTTGTCCAGTTTCTGGCTCTACTCTCTGGACTTAGGATAGTGCCTGGCATAGTTTTTACCCATTAAATATTTACTGAACGCCAACCAGTTAATATAGTAGGCACCTATTCACACTGTGTAGTCTTGCATATGGTTATGTGTGCTATTATCCACTTAAAAAATACAGGGTGCCTGGGTGGCTCGGTTGGTTGAGCGTCTGCCTTCTGCTCAGGTCACGGCCCCGGGGTCCTGGGATCGAGTCCCGCATCGGGCTCCCTGCTCTGTGGGAGGTCTGCTCTCCCTCTGCCCCTCCTCCCACTCATTCTCTCAATCTCTCTCTCTCCCAAATAAATATCTTTTAAAAAATGAAAAAATACAGACCATGCTGATAAAGTGATGTGGTCCAGGGACTAGGTGATGAACTGTGCTCAATTTCTCTTGGTTTCTATGTTTGGTGCCTAGAGAGGGGATGGAAGGGGAGTTGCATGAGGATCAGTGGAAGGGAGAAGGAGAGAGGGGGAAGAAATAGGAGGGATTTGAAAGTAACTTCTGTACTGATTCTGCCAGATACTGAACTGATTACACATATTTGAGGTTCAAGTAGTTGAATATGTGCTAATGACCCCTTGCATGAATCTCTCTCTCCTGGGAAGCTATTTGTTTCTCCCTAGCAGTGGCTGTTTCTCCTAAGTCATTCTTCAATGTCTGCAGTGGTCATAATAGCAATCTGTCAGCCCCCAAAACCTTTACCAAGCATGCAGAATAAAAGGCTGAGGAAATTCATTTGGCCAAAATAGAAGTTTAACTCATAGCAGTAGGAACCCAGTTTGACCCTGCACATTCTTATACCAATACTGTTTTGACAGAGGAAATATATATATAAAATTTAATGTAGTATATTACCTTCCACAGTGAGTATTTAATATATTATTGTTCTTCCAAAGAACTGCAAGTATTTCTCAAGTTGTTTTGGCTCTCAGTATTCTTTATGTTAATAAATAAAATCATTCCATATATGAAACTGTGAAACATGTAATGTATTTTAAATTACATTTATGATAACCAGTTATCAAACCATGTTAATGCTTATAATGAAATTCATTGCTAATTCAAGAGCTAATTATGTAGATAATGGTCCCTACTTCTACTTGTTTTTTAACTACCTTCTAACTTCCAACTTTCTCTACTTAGTGCTTGGAATAATGTAGGAATGACAGAACACAAAACAAATGCATTAACAAAAGCTCTAATTTTATACAATATTTGTATAACAGTTTATAAATCACTAGTACCTATATATTCTCATCTATTATAATACCTTTAAGAAACCTGTGAAATATTACTGCCATTGTAGAGATAAGAAAACATTAAAACTCTTGAAGAATTTGCTGAGGTATTACAGCTAGCAAGTGACAAATGTAGAGCTTAAACAAAAGCTAATTCCTAATCAGTATTTTCCACTGTCTAGAAAAACCTCTGTGTGTTTTTATGGCTGTATGATTTGCCTATCTCTGAAAAATTTACCAGTGTCATGGGTTGAATTGTATTCTCCAAAAAGGTGATGGAGTCCCATCTCCCAGGACCTGTGAATATGACCTTACTTGGAAATAGGGTCTTTATAGAGAAAATAATCAAGGTAAGATGAGGTCATTAGGGTGCACCCTATCCAATGCAATTGGCATCCTAATAGAAAGAACTTTGGACAGAGAAAGAGAGAGATTGAAGACGATGTGACAACACAGACGGAATGTTGTCTACAAGTTGAAGGACACCTGAGGCTATCAGATGCTAGGAAATAGTCATGGAACAGATTTTCACTCACACCCTTCAGAAGGAATGAACCCCGCTAACGCCTTGACTCTAGAGTACTAGCCTCCAGATACATGGGCAAACAATTTTCTGTTTTTTAGGCCACCCACCTTTTGGTACTTCATTAAGGCAACCCTAGAAATCTAATATAATCAGTGAGAACCATTGATCAGTTTGTGCTCTATGTGCAAACTTGGAGTGAGAACTACTAGGGATTTAAAAAAAAAAAATGTATACAACACTACACTGCTTCCCACTTAAGGCACTCAGAAGTTAATTAAAGAAGCTCTTTTATTTTCACTGAGCCTCATCATATACAGTTATTGAAGCCAGTTCTAAGCAAAACAAAAAGTTCATCAGGAAGCTGATCACCATCAGCAAAATTAGTTTTATTGCTATAGGCCTGGCATGACAAAGAAGTTGGAATGCTAACTTATCCCATCCACCAGGATGTTTATCTTTAATAAACCCTCATCTGGCCTCAAAACTCTTCTCATCATTCCAGATATCCCCTACCAACGTATAGGAAATGGAACCAAAGATGACACTCACCTGCCATCCCTTTCCTAGGCTCTGTATCGCATGCATGCATGTTTGTAGGGAGAGGATGAAACCTGGCTTTGCACACCTATGCATAGCCATCTCTCAAACCTCCACACTTTGCTATGTTGGTCTCACCTCTAAATTTGAGTTTCTGGCCCCGTTTTCTCCCCTGTACTCCATCCCTGCTGGAAATTAGAGTTTTCTCTTAGCCTAAGCCCACATTCCTAGACTCCTGATTCCCAACCTGCTTTTGCCAATCTCCTCCCCAAAGAGATTGGATGCTACTACTAGATGAAATTCTATTCCAACTGTGATATATACCAAAGATCTTGATGGTATTGTTTTCTGTATAGTTGCTGTTCTTGAAAATCTCAGTGCTGTGCTGCACTCACCCTTAGGTAAGACTGCCCACCTACATTAAGTACAAGTTCATCATGTAACAGTTACCACTTACTGAAAGGTTCTTACCATTACTATGATCGATGCATTTCTCCTGTATATTTCACAATAATCCTAAGAGATAGGCACTCTATTATCCAATTTTTACAGAGAAAGAAACTGAAGCTCAACAAAGTGAGTAAAATCTTGTCACTCATCCATCTCTAATTTTACTATGTTTCATTGCCCCAATTCTAGCAGTTTCCAGGATGTCAAACAAATGGATGATTTAAATATTGGTATTAGTATTGAGAAAATGAATGACTCCAATGACTGGATTTTTTAAAATTCTTTTGTAAGTCAAAGAGTTTCCAATTCTTTGCATGCAAGATTGATTGAAGAACTTATCAGTTGACAGCTATTCATAAAAAGTATTTTTGATGATTTTCATGTAATTTTTTTTTGTCGTATATCTCGAAAGGATTTTAAACTGAGTGACACTGTTAAAACAAAACTTCCATTCCCATCTCCTTTTCAATAAATAATATTTCTTAGACATGAAATAGGAATAGAATTGATGTTGATCCTTATCTCATTCAGTAATAACATGACTACATGAACTAATTGGAAACAAAAGAGGTTCCAATCCATCCCACTGAAAGATGCATATCCAAAAAAAATAATAACCGTGGTAGAGATGCTGATCAAGAGATCAAAGAGCTAGACTAGCTCTCATTTACTGACAAGATCATTTTGGATGACTCAAATACCAAACTTGGAAATCAACATGCAAGTTCTGAACTTGAGAATTTTATATCTTTTAACTAACTTCACAGAGAACAGCCATCCTAATCAATGAGAAAAGCATCTGATCAAATTTGAATAACTGACAGCCTATGAGATCAATCTGATGATTTCCATCTACTTAAAGAAGGCCTAAAGAGGTTAACAATGACCATTATTTCTTTCCCACTAAAGTTCAATAGACATGGAGTGATAAAGAATTACTTGATGGCCCCATTGAAGAGCTTTCATAATCTGAGTTAAAACTGTCTACTCAGATATGCCAGTTCAGTGATGCACCATAGTTTTCCAATCTAGCAACCATATCAAGAATGGAAATTGGGACAAATAATTTAATTTTTGAGAATATAGTTCGATATCTGAATAATGGGCCAAATTACAGGCTGTTAGGAGAATTAAATTACTCCAGACATATAAAGTACCTACTATTTAAACACTGAATACTAAAATTCAGTCTCAAGGTACTCAATGCTTAACCTCAGCACTAATTTTTTTTTCACTTTGACAGTCAAATTGATAGAGAATGCTGAACCATTTGAAATTAATTAGGAGCAGCCGCTCAAAAAATATATGAGTATCAAGAGATGTTGTTCCCTCAAAGGACCAGCGATGACCAGTTTGAAATACTTCATCATAAAGAAGATGGAGAAGGGCTCTCTTTTTTTCCCCATGGTGACAACATTCATATTTGAACAACACTGGCCTCAAAAAAAGATATCTTACTGTTAGCCGATACATAGCAGAGTGCTGCAGATAGGATGCATTTTCCACATATCTGAGACTTTTTTGAATGTAAATACAGTACTTCCAAGGCTGAGATAAACCAACAATTTTAGTTGGCATGTTATTCTTTTTAATAAAAATGCACTTTGATATTGAAGGACACATCAATTATTTTTTTTAATAATTTTAGCACTATATTAAAATGCTAAAATATTTAAGATAGCTAGCTCAGAGGTAATTGCCAAATATTTCTCAGCAAAAAATGAAAAATGGGAGATAAGAGGAAGACAAAAGATGGACCAAGGAGAACACTGTGTGACACACGTTTAAATAAAGGACACTTTCAAGCATGTTTCTTTTGTTGGAGCAGCCAGGTTGGCAGACTGCTGGAAGACAAACAGGAGACTCAGGTACGGAGATTCACGTGGCTATACTATGAAGTGGCACCCACAGTCTCAGTGACGCAGTCAAGCTTTAAATGCTTGTTAGCAAAGAAGGAAAGTAAAAACTGAGGCTAAGCACAGAAACTAATGAAAGGCCAAAAAAAAAAAAAAAAAGAATTAAGATAATCAACAAAACTAACAGTTGATTATTTGAGAAAAAAACTAGTAGAAATTTCTGAAGGATCTGAATATCAACTACCCACTAGTTAATCATTAAATTCAACTCAATTCCAATCAAAATCCTGACAAGGACCTCTGTGGAATTTGACAAGCCTACTATGAAGTTTATATGGAACCATGAAGGGCCAAGAATTGCCAACAGACTCAAAGAGGAGTGTGGTGCGAACTTGTCCTACTATAAAATGAGAACAGAAAACGACAGGAGAAAAGAGCAGAGGGAAGAATAAATCACATATGAGTATGGGCACGTGGGTTCTATGCATTATGAAATGTATTTCACACTGATCTGTGATACAAAATAAAAATGAAAGAACTCCATAGGAGAAAATTTTATTTTTAAATTCTTTTTTTTTTTTTTTAGTAATCTCTATACCTAACATGGGGCTTAAACTCAAGACCCTGAGATAAAGAGTCTCATGCTCTTCAGACTGAGCCAGCCAGGTGCTCCTCCACAGGAGAAATTCTTGAACATGTGGACAGATATGTTCAAGAATGTCCAAAGCAGCACTACTGGAATAACAACAAAAAATGTCCACCAATAACAAAATGGATATAATGTATTTATAAAGTAGAATACTGTTCAACAGAACAAAAGAAGTTACAACTAATCACATGAATAAATCTCATAAACATGTTAAATGAACAAAAAAAAATCAAGCTGAATATGCACATTGCAACTGCATTCATATATAGATATGAAACCAGCAAAGGTAAATAATTTATCATTTATAGATGCAACTTTTATAGTAAATCTATGAAGAAAAAGTACTAACTCTATGTGAGGGGAAGAGGAAATAAAATGAAAATACTAATGAGAAAGTTACATAAAGGGCTTCAGTAATATTAGTCATCTTTTCTTAAACTAGGTAGTAAATATAATCAGGTTTGATCTTCAAAATATGCAATCATATGAATGGTCTGACTACTCAGCAAATCTCAAAGGACAACTGCTGTAGTAATTTATCAGAGTCCAAGACTTCCCAGGCATTCTGTCTTTAGGAAATGAATCTTGGAGAGTTTGAGGTCCAAACAGCTGGGGCAGTGGGGGAGGGAAGGGCGCTTGGAGGTTCAGATCAGTAGCTACCTACCAGCCAGTATGAACACATTTCAACAATCTATAAGTGCCATCACACTAGTGCCTTCCCCCGAATAATAAATAGCCCTAGATATATGAGTGACCTTTTATTCCTTATAACATAGAGTATATATTATTTTTTGTACACATATAACAGTACTTCCAAACAGTAATATAATGCAAGCCACAAATGTGAGTCACTTATGTAATTTTGAATTTTCTGTTAGCCTCATTTAAAAAAATGAAATGAAACATTTTAATAACATTTTGTGTAACTCAATATATCCAAAATATCATTTCAATAGGTAATCAATATGTAAAAATTTGTAATAAAGTATTTATATATTTTCATACTAAAGCTTTCCAATCCAGTATGTATTTTATACATATAGCCCATCTCAAGCTGAATCTAGCCACATTTCAAGTACTTACGTAGCTAGTGGCTAAAGTACCAAACACCACAACTATAGAATATTTCATAAATTTAAACGATAGAATAAGAATTTTCATATGTATCAATATGGAAAGATATCGGACATATTATTTAATGTAAAAAAGGAAGATGTAAAAGAGTACATACAGATCACCTGATCCAATGTGTGTAAGGATATGGGAAGCACATATTTTTTGTTTCACAAAACTTTTAAAACTATAACAGCAGTGTTTCTTGAAAAGAACTGGAGATTGAGGACCCAGTAATATTTTTTCTGCAGTTTTACACTTTTGTGAACTAACTTTTTAAAGCATGTATATCTATTCATTTTGTTTTAGAGAATAGAAACAAATAGCTAATAAGTGAAGCATGTAACAGTTAAGAAAATATTATTAAATGGAACTAGTTAATCTAAAGGGAGCCTCACTCACATTTCCTGCTAAAGATGCCAGAACTACTGATTTGATAATTATGTAATCATTTGTACTTTTCTGTCTGTTTTGGCAAACAGGCATATCAAATAGGCCACAATGATCACTTGCCCTGTGAACATTCTACTTTTCTCAACATTGCAACCCCTGATCTAACTGAAGATGGATGGAAGATTAGGGAACTGAAATAAACCAAGACAGAAAGATGTCTAAAACTCCTATGGACTATGACTTTTAAGACTTTAATTCAAAGGCATTGGCACATGAGATCTAGATCTACAGTCCCTCAGACACTAATTCAGTGCTCTTATAAAAGAAGAAAGTGAACTTATATCTGACCTAAATTGGTCCCAGCACACTCATGGTTTGTGATCATCACTTCCTTTTAAGTGGATCTCAAACAACTTTTAAGAATCTTATTGAAGCTTTTCCTAGGGGTCCATCAGCATTACTAGATCATATTCCAGAGTCTTCTATATTTATTTTTTGGCAAATCAGGAGTACATGGTCCCATCTTTACTCCTGACTCCTTTCTTGTTTCCATCTATCTTCAGGATCGACAGCACTGTTTGGGAATCTCTCTTCAAAGTTCCATCAATGTTCTTAGATTATTTAATACTGATCAGGAAAGTTGAACCCTTTTGGGGTGGTCCTGTTCTACTCCACTTTTTAAATACTGTTAGTTATGCAATCTCTTCTGTGATGCACTTTTTATGGAGGAAGAAAAAAAAGATCTAGGATTACAGTGACAAGGCCTCCATCTCATCATAGGTTCTTACACTACCAGCCCCAAACAGTAAGCCTATTACTTACTCTTTCTTCTCTCTCCAAAACAAAATCAGAATTTATTCTCAGCTTTATTACCTTAGTCCAATTCTTCAAAGTCTCTTGACCAGTTTCCTGTCCACAGTGAGGGTGTGTACAGTACTGCATCTGGCCATGAGAGGGCAGCAAAGGCCTGGAGCCAGGTGGTCATGTGGTCTATTGAGGCTGTGACCCAGCAAAAATAAGGCAGAACTCCTAATTTCACTAACCACAAAGCCCCAGAAAAACTGGGAGTGTACCAAGCATGGCCTGAGCAGGAGCGCATCGGTGGTTCAATTCATTCAACATTTGATGAGTAAACTGAAAAATCAGTTTCCCCTTTTTAACCTTATTTTTTGCTATATTTCAGTGTCTTTTAAATATATAATGTAGACCATCATCATCAATGTTCCATTCCAATAGTTTCTAATTGAGCAGGTCTGGAGTCAGGACCAGGACTTTGTATTTGATCAAACAAGACAGTCTGACTCTCATTTACATTAAAGTTTGAGAACCATGTCTAATCCCTTAATGAAATCCATGTAGTTACTTAATCTTATCTTTTATGCTGTATTATTATTGTTCTTCATAGTTGCTCACATTGTCAAGTTTTATCTTCCATTAAATTTTTTCCCTTTAAGGCTCTCAGAATCTTATTCTCTCTCATTTCCAAACCTACATATTCAGCTACAAAGTATTTTAGAGGCAATACAGTGTAATGGAAAAAACAATGTGCTTGGAAATCAGATACCACCCCCCGCCCAAGCCTCAGTTTTTCTCAGTAATATTGAGATAATACAGAATATACTTGACATGGGGATTAATGAAATATGTTAATAATTTAGAATAGTGACAGGATAAATGTGAACTCAATAAATGTTAATTTTACTCCTTTTATTCTTTATAGTAACCAGAGATATGTAATCCACAGCCCTCCCTAGTGCCCACCTCCAGTGGTTCTACTCTGAAGAATGAGGACACAGACCATCTTGCTTAGTACAGGATTACAGGTAGAGGAAGGAAGAACAGCCCTGAGAAAAGATATGGGTCTGAATGCAAAGGCCGGGGAAAGAAAGAAGTGAGTGGCATATCCCCTCCTATTGCAAAATACTGAGCTCCAGTAAAAGAGAAAGACACAGGTGAGCTGTAGACTTTGATTAATACTTAAGAACTGCATTAAATAGTAAATATAAACTGATGTAACACTTTAACCCCAAAAGTTATTCTTTCTTGGGCCTAAATTGAATGTTGGCTATACAAAATGTTTCTAGAAATTACTATGGTTTATTATCTATATGCAAAAATGCAAGAACAAAATCAAGATGAATAACTTATTTTTGACAGATATTGATTATTAAAATAACAGGCAAACCATCAGTATTTGTCATGGAGTCAACCACCGAAGCAAGTAACCACAAGTTTATATCAATATTGTATGTGAAAAATAAACACAGTGCAAATCAATAAGAAACAAAGAAATACATATAGAAAAAGATCAGAAATCAGAACCAAATTGTCAATTTGTTATTCTATGTAGTTTAGTGGAACATTTCAAATGAAAGTAAAAAGAAATTATTAATTCAAGGCCTTAAAGCTATAGAGACCCTTACCAAATTTATCAATAGCTCCCTTCACTCCGCAGACCTCTAATTGCAATGACCAAAAGAGTGAATAAAAGCCCCAGATCATTGCAGAAACAATTTTATCCATTTTATTTCAAAGTCAAAGTTGTTTTTTTCAAATAACTCTTCCAGATAGAAAGGCAATTCAGTTTTCTCCACAGCAGCTGGATACAATGCAGTGAGAGGACATCTGTGCTATGAGCCTCAGCTTCCCCATCTGTAAAGTGAGTCTAAGAATTCAAACCTCACTGAACAAACAGAAAGCACATCACATAGTAACTCTAGACAATTGTAAATCTATAATGGCGCTCCTCCCCACCTTCCTTACATTACATAGCAACCCTTGGAATGTAATATCCAAGTGCATATGTTGGTGTTCATAATCCTGTTTTCTTCTACAGTTTTTAAATAATAGATGGCAGAAGTGATTCATTTGTTTTTTACACTTCTTAACATACTACTGGAAAGAGTATAGATAGGCATTAGTAGCTATTGAATTCTATCCATAAAGAGATTTCTAGGGGAGCCTGGGTGGCTCAGTCGTTAAGCGTCTGCCTTCGGCTCAGGTCATGATCCCAGGGTTCTGGGATCAAGCCCCACATCGGGCTCCCTGCTCGGCGGGAAGCCTGCTTCTCCCTCTCCCACTCCCCCTGTTTCTGTTCCCTCTCTCGCTGTCTCTCTCTCTGTCAAATAAATAAATAAATTCTTAAAAAGAGAGAGAGAGATTTCTAGTAATTTTCCCCTTGTTATTTCATCATAGATATTCACCCCTTGCTGAGTACCTGTGACTGGTTAGTTCAGCTGACTGCCTCAAAGCACAGGGAGTTCAAAATCATAGACCTCATTAGGCATAAAATGGCTCCTGGGATGTAGAGAAAGGGGAACCCATAATGCACTATTGCTGAGAATGTAAACTGGTAAATCCGCTATGGAAAACAGTCTGGAAATTCTTCAAAAATTTAAAAATAGAACTACTATATGATCCAGCAATTTCACTTCTGAGTATATATCCAAAAGAACTGAAATCAAGATCTTTTTTTTTTTTTTTTTTAAAGATTTTATTTATTTGACACAGAGAGAGAGAGAACAAGTAGGCAGAGAGGCAGGCAGAGGGAGAGGGAGAAGCAGGCTCCCCGCCGAGCAGGGAGCCCGATGCGGGACTCGATCCCAGGACCCTGGGATCATGACCTGAGCCGAAGGCAGACGCCCAACTGGCTGAGCCACCCGGGTGCCCCTGAAATCAAGATCTTAAGGAGATGTCTGCACTCCCATGTTCACTGCAGCATTATTCCCTATAGTCAAGATTGAGAAACAACCCAAGTGCCCATTAAGACATGAATGAAAAAAGAAAATGTGCTATGTGCATGCAATGAAATAGAATTTGGCCTTAAAAAACAAGGGAACCTTGACATTGCAAAAACATGGGTAGATCTAAAGGGCATTTTGCTAAATGAAATAATCCAGATACAGAAAGTCAAATACTAGATTTTCTCACTTACATGTGGAATCTAAAATAGACTCATAGAAGCAGAGAGTAGAACGGTGGTTGCCAGGGGAGGAGGGAGGTACAAAATTTCAATTACACAAGATAAGTAAGTTCTGGAGATCTACTATTCAGCACAGTGCCTAGAGCTAACAATACTATATGGTATACTCAAAGTTTGCTAAAAGAGTAAATCTTATATTAAATGTTCTCACCCCCCAAAATAACAATAATAATAAAAGACAGGAGGAAACTTGGGGAGATCATGGATAGGTTTATAGCCTTGATGGTGGTGGTTTCAAGGGTCTCACTTATTCACAAACTTGATTTACATACATTAAATATATAAAGTTTTGTATATGTAAATCATACCTCAGTACACTTAAAAATAAAGTAAAACACTTCCTATGCCCTGAAAATACCTACTATTGATTACAGGCTATTGACACCTGGTTTGCTGTCCTTCTATTCACTTCATCTTATGTCTCACCACCATCTTAAGTAATATCCACGTGCATGTGGACAGTTCACCAAACAGGCTGGCCTCACAAAAATCAATGACAACCCCATCCACCAACAGATACTTGGCTCTTCACTTGACCTCACCCCCAGCTGTCCCACCCCACCTCTGAAATATTAAACTTTAGCTTCCTACACTCAACCTGTGTGCCCTCACTTCTCTCCTTCTATCACTTCTATTATACCTATTCTTTGACCTTAGTACAACTTCTAGCACCCTGAGCTCTTTATTCTCTCAAACTCTGAGCCCCAGAGTGAACCAATTTCCTCACATATTTAGCCTAGATCTCACCGATCATTCAAAATCACCAACTCCTACAATTTCATCATTGTTGTGCTTTCTAGCATGCCAACTTTTTTTTTTTTTTAGATTTTTTTTTTTTTTTTTAGATATATTTGAGAGAGAGAACGAGCGAGAGTGAGGGTAGGGGTACAGGGAGAGAATCTTCAAGCAGACTTCCCACTGAGCACAGATCCTGACATGGGGCTCAATCTCATACCCCATGAGATCATGACCTGAGCTGAAATCAAGAGTCGAATGCTAAACCAAGTCACCCAGGTGCCCCTAGCATGCCAACCTTATATCAGCCTAATCATCTGGCTTCCCTTCCCTTCATCCAAATGGCTAAGCACTACTGAAGAAAAGGGTACAACAGGTAGAATAACATTACCACAAACTTATGGTCTCCATCCTCAGGTGAGCCCTATGGGAGGCAACCTTCTTCTCCCTTCCCATTCCTCTTAATGTCTTTTTCAAACAGTCCCCAGAAGATTAATTCACTTCTCAGCAGATGAACTGTAACCAGAATTCCAATTTCACAGAGAAAAGAGAGACCATCATGGCCGCCTTATTGCTTTTCTTCTTCTTTGTCAGCCTTTTCTTTATAGGGGGAGAGTGGGAAGAGGAGAATCAGGCTGAGTACTTCTAATACTCCATTTTATCTAATCTATTGGTTTATTAGCTTTATAACTTAATGTTTTTATTTTAAGTCACTTCTCCAGGACTTATAATATGCATTTTGAACTCCCTACAGTCTTCCTTCACTAATGTTGTATCACTTCGCATAAATGGAAGAACATTTTAATAGCATATTCCATAACCTAACCCCACCACCATTCATGTTGTTATACTTTTTATTTTTACATGTTATGAACCCCACAATACACTTTTGGTGACTTAAATAATTATAATTTAAAGAAAAAAAATTGGAAAGAAAAATACTTTTCTATTTATCCACATATTAATCATTTTAGTACTCTTCATCTCTGGTAGATCCAGCTATTCATCTCATATATTTTCCTTTAATGTTTCTTGTAGTACAAGTCTGCTAGCAATAAGTTCTCTCAGCTTTTGCTTGTCTAAAAATGTCTCTCTTTTTTGCCTTCCTTTATATATTTTTACTGAATATGGAATTCTAGTTTGTCTTTTTCCTTTCTTTCAGACCTGTGGAGAAGCCATTCCATTGTTTTCTGGACTGCATGGCTTCTAATGAGAAGTCAACGATATTTCCTATCTTTTTCCCCCCGATAAAAAGTATCCCCCACCCCCTTTGGCTGCTTTTAATATTTTCTCTTTATCACTGCATTTCAGCAATTTGATCATTTTGGTGGTGGGAGGGGGTAGTCCTTGCTTAGATTCTTTTTAGCTTCACAGAACCCTAGGTACACAGTTTTAATCAAGAAGGAAATTTTTTCTCAGTATTTCTTTTAATATTTATTCTGACACTCCCTCTTTCTGGAAGACCAATTTCATGCATGTTAGCTTGCTGGACATTGTCCCACAAGTCACTGAGTCTCAGCTTTAGAAGTTGTACTTGGTTATTTTTTATATCTTCTATTCATCATCTATATATTCATGTTTTTAACTCACTGAACATTTTTATAATACTGCTTTAAAGTCCTCATCTGATAATTTCATAATCCTTGTCATTTATCCATCTGTTTCTATTAATGTTTTCATTCCTGGTTATAGGTCACATTTTCCTGCTTCTTTGTATATCTAGTAACTTTTTTTATACACTAGGAATTGTATATTTTTTTTTTAAAGATTTTTTATTTATTTATTTGAGAGAGAGAGAATGAGAGAGAGCAAGCACATGAGAGGGGGGAGGGTCAGAGGGAGAAGCAGACTCCCCGCCGAGCAGGGAGCCCGATGCGGGATCGATCCAGGGACTCCAGGATCATGACCTGAGCCGAAGGCAGTCGCTTAACCAACTGAGCCACCCAGGAGCCCAGGAATTGTATATTTTATGTTACAGAGTGTCTGGATTTTGTTGTTTTCCTTTAAAGAGGGTTCCTTTTTTGCAAGACAGATTTCAGCCCAATTTTTTTGAGCCTTCTTTTAATACTTAAATGCAGGTCTAAAATAGCACTCTAGGAATAGTTAGCCCTATGACAAAGAGGTGATCAGTTAGCCCTATGACAAAGAGGTGAGCCTTCATTCGGTCCCTACTGAAAGTCCCAAGTTCTACCAAGTCTCTCTGCTCTAGCTGGTCAAATTCAAATGTCTCTCAACCCTGTAAAAGCTCTGGGAATTATGCAGCATGTATCTACCTTGTGGTAGCTCTTTCTCTGGTAGTTTACTTTGTACTGAATATAATGAGCTTGCTCTCTTTACAGTTCTAAAGACTGTCCAAATCTGGTTCAAGCTTGAAGGTGATCAAAAGAGGAGCAGATTGGAGCCCACCTTGATTAAATTGCCTAAGTTTAGTATATGTTATAGCAGCAGTATTAATCATATGCTATTTGTAGTAAGACCTAAAATAACTCCACATTGTTTCTGGCCAGATTAGAACTTCTGATTTGGGCAGTCTTATTAATCAGGCTTATGAAGTTCTAACTCTTTGAGGGCCTCAGGAAGAACACACTGAGAAGGCTAGGAGAGATTCAGCTTGTTTTTAAGTTCCTAAATCCTCTGTAGGGGTTAAATATACACAGTTAATGACTTTTTTTTTTCCTAGAGAATTAACCAGTGGGCTTCCTGGGAGCCAAGACTCTTCCATTTGAAAGGAAACAAAATGGTATGAGGCTGCCCCAAAGGCTACTTTTTAAAACTGCACATGGTCCTTTTCTCTTTGGACCTTAAGAAACCTTAAAAGATTGCAAATGGCATCAGACACCCTATTGCCTAAACATACATTTAGAAATATTTGCTCTTTTTTTGTTTTTTGCTTATGCCTGAGCACTAGCACAGCAATTCTTTCTTTCCCAATAGAGAGGCATGACCTGAGACAAAGACAGAAAAGACAGAACTAGTCTGACAAAGAAGTCAGTGATTTTTTTTTTTTTTTTTTTTTTTTGCTAATGTGATAAAAACAAAGAGGGGAGAACTATCAACTTTGTTCTTGAAATTTGCCCTTAAAGGTAAAAGCTCCACTGAAATTTTTACCTCCTATGTGTTATCCTTTGGAGGTTTCTAAGAAATCTACCACCAGTCTACAAATTCCTGCTTTTTTTAGTTTTTCCTAGTTGCATCAAAATGTATCTGGACAGCAAGGAGCAGAAGAAACAAGAAATGAGCCCGGTGACCCAGCTAAGGGCTTTATTTCTGACTAGAATGGATATAGATATCAATTCTCATTATGGCCGGTCAAGGTATCAAGGGAGGGTAGGCATAAATTTTTACCATTCTTAGTAAAAGTAGAAACATATGTTCTGTAGTTTATGATAGAGGGAAGTTCCATAAGGGAAAATACCAGGGGATCTTATAACCCAGAACTTTATTCCCAGATTGATACTCTGCTGTAACAGTGGATCTGAACTTTTTGGGCACATGGATCTCTTTGGGAATCTCATGAAAACTTTATTTACCTTCCAGAAAAACACATATTCACACGCATAAGATCTATTTTTATCCTTGGTTTTCCCTCTCCCTGCCCTAGCGTGTGCATGTGCACACACACACGCACGCCCGTGCTCACGCACACAGACACTGCCAAGTAATCATGAGCTCTAGGTAACAAATGGCTCTAAAACTTTAACTGTTAATAACCATCACGACCATGAGAACTACAGGAGAGTGGCATTGATTCCCCTCCAACATTCTGGCCCCAGAGAGAACAAATTCTTTTTTTTTTTTTTTTTTTAAGATTTTATTTATTCATTTGACAGAGAGAGACACAGTGAGAGAGGGAACACAAGCAGGGGGAGTGGGAGAGGGAGAAGCAGGCTTCCCAGCGAGCAGGGAGCCCAATGCGGGGCTTAATCCTAGCACCCTGGGATCATGACCTAAGCCGAAGGAAGACGTTTAATGACTGAGCCACCCAGGCGCCCGAGAACAAATGCTTCTCTTAATAAGTGAGTCACAGCTGAAAAAGATCTAAGGCTTAATGAAGCATAGAGAATACACAAACGAAAATCGAGAAATTATAATCCCATAAATTGGTTTACCAGGCGTGGCTGCCTTCCAAAGAGCTGTATCAATCACCTCTGCTCTGCTAAGTCCAAACTACACAAAGGGAGACTCAAAGAAAAAAGATAATCAGAAAGGTAAGCTCTTTTGAGGGACAAAAAAAAAAGGAAGAGTCTCTCTGCCTTTTGTTACTTTCTTGGGATCTAGAAATACGGTTTCATATAACCTCATGACCAAACTTGAGGTGGTCATTAAAACACGTGCAAAAATTTTATTCTTTCTATATCAACAATTGAAAAGCCAGGACGTGAACTTGGAGAAGGGGTGAATATAGGCTGGCAGATAACAACACTGAAGAGGGCGACTAAAATGCGGACTTGCCTCCATCTCACGGTGACAGAAGGCAGAACCTGCCATGACACTTCTACCACTTAGAGGACATTTTTGGGGGAGTTTCTGGTGGATCTTTGGTGAGACTGGGGAAAGCTATCTTTTTTGCATTCCATGGGTATCTATCTCCTCTTGGTTCCCTTGCAGTAATAGAGGCTTGCAAGACAGCAGAGTTTATAGGGCAAGAATGCAGCTTCCCATGGAGACAAGAATATAGCTGTGGTTTGAATTAATACAAAAGTTACTGGGTATTGAAAACTAAGATGCCAAAATGTGAAAACAGTGTATCTGGAAAGGGAACTTAGGAATCCCTTGCATTACCTGATCATTTTGCATCTACTCTCAATTGTAACAGAGCCCAAGATGCCCTAAGAGAGTGGGTTACCTATAGCAGAAGTAAGGATGCTGAAGGACATAGGCTCTGGTGGTCTCTATGACAACACCAGCTCCAAGAGGAGAGACAAGCCAGCTGTACCCTCAAAGGATGAGTTTATTAATCTCTTGAAGACTACAAATCGAAGATGGGGGAGACTGGGAGACTGAGGGGCCTATGGACCTGTAAATAAGACAATATTAAGATGAGATAGCAATGAATAAAACCATTTTGTATCGGAATTAACAGCCTCTTGTAACAAGATTCTCTGGATGTAGGAAAGAATACAAAAGAACTGAGTGGATTGATCAGCAGGTATGCCTGAATTAAAGCAATCTGAATAGGGCTACCTGAGGGATCACTGGGTGTGGAAGGAAACATACAGTTCATAGCCACTTGAGGTGGTTTAATTCATTTAATGAGAACCAGGGCTAAAAAATATATTTAAAATGCAGGAGATGTTCAAACAGTTGAGATGAGAGTGCTCCAGCCTGTAGGCACTCTCTGTGAAGAAAAGCCCAGGGCTGAGAAAAGCACCAGGGAACCTTAGAGATGTTCTAGCCAAACTTCATTTTATAGTTAAAGAAACTGAATGAGGCCAGAGGAGGTGGAGTGATTTGCCCAAGATCACATACATAGTTGGGTCAGCATAGATGTGATATTTAAGCCCTTAGGGTACCTTTTCTAGTTTCCTATTCCTTCCAAGAATATGAGATCATTTTGATTTGTGCCACAAATTCATCTAGCAACTGTAAAGATAAAAACTTGATAAGCAGAGACAATATACTACCAGAAATGACATTTATCTGGCCTACGAACTAATAAAATCAGTGATAATGCATGTGATTTGACAGACCATTATCTGCCATATACATATTAGCCAGTTTACTTGCACAACTTGTGCTCCAAAATGGACATTTTTAAAGTTGTCCCAATAAGGGACTTAACCATAGTAAAGATTACCAACATATGTAGAATCTTAAACATTGTTAGGATATAGACTTATGATCAGAAGGAAAATTCCTAAAACAGTGTACTTTACCAGGCTAATTTCCTCTTTGAGATTTATCCATAATAAGGACAAAAGGACAAATTTAACAGAAATTCAAATTTCTCTTCACATGAAAACGAATTTTGGCTTCTCATGGTTCTCAAAGTACGGATCCCCAATACTTAATAAAACATCATAAACAGAACATAAGAACACAGACTTTTTAAACTTTTATTCATCTTAAGTGCTATTAAAATCACACTATAACTAAGCAGGAGAAATTTTTTATAATCTTTATGGAACTTTCAAAAACTAGGATTTATTTTCCTCTATTAGGGTGCAATTTGGCCAGAAGGAAGATAATGACTTCTCACTTTTGAGTTCACCAAGGACTCATCATGATTTAATAGAAGGAAATCATTCCATCAGAAGAATGAGAAGTATATAAGGAAGGTAGATCATCCCATGAAACTATGTGCAACCATAGCACCACTACTACAAATACACACAGACTGCAATGTATTCAGATTTGACTAAGAGGCATAAAGAATAAGAATAAAGGTTATTAGGATTCTGGGAGCTTGTAAGAACTAATACCCAAAATATAAAGAACTATTGCCATACAGAAAATAGCAGCAGGAGTATGGTGATGAATAAGAATAAAACATGGGACACCTGGGTGGCTCAGTTGGTTAAGCCTTCAACTCTTGGTTTCAGCTCCGGTCTTGATCTCATGGGTCATGAGATCCAGCCCTGCATCAAGCTCCATGCTCAGTGTGGGGGGCAGGGGGGTGCGCTGTTTGAGTTTCTCTCCTTCTGCCCCTCCCCCCACCTGCAGGCACTCACACGCACGTGCGCTCTCTCAAATAAACAAATAAATCTTAAAAAAAAAAAGAATAAAACAAATAACTATTTCAGTGCACTCTACCCTTGGCTCTTGGAATGATTATTTACATGGAGAAGTAAATGGCATATGAATGTAATTATGGATACAACAGTAAAGGTAAAATAAATAGCATCACATCCTCGTTTGCAGGAAAAACAGTTACAAAGCTTTTGTTTTCTTGATCCTCCCACCAGCTCTCCTGAACCTCTTACCTAACTATTGAGGGTATCAGAGCAGAGAGCTCTAGAGAGGAAGAAGGAGCATCTTGGTCGCCATGTAAGCACTAAGGATCTATGGCAATGCTGAGTGGCAAAGGTAGATTATCAGGGAGTGACCTCACGCTCCCATTCATTTACCCATTTTCTGCTGTTTCACCTTCACTGAAAAGCTTTTCTGAGGATCACTGGTAACCATCAAGTTATTAAATAGGATCCTCCAGACCTTCTTTGATATCAGATGGCATTGACCTCCTACTTACTCTTGAAACTCTTGACTTGGGAGACACTAAGGAGATCCCCCACTTCGGATGAATCCTCTCAGTTCTTTTGCCAGTGGCTCTTTTCCAGGCCCCCTCTGCACAGGCATTCCCAAAGAGTCCATCCAGTTGCTCTCAGTCCCCTGGCAATCTCATCAGCACTCCTACCCTCATTCACCTCAGCTCTCTCCCCACGATAATACCTTATGTTTGTCTAGAAGTTGACAGAGTGTACATAGCCTTTCCTTTAATGCTCCCAATAACCTACTGATCTTTATTTTACAGAGGAGGAAACTGAGAGACTCAGACAGGTGTAGTCATGGGCCCAGAGTCTCAAAGAAAGAAAGTGGCAAAGTCTGGGGGCACCTGGGTGACTCAGTTGGGTAAGTGTCTGACTCCTGGTTTCGGCTCAGGTCATGATCTCAGGGTTATGAGATTAAGCCCCACGTCAGGCTCCACCCTCAGTTTGGAGTCTGGTTGGGATTCTGTCTCTCCCTCTGCCTCTTCCGTTCTTCCCACTTGTGCTCCCTCACTCATGCTCTCTCTCTCTCTCTCTCAAAATAAATAAATCCTAAAAAAAAAAAGAAGAAGAAGAAAGTGACAAAGTCTGTAAACAACCCTCTCACTTAAGTCCAGGGCTCTTTTCACCCCATAAATGTCTCCAAATGACTCCCAAATATATACCCTAATGTCCTATCTTCTTCACCATATCCCAGACAAATAACACATTACCCACATATTTTGAAAATTTGCATGAATACCCACATGACTTGCCATATTCCCCAAATGCTTCCTCCTTTGACTTTTTAATTGAGATATAACTGACACAGAACACTGTATTAGTTTCAAGTGTACAATGATCAGCACACTAAATCTAGTCAACAGCCACAACCACATATAGTTAGAAAATTTCCTTGTGATTAGAACTTTTAAGCTTTACCCTCTTAGCAACTTTCACATATATGATAGAGTATTATTAACTGTAGTCTCCATGCTGTACATTACATCCCTAGGACTTACTTATTTTATAATTGGTTCTATCTCCCACCTAAACCCTTCAATTCACAAAACTTCTGTCCTTGTTCTGGTTCTTGGATTTGCTTCCCTACAGGCCTACACTATTGTACTATTACCTTAAAAGTGTGTTAATACACTGTTAATGTCTCTACTTCCTGTCTCTACCATGCTCTAGTTTACCTCATGCTCTGATTCTGAATTAATCTTCCTGTTATGTCCTTTTCATTGCTTTCAGTGGCTCTGCATTACCTTTAGAATAAAGTCCAAATGTCCAAAATCCATTATCATTAGGCCCTATTTTATACAGAATTTTACCCACAAATGTTCCCACATATAGTATGCATTCTACACTGAGCCACCCTGGACTATTTAGTGCTCCAATGAAGCACACTAGTAGGTGCACAAAAATATTTGTTAAATTAAATCAAACCTGTTGGGAATGCATTGGTGTCATCCAATTATTTGACAGTAAAGAGATTGAAGCCCCTTCCTTTTATCCTGTATTCCTATTAATTAGCATTCCTTTGGATAAGCATCCTAGAGCCTTTTTCCTCTCCCTGCTCTTAAATATTGGTATGTGCATATTGGTTTTCACTACACAAATAAGTAACTCAAAACTCTGAGGACGTATGTTCCTGTACTTCAGTCAAGATACTAAGCTGACTGACCAAAACATTACTAAAATGATACAAAATTGGTAACATTCATTTTCCATGAAAAAGACTTACCATAAATACTAAAAATGCATTATAACAATGTTATTTCCTGCCAGTACATAAAATAAATTACTCCTTTTTTGCATAATAGCTAACATGCAGTTCCATAAAACTTTTGATTTCAGACATTTATAAGTAAAGCAACAAAAGTAATTTGTTAAATTTGCTCATATCCTATGCATGCTAATAATTACAAAGTTGAAGAATTACAGAGGCATTAAGAGTCACATAATCTCAGAGATGCTAAGTCTTCATGGTCTCTGGGACTGTTAACTAGAAAGATGTGCTAAGAAATAAATACCTGGAGAGTGATTAAAGAATTAACTTGTCAAATTAAAACCTCCATTTATATTGTGTTATACCCCCAGATGTTCATCTCAAAAAATGGCCTAATTATATCGTATTGTATCTTGTTAGCTGTGGCTCACTTGACCCAACAGACAGGTAGGTAAAGAAAAGCGAAGGCAATAATCTCATCCTGATGTCCCTTCCTTTAACAACACACCACAGTGGACATTTTATCCTACCTAATGACTCTAAGAAAAATTCACCTTACCTAATCACAATATGAAGAGCACTTATCAAAGAGAAGAATTCACCTAAAGATATAAAATGACATTTGTTTAAATCTGACACTCCCCAGAACACCGAGCCTTCTGAAAAGTTCCCACCAATTGCTGTAGAATTGTCCCTAAACACCTCCTCTGTTTTCTTTAAGGAGACATCTCCACTGTCTCATTTAGGGAGGACTTGCTGGGCGTTGACCCACCCCTGCTGTTCCTCCAAGTGGTTTCCTTTGGGCGAAAGCTGACACCCACAACCCCCAGCTACCCAAGGTCTTCCCGGTCATGTGAGGCAAGCTAGTCAACAACCTGGCTCTGTCCTCACTCTACTTCCCCCATTCTCTCCATTTGCTCTGATCTCTTCTGTTTCCTTGTCCAGAGGCTTTTCGGGGAAAGAACATCACATAGAAAAGTGAATTGGGAAGGTAGAATCATGGACCTGACCTTCTCCCTAATTAGCTGAGTGACCTTAGCCAATTCACTCCACCTATCCTTGTCTCACTGACCCACATGTGTAATAGTTGGAATCCTATTTCCCATGTTTATTGTGAAAATCCAAGGAGAGCAGGCCCAGTAAAGCATTCTGAAAAGAGCAGTGTGGTAAACCCAATACCCATGTCTTTTTCCCACTGTCTTTCAGCCTTCAAACAACTATATTGATATTCTGAACTTTAACCAAGAGAAGGCAAACCAAAGCACAGAGAGTGACATTCCAACATAGTACAAGAAAGAAAAATCCATCACTATAATCCCAATTTCCACATTCCATTCTTAGTATTTTCTTAAAAAACCATGAAAGAAAAATAAAATAAGATAAAAGCAGAGAGGGTGGCAAACCATAAGAGACTCTATAGTTAAGAGAACAAACTGGGGAGGGTTGCTAGAGGAGAGGTAAGTTGGGGGATGGGCTAAATGGGTGATGGATATTAAAGAGGGCACTTGTTGGCATGAGCACTGGGTGTTCTATGTAAGTGATGAATCACTGAATTCTACTCCTGAAACCAATACTACACTATATGTTAACTACCTTGAACAATAAATAAATACATACATACATACATACATACATACATAACAGACCATGAAGGGCCTCCTGATCCCTCTGCCACTGAATCTTTTCATAAAGGGAAAGATGTTTGGCGTTGGAAGTGGTCAAAGTCTATGACAAGTTGGAGGGGAAGTGATTCAGAGGGCAAAGAATATGTTCTGGCTATCAATTACCGAAAGAGTTGAAAGCAGATTCCTGCCATTTTAGTGGAGGTACAAAATTAGACTTTCAGGGGGTGTAAAGAAGAGAAAGACAGTATAAACGTATAACATATAAAGAAAGGAAGATGAAAATTAGTAAAGGTTAAAGAGCTGCCTCAAATCTTTCTTATAGTTAATATACAATATGCTATTAGTTTTTAGTGCACATCATTGTGATTTGATATTTTTATACCTTACAAGATGATCCCCAATATAACTCTAGTTACCATCTGTCACCAAAGTTCTTACAATATTATTGGCTATATTCCTTATGTGGTACATTACACCTGCATGACTTACTTATTTTGTAACTGGAAGTTTGGAGCTCTTAATCCCCTTGACCTATTTCGCCTGCCCCAACCCCACCCCCCTCTGGTAACCAACAGTTTGTTGCCTGGGTCTGTTTCTGTTTTGTTTATTCATTTGTTTTGTTTTTTAGATTCTGCAGGTAAGTGAAATCATCCAGCATTTGTCTTTCTCTAACTCATTTCACTTAGCATAATACCCTCAAGGTCCATCCATGTTGCGTCAGATTTTATCATCGATCCTTTGGGGAAACAATGAAACATCCTAGAAAAGGTCATAAGATGGCACTTCCCGAACATCAACTCTCCACACTCATTTCATATGCCACCCCACCCCACCCCTCACTCCCTAGGCAACTGCCCCAACAGCCTGGGTGGGGGTGCAGGGCCCACCCACTTTCTTTCTGTCCTTAATGCTTTAACATGGCTCCAATCATCTGCCTGGAATTCCTTTCTTTGGTTTGATTCCTGACCTGATTACTGGAAAACTCATAAAGCCTTTGGGTCCCGGTAGGGCTGCATATTTGGACAAAAGTCATTGTCCCCAAATTTGCCTCCCTTGAAAGGGCAACTAAGGATGAATGGTAACAAGTACCCTCATTCTCTAATAAGAGGTGCTAGACGGCCTAGAGGACTTGCCTATCAGAGAAAGGGAAACCAATTATGCGTTCTTTGTCCAAACATGCACATCTGAGGAGGCTACAGGATCCTTTCGGAAAACAATCAGGGCAGATTTATTTGAAGTGACTTAGTTAAGGGACCTAGGAGGGTGAGTGTAATGATTTCCCATCCCCTGTTCCCTTCTGCCTCCAGGTAAGTGGAAGCCGCATCAAAAGCAACATTATGTGTATAGAGGATGGGAGGAGGGGATAGGAGAGTCCTTGCCAGAAGGCACTCTGCTTTCTCACCAACCAGCTACAGGCTTGATGAGCAGAACACCTTGCGCTTACTGGCCTGGCTCTCAGAGCTGAGTGAAAATAAGCTCTTTGAAGCAACCAAGTTCAGCAAGACACGGATGCAAGTATTTCCTGAGGCCCAAGTGACACGGAAAGTCAAAGAGCTTAAGTCACCTTAAAAGCGTCCTTGCCAAGAGGAACGCCACCTTAGAGGATGAGCCCGTGAGAAAGGATGATTCTAGGTTTTGTGGGGCCTAAAGTATATGTAATTTGGGAGGTCTTTGGCACATACAAAATTAGGCACCAAAGTCAAGGTTCATTTAGAATGAGAAAATAAGTAACAATAAAATACAAATTTTTAAAAGCTGACAAATATCCAAAACCCCCAAAATCTAGAAAATAATATTTTTATTAATTATCTGACTGTCCTCTATAATAATTCTTTCCCTAAAATTTTTGGCTGCATATTTCTGGTACCTGCTCCATATGACAATAATAGAAGAGAAAATTTAAAAATCATTTAGTTTTTCCTTAGATATGAATTATTTTTCTTTAATTTTTTTATAGTTAAGAAAATCTCTCTCTGCTTTAAATCTTATTTTGATGATGCCGTGTAAATTTTAGGATTGTCATGAAATTTGGGAAACTCTGAGCAATCTCCTTCCTATCCTTAGTATTTGGAAGAATTTCACACATGCTAGCTTTACAGACTTCAGGTCTTGTTTCTTCTCTATTACCCACATGCTTCTAAGGCCAGGTGCCACAGGACACTTCAAGTCAAAAAAAAAAAAATCTCTGTCCCTGTACCTTCCTGTCACCATGAGTGATTAGAATATTTCTGGAAGCCATTTCACACTGGATCGCTAGCAAAATCTCGTAGCTTTTGAACCACACAAATATATCCCACTAAATCCTGGATAAACGAATCCCCAAATCAAACTTTCCCTTAGCTCCGCCAAATTCCTACCAACACTCCAAGTTTACTAGATACAAGGTGAGTATTTCAGAGGGAAAATCAGGATGGAAAGAGGCTTCAGTCTTAACTGCTTGTGTTAAAATAGCTTACTCTTACAAATTTTACAAAAGCAGATGACCATGTGAACACATTGCTAGGGGCTTTCCCGGGGCCTTGGTAGGAGCCTGTGCACAGGAGGGGCCCTAAGGCTTAAGCATCATTAGCTTCAGGTAAATCCTCTTCCATATGTAGGTTATATAATTGGTGTAGGAACTGAGGAGAAGTCAAAGATGCCAGCTAGAGAATGGTGAACACACATCTGAAAATTGTCCATTTCTAAGGTCCAGAGGTCTTTGAGGAATCCACCAAGTTACACCATGCAAGAACGCTTGGATGTCAATTCTGACAAAGGGCATTAATGGTCAAGCAAGATGAACTGTGCTAGCTAAGTGAAAAGGCATGCATGCCCCTCTCTGTCACTCCCTCCCCTTTCCCAACATTGAAGCAGCCAGAAACAGCATAGTGAACAGGAGAGGGCAGAGCAAGGGATGGGAGATTTAAAACAGGTGGAGCTGGGATATGGTGAGGCAGATGAGGCACCTAAGGAACAAGACTTAAGGAGGCGCTCATGCTAGTCTCAGGCTCTGAGACCATGACCAGCTCACCCCCTTCTGCACCTGGGTCAGATTTTAGCTGTGGAGAAGGAAGATGTCCTCAGTTGAATGAGATGTGTGCATTTTGACTCATGGCACATTAGGCTAATGAGATTCTGATCATTTATAACTCAAAGTGACAAAAAGTATGAAATCTTCCCAATTTAGGCAAAGAAACAGAGTAGACTTAGAAGGCAATGGTGGAATTAAGATATTTCCCGATTGTACCTCAACGAGCATTTCCTGTCCAACCAATTGGCTCTATTTAAAGAAGGACACAACTGCTTGTGTTGCATACAGGACTCAAGCCAAACACCCCAGCTTAGCTAATAAGAGTGCCCATCTTATCCTCCACCATCATCTCTGGTCCAAGATACCAGTGTCACCATTGTAATGAAACACATCAGGCCCTTTCGGTGCTCTGTGCCTGGCCCCTCATCCTCCTCCTGCCTTGAATATCCTTCCCCTTCTCTCTCTTCTATCTCCCTTTCTGCCTTGGGTGGGTGGGGGGGGGGGGAGCAGTGAAACACCACCTCCTCAGGGGAACTTTGCTTTACTACCTCACACAGAATGAGTACTTCCATCCTCTGAGCTCCACTACTCGGTTCTTGGCTCCTTGTTAGGGCATTTAACATACGGCCGTATTGTTTGTTTCTAGTTCTGATCTCCCCCCTCTTCCCTAGACTGTAATATCCTTCTAGGTAGGGAGTGTCACTTATTGAACCTTGTACTACAGTGTTTTTAACACAGATCCTGGCAGGTATGGTTTAACTAGCATATAAATGTTAGTTAATCCTGTGTGAGAAGGATCCCTTTACTTAGTGAATGCAATCACTTGTTTATCATTACTGCTTAAGAATGCTTAAGCCATCCATCCCCAAAGATGTCATAATTGAAGGTGAAATCAGAAATAAACTCTTCTGTTTGAGATTATTACATTAAGTAAATCACTTCAGTTTAGAAATTTTCCCAGTTAGGCACAAATAACAAGCAATCCTCTCGGGCAAAATGCTGAGAGTTAACCACCTTTAAAAGGGGGCTCTGGTGATTTCTTATGGGAAAAATGCTCTTAGATTCAAGGATTTCAGACTCCTGGCAAGTAATGACTAAGTTATTGACTAAACACAACTTTTCCCAGGTAAATCTCTCTGAATGTGTTCTTCTTTTCCTTCCTTCTGGAAGGCAGTCAACTACTCTGAGGTTCTAAGTCTTCATTTTAACTAATAACCCAATTTACTTTTAATCAAAGTATCACAAATGAGCACATTCAGAAAGCATACTCTAAGATTTCCTTGAGGTGGAGAGTACATTGTTAAAGATACTCTGATTGCTATACTATTCCAATGATTTCAATCCCTTGATGTTTGCTATCTCCATGGAATCCTAAAAACTTGAGCTCATCCTGAGTGTTTGAAAACCTCTGCCTTAATAGAGCTTTTGGATGAATTTAGCTATAAGCCAGACAGACTTATTATTCTTTGTATGAATTTATCTTAAGAACAAGGCAATGTTCATGGTAAACATGTTTTAACAGCATACCAGACCAAAGCAGCATTAAAGAATCCCCTTTTCAGAGTTTGAGAGTCTTAACTAGAAGGTCCTAACAACATTCTATAACCTTGATTTTGACATGAGTCAGTTGTCTGAATTATAAAACATGAGGTACATGGCAATGAAATGGGTAAGGCTTTAATGAGTATAATGGTAAAAAAAGTTTTCTTGGGGTATGTTTTTATATACATTTTATGCCTCCCTTAAAAAATGAAATTATATTTGAGTGACTTAATTATATTTAAGTCACTGTATGTGGGACCCAGGAGGGACCAACCTCTCTCTCTCTGCTAGAGCACTGGAGAATACTGGATAAAGAGTGAAGGGGACAAGGGAGCGAGGCTTTAAGTGGTGATTGCTTGAGCTGAAACAGTGACAACCTGTCAGTGCTCCTAACTCCCAGCAGGCTGAGGTGACCAGTGTCGAGAGCTGGTAGACTGGGGGGGTGGGGTACACCAGAAGGTGGGGTACACCAGCAGGTGCTGAATAGGATTGATTTGTGGCATGTGGGAGGATTTGTAGCATTCTCCCTTTTTAAAATTTTGATTTGCCCGGCGATGGGTATTAAGGAGGGCACATATTGCATGGAGCACTGGGTGTTATACACAAACAATGCATCATGGAACACTACATCAAAAACTAATGATGTAATGTATGGTGATTAACATAATAAAATAAAATTTAAAAAATTAAAAAAATTTTTTTGACTTAAATAATAAATTACAATATAACATAGCATAATAAAATATAATTTAAAAAATTAAAAAAATAAAATTTTGACTTAAATAATAAATTACAATATAACATAGCATAATAAAATATAATTTAAAAAATTAAAAAAATAAAATTTTGACTTAAATAATAAATTACAATATTGATGCACAGGCATTGCAGAATTTTGTTCCACTGAAAGGGCACTGCTAAAAGGGACAGCAGTCTCGTGGACTCACACTCCTCCTCACAGTGGTGATACCATGGGCATCCCTCCTCTCCTCAAACCCAGCCCCATTTAACAGCACAACCACCGCCTCGCTGATTGGTGGAGGTAGGCCTGCGCCTCCTTGAAAATGAAAGCGGATGCTATTCATAGTTCTACCAGGACAAGAGTGATCAACTCCACCTCTCCAAGGCAAACCTGGAATTGCTCAGTCAATCTGGAACCCCCAACACACAATAAAAGTAAAAGCTGACAGAATGAACCAAAGGGGCAATCAAGGGGAAAACAGGGTATCAAATTTGAAGAGAAAATCTTTTCTTATCCTCCTAAGATCTGCTACTTCATAATGTCACCAGTCTCTCCTAAGAAACCACTTCCCCATTGGGGCCCACATGTATAGGTCACTTTTATAACATAGCTATAGCAATATTACTCATAGTAACTTCTCCCCTTAGGGACACTTCTGAAAGCAGGTCTGGCCCAGGTGACCTTCCTCTCTGACAGAGCTCCAGGGACAGGGCCACGTGCTGGAATCTACCTGGGCATCTCTAGCCCTGTCCTCATGACTTTTCAGCCAATGGCTCAGGAACTTCTCCTAAGGCCTTTCTCTGATGAAAAGACCAAACTTCCTCAGTGTTCACATCTGCAAATAGCAGCACTTAAAGTAAAACTCAGGATTATGTAAACCAAATTACGATGTATCTGTTTGCTGTTAAATACAAGCCCACTATTCAAAAACCAGTCCAAACCGACCATAAAAAATAACATTAAGCAGAACCAGAGAAGGACTTTTTATATCTATTTTGAATCTCTAGATCTTATTCTTTTAGTCTGAGGGATTTACCCTTTTAAGAATATGCTTTATTCAGTCCCACTTTCAAAAAGTGTTTGAGGCAACTCATGCTAAAATATGAGCATATATTCACAAGATAAATTCAAGTTAAGAGAAATCAGAAAATGCAGGAAACAAAGGGATTCTGAGTTTAAAAAAAAAAAAACAATAAAATAATTAAAAAATACAGAAAGTAGAAATTCAGGAACAGTATAAAGAAGAATATCATTTATGTCAGCAAAAAGAATTTACTCTTTAATTTCTAGTTAGTTAGGAGACTTGAAAAAGGTGATCTGTTGGAATTAATTTGGTCTATCAGAAAATACATTTTTACTTAGAAGCTATAGGAAATGATGCCCATGATTGGTAGTGATTAAAAAAGAAACACGAAACACTCCTTTCCCTCACCTCACTCCCCAAGTGCAAAATTGCCCTCTCTCCTCATCTCCCACTCCTCTTAGCTTGGGTGCTCATACTGCAAAGGAAAGATATGATTTTCCAGGACACTCACGCAAGGCAATAGAAGATCATATTTTAGAAAATGAGAGGCCAGTCTCATAGTCACTGTCTCAGGAGTAGGGCAATTATGAGGAACACTGAAATGGATCCTTAGAGAGGTAATGTCTTGAGAGACAAGAAATGAGAGGGCACAGGAAACATGAAATGTGTGCCTTTGAGCCCGTACATTAGCAAATCTCTGACCACAAAGGTTTAGCTGCTGCCAAGCTGGAAAGAGCAATGCGGGAAGGAAGGGCAGCCCCGATTACTGATTGACAGAAGTTTCCAGAGCAAAGCAGAATTATTTAAAGGCACCTCAAGTGGGATCTGATTGCACATCCTCATGAAGTGCCAGTATAAATGATTCACATTTCCTGGAGGCCAGAGTGGTCGCAGAGCTGACCAGTAATCTGTTGTCTCAGACATTTTAATATTTTTGACTTCAAATCAGCACTGCCTGGTGTGTCTGAAGTCCTACATCTGATGAGTCCTGTAATTAAAGACCCACATCACCTTTGAGCAGCCACTTCAAGGTCTGCCCGCATCTTGTGATCAATTTGCTTTTTCACTTGAGGTGAAAAATCTAATTATATGAACAACAAATAGTGTTATTCTTCTCCCCTCTTGGCAAAAGCCCTATGTTAAGTGTCACCAATTATTTAGCTAATCATAACTCTATGCATGGCACTGCTAATCCCTTAACAGCATCATTTATTCTGGGTCAAGAAGTTCACTCTCCCTTAGTTGCTAATGAATTTCTTTTCTTGGATTCATTGGGTATGATCTTGACAGCACGTCATTGGGTATGATCTCGACAGCTACTTTAGCATGAAAATTGTCACCGGGATAGACTATATTCTGTGCCACGTAGAAACAAGAATGCTTCAAATTAGAACTGATTTCAAATCAAGTAGATTCACTCCTCTAAAAACTAAAAATCTCCCTATTTGAGAGCTGCTATTCAATGGGTATAAGTTTCAGTCATGCAAGACAAATTCTAGAGATCTACTATACAACATTGTACCTATAGTTAACAATGCTGTGTTGTACACTTAAAATTTTGTTAAGAGGGAAGATCTCATGCTAAGTATCCTCACCACAAAAAAAAAAAAAAAATAAGCAAATATTTATGGAGAGCATACTATATACCCAGTGCCACGACTTACTAATTATGTAACATGAGAAAAGTTACTTAATTTCACAAGCATTGTTTTTCTCTAAATGTGAAACAGACATAATAGTACTTCAGGCACGTGGTTGTTTTGTTAAGATCAAGAAGAGGCTATATGATAACTGCTATATTTGATGTATTTCATTCTGGCTCTGTGCTAAACACTATACTAAGCATTCGACACATATTAGCACAATATTTGGTTCAGGGTAGCTACTCAAAAGGTTCATTTATTTCTTCTCTTCCTACAAGCTCCCTGACCAAATCACTCACAAGACATTGGCACTGTTTGTCTGAATTTTTCAGAAAAGCTCTTGCTGATCTGCTTCTTTGAAACAAAAATCGAATTCACTATTAGCATGGGAGGTGAAAGCCCATCAGGAAGATATAAATATGTTACAGTGTGTGTATACCAGAGGAGTTGGATGACTTCAAAATAGTATTTCTAACTCCTTCTTTTGCACCCTATTTATGAAATAAGCAGGTGATAGCAGCTTCCATTGTGAAGCTTGAAATTCATCAAATAAAAAAAATTATAAAAGGAGAAATGAGAAATATATCTAACTCATCTTGCAGTTCATTACCTTCCCATTTCTTGGGGGGTTTTTTGCCAAGAATGTCCTCAGGGTTAACATTTCCCAGTTAGCAATCCCTCTTTTCAGAAAATCAGCTCATTTTAGAGATTTTTCCCCTTTAGTTCCTCCTGTTTCCCTATATTTCTCTACTCCTCACACCTTGTCAAAAAACAAGTCAGAAATACTCAGTTGAAGCATGGCTTAGCAGACCTCAGCCCAGGGGCCCAGTTCAGCCTTTTCCTGCTTTTGTATGGTCGATGAACTCAATTTTTTTACATGTTTAAATGGTTACAAATAAAAAGAAGAATAGTGTTTCATAACACAGAATGCTATATGAAAACCAAATTTCAATATCTGTAAATAACAAAAGTGATGTCACCAAGATGGCAACATAGCCCTTTCCTGACTTTGGTCCCCTTCACAAAAACAACTACAGTTCATGGACAAGAAACCACTGAGAAAATCCTAGAACACAGAGCTGAAGCAATGCCTGCACCTCAGAGACCAAGTCAGGCTACATTAGAAGGGTAAGAGGAGTAGCTACACATTGACCACATTGCCCTTCCCTCGGGCTGGGTCAGCACCACACACCAAGAGGTCTCCCCTGAGCCTACAGTTCCTCCATCAAAAAAAACAAAACTAAACTAAAAACAGAGACTAGGGTGGATGTTCAGCTCCCCCAGCACGTGGGTCACTTCTTGGGAGCCCCCACTCTGGTCTCACCTCATGGAAATCTCAGAGGAATCTGTAGGGCTCGACCACTGGGAATCTGATTGTGATGGAGAAGGGAGGAGAGGCTTGCAAAAACCAGCATGTGGATCTTAGCAGACCACATTCCTACCTGCAACACCTAAGTAAGCAGTCCCAACCAGCAACTTGGCTGATCTGCAGAGCCAAGACAGTGGCACAGTCTGACCAGGGAACTAGGCGGAGTGTAGGTCTGCTTGATTTGGATCCTCAAAGAACCTTGCCAGCCCTAGAGCCAGGTTTGCCCCCACCCAAAGAGGAGAGCTGACTCACAGCTCACTGCTAAGTGTAGCTCCTGGCTCCACCCCACCAGAAAGGCTAACCAGAACACCTAAAAGCTGCTTAGCCCAGCTCAAGCAGAGAATATGGCAGGCAGAAATGACTGTCTGAAGAACCAAGCCAGTGGCACTACTCAGCCAGGGAACTTGGGGAACAGGTCAGCTTGAGTCAAGGCCACAAAAAGAACCATTTCAGGCTATAACCCATTAATGAGTATAGTTCCCACACCCCCAACCAGAAAGCCTGACCAGAAACACCTGGAATGATGCTTGGAGCTGGTCCAAGAGGGCAGGGGAGCTAATTCCTAGCTTCATCAACAGCAGAGTGTAGCTCCTACCCCCATCTCAACCAGAAAGCCTGAGCAGGAACACCTGGGAGGCTGCTTGAAATGGCCCTCCCATTCTGACCAGGCAGGAGAGAAAATTCACTTTAGCCTTAAAGACACACATAGATTGAGAGCGAAGGGATGGGAGAAGATACTTCAAGCAAATGGTAACAACAACAAAAACAGGGGTAGGTAAAAGCAGGTACACATATCTATCAGACAAAAAAACTAAAAATGATAAAAAGAGACCGAGAAAGTGATTATATTAATAAAGGGGCTGATCCATCAAGAAGAATATAACAATTGTAAATATGTATGCGTCCAGTATTAGAACACCTAAATATATAAAGCAACAATTATCGGAGCTAAAAGAAGAAACAAACAGAAATACAATAATAGTTGTACAATGAAAGATCCAGATCATCCAGACAGAGAATCAACAGGGAAACAGTGGATCTGAACACACCATAAACCAAACAGACCTAACAGACATATACATATAAAGTGTTCTATCCAACAAAAGAATACGACATTCTTCTCAAGCACACATGAAACATTTTCTAGGGTAGACAATATGTTAGTCCAAAAACAAGCCTTAGAAAATTGAAAAGGAACAAAATCATACCAAGTATGTTTTCTGACCACAAAGTAAAAAACTAGAAATCAGTAACAAGAGGAAAAGTGGAAAATCCACAAATTATATGGAAGTTGAACACGCTCTTGAACAACCAATGGATCAAAGAAGAAATTAAAGGGGAAATAAATAAGTATCCTGAAACAAATGAAAATGGAAACACAACATACCAGAACTTATGGGAGGCAGCATAAGCAGTTCTAAGAGGAAAATTCATAGCAATAAATGCCTACATTAAGAAACAAGAAAGATCTCCATCTAACTCTGTACCTTAACGAACTAAAACAACAACAACAACAACAACAAACTGAGCCCAAAGTTAGCAGAAGGAAGGAAATAATAAAGATTAGACCAGAAATAAGTGAAATAGAGAACAGAAGAATAGAAAAGATTAACAAAACTAAGAGTTAATTCTTTGAAAAGGTAAACAAAACTGATAAACCTTTAGCTAAACTAACCAAGAAAAAAAACACAAATCGAAATTATAAATTAAAAAAAGACATTACAACTGATGAAACAGAAATACAAAGAATCATAAGAGGCTATTCTAACCTAACTATATGCCAACAAATTAGACAACCTAAAAGAAATGGAAAAATTCTTAGAAACATACAACCTATGAAGACTGAATCAGGAAAAATGGAAAACATGAACAGGCCAATTACTAATTAGTAAGGATATTGAATCAGTAATCAAATAGCTCCCAATGAAGGAATGCCCAGTACCAGATAGCTTCACTGGTGGACTTTACCAAACATTTAGAGACAAGAGTTAATGTCAATTTTTCCCAAACTCTTTTAAAAATTGGAAAGGAGGGAACACTCCCAAACTCATTTTATAAGGCCAGCATTACCCTGACACAAAAGCCAGAAAAGGACACCACAAAAAAATAAAACAAGCCAATATCACTGATAAATATAAATGCAAAATTTGTCAATAGAATACCAGCAAAACAAATTCAGCAGCACATTAAAAGGATCATTGACCATGATCAAGTGGGATTTATCCCTGGGATACAAGAGTAGTTCAAAATACACTAATCAATAAATCTCATACATCACATTAATACAGTAAAAGAAATCCTATGATCATCTCAATAGACACAGAAAAATCATTTGGCAAAATTAACATCTGTTCATGATAAAAACCTAACAAATTAGGAATTAAAGGAACATACTCATAAGAATAAAGGCCATTTATGGCAAGCCCACAGATAATATCATACTCAGTGGTGAAAGACTAAAAGTTTTCCTATAAGATCAGGAAGAAGAAAAGGGTGCCCACTCTCATCACTCCTATTCAACACAGTACTGGAAGTCCTAGCCGGAGCAATCAGCAATAAAAAGAAAGGAAAGGCTTCAGAATTGGAAATAAAGATCTAAAATCTCCTCTATTGCAGATGACATGATTTTATATAGAGAAAATCCTAAAGACTCCATCAAAAAAAAATATATTTTATCTAATCAATATGGATTCAGGGAAGTCGCAGGATACAAAATTAATGTATAATACTCAGTAGCCTTTCTATCCACTAACAACAAATCATCTGAATAAGAAATCAAACTATTTATAATAGCATCAGAAACTTAGCATCAGAGTACTTAGGAATAGACTTAAGAAGAAAGAGACCTCCACTGAAAACTGTAAGACACCGATCAAAGAAATCACAGATGTAAATAAATGGAATGGTATCCTGTGTTCATGAATCAGTATTATTAAAATGTCCATACTACCCAAAGCCATCTATAGATTCAATGCAATCCTTATCAAGACTTGAATGGCATTTTTTGTATAAGTAGAAAAAACAATTCTAAAATTCATGTGGAACCACAAAAGACCTCAGACAAAACAATCTCGAGCTGGAAGAACAAAGCAGGAGGCATCACAATTCCTCATTTCAAGCTAAATTATAAAGCTATAGTAATCAAAACAGTATGGTAGTGGCATAAAAACAAATACATAGATTAATGGAACAGAATCAAGAGCCCAGAAATAAATCATGTACACACAATGAACATTTAACAAGGAAGCTGAGAATATACAATGGAGAAAAGACAGAGACAGTCTCTTCAATCAATAGTGCTGGGAAAACTGGGTAATCACATGTAAAAGAAAGAAACTAGACCCCTATTTTTTATCACTTATAAAAATTAACTCAAAATGGATTAAAGATTTAAACATAAGACCAGAAACCCTAAAACTTTTAGAAGAAAACACAGGAAAAAAACTCCTAAATACAGATTTTGGCAAGCAATTTCTGCATGACACCTAAAGCACAAGCATCAAAATAAAAAAATAAACAAGTAGAACTATATCAAACTAAAAAACTTCTGCACAGCAAAACCACCAACAAAATGAAAAGGCAACCTGCAGAATGGGAAAAAAAATATTTGCAAACCATATATCTGATAAGGGGTTGATATCCTATATGTATATATAAATATATAAAAATATATAAAACATTTTATATATAAAAAATACACATATTTTAAAAACTCCTACAACTCAACAACAAAAAATTATCCAATTAAAAATGCACAAAGGACCTAAATAGACATTTTTCCAAACATGATATATGAATGGCCAACCAGTACATGAAAAGATGTTCAACATTCCTAATCATCAGGGAAATGCAAATCAAAATGAGAATGGGGTATCACCTCATGCCTGTTAGAATAGCTATCATCAAAAAGACAGAGTTTGACAAATGTTGGCGAGGACGTGGAGGAAAGGGAAACCTTGTGTGCACTGTTGGTGGGATCATAAATTGGTACAGTCACTGTGGAAAACAATATGGAAATTCCTCAAAAAATTAAAAATATAACTACCATATGACCCAGCAATTCCACTTTGGGAAATACATCCAAAGGAAATGACCACACTATGTCAAAGAGCTATCTGCACCCCTATGTTCACTGCAGCATTATTTACAACAGCCAAGACATAGAAACAACCTACGTGTCCACAGATGGATATATGGATAAAGAAGTTGAAACACACACACACACACACACACACACACACACGACTGTTATTCAGCCATAAAAAGGGTAAGGAAATCTACCAAGGAAGACAGCCCTTGAATAGTAGAGATGGAGTTGTTGAGGGAAGCAATTTCCATTATTTGAGGAGTTTCTAAGAAACTGCTATTTTAGAGGTATGTTGTGTCTGTCTGAGTTATGGCTGCTGGTAACCTATCCTTGGAATTTTGGTTAAGTATCCAGTATTTCTCCTTGAGTTCTCAGTTCCCCTTTATTTCTAACTCAGATCCCACAAGAGCTAGGTTGACCATGGGGAATTTACTCTTTGATTCTGTATAATTAACTGAGAATCCACTTGGGATGTTGGCTGCATAGTAACATATAAGCAACTATATATCAGATAGAGGAGGAAGTCAAAGCGTAGAAGGGCGATCAAAAATTCTTTAGAAAACCTGGAACCCCAATTTGTATGTAGTTTTCTCTTCAGCCTAGACCTAACCAAGGGAAAAAGTCCCATGGATAATGGCAGCTAATTTAAATAATCAAGTGCCCTTTTCTCTAAGTTTCATTTTTTCCTAAAGTTTTACCCAGACATAAGAAGGTATTTCAGTCATTTGCAAACTTTGCTGCGATTAGCCAATAAACAGTCAAGAGAAAATCCATTATCTAGAACTATTTCTGCTGGTCAGTTGGGCCTCTAAAGCTTGAGCTACTTAATTGCTATCTGAGCCTTAGTCAGCCTTAAGTGGTGGATCAGACATTCTAGCATGGGAACTTTGAAACAGGGTAGAAATCCTCACATTTACTAATGATATCCAGTGTCTCACATGCATCCTGGTAAATTATTGTCAGGCACTAAGTAAATTAGTACTAATTGGAGAGGGGGTGGTTACCTTTGAATACATAGGAAGGGAAGATGGCTCTATAAAAAGTATATGTCATGTTTTGATGTGGTAAGCACAGGAAGGCCATTTGAACACACATACACCCCCCTGAGATTTGCATTTTGAAAACAATCACACATGCTATTTATGATAAACAGTTGCTATCCACCACTCTCTAGTCTTAATGGGCTTGCCTACAGTAAAGGACATACAAATTGGTAAAATTGAACAGATCTTGGAATGATTTCTGCATAGTTTCATGAGGAATAATTGGACCATAGCTTGCATCATTAATTCCATGTTCATTTTTATCCCTTTCTTCTGAATTTATTTGAGGTTCTATAAAATGTTAATAATAGCAGTTAATTGTTGTGATTATACTTCTGTGTTGACTGCAAAGGGGACATAGCTATACATATGGCTCTAAGAACCTCACCAGAGTCGTCTGGGGCCAGATGTCAAACCCAAGGGTTGAAAAGACAGCTGACAACCATTGAAATTGCTTGCAAATGGTTCAGTTAGGGAGTTTGAAGAATTTAAATAAAGAAATTTGGTTAAAAAAAAGTGGGGAGAAAAGTATTATAAATGGTCCCAAGTCTTATGGACAAGAATATTCATTTTTCACTCTGAAATAAAATCAAGATAAAGACAATACTTCCATTAAGTCTTAATACTAAAACTCTTAGTGTTTTGTTTTTTTATAAGATGGTATCACTTACAATAACCTAGTAATATCTACTAATTTAATTCACAGCTAAGTTTTTCTCTCCCTGAATTATAGTTTCAATAAGGGTCTGGAGCTTTCTTAAAAAGCCAGGGCATTTAAAGCGTAGGAGTTAAGTTTCTTAGGTCTAGAAACTCTTGAATTCTCTTATCCTAGGCTTATAGAAGCACTAAATATACCCTATAAATCTATTTGAATGAGAACTTTTTTTTAAATTTAAGAGGTTTTATAGTGTAGTTATTAACCTCCTCCAAAATAGGTAAATGTATTTCAACCTATTTGCTTAGAAAACCATGTATAACTCACAAAGTGTAGGAATAGTCTCAGTATCTTGGTCAAGGTAGGGAAATTTGAAGGCAGATATTCTCTGTAGCACGGAGTCATTTTTTCTGGTGCTAATTCTTGGGTAGGTATCTTAGCCTAGGAACAAAATTTCCTAACTCCAGTATAAGGAGTTCATTGTTAGAGGTTCATTGTTTCTCCCTGCTTCAGAGAAGAAGCTGTTTTCTCTAACATCTGTCCAGCTGGGTTGCAAGTTAAGATAAGGGCTTAACTCTAAGGTCTGTTTACACTTTGTTCTAGCCACTCAAAGGTTTTCCTCACATCTTAATTTAGTTCATTTGTGAATTTCTATAAAATTGTTCTATTTCTTTCAAGAGAGATGAGGGGGAAAAAAAAATGTACTCAGAATACTTCAGGTTTTCAGGTCTTAATGAGACGATACAAAACTCAAGATAAGCCAAAAGTAGTAATTCTCATTCAATCTGCATTTTCTTTTCAATACATATCCATACTTTTTTATATAAGCATTGTTAAAAAAAAAAAAAAAACAAGCAAAATTCACTTAGAATTCAGAATAAAATTCCCTTCACTTTAAATGATAGATCTGGGGGCACCTAGGTGGCTCAATTAGTACAGCATGTGACTCTTGATCTTGGGATCATAAGTTCAAGCCCCACATTGGGCCTAGAGCTTACTTTAAAAAAATGAATGAATGAATGAATGAATGAATGAATGGTAGATATGTCGGAATAAGATATCCTTGAAGTGCACACAAAATCACCTACTAACTAGTTTTTCAAAAGATCCAGAGAGCAACACAGAGACAGAGAGACACAGAGATATGGCCATAGATACAAAAGTGCTATAAATATGAAGAGATTACTGAACAACGCTCTTTTGAGGATCAAAAGAGCTGGTTTTGCTTTCTTCATTTCTAGACATGGAGACAGAGAAACTGATAGCTTCAGTTTCACAACTGTGTCAAAAGCAATACAGACACTTTATGTCCATTACTTGATTTTGCCTTCTGAATATTTCATAGACTTTCCTATACAAACAGTGCTATCACAGCTAGGATACCATATCTAGACTTCTGGAGTGCATACAGACATGACAGACAACACAAAGGATTCTATCAGTGATGGAAAAGCAAATGGTTAGTGGTGTAGGAAGTGACACAAGTGACTTCTCAACCCTATGACTAAAACCACCAGCCAATGGTCTGCACAAATATAATCAGTTTAGTAGCAAAGAGATGGAGGACTCAGAAGTCAGGTGATACTAGAATCATCAATACAGACATACAAGAATGCCAGCATTAACAGACATCCAGATTTTTTGACCCTTGAAACCAGACTCCCTGTTGTTGGACCACTTAACTACAGAGACCAGATGATCAGAGCAAACAACAATACTTTCCCATGTTACTGCCACCAGTAGAGAGAAAGGAATAACCATATGATTATTATAACCAGGACAAAACTAGACTGAGTCAGGAAACAGATTCAGTTCATGCACATCAAAAGATATCTGCTGAACGGAGGGATTCTCTAAAGATTGGGGAGGATGAAATATAAAGGGATCAGCAGTAAGCCATGAATCGAGCAGTACATTGAGTTAAATCCAATGGATAATGACAGTTTAGTAATATAATTGTACTATACTTGTTAAATATATTTATTTCAATTTCATTCAGTTTTATCTTGGAGGCTCTAGAAAATGCTATAGGATTAGAAAATGAATCAACTGGTTTAAATACTGAAAATAAATTTTTTTGGCAGATTATTTTACTGTATGTCAGGAAAACTCAAGAAGCTTCAGTTAAAAAACAAAAAATCTAGAATTAAAAGAGAGCTTAGTAAGATGCTAAATAAAATGTAAACTTAATAAATAGAAGTATAAAATTATAAGTAGCTTCTCTTTATACTAATAACCCAATAGAAATGAAAAATAATCCAGTTAACAAGTGTTGAGATTAAAAAAATTTTAAAGACTGCATACCTATACACATACCCACACACCCCAACTAACCACCATGAGCACAAAAATTCAACTATGTTAATTATGTTTATTTTGAGGGGGTGGATTATGGGTTATGTTTAATTTCTTCCTTACACATATATGTGTAAGTTTTTCTGCAATCAGCACCTACTATTTAAATGGTGCTCTCCAAAATGAGCTGCTGTCACCTGGGAGGAGGGAGTATGATGGCAGGGAGGCAGTGACGGGCATGGTGGCATAAGATGGAATAAGTTGATACATCAGGGTAGGGAGAGAATATATTACAACCTCTATGTATGATTTCTTATCCTTATGTTAGAGAAATTTGTATCACTTACAGCAATCCAACTATCCTGAGAATTCTGCCAGAGGGAGTGGGGTAACAGTGAGTGGATTCCTCATTTGTTCACTTTTGGCATACTGAGTGGTTTTACACCTTGAGTCTGTCTCATTAAAGGGATTTGTAAATTACATTACCTCAAATGAGACAATACTTGGCAATAGAAACAATGCAATTCTTTGTAATGAGATAGTAAGTAATCACAACTTTTTGTACCACACAGATATTCACTGTTAATTACCTGGCAAATTTTTTTTAAGTGACAGACCTCAAAGGTGAATTATACGTTCTTCATTTTCCAAAAAAAATATAAAATATTTCAAACTGATTGATATTTTCTGTAATAAAAAGTAGTAGTCAGTGGCTTATTACCTAACAGTTATTGAAAACAAACACAATCGTTATCTTTACTTTCAAGTTAAATGTGAGATTTCAATGGTGAATGAGAAAGCAACTGCTTTTAGAAGGAAATTTGGAAAATAGAGAACATCTATTTGTAGGAACAGGATGTTTGTAGGACTAGTATCAGAGAAAGTTGGAATTTATGAGCCAAATTTCAATAAAAACCCTTGCCTAATTGGTTGACGAAGGAAAATGTCCTAGCATCTTGTGGAATATTTCCTAGTATCTGCCTGGCAAAGAATATTTTTTTAAATATCTGTGAAGTGCCCGGGTGGCTCAGTCAGTTAAGCATCTGCCTTCCATTCAGGTCATGATCTCAAGGTCCTGGGATCGAGTCCCACATCGGGCTCCCTGCTCAGTGGGGAGTCTGCTTCTCCCTCTGCCTCTCTCCCCATGCTCCTGCTCTCTACCTCTCTCTTTCTCAAATAAATAATCTAAAATAAAATATCTTTTAAGTAAGTGAATATGCAGGCACAAAGAGTCTCAGATTTTCTGTATTTCCTGTAATGTCTGAGTCCTGGCAATTTATCCATCTTAGGTACTCAAATTATAGGAGTCAAGCAGTCAGAGGTTATCAGAATTGAATAGATTATTGGATTTTCTTCCCAGAGAAATTAGATGACTTCCCAAGAATATAATCCATTCATCTGATTCTTACAGCAGACCTGAAGGAGGGATGTTAATTTCAAAACGCATAAATACTTTTCAATTCTCTGTGCTTCCTTGGAGAGACAATTTGATAATCTGAAGAACACAGAGATTGACAGCAAAATCTTGTACTAGGTTACATTCCTCCCTATCAGTTATCAGCTCTGCAACCCTTGGCAAGTCATGTACCATCTGAGCCTCAGTTTCTCCAACTAAGGAACTGTGAAACTGTTACTGATATTACCCATAGGCATGCAGTATATACACTGCAACTAACAACATCAATTTCGGTTTGGGTTGTTACTCCTCAATCGCCTGCTTCTTTCAGACGCTCCCCAGATTGTGCTCTGAGAAACTGCTAGCCCAAGTCAGGAAAGTACTAATTGGGTTCCCTGTAGGGGAGCCTAGACTTGCCTGAAGCACTTCGGCTTCTTTCTCTTTGTTCCATTTATCTTTCAGCTGTGAGTGGATTTTCTTCTCTTAATATTAGTTTGGCTATTTTACTGTGGACAAATCCCCCTGGCTATGTCTGTGTGTATAACCCAGTCTCTCTCAACAGAGAGACAGTGCCCTCCCCCAACTAGACAAAATATGCTTTGAGAGCAGCTCTAAACTACCACTGTTATTACCTCCTGTCTTGTTTATTCTATGGCAAATTCTAAGGTGTCTCATTTTTATTTTTGTTCAATTCTTCATCTCCCACCCGGAAAGAGTTCGCCAACACCTCCTGCTTCATAAAAATTGCTTTCTGATTCTGAAAAAGCATTTACTCTCTGGTACATTCTTCAGCCCTTCACATCTTTTCTGAACAGACAGTTCTCTTTGTTCCTTTTCAAGTCTGGAGAAAAATTTCAATTAATCCCAGCCAGCTGTAAATCCTGTCATTTGCAAATGCTTCTGTTTCAGGCAAACGTAGAAGACATTTAGTGAGCACCTGTAATATACTGAGTAATATCCTTGCAATTTAGAGAAGAACAGAACTCAGTCCCTCACCTACAAGGGGTTCACAGAATAGACCAACATGAAAATAATCACATGGCGGTGCCAAGAACGCCCCGGTAGAGAGAGGGGTCTAACTTTTAGCCAGAGGTTTGTTGTTGTTTGTTTTTTTTTTTTCCAATTATTCCTATCTTGCCTTGTTTCAGAAAAGACACTTTTTCATGTTGATTTAACTTGTGCATGCCTCTTCAGAATTTTTGTCTTGGTTTATTTACTGCATTTTGGAATATCTCTTGGATTATTTTAGTCCATGTCCTACCTGTGCAGAGTGATCTTTAGCCAGAACTAGATGAAATGCAGATTAAATGCAGTCATTCTATGGCATCATCGAGGTAACACTGGGGAAGAAAAATCCAGAAGAAAACACCCATGGTTCATGAGGGAACCTGGCAATAAGGTGACCAAATTAAAGCTGTTTAGACTGAAGATAATACTATGAAGACACATGACAGCTGCTGTTCCCTACAGAACAAATAAAAAATTCCCACAAACTTAGCAGCCTAAACCAATAAGCATTTATAGTCACAAAGTTCTCTAAGTCGGAAGTCCATTCTGGCGAAGCTGGGTTGTTTAATCAGGGTCTCAAACTTGAGATGTCAGGCCAGTTGAATCTTCTTTTGGAGCCTTCAGGGAAGAACCTCCAAGCTCACTCAGATTGTTGACAGAATTCTCTTCTTTGATGCTGCATATCCACGGCCATGTTTTCTGGCTGGCTGTTGGCTGGAGGTCACTCTCAGCTTATGAAGACTATTCTCAGGCCCTTGAAAATTGGTTTCTACCATACCATACCCAAAGTCAGCAACAGTCAATCTCCATCACATTGAATCCATCTCATGCTTCGAATCTCAGACTTCATGAAAAGTGCAGCCCTTATAAGGGTTCACCTGATTGGGCCAGGTCCACAAAGGATAATCTTCCTTTCTTAAAGTCAACTGTGCCATGTAACATAAACTAATCATGGGGATGCTATCCCATCATAACCATAGTCACACCCACATTCAAAGGGAGAGGATTATACAGGACAAGTACCCCAGGCAAAGAAAACTTGAGGGCCATTTAGCATGTCATCAACCACAGCTGGGTTCCTCTTCTGGTGTTGAGAATGGCTGGAGTCTTAAGGACTTTACGAAAGGTAGGCCATTCAGGAACAGAGGGCCAAGAGGGTTATAGACTCTGAGAAACAGAAAGGTCGAAAAAGAACGGTATAGGAAATTACTACGCATGCCTCAGTCTCTCCTCAGACAGAGATTATGCTCTTATAATGAGAGGTTATATTAGAACAGGCATTCTCTAATAGATTAGAACTCTCTTTGCAAGAGAATAGGGAGAAACCCTGAGGATGGGGATCCCAACAATCCACAAAGTATCCTAATAGGACATTGTATTTAATTTGAAGTTGGAAATAAACATATTACTAGTTTTGGTGTCTAATCAGAACTGTACACATTTTAGTCAGATGAAACAATCTGGAAAAAAGCAAAAGCTATTTTTAAGATGCACTATTTCTTAACCTCCTTGGCTAGGAGAGGAGTGTAAGCAAAGGCTGTTCTGGTACAATAAAGCCTCACACTAAAGGTAATGACACTGAACAGTACCCAAGGTCTTACTATGTGCAAGGCCCTGTGCTAAGCATGTTGCAGACATCATTCTGTTTAATTCCTGAAACAATTCAGTAAGACAAACAATGTATCTTAGAGGAGGATAAGCACACATATACCTTTCTAGGATTAGAGAGACCCAGCAAGAGACCTTGCCATGGTCCTTCCTAACATGCACGGCTTGGATTTCTGTGGGACGGGGAGAGAAACCTTACAAGTGTCTGAAAGGCTGTTGAAGAAGTGAGGAAGCAAACTTACTCTGCTGAGCTCCAGAGGTTGTGGTGTGCTGGCAAACACTGAACAACCAGCTTTCTAAGGATTCCTTGACGAGGAGCAGTCTTTGCAGATTTATTTGATTAAACGTTCTCACCATGGACGATTTTAACCTCCAACCTAATGACACTGAATGCAGCCTTAGGAAGAGGGGCGACTTCAGGAAAAACAAAACAAAACAAAACAAAATGGAAACAGATTTTTATTGATATACTAAAGTATTTTTTGAGGCACCCGGGTGGCTCAGTCGGTTAAGGATCCAATTCTTGATTTCAGCTTAGGTCATGACCTCAGGGTAGTGAAATAGAGCCCCGCACTGGGCTCCAGGCTGAGCATGGAGGCTGCTTAAGAATCTCTCTCCCTCTCCACTCCACCCCCTCTCCACTCCACCCCCCCCATGCTTGTGCATGTGTGCTCTCTCAATAAATAAACAAATAAAGTATTTTACAATAAGCAAAGCTCTGCAATGGAATGGACTCTCTCAAAAACTGAGGGCTCCCCGTCCTCCAGGTAATTGGAGCAGATCTTGATGCTGTCAGAGGTAACTTTAAAATGATGCCTTGCATTGGAAGGTTACAAAGACAGGGTGTGAAAATGGATAGGTTAAAGGCATCTAGTAATTTCCTGTTCCTTCCGCAGTATCTATGGCAAGAGCGCTCTAATTTACAGGTAAGACTTTTTTTCCATCAGCTGCTGAGGGATGGAGTCTGTAGGACTTCCTTAATGATCTCAAGAGTGGTGCCAAGGGGCCATCTCTTCTCTTTTCTGCATCTGAAATCCCTAGTTTTCTCGATTTTTCTCTGTTTCAACATTTTTAGGCTGGGAACTTTCAAAGTGTACTTAGTAAAAATCACATTCTTGGCAATTTTCTTCACCACTGTCTCACAAAGATTAGAACTATAAATAATAGAAAAACTTAATTACAAATTTCTTTTTTAAAAGCACTGTTTAGAGATGCAGTGTTTAAATCTCCATAAAATTACACCTTTGAAATTGCTTAATTGTGTTTTTCCTGCCAATTTAAATTGCTCATAAAAGGAAAACTTTAAAAATATATAGTTTCTAATCCTTTCCCTGAATCATCACGGTAGCATTGCTCTTGCTCCAGAAGATAGCACTGCTTGTACAAATACTGCAAACATCAGCAAATTAAGTTTAGTGGTGTGGGAGGAAGAGGGAGGAGACACTTCAATCTACTGGTTTGGTTTAATTTATGTCTAATAGATTAAAAAAAAAACCCAGTTAAAAGTTTGCTTCTTGCTCAAAACCTTGCACTTAAGGCATGTAATAATAATTATAAAAGGCTTTGTTAAATTTCCTTACAAAGATATTGCTCTCCAGGGCATAGGCACCTAGCTTTCTTTTTAATTGCAATTATTACTGTATTAGGCTCATTTATTTGCATAATAAAATAATCATTTGCATTCATACAATTCCTTTCTTCCTAGGAGCTCACATTCTCATGGAGCCTATCTCACACACAAAAAAATATCCTATTACCTGTATAGCAGTCTAGTAGATTTGTAACACGACAGACATGTTCACTGAAAACTCTCTCCCTTTGTGCCCAACAGCTCCATCTGCAAACAGGCCAGCTTCCAAGTTCCATCCAGTACTATTCGTTTTGGTACAAAGGCCACCTTCCCAGGTTCTGTGAGCTACCATAACCAATCAAATAGTGGTACCACATGCAACTTTATACACTTCTAGGGCAAGAAAGCAATGAAAGGAATAACTGTCAGGTGCTTTAAAAATGACAATCCGTGAGTATATAAATGCTAAAAAGCATTCAAAATTTAGCCTTCCGCTCCTCTGTGCAGGATATAAACTAGCAATTAGTTTCTTGCTAGATTTTAGTCTATTACATAGAGGGAGACAGCATTTTCTGGTATTTCTCAGACCTGGCCCTACTTGAGATGAACTTTAGAAACACAAAAAAAAAACCACCTTAGTGAGCTTTTACCAACTGTAAATGCCTACATTCTGAATGAGATTCTGAATGAACTGACCCTGATTTTTAAATGTACATCAGCATTTTTAAGCTTCCCTGGTGTCTAATGCATGGCACAATATTGGTTATCATTGGTCTAGTGGAAACACTAGGTTGTTCTTGGTCAACTGTAAGCTACCTGTGTGATCCTGAGGAAAGCGTTAATCTCTGGGCCACAAAATATTAGGCTGAAAAATTAGACATTTGGATTAGAAAGAATTTTTCACCTCTAAATTCCTATGGTTTGAAACAATAAAAATGGCCAGTTCTCAACATGAATTATAATTCCCAATACACTTACACTCCACCTTTACAACATGGAAATGCTACAGAGAAAAATACATTACTGGTATTTTACACTCAGAAAACATAAGCTATGTGGGAGACCAAAGCAAGTGCAAAAAAAGGAAAAAGAAACAATTCAAAGTATGGATGTGCTAAGTACATATGAAGTATCATTTTAATGCCAATCATTTCTTTAGAACTTGGTTACTAGCATAAAACAACAATTTCACTGTATCAGTTAAACAGGCAAGGAAGACCTTATGCAAGATTATTGCAATAAGGAAGAGAGATCAAACTCAAGTCAACGGAAACAAAAAGTGGGGAATTTTTTAAGAACTGGGGTAAGCTAGTGGAAAAGTACTGAAGTACTTTGTAAGGGAGGGTTGGTCATTGTGACCAGGCTATCTGTGTTAGCTAACTGGTACCCATGGAAGTAAGGTTCTCTCTTCCCAGAGCCTGGGAGATAGAGGGACTATCTCCTGGGATGATGACATTTTAAAGGGATGGTCCTTGACAAGGTACACTGGGGTTGTAGAAAATTTACATTTCAAAGGGAGAGAGAAAGAATTTATAATGTCAAGTTTTCTAAAGTAAATACACTAAGAAAAGGGATGTCAGGAGCCTACAGTCATGAAGAAACATATTTAAAGTTTAGTCAACCTGAGGAGAACATTAAAATTTTGTTCACTAGCTTATTGAGTTAGTTCTTTCTTGTCATTGGACCTGAAATTCCTACAGCTGGATGGTTTTCTCATCTCTTGACAATTTAGGTGGAGGAACCATCATAGTTCATCAATTCTTTTTTTTTTTTTTTTAAGATTTATTTTTTTGACAGAGAGAGACACAGCGAGAGAGGGAACACAAGCAGGGGGAGTGGGAGAGAGAGAGGGAGAAGCAGGCTTCCTGCTGAGCAGGGAGCCCGACGCGGGGCTCGATCCCAGGACACTGGAATCATGACCTGAGCCGAAGGCAGATGCTTAACAACTGAGCCACCCAGGCGCCCCAGTTCATCAATTCTTAATCACACTTTTTTTTTTCACATTTTAACTTTTCCAAATTTGGAATGTGTCTTATGATCAATGGTGTCTTACTATTACTGTTGGCCAGGAGCATTGGGGACCTATCAAATGGCATTACTGGTCAGTCTTCAAAAGCCTACACTGTTGTTCTTGTTGAAACAATGAACATTGTTGTTCATTCTGTTAAAATGAACCACCGCAAGTAAATTTATTATTACTCATGAAGTAAATACTTCTTATCAAAATAATGATCGAAACTCCCTATTTTCTTGCTGGGCAAACAAGTTCTTTAGATGAAGCTACAACCAAGATGTATATGAAGCTGTGCTACTTTTGTTATTGGAACATGTGCAAACGATATGTATGTACCTCTCAAGTGCCAAGCAATAGAATAAAGGAGATACAACCAATATCAACAGAAAACACAAGATGTATATCAAAGCCAGAAGAGACTGGTATGACCAGCTGCTAGTATTTTTTCTCTTGCTCAGTGATACATTAACGTAATACAGTACATCTTAGAATCAATGAGGTCGTAGATTTAAGAAAGCATGGTAGATACACCCAAGCCATGTATGCAGTCCATTGTGTTTGCCCCAGAAAAGCAAAATCATTGAATCTGTATACACTCTGAACAGGTATCTCAAGCAACTGAAGGAAGGTACAGTGTAGAATAACATTCAGAGAAAAACCATTTTCTGTGATTTCTAATCCCTCCTTCATCTAGACCCTCTTTTTGTTATTTCACTTTAAACAGAATCTGCCCCTTTGTCATTCAATGTGTCGGATGTGGAAAAGCCCCTCCCCCACTCATGAACACGGCCTTGATGCCAGCTCTAATTACTAGTGTGAGAGAGCCTTCTGTGCATTCTTCAAAACTCAAGGCTCGAAACTGCCTGTGCCATCTTTTCATGAAAAAGAATTACTTCATGTGGGTTTATAGTGAGTAAAATTCATTGATTCAGCAAAGCCACAAGCAGATAATGACTTTAGTTTCTTTAACTTAATCCCAAAGGAGGGTGGTAAAAAGCAAGCTGGATTTTCCTTAAAAAATGCCCTGATTTTTTTTTTTTTGCATTGTCACTCCTCAAGTGGCGTGTCTGGAAGAATATTATTGGTGTTTTGTAGCTGGCCAAACTAAAAATAAGTTAGACAGGGGCGGAGCAAGATGGCGGAGGAGTAGAAGACCTGGATTTCGTCTGGTCTCAGGAATTCAGCTGGATAGGGATCAAACCATTCTGAACACCTACAAACTCAACAGGAGATCGAAGAAAAGAATAGGAACAACTCTCTGAACAGAAAAGCGACCACTTTCTGGAAGGTAGGACGTGCGGAGAAGTGAATCCGAGGCGATATTCGGGAGGATAGATGGCGGGGGAGGGGCCTCCATCGGCCGCTTCTGGCAAGTGATAGAGCCGCGGAGCACAAAATCGGAACTTTTAGAAGTCGGCTCCGCTGAGGGACGTCACTCCAGTGGCTAAGCAGGGGGTGGAACCCTCACGGGACAGTGTGGTCTCAGAACCCTCAGGGTCACAGAAAGACCGGGGGTGCCTGAGTGCGGCAGAGCTCCCAGGAATCGGAGCGGGGAAGCCGGCTGCAGAGACAGAGCCCAGGCGCGGGCTCTCAGCTCGGGGTTGTCATAAACTGTGATCCGTGGCACAGTCGGGCCACTGCTCCTCCAGCAGGGACCCAACAAGCGGCAGATCCGGGGAGACTCACCTTGCTTCCCCAGGAGGAGGGATCTGCTGGGTTTGGAGACTCCACACGGAGTTGGTGCCAGAGACAGAAATGCTCGGTCACGGGCCAGGTGAGCAGGGAGTGCAGCCAGAGACTGGGGAGACGGGAGTGACTGACTGCTTTTCTCTGGGGGCTCACTGAGGAGCGGGGCCCCGAGTTCTCGGCTCCTCCGGGGCGGAGACTGGGAGGCTGCCGTTTTCACTCTCGTTCTCCAAAGCTGTACGGAAAGCTTGCAGGGAACAAAAGCTCCTGAGAGCAAATCCAAGCAGATTACTTAGCCCGGACCAGCAAGGGAGGGACAATTCCGCCTCCAGCAAAGACATTTGGGAACCACGGGCACCAGGCCCCTCCCCCAGAAGATCCACAAGAACAGCCGGCCAAGACCAAGTTTACCTATCAATGAGAACAGCAGAACTCCAGCACTAGGGGAATACTGCACATAGAATCCATGGCTTTTTTACAATGTTTCTGTAGTCTTTCAAAGTTTTTTTTTTTAACTGTCTTTTTTTTTTTTTTTTAATTTTTCTTTTTCCCTTTTTCAACCAACATCTTATCCATCCCTTTTTTAAAAAACATTTTTATTTTTCATTTTTAGAGTCATATTCTATCCCTTCATAGTAGTTACCCGTATTTTTGGCATATATATATAAGTTGTTCTCTCTTTAAAATTTTGAGATAGTTTCTTCTAGCAGATCAAAATATACCCTAAATCTCTAGTGTATGGTTTTTTTCTACTCCCCTGCCTGATCACATTCTCTCCCTTTTTTTTTTTTAATCCTCTTCTTTCTTTTTTCAAACAACTTATCAATTCCTTTTATAAATTTTTTTATAATTTCCATCTTTACAGTCATATTCCATCCCTTCATCATATCAACCCTTATTTTTGTACATATATAAGTTTTTCTTTCTTTAAAATTTTGGGAGGCACTTTCTTCTAACAGACCAAAATACACCCAAAATCTAGTGTGTGGCACTGATCTATGTACTAGCCTGATCATATTTGATCATATTCTGTTTTTTTTTTGTTTTGTTCTGTCTTTGTTTTTATCTTTATCTTTTTCTTTTTCTTTTTTTTTTTCTTTCTCTTTTTTCTCTCTTTCCCTTTCTTTTCCCACTGCTTCAGGTATTTTCTGATTTGTTTAGAGTATATTTTCTGGGGACATTGTTACCCTGTTAGCATTTTGTTCTCTCATTAATCTATTATCCTCTGGACAAATGACAAGATGGAAAAAATCACCTCAACAAAAAGAACAAGAGGTACTACCGACTGCCAGGGACCTACTCAATACGGACACTAGTACGATGTCAGATCTAGAGTTCAGAATCATCACTTTAAAGATACTAGCTGGGCTTGAAAAAAGCATGGAAGTTATTAGAGAAACCGTTTCTGGAGAAGTAAAAGAACTAAAATCTAACCAAGTCGAAATCAAAAAGGCTATTAAGGAGGTGCAATCAAATATAGGGGTGCTAACTGCTAGGATAAATGAGGAAGAAGAGGGAATCACTGATATAGAAGACCAAATGATGGAAAATAAAGAAGCTGAGAAAAAGAGAGATAAACAACTACTGGATCACGAGGGCAGAATTCGAGAGATAAGCAATACCATAAAACAAAACAACATTAGAATAATTGGGATCCCAGAAGAAGAAGAAAGAGAGAGAGGGGCAGAAGGTATACTGGAGCAAATGACAGCAGAGAACTTCCCCAATTTGGGGAAGGAAACAGGCATCAAAATCCAGGAAGCACAGAGAACCCCTTTCAAAATCAATAAAAATAGGTCAACACCCCGACATCTAATAGTAAAACTTACGAGTCTCAGAGACAAAGAGAAAATCCTGAAAGCAGCTCAGGACAAGAGATATGTAACCTACAATGGTAGAAACATTAGATTGGCAACAGACCTATCCACAGAGACCTGGCAGGCCAGAAAGGATTGGCAGGATATATTCAGAGCACTAAATGAGAAAAATGTGCAGCCAAGAATACTATATCCAGCTAGGCTGTCATTGAAAATAGAAGGAGAGATAAAAAGCTTCCAGGACAAACAAAAACTAAAGGAAATTGCAAACACGAAACCAGCCCTACAAGAAATCTTGAGAGGGGGTCCTCTAAGCAAAGAGAGAGCCTAAAAGCAACATAGACCAGAAAGGAACACAGACAATATACAGTAACAGTCACCTTACAGGCAATACAATGGCACTAAATTCTTATCTTTCAATAGTTACCCTGAATGTAAATGGGATAAATGCCCCAATCAAAAGACACAGGCTATCGGATTGGATTAAAAAACAAGACCCATCGATATGCTGTCTGCAAGAGACTCATTTTAGACACAAAGACACCCCCAGGTTGAAAGTGAGGGGGTGGAAAACCATTTCCCATGCTAATGGACACCAAAAGAAAGCTGGGGTGGCAATCCTTCTATCAGACAAATTAGATTTTAAACCAAAGACTGTAATAAGAGATGAGGAAGGACACTATAGCCTACTTAAAGGGTCTATCCAACAAGAAGATCTAACAATTGTAAATATCTATGCCCCTAACATGGGAGCAGCCAATTATATAAGGCAATTAATAACAAAAGCAAAGAAACACATCGACAACAATACAGTAACAGTGGGGGACTTTAACACCCCCCTCACTGAAATGGACAAATCGTCTAAGCAAAAGATCAACAAGGAAATAAAGACTTTAAGTGACACACTGGACCAAATGGACTTCACAGACATATTCAGAACATTCCATCCCAAAGCAATGGAATACACATTCTTCTCTAGTGCCCATGGAACATTCTCCAGAATCGATCACATCCTAGGTCATAAATCAGGTCTCAACCTGTACCAAAAGATTGGGATCATTCCCTGCCTATTTTCAGACCACAATGCTTTGAAACTAGAACTCAATCACAAGAGGAAAGTTGGAAAGAACTGAAATACATGGAGGCTAAAGAGCATCCTACTAAAGAATGAATGGGCCAACCATGAAATTAAAGAAGAATTAAAAAAAATCCATGGAAACCAATGAAAATGAAAACACAACTGTTCAAAATCTTTGGGATGCAACAAAGGCAGTCCTAAGAGGAAAGTATATAGCAATACAAGCCTTTCTCAAGAAACAAGAAAGGTCTCAAGTACACAACCTAACCCCACACCTAAAGGAGCTGGAGAAAGAACAGCAAATAAAGCCTAAACCCAGCAGGAGAAGAGAAATAATAAAGATCAGAGCAGAAATCAATGAAATAGAAACTAAAAGAACAGTAGAACAGATCAACGAAACTAGGAGCTGGTTCTTTGAAAGAATTAACAAGATTGATAAACCCCTGGCCAGACTTATCAAAAAGAAAAGAGAAATGACCCAAATCAACAAAATCATGAATGAAAGAGGAGAGATCACAACCAACACCAAAGAAATACAAACAATTAGAAGAACATATTATGAGCAACTCTATGCCAGCAAATTAGATAACCTGGAAGAAATGGATGCATTCCTAGAGATGTATCAACTACCAAAACTGAACCAGGAAGAAATAGAAAACCTGAACAGACCTATAACCACTAAGGAAATTGAAGCAGTCATCAAAAATCTCCCAACAAACAAAAGCCCAGGGCCAGATGGCTTCCCAGGGGATTTCTACCAAACATTTAAAGAAGAATTAATACCTATTCTTCTGAAACTGTTCCAAAAAATAGAAATGGAAGGGAAACTTCCAAACTCGTTTTATGAGGCCACCATTACCTTGATCCCAAAACCAGACAAAGACCCCATCAAAAAGAATTACAGACCAATATCCCTGATGAACATGGATGCAAAATTTCTCACCAAAATACTAGCCAATAGGATCCAACAGTACATTAAAAGGATTATTCACCACGACCAAGTGGGATTTATCCCTGGGCTGCAAGGTTGGTTCAACATCGGCAAATCAATCAACATGATACAATACATTAATAAAAGAAAGAACAAGAACCGTATGGTCCTCTCAATAGATGCAGAAAAAGCATTTGACAAAGTACAGCATCCTTTCTTGATCAAAACTCTTCAGAGTATAAGCATAGAGGGTACATACCTCAATATCATAAAAGCCATCTAGGAAAAACCTACAGCGAATATCATTCTCAATGGGGAAAAACTGAGAGCTTTCCCCCTCAGGTCAGGAACGCGGCAGGGATGTCCACTATCACCACTGCTATTCAACATAGTATTAGAAGTCCTAGCCACAGCAATCAGACAACAAAAAGAAATCAAAGGCATCCAAATTGGCAAAGAAGAAGTCAAACTCTCACTGTTTGCAGATGATATGATACTTTATGTGGAAAACCCAAAAGACTCCACCCCAAAACTGCTAGAACTCATACAGGAATTCAGTAAAGTGGCAGGATATAGAATCAATGCACAGAAGTCAGTGGCATTCCTATACACCAACAACAAGACAGAAGAAAGAGAAATTAAGGAGTCGATCCCATTTACAATTGCACCCAAAACCATAAGATACCTAGGAATAAATCTAACCAAAGAGGCAAAGGATCTGTACTCAGAAAACTATAAAATACTCATGAAAGAAATTGAGGAAGACACAAAGAAATGGATAAAACGCTCCATGCTCATGGACTGGAAGAACAAATATTGTGAAGATGTCAATGCTACCCAGAGCAATCTACACATTCAATGCAATCCCCATCAAAATACCATCCACTTTTTTCAAAGAAATGGAACAAATAATCCTAAAATTTGTGTGGAACCAGAAAAGACCCTGAATAGCCAGAGGAATGTTGAAAAAGAAAAGCAAAGCTGGTGGCATCACACTTCCGGATTTCCAGCTCTATTACAAAGCTGTCACCATCAAGACAGTATGGTACTGGCACAAAAACAGACCCATAGATCAATGGAACAGAATAGAGAGCCCAGAAATGGACCCTCAACTCTATGGTCAACTAATCTTTGACAAAGCAGGAAAGAATGTCCAATGGAAAAAAGACAGTCTCTTCAACAAATGGTGTTGGGAAAATTGGACAGCCACATGCAGAAGAATGAAACTGGACCATTTCCTTACACCACACACAAAAATAGACTCAAAATGGTTGAAAGACCTAAACGTGAGACAGGAGTCCATCAACATCCTAAAGGAGAACACAGGCAGCAACCTCTTCGACCTCAGCCGCAGCAACTTCTTCCTAGAAACATTGCCAAAGGCAAGGGAAGCAAGGGCAAAAATGAACTATTGGGACTTCATCAAGATAAAAAGCTTTTGCAAAGCAAAGTAAACAGTCAACAAAACCAAAAGAGAACCGACAGAATGGGAGAAGATATTTGCAAATGACATATCAGATAAAGGGCTAGTATCCAAAATCTATAAAGATCTTATCAAACTAAACATCCAAAGAACAAAGAATCCAATCAAGAAACGGGCAGAAGACATGAACAGACATTTTTCCAAAGAAGACATCCAAATGGCCAACAGACACATGAAAACGTGCTCAACATCGCTCGGCATCAGGGAAATCCAAATCAAAACCTCAATGAGATACCACCTCACACCAGTCAGAATGGCTAAAATTAACAAGTCAGGAAATGACAGATGTTGGCGGGGATGCGGAGAAAGGGGAACCCTCCTACACTGTTGGTGGGAATGCAAGCTGGTGCAGCCACTCTGGAAAACAGTATGGAGATTCCTCAAAAAGTTGAAAATAGAGCTACCATATGATCCAGTAATTGCACTGCTGGGTATTTACCCCAAAGATACAAATGTAGGGATCCGAAGGGGTACGCGCACCCCGATGTTTATAGCAGCAATGTCCACAATATCCAAACTGTGGAAAGAGCCAAGATGTCCATCGACAGATGAATGGATAAAGAAGAGGTGGTATATATATACTATGGAATATTATGCAGCCATCAAAAGGAATGAGATCTTGCCATTTGCAACGACGTGGATGGAACTGGAGGGTGTCATGCTGAGCAAAATAAGTCAAACAGAGAAAGACATGTATCATATGACCTCACTGTAAGAGGAATTCTTAATCTCAGGAAACAAACTGAGGGTTGCTGGAGTGGGGGTTGGGGTGGGAGGGATGGGGTGACTGGGTGATAGACACTGGGGAGGGTATGTGCTCTAGTAAGGGCTGTGAATTGTGCAAGACTGTTGAATCTCAGATCTGTACCTGTGAAACAAATAATGCAATATATGTTAAGAAAAAAAAAAAGATAGGAGGAGAGGAAGAATGAAGGGGGGGAATCGGAGGGGGAGACGAACCATGAGAGACGATGGATTCTGAAAAACAAACTGAGGGTTCTAGAAGGGAGGGGGGTGGGAGGATGGGTTAGCCTGGTGATGGGTATTAAAGAGGGCACGTTCAGCATGGAGCACTGGGTGTTATGCACAAACAATGAATCATGGAACACTACGTCTAAAACTAATGATGTAATGTATGGTGATTAACATAACACTAAAAAATTTTTTTTAAAAATGCCCTGATTCAAGTTCAAGTGAAATAATCCTTAAAGTGCCTGAAGTAAGGGACCCTAGGGGAATTATTAGCAACTTGTCAGTGGCTGCCTTAAATGAGAAATGGTTGGAGGTTGTCTTTTTCAGTAGGGCTGGAAATCTTCCAAAGGCCTCAGGAGGACATATGCCCCGTGGCCTCTGGGGAATTCTCCAATGTGGACAGTGTAGCAGAAAAGGGTGGCCAAGTCTAAGTCGATACCACCAAGACTCCTCTCCCAGTGGGTCAGTTGGTCACAGCACTGGATGCTTCAAGTCTATCTCTCCTACTCAGCAGTGATATCCTCTTGCCTGGCCTCTGAAGCCCTAATACTTCCTTGGAATAGAATCTACATTGAGTGGTGTCCTCAGGGACATACTGGTCAGAGTCTTCTGTGTATTACTGATCTTACAACTCTAAAATGCTTGCCTCTGTCGTTATGTACAAGCTTTGAAAACAAGGCAAAAAAAAAAATCAAATTTTAGTGGCATGAACACTCTATTTGGACACAAACATTTGGATCAAGTCTTGGGTCTCCCATTCACCCGCTATATGAACTTGGAGAACTTGTTGAACATCTCGGATTCTCAATTTCACTAACTAAAAATTGGGAAAGGCTGTTATGAGAATCACACGTCGGGGCGCCTGGATGGTTCAGTCGGTTAAGCATCTGCCTTCAGCTCAGCTCATGATCTTGGGGTCCTGGGATGGAGCCTGGCATTGGGCTCCCTGCTCAGCAGGGAGTCTGCTTCTCTCTGTCTCTCACCCCAACCCACCCCTGCTTGTGTGCTCTCTCTCAAATAAATAAATAAAATCTTTAAAAAAAAAAAAAAAAAAAAGAATCACATGTAATTAAATGGGTAAAATATTTTGCAAAAACTCTCCCAAAGTTAAATGCTCTAGAGTTGTGACAATAAATGCCACCATCTCTATCCTCAGAGGAATCACAATACCAGATAAAAGGAGGTTAAATGTGTACAGGGCAAAGGATGGTCTTTACAATAGAAATGGCACCCTTTTGGAGGAGGGGGGAAGGATGGCAGAGGAGTAGGGGACCCTATTTCAACTGGTCCCTGGAATTGAGCTGGATATCTACCAGACCACTCTGAGCACCCACGAAACCAGCCTGAGATGTAAGAAGATCTGGATCTCTACAAACAGAATATTGCAAGTGGTTGGTTTCGAGGTACAAAGCGGGGAGCCATGATTCCACGGCCAGATATCAGAGGATAAACGGCAGCGGGAGGGTGCCTGGCCATGCGGATCCTACACCGCCGGTGAGTGACAGCCTCGTGCGCTGGGGACGGGGCACAGTCTCGCAGACCGGTAGCGGTGGGGAAAGGACTTTAGGGCAGCCCCTGGGGCGGAAACCCGGAACTGCGGGGTCCCACACGCGAACTGGGAGCGGCTGGTGGTTTTAGAAGCACAAAGGGCAGAGACGTGCCCCGACCTGGAGGCAGGACTGGGAGCGCCGCGGAGGGGCGCACAACCCAGGACGCTGCAGTTTATAGCAGCACAGACAGAAACGGAGATGGTGTGGCCTGGAGAGCTCACTGAAGAATAGACTGCAGTCTCTCTGCTCAGATGCAGAGGGTTGGAAACAGTCTCTTCTGCTCTGACTCGCAGAAGAGACACAGAAAGCCGCCAGGGAAAGCCGCCAGAGAACAAAAGCCCCAAAGACTGATTCCCACTGAGCCCATCCCCCGCCACAGGGGGGCAGGGCAACTCCGCCCAAACAGGGTTGCCTGAGTAACAGCGCGGCAGGCCCCTCCCCCAGAAGACAGGCTGGGAAAACAAGAGGCCAGCAACCCTAAGGTCCCAAGAAAACAGGTGCATCTTGCTTGGGTTCTGGTCAATAATTTCGACTCTATACATTCCCTCAAACACCCATCAACAGAATGACTAGGAGGAGGAACCCCCAAAATAGAAAAGACTCAGAGATTATGACTTATGCTACAGATTTACAAATGGATGCAGACATAACCAAGATGTCGGAGATGGAATTCAGGCTAGCAATTGTGAAGACAATGGCTAGAATGGAGAAATCAATTAATGGCAACATAGAGTCTCTAAGAGCAGAAATGAAAGCTGAATTGGCAGAACTTAAAAATGCTATCAATGAGATCCAATCCAATCTAGATAATCTAACAGGTAGGGTAACTGAGGCAAAAGAGCGAGTCAGCGACCTGGAAGACAATATAACAGATAAAAAGGGAAAAGAGGAGGCCAGGGAAAAACAACTCAGAATCCATGAAAATAGAATCAGAGAAATAAGTGACACCATGAAGCATTCCAATGTCAGAATAATTGGAATCCCGGAGGGAGTGGAGAGAGAGAGACTGGACTAGAACATGAATTTGAGCAAACCGTAGCTGAGAACTTCCCTAATCTGGGGAATGAAACAAACATTCGCGTCCTAGAGGCAGAGAGGACCCCTCCCAAGATCAATAAAAACAGGCCAACACTCTGGCATGTAATAGTAAAACTTGCAAATCTTAGAACCAAGGAAACCATCTTAAGGGCAGTTATGGGGAAGAGATTCCTTACACACAGAGGGAGGAACATCAGAATAACGTCAGACCTATCCACAGAGACCTGGCAAGCCAGAAATGCCTGGCAAGGCATATTCAGGGTACTAAATGAGAAGAACATGCAGCCAAGAATACTTTATCTGGCAAGGCTTTCATTTAGAATAGATGGAGAGATGCAGAGCTTCCAAGACCAGCAGAAACTGAAAGAATATGTGACCACTAAGCCGGCCCTGCAAGAAATATTAAGGGGGGTTCTATAAAAGGAGAAAGACCCCAAGAGTGATATACAACAGAAATTTACAGGGACAATCTATAAAAACAACATCTTCACAGGAAACATGATGACAATTAATTCATATCTTTCAATAATCACTCTCAACGTGAATGGCCTAAACACTCCCATAAAAGGGCACAGGGTTGCAGATTGGATAAAAAGACAGGGCCCATCCATATGCTGCCTACAAGAGACTCATTTTGAACCTAAAGATACATCCAGACTGAAAGTGAAGGGATGGAGATCCATCTTCCATACCAGCGGACCTCAAAAGAAAGCTGGGGTAGCAATTCTTATATCAGACAAATCAGATTTTAAACTAAAGACTGTAATTAGAGACAGGAAACAAGAGCTTTGAATGATACATTGGACCAAATGGACCTCATAGATATTAACAGAACATTCCACCCTAAAACAACAGAATACTCATTCTTCTTGAGCGCACATGGAACTTTCTCCAGAATAGACCACATACTGGGTCACAAATCAGGCCTCAACCAATACCAAAAGATTGAGATTATTCCCTGCATATTCTCAGACCACAATGCTTTAAAACTGGAACTCAGTCACAAGAAAAAATCTGGCAGAAATTCAAACACTTGGAAGCTAAAGACCACTCTGCTCAAGAATGTTTGGGTCAACAGGAAATCAAAGAACTTAAACAATTCATGGAAATCAATGAGAACGAAAACACATCGGTCCAAAACCTATGGGATACTGCAAAGGCGGTCCTAAGGGGGAAATACATAGCCATCCAAGCCTCACTCAAAAAAATAAAAAATCCCGAATTCACCAACTAACTCTACACCTTAAAGAACTAGAGAAAAAGCAACAAACGTCGCCTGAGCCACACATTAGAAGAGAAATAATTAAAATTAGAGCAGAAATCAATGAATTAGAAACCAGAAACACAGTAGAGCAGATCAACGAAACTAGAAGTTGGTTCTTTGAAAGAATTAATAAGATTGATAAACCACTGGCCAGACTTATCCAAAAGAAAAGAGAAAGGACTCAAATTAATAAAATTATGAATGAAAGGGGAGAGATCACGACTAACACCAAGGAAATAGAAACAATTATTAGAAATTATTATCAACAACTATATGCCAATAAACTGAGCAATCTGGATGAAATGGAGGCCTTCCTGGAAACCTATAAGCTGCCAAGACTGAAACAGGAAGGAACTGACAACCTGAATAGGCCAATAACCAGTAATGAGATTGAAGCAGTGATCAAAAACCTCCCAAAAAACAAGAGGCCAGGGCCTGATGGATTCCCTGGGGAATTCTGCCAAACATTCAAAGAAGAAATAATACCTATTCTACTGAAGCTATTTCAAAAAATAGAAACAGAAGGAAAACTTCCAAACTCATTCTATGAGGCCAGCATTACCTTAATCCCCAAACCAGGCAAAGACCCCATCAAAAAGGAGAATTTCAGACCGATATCCCTGATGAATATGGATTCCAAAATCCTCAACAAAATCCTAGCTAATAGGATCCAACAATACATTAAAAGGCTCATCCACCACGACCAAGTGGGATTTATCCCCGGGATGCAAAGGTGGTTCACCATTCGCAAATCAATCAATGTGATAGAACACATTAATAAGAGGAGAGAGAAGAACCATATGGTCCTCTCAATTGATGCAGAAAAAGCATTTGACAAAATACAACATCCTTTCCTGATTAAAACTCTTCAGAGTATAGGGATAGAGGGAACATTCCTCAAGTTCATAAAATCCATCTATGAAAAACCCACAGCGAATATCATCCTCAATGGGGAAAAGCTGAGAGCCTTTCCCTTAAGATCAGGAACACGTCAAGGACGCCCACTCTCGCCACTATTGTTCAACATAATACTAGAAGTCCTAGCAACAGCAATCAGACAACAAAAAGAAATAGAAGGTATTCAAATTGGCAAAGAAGAAGTCAAACTCTCTCTTTTCACAGAGGACATGATACTTTATGTGGAAAACCCAAAAGACTCCACCCCCAAATTACTAGAACTCATCCAGCAATTCAGTAATGTGGCAGGATACAAAATCAATGCACAGAAATCAGTTGCTTTCTTATACACTAACAACGCAACTGTAGAAAGAGAAATTAAAGAAACGATTCCATTTACAATAGCACCAAAAACCATAAGACACCTCGGAATAAACCTAACCAAAGAGGTAAAGGATCTATACTCTAGGAACTACAAAACACTCATGAAAGAAATTGAAGAAGACACAAAAAGATGGAAAAATATTCCATGCTCATGGATCGGAAGAATAAACATTGTTAAAATGTCTATGCTACCCAGAGCAATCTATACCTTCAATGCCATCCCGATCAAAATTCCAATGACATTTTTCAAAGTGCTGGAACAGACAATCCTAAAATTTGTATGGAATCAGAAAAGACCCCGAATCGCCAAGGAAATGTTGAAAAAGAAAAACAAAGCTGGGGGCATCACGTTGCCCGATTTCAAGCTATATTACAAAGCTGTGATCACTAAGACAGAATGGTACTGGCACAAAAACAGACATATAGACCAATGGAACAGAATAGAGAACCCAGATATGGACCCTCAACTCTATGGTCAAATAATCTTTGACAAAGCAGGAAAAAACATGCAATGGAAAAAAGACGGTCTCTTCAATAAATCGTGCTGGGAAAATTGGACAGCCACATGCAGAAGAATGAAACTCGACCATTCTCTAACACCATTCACAAAGATAAACTCAAAGTGGATGAAAGACCTCAATGTGAGACAGGAATCCATCCAAATCCTAGAAGAGAACATAGGCAGTAACCTCTTTGACATCGGCCACAGCAACTTCTTTCAAGATACATCTCCAAAAGCTAGTGAAACAAAAGCAAAAATGAACTTTTGGGACTTCATCAAGATAAAGAGCTTCTGCACAGCAAAGGAAACAGTCAACAAAACAAAGAGGCAACCCACAGAATGGGAGAAGATATTTGTAAATGACACTACAGATAAAGGGCTGGTATCCAAGATCTATAAAGAACTTCTCAAACTCAGCACCCAAAAAACAAATAATCAAGTCAAAAAGTGGGCAGAAGATATGAAAAGACACTTCTCTGAAGAAGACATACAAATGGCTAACAGACACATGAAAAAGTGTTCATCATCATTAGCCATCAGGGAAATTCAAATCAAAACCACATTGAGATACCACCTTACACCAGTTAGAATGGCAAAAATGGACAAGGCAAGAAATGACAAATGTTGGAGAGGTTGTGGAGAAAGGGGAACCCTCTTACACTATTGGTGGGAATGCAAGTTGGTACAGCCACTTTGGAAAACAGTGTGGAGGGTCCTCAAAAATTTTAAAATAGAGCTACCCTATGACCCAGCAATTGCACTACTGGGTATCTACCCCAAAGACACAGATATAGTGAAAAGAAGGGCCATATGCACCCCAATGTTCATAGCAGCAATGTCCACAATAGCCAAACTGTGGAAAGAGCTGAGATGCACTTCAACAGATGAATGGATAAAGAAGATGTGGTCCATATATACAATGGAATATTACTCAGCCATCAGAAAGGATGAATACCCAACTTTTACATCAACATGGATGGGACTGGAGGAGATGATGCTAAGTGAAATAAGTCAAGCAGAGAAAGTCAATTATCATATGGTTTCACTTATTTGTGGAACATAAGGAATAGCATGGAGGACATTAGAAGGAAGGGAAAAATGAGGGGGGCGGGAATTGGAGGGAGAGATGAACCATGAGAGACTATGGACTCTGAGAAACAAACAGGGTTTTAGAGGGGAGAGGGGAGGGGGGATTGGTTAGCCCGGTGATGGGTATTAAGGAGGGCACGTACTGCATGGAGCACTGGGTGTTATATGAAAACAATGGATCGTGGATCACCACATCAAAAACCAATGATGTATTGTATGGTGACTAACATAACGTAATAAAATTTTTTTAAAAAATGGCACCCTTTATTTTACAGTTAGTATAACAGTGACACCATCTTACATTGGATTTCTTTAGAAGATCTTTGAAGAATTGTTAGAAGATGCTAAGTGACTTGGTCAAAGACTTATAACTGTAAAGGAAGAAATGGACAACAATGAACAGCTACTTCACGGAACAGGGATGTGGAGATGACTATTTACAATATTGTGCTCCTGCGGAGATTATTTCAGAGTAACACTTCAATTGTGTGCTCACCCATCTTGCATCATTATTGAACGGTTTGAGGACGATTCCCGAGGGGCACTTAAATCGTAAATGTCAGGTTGTCAAAATCTTTCACATAACCTAGTCCTTTAAAGTGTGCTTCCTTTCTTCTTGAGCTACTACTAGCATTTTAAGTATTAACAAACTTCTGGTCTAGGTAAGAGGATTCTTGAATATTCTTTGGGACCCTAAGACCCAGGCTATGTCTGTGTTTTTTCTCTGGGATACTCCTGGCCCTTGACAGAACTAAAGAGGGGTTCACAGTGTCCACTTTTTTTCTCCTGAGAGAATCACAGTACCAGTGGGAGAGAGTAGTACCAGTATGCCCAGAGGACTGAGTACTATAGGGAAGCACTGGTGATCAAAGGATATAGGGTGCCTATACAAGTGTTTTGTAATCTGCAAAATGCTGGAATCATGACAGCTGTTTGTTGTTGTTTACTATGTGCTGGGCATGTGTTAAGGCAATTTACGTGCACTATTTCACATGGGATTTTCATAATAATATTTTAACAGTATATATGCTAATAGCATTATTATCCTCATTTTACAGAAAAACACTGGTGAGGAACAGAGAATTTCAATGTCTTGTTCATAGAAACAGACTTGTTAAAAGAGAGAATTTCCCTCAGGCAGTCATTATCACAACCCAAGGACTCAAATCCTACATTCCCACTACTATTCAATGTTTTTCATGATACTATTATTAATGGAATTGTCTCCCTCAATTGGACAATTCCATTATCCTTCAGGCCTCAGCTTAAATTTGCTTTCCTCTTGAAGACATTCCCTAGTCCACCTGACAAGGTCAGACCCCTCTTTTTTTATATGCATATTCTTAGTACTCTACTTCTCCTTCATAGTGTTTATAACAGTAATAATGTAAGTAATTCTTGAGTAACTGTTTAATTTCTATTTTCTCCCACATCTTGCGCTCAGACTGCAAGGTAGGTTCTCCATCAGAATAAGACAAAGAACAGACATTCAAAAGCACCCTTGACTACCACTGAAGCATGAAAACTAAAGAAATCCAAAAGGACCACAACACAACCATTGTCCTCCGCATATAAAATAGGGCAACTTCTTTCAGGTTTGGGAAGCCTCCTTCACCAGTCTGAGCTTGAGTTTCTTTTTCTCTGAAACACAAAAGAGCCTGATCATACAATCTCTGAGGATCCTGTCAGATTTAACTTTCTTTCTATAAATCCATAGGCCTATAAAGTTCTTTGCCATGTGAAGGAGAAAAATGTGAAAATTTCTCTCACTGTGGCAAAACAATATCAAATTGGTTAAAACTAGTGAAAAAAAACTCACAGCTCTGAAGAATCTATTCATTGTCTGCTGTAAATCTACAAGTATAACAATCTTCTACTCCATACCCACGAAGCCAAGCCACCAACATGGAAAGCAATCAGTTGAATATCAAATAAAATCAAAGAAAACCCTAAAACATAAAAAAGTATAATGCAGTGCATGGTGTAGTGAAATGTTATTTTATCTAAATTTTTAAAATTTCAATGTTTTTCCAATAAATTTTCTAGTCTAACAACAATGGAAAACTAGAACCACAGTAAAATTGGAAATGTTTAGCCAAAAAGAAACCAGAAAGAAAAAAAAGAACATTTTTAAACTTAGTATTTTAAACAAACCTGTAGCCATATTCACGTGAATTGCTTCTATCTTTAGTGAACACAACCAAGAAACATTAAATTATTCAAGGTTGCTTTGGCCATTCAGGGTCTTCTGTGGTTCCATACAAATTTTAGGATTATTTGTTCTAGCTCTGTGAAAAACACTGGTGGTATTTTGATAGGGATTGCATTAAATGTGCAGATTGCTTTGGGTAGTATAGACATTTTAACAGTATTTGTTCTTCCAACCTATGAACATGTAATGTCTTTACATTTCTTTGTGTCATCTTCAATTTCTTTCACCAATATTTTGTAGTGTTCAGAGTACAGGTCTTTTACCTCTTTGGTTAGGTTTACTCCTAGGTATCTTATTATTTTTGGTACAATTGTAAATGGTATTGATTCCTAAATTTCTCTTTTTGCTGCTTCATTATTGGTGTGTAGAAACACAACAGAGGGGTGTCTGGGTGGCTCAGTCAGTTAAGCGTCCAACTCTTGGTTTTGGCTCAGGTCATGATCTCGGGGTTGTGAGATCGAGCTCTGCATTGGGATCCAGGTGTGGCAGAGAGTCTGCTTGAGATTCTCTCTCTCCCTCCACCCCTCTCCCCACTTGCACTCTCGCTCTCTTAAATAAATCAATCTTTAAAAAAAAAGAAGAAACAACAGATTTCTGTACATTGATTTTGTATTCTGCAACTTTGCTGAATTTATCACTTCTAGCAGTTTTTTGATGGAGTCTTTCAGTTTTCCATATAGAATATCATGTCATCTGTAAATAGTGAAAGTTTGACTTCTTCCTTGGTGATTTGAATGGCTTTTATTTCTTTTTGTCGTCTGATAGCTGTGGCTAGGACTTCCAGTACTATGTCACATAACAGTAGTGAGAGTGGATATCCCTTTGTTGTCCCTGACCATAGGGGAAAAGTGCTGTTTTTCCCCATTGAGGAGGATATTAGCTGTAGGTTTTTCATATATGGCCTTTATTATGTTGAGGGATGTTTCCTCTAAACCTACTCTGTTGAGGATTTTTATCATGAATGGATGTTGTGCTTTGTTAAATTCTTTTTCTGCACCTACTGAAATGATCTTCTGGTTCCTATCTTTCTCTTATTGATGTGGTATATCACATTGATTGATTTGTGAATATTGAGCCAACCTTGCAACATAGGAACAAATCCCACTTAATTGTGGTGAATGATTTCTTTTAATGTATTGTTGGATTCAGTTTGCTAGTAATTTTTTGAGAATTTTTGCATCCATGTTCATGAGGGATACTGGCCTGTAGTTCTCTTTTATAGTGGAGTCTTTATCTGGTTTTGGTATCAGGGTAATGCTGGCCTCATAGGATGAATTTTGAAGTTTTCCTTCCTTTCCTCTTTTTTGGAATACTTTGAGAAGAATAGGTCCTAACTCTTCTTTAAAGGTTTGGTAGAATTTGCCTGTGAAGCCATCTAGTCCTGGACCCTGTTTCTTGGGAGTTTTTTTGATTACTGATTCAATTTCTTTGCTGTTTATCATCTGTTCAAGTTTTCTATTTCTTCCTGTTTCAGTTTTGGTAGTTTACATGTTTCGAGGAATTTATCTATTTTTTTCAGATTGTCCAATTTGTTGGCATATAGTTTTTCATAATATTCTCTTATAATTATTTGTATTTCTGGGCTGCTGGTTGTTATATCTCCTTTCTCATTTGTAATTTTATTTGAATCCTTTCTCTTTTTTTTCTTGGTAGGTCTGACTAGAGGTTTATCAATTTTATTAATTTTTTCGAAGAACCAGCTCCTGGTTTCACTGATTTATTTTTTTTAGTTTCTATATCATTTATTTCTGCTCTAATCTTTATTATTTACTTCCTTCTGCTGGTTTTAGGCTTTGTTTGTTGTTCTTTTTCTAGCTCCTTTAGGTGTATGGTTAGGTTGTTTATTTGAGGTTTTGCTTGCTTCTTGAGGTAGGCCTGTATTATTATATACTTCCCTCTTAGGCCCAGTTTTGCTGCATCCCAAAGGCTTGGGATCATTGTGTTTTAGCTGGAATCATCACAGTTCTGGACTTCAAGTTATATTACAAAGCTGTAATGACCAGCTGGCACAAAAATAGACTCATAGGTCAATAGAACAGAATAGAAAATGCAGAAATGAACCCAAAACTATATGGTCACTTAACCTTCAGGAAAGCAGGAAACCATATCCAATGGGAAAAAGACAGTCTCTTCAACAAACGGTGTTGGGAAAACTGGACAGCAATATGCAAAATAATGAAAGTAGACCACTTTCTCACACCAAACACAAACATAAATTCAAAATGGATTAAAGACCTAAATGTGAGACAGGAAACCATCAAAATCCTAGAGCAGAATGCAGGTAGTAATCTTGTTGACATCAGCCATAACAACCTCTTTCTAGGTATGTCTCCTGAGCCAAGGGAAACAAAAGCAAAAATAAACTCTTGGGACTTCATCAAAATAAATAGCTTCTGTAAAGGAAACAATCAACAAAAATAAAAGGCTACCTACTGAATGGGAGAAGATATTTGCAAATGACATATCCAATAAAATGGTTAGCATCCAAAATACATCAAGAACTTATGCAACACTCAAAACAAATAATTTATTTTAAAAATGGGCAGAAGACATGAACAGACATTTCTCCAAAAAAGACATCCAGATGGCCAACAGACACATGAAAAGATGCTCAACATCACTGGTCATCAGGGAAATGCAAATCACAACTATAATGAGATATCACCTCACACTTGTCAGAATGGCTAAAATCAACCACACAAGAAACAGAGGGTATTGGTGAGGATGTGGAGAAAAAGGAACGCTTTTGCACTGTTGGTGGGAATGCAAACTGGTGCAGCTGCTGTGGAAAAACAGTATGGAGGTTCCTCAAAAATCTAAAAATAGAACTACCCTATGATCCAGCAATTGCACTGTTAGGTATTTACCCAAAGAATACAAAAATACTAACTCAAAGGGATACATCCACCCTAATGTTTATAGCAGCATTATCTATAATAGCCAAATTATGGAAGCGGACCAAGTATCCACCCACTGATGAATGGATAGAGAGGTGATAAATATATATACAATGGAATAATTATCAGCCATAAAAAAAGAATGAAATCTTGCCATTTGCAACAACATGGTGTTAGAGAGTGACTAAGTGAAAATAAGTTAGAGAAAGACAAATCATATGATTTCATTCATATGTGGAATTTAAGAAAACAAATTAGTAAAGGGAGAAAAAAGAGAGAGGCAAACCAAGAAACAGACTCTTAACTATAGAGAACAAACTGGTTATGAGAGAGGAAGGTTGGGGGGGGTTGGGTGAAATAGGTGATGGAAATTAAGGAGTGCACTTGTGATGAGCACCAGGTGTTACATGGAAGTGTTGAATCACTGTGTTGTACACCTGAAACTAATATTACACTGTATGTTAATTTAAATTAAAAAATAAAGTGTAGATCAAAGGTCAAAAATAAAATAAGTTGTAAAGATAAAATATGAATAAAAAATATTTTATATGACTATAAAAAAGAGAAAAAAGAAACATCAAATTATGGTCACTCAGATGACTTCTTTTTAAGTAGGCTCCATGCCTAATGTAGGGCTTGAACTCATGACCCTGAGATCAAGAGTCACATGCTCTACCAATTAAGCTAGCCAGGTACTCCAGGAAACACTAAATTATGAATAACAAAAAACAATGGAATGAAATAGTTACAATAAGTTTAAAAATATTATTTTATCTAATACATATAAGAAGTTTCTTATTCTGAATGTAAAGAGAGGAATACAGTATTTATTAACAGAAAATTAGATGCTCCCCTATACTACTAAATACATGTACAACAATTATTTAAAGAATATTGTTCTAAGGAGCTGTCACATCATTAGGCTGCTCATAATGCCCTTGTGTCTAAATTTAATCCTGCATGTATACATCTGAATATACACCCACAAGTATATGTCACAAAATTTTTCAAAGTATTTTCTGTCTCTACCATTTTGAATTTTTGAAGGATAGCACCAGCATGACTATTCCTTAGAGATAATCTGACTTGACTGGAACAGGAAGTGTCAAACCTTGGAAGTTAATCAGGTTATTCTACTGAAGCGTAGTTTAGGATCAGATAAGCACCTCAATGTTCAAGGTTTCAAGGTCTACCTATTTATCAGATAGCCTCATTTTTCATTCACGGTGGAATGCTTTCTGAAGGCTTTAGAAATTCTCTCAGGTGGAGAACAAGCAGTACTTCTGAACTGTTTTTAGGAAACAAAACTCCTTTCCTAATAAAGTTAGGAATCATCCTCAACAGAAGATGCTTACGCTATTCACATAAGTTAACTCATATGCCAACGACTGAACTCAGCTATGGGAATGTTAATGCATGGAGAACCATTTTTGTTGGAGGCAAAGATGCTTAGAATTTCTGGGAATTTCAACTACTTTGCTGCTCCTGGAATTCTGTATTGAACGAGCAAAAAGGATGGATGGACAGATGACAGGTGGAGAGAAAGGAAGAGACAAAGGAAGGTGGGAAAAAGGAAAAAAAAAGGAACAAAGAAAGTAGAGAAGGCCCAAAATAAAGAAGGAAAAAGGGAAGGAAGGCAGGCAGACACTTGGATTGATAGAAAACCAGGTTAAAAATCTATTTGCTAAAAATGTGCTGAGAGAAAACAAAGGAAAAACATATTTACAATATAATCAAACAGTTCTTTGAAAAAATCACATAAAATTATTGCTTATGAACTAGACTCATTTTAGTTATTATGGAAAACTGGTATTTGAATTTGAACTGATTTGGGTCCTTCAAATTGAGAGCCAAATTTTTAGAATATTAGCATAAGCCTCCATATTTCTAAAATGTAATGGTATCAAGTATGTTTTTCTACCTGATTTTCCATCTCACATGCCAGAAATCACCACAGATGAAAGATCTTCCCTCCCTTCAAGGAATTTATACAACTGGGGATCTATGGCGCCCTGGTTAGAAGCACAGGATTTGGAGTCAACTAGAACTAGATCCCAATACTGATCCTCTCGACTGAACTTTCTGTGCTTTGGTTTCCATTGTGATGACAAAAGAATAATCACAGCATTTAGAATTTCATTGTGAAAATCAAATGAGATCATGTATTTAAAACTCTAACACGATGCCTGGCACTAATCAAAGCTCAGTCAATAGTAACTTCTGCCAAAAATTAACAGGCAGATATTTATTTGCATGTGATTTATTTACATGCAGAGGAGACCAATAATAAATGAGTAATTAACTGATTTCATATACCAAAAGCAAAATCAGGCTTTATAAGAGAGAAAGAAGAGGGGGAGAATGGAAAACCCCAGACATAGTGAGTGAAATTTGGATAAATCAGTAATTTGCTGAGAAAGGCTAATCGAGGTGTTCTGTGCCTAGGCAGATGGAGGAGCACCAAAGAAGTCAGTTTTTTATGAACTCTCCAGGAGAGCCAGACTGGTTAGCCCTAGGTTGGGGGCTAAAATGTCTGAAAGTAGGACTCTTGATGTCTTTGGCTAGCACCAGGTCTGCACTACTTCCCTGACCAAAATTCCTTCTGTCTTTCAAAATCTAACTGCACTCCTCTGCGGCGCTAGTTTATGGTGCTCTGAAGTTTCCTTGATGGTACTCAATTCATTTTGTAATTACAAATGTCCTTTTTGATTGATTAGTGGCTCTCTTTCCCTCAAACTGTCATATCCAGAACATGGATCTTTCCTGATTTATTCCTTGAGGCATGCTCAACATGGGGCACAGCATGTGACATAGTGCACAGAATGAGGAGGGGAAGGGGAAAGGGGGAAAGGGAAAGGAGAGGGGAGGGAAAAGAAGGGAGGGAAAAGAAGGGAGGGAAAAGAAGGGAGGGAAAAGAAGGGAGGGAAAAGAAGGGAGTGGGGGAAGAGAAAGAAGGAAAACAAACAGGTGGGCACAGTCTGGCACAAGATAGGTAAAATGAAGTGTTTTGATAGTTTAGAGACAGGAATTATCACCCTAGATTTAGGCAATTACATAAAGCTTCAAAGAAGAATTGCCATTTTAACTGTGCCTTCAAACATGGGTAGAATTTAAAGATTCCCACTGGGAAGGAAAGCATGGGACATGGCATAAAATGTGTCTCAGTTTCTCTAGGACAGAAGGTCTCTGAGGGGCATTGTAAGTGTTGAGGCTAGAAAGGTGTGCCAGGCTGTCAGACAAGCCAGTTGACCAAGCCCCTGGAGGATGTGGGTTGGAGAGGAGACATGCTCACATCTGTTTTCTGGAAATATGAATTTACTAAGGCAGAAAAGCTGACTGTGAGAGAGAAAAAATCTGAAGCAGGGAGCCAATTTAATATGGGCTAAATTATTCTTTCTGTTATTTCCGTAACAGTCGTTTTATTTATACTCGCCAATAGCCTACCAAACATTCAGAGCTTACTTAGCTTTGACAAGTGGTGATGATACTCAAATCTTCGAGGAATTTTTCCTGAAACAAAATCACCAAGATGAATAATTAGAATATCTGGAAAACTATTCAAGCCTTTTCTATACATGCATTTATCTATGTCTGGGTAGCATGCAAATTAGAACTTAAATTCCAGGGAGTAATGTCATGGAATTCACATAGAGTAGATAAACCCCAGGAGAGCCAAGGAGGTCATGAATATGTAGACTTCTTTATTCAAAGATGAGAAAGGCAGGTAAATCCTATTTCGACAAAAGTCTTTAATTTCCAACTTTATGTGGTTAATAATAACAGTATTCACTTGTGCCTCCAATGTTCTAGGTACAGCACCAGGGCAGTATATACATTATTTCATTTAATGAACATAATTAAAATATAATAATTATTTCATTTCTTTATTTTGCTTATTAAATAGCTCCTTGCTATTTTAAAGTATTTTCCCAATCAGCTCACCAGGAATTCTACTACATATAAATGCACACACCCCCTTGTCCCTACCCACCCCTCCGTGCCAGGCTTTAACCCCACCCCCACCACCTTCCTCAGCTCCACTGCCTCCTTCTGAAGGGCATTCTCTGCCTCCACAAAGTCCCGCATGTCCTTCCTCAGCTCATTTAGCGATGTCATCCTGCTCCTACCTGACATGATCCTGCCCGGAGCCACCTCTGTCCCATTCTTGCCCCATCACCTCCTCCCGCTCTGCCTCCACCACCAGCTGGCTCCTCACAGCTGGCTGCTTCGCTGTGCCCCAGGGCACATAGGACAGTACAGCCTTGTCCCCTGCTCACCTCAACCGTCCACCAACTAGGCTGCAGCAGGGGTGGTGGCAGCGACAGACGGCAAAGACCCTGGAGGTCATGGCCGGGGGTGGCAGAGGGGCCAGCGGAGGGCCAGAGCCCGGCTGCCACCAAGTAGGATGGTGGCTGCCCAGGAAAGGGTGGCCAGGAGGAGGCGCTGCACTAAGTGCTGGAAGTGCTGGGAGCCCTCCTGTTCTCCGGGACTGGCATCCTAGGGACAGGAAATAAGACGCGTATGTACGATAAGTAGCAGCCTGCCCTGAGGCAATTTTCACCCCTGCTGCAGTGATGGGACCTCTTCCTACTGCAAACGGTAGAGGGCTTGACGTGGCCACACTGAGCATTAACTAAGCCAAAATACAGACTTTTTCAGACTAACAAAACACTGAGAAAATTCAGTGTCAGAAGATCTACGCTGTAAGAAATGTTAAGTTCTTCAGGCAGCAGGAATACCATACCAAGTCAAAATACACCTGCACAAAAATTAGGAGTTATAAATGGAATTTTTTTTAATGGTAAAAATTTTTTGGGTATAGAATTTGGGTTGAAAGTTGTTTTAATTTTTCCTTTCAGTACTTTAGAGATGTTGTTCTATTGACTTTGACTTGTATTTGCATTCTCGCTCCCACTTTGTCCTGCTCCCTCTGTTCCACTCCCTATCGCCGTCTTCTTCCCCGTGTCGCCGTCTCCATCTCCATCTCCCTCCCCATGTCACTGTCTCCCTGTCTCCTTGTGTCTATCTCTCTCTCTCTCTCTCTCTCTCTCTCACACACACACACACAGTTTTATATCCCACTAATCACCATCCAAGCAGGAGTCTCCCTGGTAGAAATTTTGTTTTATGGCTGGTAGTCTAACTGTACTTGCAGCAAAATAGTTTCAGTTTAACAAAGAGGCAAAAATGTTTCAAATTGCTTTCAGTGCAGTTATTTACAAAAAGTGCTTGTGAACAGAATAGCGGACTTTATTGGGTGCATTTCAGCGTCTGTGCAATCTGTATGTATGATGTCATGGATTCCACACAACGAGTGGGTGCTATTCTTAGTGCTGCTTTCAGTTGAGGGAACTGTCTTAGGTCAGTTTTTAGTGGGTCCATGACTGATCTGATGGTGAAGCTGGAGCCAAAACCTGGATCCCTTTGGCTTCAAAGAAGGCTGAAGGGACAACCATTCAAATGCCCAGGTGATGTGTTAACATTTCCCGGTCCTGGGTTTTGTTTGTTCAAATCAAGACTGAAGATATCTAAAGGGCCAGGGGCCGCACTGTGTGAGACGCACCCAGGGGGGATGAAAAGTAAAGATGGAGGAGTTCATAGTTTCTGTGCCTGCACCAGATATAGGCCACATTATGAAAATTTGATTAGATAAAACTCCTTATGGAGAGAAAAGGTCTTCTGTCAAACTTATCTCAAAAATTGGTATGGCTAATATTTATAGGTCACGCTTATTTCACTTAATAAAGTCAACTCTTGAAAAATGCAGTCTTAAAAGAACTATACCAGAGATTTCAGACCTACTGTGCTGGGTAATTAGATTTTCACATGTCACAAGGGGAAAAATACAGCATGTCACAAGTTTGAAGTCCCCCAACACATTCCCATGTTCACATAAAAGAAAAAAAAAAAATGACCAAGTGAGCCAAAACTTAGGATAGGCCATCTGCTGTTTAAAAAAAACATAAAATAGGGGCGCCTGGGTGGCTCAGTTGGTTAAATGTCTGCCTTTGGCTCAGATCATGAGCCCAGGGTCCTGGGATCGAGCCCCACGTTGGCCTCCCTGCTCAGCGGGGAGCCTGCTTCTCCCTCTGCCATTCCCCCTGCTTGTGTGCACTCTCTCTGTCAAATAAATAAAATCTTTTTAAAAATTAAAAAAAAAAAACTATACAATTAATCAGACAAAATCGAAGTTTCTTTCTTGCTCAAGTAAGCTTTCCTGGGCATGAGACCCGTTGACAGGGCAGTCCCATTCCGGGATGTCAGGGAGGCTGACAGACACTCTGCTTTTTTCTTTACGTTGCTTCCAGTCTCCTTGGCAAACACCACCATTCCAGCCCACCAGGCGGGACAAAGCACATGGCGCATCATGGAGGCACTCAGGGCCAGTCCTTAAAGAAGCACACATCGCTATTTTTCCACATTCCTGTGGCTCAACCCAGGCACGTGGCCACATCTAACTTCAAGAGGGTTTTGGACATGTAGTGTGGGATGGCGTGGGCAGCACTTCTCAGCGAGAGCTATGTGCTACAGCAGGGCACCATGGCTTTCTAGCTGCCCATCAGCTGCCCCTGCTATAGCCCCCAACCAAGCTGTCATCCGGAGGGTGGCAAGGTGTAATGAAAGGTCACAGAGTGATTCTGACAGCAATGATTTACTGACCACTTAGCTGCCGGACGTTGTTCAGCTCTTTACTTATATTCCCAAATTAGGGGGGTTTTTTGGTTTTAGGGTTTTTTTTTTTTCTTTTTAATTGGACAAGGCTGTGGCGTGTGGGGAGGGAGGAAGTAGGAAGTAGCCAGGTTCTTGAGTAGCCGAGGAAGCCTGCTCTGTGTGTACATCAGGGATCTTCTTAATCTGGAAAACTATCAGGTTTTCTGAGAACTTTCACATTTATTATCTAATTTGAGCCTCACAATGGCACCGTGAAGTAAGTAAGACAAATCTTACTGCCATTTTGAGGAAAGGGAAACGCAAGTATAAAGAAGTTGGGCTTTACCTCAAGTCCTCCAGCCACTGAGGCCTAGACTAGATTCTGGACCTGTGAGCTCTAATTTGGTAATGCTTCCCATTACCTGAGCTGGGTGGCAATGGTCCAAAGGGCAATTAAATGGAGATCTTTCCAAGAAAATGTGTTTCTTGACCCTTGCTCAGCAATGGTATATGCTTGGTTTGACTGCTTCTGAAATTTTTTTAGCATTAGAGTTGCAAAAATACCTTCCTGTCACTCTTTGACAATTGAGAGGAAAGACCTTTGAACTGGAAGTAACAGAGAGGCCAGGATAATTTATACTAAGCTACATTCATTGGTTGAAATCCTAGAAAACCTAGAGCCCAAGGAGATTCCTGGAGAGAATTTTTTTTCTATTGGCTGGTCACCTAGATCATGCTGTTCAACTGTCCAGTCCCCGCTGAGAATTGGAGGCTGCACCAGAGAATACTTGGAAGGGGATCGGACTCCCAAAGGCCCTGAGGCTGGACATCTGTTCACCAGAGCTATTGATCATGCAGTCGCCTCTGAGGTCTTTATGGCCTTCTGGAATTAGAACCAGGGATTCATCTTTTTCTATTCAATCTTGTTATGAAAGGGTCATGTTCTACAGCAAATGGTTATTAGGCCACCCCATGCCTGAGCTTCCAGTCACTTGGAAAGCCTTACCAGTAATGTCCTCCATGAAATGTTAGAGTTAATCAGAATCTTCCTTTACAGGATCTTATAGATCTTTAAAAACCTCACAGTGAACATGAGCACCTATGAGCAGCCTAACAGCATCTCAAGCCCAAATCAAAGAACAACATTTTGCTGATGCTAATTTAGGCCATTTTTATATTGAATCATCTTTATTAGCAAATAGTGCTGAAGCAAGTGGATATCCCTAAGGGGGAAGAAAAAAATCTCAACCTAAACCTTATACCTTATATAAAAAAATAACTCACAATGGATCAAGACTTGTTATGATCTGAAACTGTGAAACCAAAAAAAGAGAGGGAGGTCTTTGGGATCTAGGGCTATACAAAGAATTCCTAGATTTGACACTAAAATTATGATCTATAAAAGGAAAGATAATTGAACCTCATCAAAATTGGGAAAACTTTTTTTTTTTGTTCTGTCAAAGCCCATATGAAGAGCATGAAATGACAAGTTACAGACTGGGAGATATCTGTAAACCACATATGTGACAAAGTGCTTCTAGAATCTGAGTATATAAAGAACTCTCATAATTCAACTGTAAAAAAAAAAAAAAAATCTAATTAGAAAATGTGCAAAAGACTTGAAGAGACAGTGCCCTGGAGCTATGCAGATGGCAAGCAAGCATGCAAGAAGATGGTCAACATTATTAGCCATTATTTAAAATGCAAACTAAAGGGGCGCCTGGGTGGCTCAGTCGGTTAAGTGTCTGCCTTCGGCTCAGGTCATGATCCCAGGGTCCTGGGATCGAGCCCTGCATCGGGCTCCCTGCTCAGCGGGGAGTCTGCTTCTCCCTCTCCCTCTCCCCCTGCTTGTGTTCCCTCTCTCGCTGTGTCTCTCTCTGTCAAATAAATAAATAAAAATCTTAAAAAAAAAATTAAAAAAATAAAATGCAAACTAAAACCCCAATGAGGTATCACTACATACCTATTGGAATGGCTACAACAAAAAAAATACTGACAATACCAAATGCCACCAAGGATACAGTGGGAATGTAAAATGATAGTCCTTCTGAAAAAAAAAAAAGTCTCACAGTTTGCTAAAAATTAAACATACAACCTCTATACAATGCAGCAAAGGCACTCGTGAGCACCTATCACAGAGAAATGAGAACTTATTTTCATATAAAAAGTCTGCACATCAATGTCCCTAGCCATTTGATTTGTAATAGCCAAAAACAGAAACCAGCCCAGGTGTCCTTCAAGGGATGAATGGTTAAATAAATACATACTATGGAATACTACTCAGCAATAAGAATTAAGTACTGATACACACAAAAACTTGGCTGGATCTCCAGGGAATTAGAAACAGAAAAGTTTATCCAGAAGATTACATACTGTATGATTCCATTTGTACGACATTTTTGAAGTGACCAATTTTTAGAAATGGAAGACAGAGGAGTAGTTGCAAAAGGTCTGGGACTGGGGAAGGTAGAGAATAGGGACAGGAGGGAGTCAGGATGGCTAACGAAGACAACACAAGAGGTACTTACAGTGTTGGAATTGTTTGGTATCTTGACGGTGGTGGATACACAAACCTGCACTGGTGATTATATTGTATGGAATGTAACACACACACACACACACACACACGTGGCTGCAAGTGAAACTGGGAAATCTAAACATCAGTGGCTTCTGGGGCACCTGGGTGGCTCAGTCATTAAGCATCTGCCTTCAGCTCAGGTCATGATCCCAGGGTCCTGGGATCGAGCCCACATCGGGCTCCCTGCTCAGCGGGGAGCCTGCTTCTCCTTCTCCCACTCCCCCTGCTTGTGTTCCCTCTCTTGCTGTGTCTGTCAAATAAATAAAATCTTAAAAAAATATATATTTAAAAAAATAATAATAAAAAATAAAGATCAGTGGCTCCTATCACTATCAGTATCTTGGTCATGATGCTGTACTAGAATTCTCCAAAATATTACCATCAGGGGTACTGGGAAAAGCTGGTAAGGGATGTCTATACTATTGCCTTACTGTTGCAGGTAAACCTAGGATGATCTCAAGCAAAAAATTGGATTTGAAAAAAAAAAAAAAGTCTTTTGTAATCCACTCCTGATTAAACTCCTCTCACTTCTCTCATTACCTTTTAATTTAAAGAACCTATCAGGAAAGTCAGAGGAGTATTTGATGTTTCCAAATGAGGGTCCTCTGTTATATTCAAATCTCTCCTGGGTTCCTTATCATGTGATGTACAGTATCTGCCATTAGCAATTCAAACGCTTCCAGGTGGACCCAAGTGCTTTAGCTATCTTAGCACCAAGGCCATCGTTTGAATGTGTCCTCCCCATTGCCCATCATTCATCCATCGAAAGATGAGCTCCAGACTTGCATACCACCCCAAAGGGCAAACAGGTGATTACTTATAATCTAGTCACAAAGGGGCCTATAAAAATCCTTCAAGCCAAAAAGAACACAGAATTACAGCAGAGGGCCTCATCCTAAAATGAAGAATTAAAGATGTAAGCAGAATAAACAAAAGAACATAAAACCTCGGAAGAAGAAAGCCAACCTTCTATCCCATTTAGCTAGGAAAGTGCATTGCTCACCTCAATTCCACTTGAGCCTAGCAACCATGTTAATCATAAGACAGGCTAGAACCTGGAACAACACCACAAAGAGATACTCCCAGGCTACTGGAGGGCAATTATATATTGCTCAACCCTCCGCCCCCAACAAACAGAGGACAATGACTACCTGTAGTGTTCACAGGATCCAAAACCCTGAGTCCACACATGGAGCTGATTTTGTAGGTGGATGCCTGGTAGCCTGTTAGAATCCTACTTGAATTTCTTTAGCAGCAAGATCAATAGCAGTATGGGGGTGGGCAAGCTAGACGTTTAATCCCAGAGTGTTTGCAAATGAAGCCTCAGTGGCTCCAACTTTATTTCTACTAGCTGAACCATGAGTGCTACTAGTGTGGCACGAGCTGCATTACCATGTTACCTGGAGGGTCTCACCCACTGTCCCTAGGCTAGCAATAAGCAAAGAACTAAGGACATTTGGTTCTAAAATTTCAAAATTCCCTTCTCCCTAGGTTAAGGGGCCCAGCCCAGCCAATAGGGTTTCACATCAGTCAGGACTAACATGAACATCATTCATCCAAAATTTTAAGGAGTGTGGAAGTCAGAGAGAATACCCAGACAAGAACTTAGGAATAGAAAACAATTTATAAGCCGGAGATAAGTTCAAACGGCCAAAAGCCACGGAACCCAAAAGAAATAGTAAACACCAAATAACAGAGATTCACACCAAATAACAGAGTCAGAGATTCAAGTATCAAGAAGAAAAACAAGAATCGGTATAATTTGAAAGAGGCATTGAACTCTTACCAGGAATAAACGTGTCCGAACAGCCCCCTCCGTGCCTCCAGATGCATTGTGGGTAGGAAGACCAGCTGTTAATACAGGACCAAGGATAAGAAGGCAGAGAAAACATGGAAATGATTAAAACCTACTCAGAACACCTGTGTGCCCTGTGTACTGAGTACACCTGTGCACTCAGCTCAGCTAGTCGCTGGGGAGTACCAGACTCAACAGTTTGTAATATAATCATTTAGCAATTCCAACCACGGTCTCCATCTAAGTTCCACAGGGATTTCTGAGAAACAGCTAAGGCACAAGGGAAGGAGAAGATTAAGAAGGTTTCAACATTTACTCTCCAAATTAGGTGGCCTCTTATAAAGAATCAGTTTTCTTAACAAACCTGCTCTCAGGTGTGAGCAGGAGAGCGCATTCCAAGGAAGTCCCATAAAAAGGTGAGTACGCCATGACCCTACCATATTGCAAGATCAGGTAAATAAAGATAAAAAAAAAAAACGAGACCTAACTGGAGAAGCTTTGGGAATTCGAATAGGAAGCCTTGCAGTGCGCGGGCTGCAGATGAATGGCAATCATAAACAGCCAGGCCGGCTGAGGAGGCAGGCTGCAGGGCATTCATGACAGCAAGCATCTCTTCAAAGCAAATAGGGGTGAACCGAGGCAATGGAAGACGCAGCATTAAAACATTCCCACATTTCTCTCACTGGCTCTTGGGACAGGCACACTTATTCAGAACAATGATGGTTGGTAAAGTATTTCTATTCCCTGCAGATACAGATTTAATCAATTGTGGAGTAGATATTCCCCAGACAAGAAGTCTCATGGAGAGAAATTAGAAGCAATGATATAATTCCATTGGGCACTCATGAAAAAAAAAATACTAGTCACCTTATTGTTCCTTTTGGGCAGGTTGGATTCTCCAAGGATATCACCCCGTTCAAGGAGGAAATTCACGGCTATTGCCATGGGACTGAGGCTGAGTACCCAGTAGCTCAGCTGCAATGAATCCAGCACAGGAGCTCCACAGGAGAAAGAGGCAAAGAAGTCAGGGATTACCAATGCAAGAATGCACGGCAGGAGCGGGTTTACTGAAGCCACCTGGGTCACATTAGGTGTGGCTCAAACTTAAAGCCATGTCATCATCTAAGGAAAAGAAACAAATGCCTTATAAATGAGCTATTTCAATAAAGTCACTACTTCTTTCTCTTGAAGAAGTTGCTCAAGAACAAAAGAAAGAGGGCAGCTGTTCCATTTCCTGTTTCTTACCATCTTCACATTTAAATTCCTCTCCATGCCTGTCCAGGTCCTCTATTACCCTATTTCCTTCAACCCCGACTTCTTTATCCTCACTCACATCTGCCCATTCTTGTGCCACCCACTCTCGTCAGGTAGATAGGAGTAAAGAAAACAGAAGTATGGTCTGATAGTTCTTCCATGTAAAAATGGATTCTTATATTAGAAAGACCCTTCTTTTATGCAGGGTAAGCCATCCAAAGGAGGAGTAAAAGGAATCCCAGAAGATGGACAGAGCTGGCCACTGAAGCCTGAAGGGCTGGGTCAGTCGTTGATCTCACAGTCTGTCAGTGTTTCTCCATTGGCCATTCAAATGGGGCAAAGGGAGCCATCATTCGGATGCGGGAAAGTAGAGAGTAATCCAACATGAAATGTAAATTTTGAAATGCCCTAAGACCGATGCTGCTGGTTCAGCATTTCCCAAAGCATAGTCTGTGGATTGAAATAGGGGTCAGTGATGAAAGAGTCCATGCTTGAATAAATTTTGGAGAAGCTAGTTCAGACCAAAGTAAGTGTACATCTGTCTGCAAGACTGTTCACAGACATTAATCTGTGAATATGGACTGTGATTTTCCAAAGGTGTGGGGGACAGAGATAGTACAGTAGTGCCCCACATTTCCCATTCCTCTTCAACCATGAAACCCTTTGCTACACTGAACGTCTTTAAGGACTATTGTTTTTTAGAATCCACTTCGGAAAGCAATATATTACGGAGAGTTAATAAAAATTAACAGAGTCTACGCTTGTCAAAGACACCACAGGACCACTGGGGAACTAGATTTAATAAAACCTTAAAATCATAGTTAAGTGGACTGACCCACACCAAAGTGGAGATCTGGTAAGCTGCTACCCTGAAGATAAACTAGGCTGTACCATAAGAACCAGGCTAAGAAGGAAGGCAAAGTCCATGGAAATCTGGAGAGCCCAATGTGGCAACTCTAAGGTCAGAACAGGGTGATATGGAGGCAAGAGGAAACCCCACAGGGATTCAGACATGGATGATTTTACATTTATGTGGCTCCAGAGTTCATAAACAAAATGCTAGCCCCTGATTCCCAAAATAATGTGCTACCAGGGCTTCTTAACAGGCCAGCTTCATTTGCAGAGTAATGAAAGGAACATTGAGTTAGGAGTCATGAAAACTCGATTTTCAGTTAGCCCGGTGGTCTGCTAGAGCCAGCCTGCACTAGCTCAGCAAGTGCCAATTATGTGCATCTTGTCCCAGTTCCAAACTGAATAAAGTCACGGTGGTAGTCATGGTAAAAATATTTACATTACAGAAATTTGATAAACTTTACAAATCAGGGCTTTCTTTCCTACCCCTTCCCCCACTGCCTGCCACCCTCAACAGAGAGCTGCTTATTAAACATTTACCAGCACACACCACTGGCCATGACCTAGGTTTGTGACATTTGGTTTATCTGGCCTTCTCTGTAAAGTTAAGTGAATTGTAATAAGTCTTCACTGTTTCAGAGTGTAAGGACCCAACGATAAACTAAAATAAGGTATCGGATTTATACATGATAGTTTGTATTCTTGGTAGTTATTTGTTGGGGGGGAAAAGACAAATAGCTATTATGAATTGGACAACTTTTAAACACACTGTATTTTGATTAGTCACAATAGCACCTATAGGTTTGATAAATATTAAATATGAGGGAGACAAGTGATATTTATTTGATAAGAGGAAAGGCAGCATTTAGAATAATTAAGATAATTACATATCTTTTTATGATATGTAATACCATACAAAGCTCCCTGGGGATTCCCCAAAAATGGCCAAGCAACAGAATCACTGGAGATTGCTAAAATTCAGCTTCCCATGTCAGGTGCCAGCCAGAGCAACCTAATAAGAATCTCCAAGAACAAGCGAGTTTCCCTAATGATTCCTACGTAGGTGCCTGACAGTAGAGTTCCCCATATCCATCCAACTGGGATGGTCTTGATGATCTTTTATTTCCTTTTTATACACATATTCTACAATCCTGAGAGCCTCTTTAATCCACCCTGAATAGACGACATTTGAAAGATCATTTTTACTTCTGGAGACGCCGGGGGAAACAAAAACTGAAACACATCAAGAGCAGTGACCAATGGGGCGCCTGGGTGGCTCAGTCGTTAAGCGTCTGCCTTCGGCTCAGGTCGTGGTCCCAGGGTCCTGGAATCGAGCCCCGCATTGGGCTCCCTGCTCCGTGGGAAGCCTGCTTCTCCCTCTCCCATTCCCCCTGCTTGTATTCCCTCTCTCGCTGTGTCTCTCTGTCAAATAAATAAATAAAATCTTTAAAAAAAAAAAAAAAAGAGCAGTGACCAATAAGGTGAGGAATCTGCAAATGATACCTTAGGAAAAAATGGTTAAAAAGAAATAAACCCAGGAGAAATTCTGCTTTAAAAAAAAAAAGCTTGAAAAAAAACAGATCAAGAAAGCTCCCTAATTGGTCCTCTTCATTTCTTTCACGCCGTGCTTCAGCTTTGGGAACTAGTCCTTTGCAATCTTAGATAAAGTTGTTAGAAAAGTACTCTTTGTAACTAGGATACCTTACAATTTATGATCCAAACCAAGACCATCAAAGAATGAAAGGAGGGGCCATTAGTAAGTAATTCCCCTGGGACATCAGGCAGAAAGGCATAAACTTGGACTGCCTCAAGCAACCTGCAGTCTAATTTCATTTGGTAGCTTTCAAAAACCAGAAATAGCTATAATGCTCTCCTTCCTGGTTTTTTAACCATTTCTAACCCAGAATCTTAACATGTAAAACAGAATCAAATGTATTTGAAAGGGGTGAGGAGCCCAGACTCTACCTATTGAATTCCCTTTGCCTCTCTGGATGGTGCTTGAGGCACCTCCAACAGAATCCTAAGAACTGGTAGTTTGAAAACTAAGATGACAAGGTGGGCAGCACAAGATGACCTTTCTAATATTAATTTTGAGAATTCTTGGATGATTGCATTTTGAATGCAGGACAAAGATGGCAAGGGAGAAAATATTCATAGGCTTATAATTCCCAGTTTTTCTACTTTAAAAAAATGTATATTAAATACATACAAAATTATTATATTGCAGAGTATAAAAAAACTAATACAACCCACCTGCAAGCAACCACTGACAATTTAGGGAATGTTAGCATTGTACTTGAAAGTCCCTCTGTTACTTTCGCTTCCCATCTCCATTCTCTCTCTCATCCTCCGCCCCCAAAAGTAACCACTATCTAGAATTTGTGTGTGTCATCCCTCCACAATTTGGTGGGCTGTCTATAGCTGAGGGCTAGGAAAACACGTGAAGCAGGGGATGAAGACCCCACTAACTCAGGGAAAGACAACTCTGTCCTGCATAGCCCACAATTGGCTGACAAATCCTTGAGACTTTTCCTACAACTGTTTGAATTAATGGGTAAAAGACCCTGGATTTGGCCATTTCCCAAGCTGATTGGATGTGGTTAAGATAGAAATGCCAATTCCGTACGGCTGTGCAGAATGCTGAGGGTTTAGACTGAGGAAATGGGGAATCTGACACCAAAAACCTTCACAAACCAATGATTATAACAGTGTTGTATGCCCAGAAATCGATGGCAGCAGCTTAAGAAAAATGGGCTCATTTAAATCAGAAAGCCAACTGAACTCAGGAGTTAACAAGAGAAAAAAACCGTTGGAGAGAGAGAAAGCTAGGGTGTGGCCCGGCCCCTTCAGCCCTTGTTAAATCAGAAAGTGTTTTCTAAGATTCTGTGTTTTACCTTACACCCGTCCTGTTGCTTAGCCTCACATGTTGCTTAAACTTCATTTGAAAGGAAGACAAAGGCAGGGAATAATTATATCATGAACAAGGCAGAATGCTATTAAATATCTTTATATCCAAGTGCTAAACTGTGTGCCACAGGCCATTGGAAAACCAGGAAACCTTGCCTACTGCCCTGGAACAAGGGAGTACTTGTGAGGTAGAGTACACACTAAAGACATGTGAAAAGGGAAAGATCAGGTTGACCGACAGCAGAGAAATCTTCGTAGCGGTAGCAACATTTGAGCTGGGCCTTGAACAGAGATTAGGGAATGAGGAAATGCAGACTGAAAGCCTTTTTATACTAATAATGAAAATGATTGGCGTTCATTGTGTGCCAGGCACTGTGGTAAGCACTTTGTGTGCATAATTTCATAGACTCCTAACCAAGAAACCTCCTAAGTATAAGCATGCCCATTTTACAGACGAGGAAACTGAGACACAGAGAGATTAAGAAACATGGCCAAGGTCACACAACTAGGCAGCAGTAGTAGTAGTGGTAGTAGTCAGAATTCACACTCGGGATGTTTGACCCAATAGCCAGGATGCCTAGGGAGAGCAACAACAGGAGAGGGAATCCCAGACATGGGAGGAAACATGGTGACTGCCAAGGAGTTAGCAAAGACTGGTCATATTGAAGGGCCAACAGGGTGTTTGGTCAAGTCATTCCTCTGCTAAAATTCCTTAACTATCTGCCCCATCGGCTGTGCCTTATACACAGAGATGTTCAAGATTGTTTGTTAAATTTAATTGGCAATATAAGGAAAGGCCCCAGCACAAGAAGCTATGATATAATTGGGATTCTCTGCCTATTATGTCTTCTAGTTTGACTAATATTTTGAAGTTTAACAGGGCATGAATAGGTTCATATGGGGAAAAATATCTTTAATACATCAATACAAATTGGGAAAATAGGGATAACACAAGAATGAACGTGTGAGGAGACTTTCAAGAGATGTGAAGTCATCTTTTATTCATCTCTTCATTCAACAAATATTTCCTGATTGGTCTTTTTCTATTAGTTCTTGTGCTGAGGCACCGGGGATGTGGGCCCCTCTGAAGGGGCCAAGCAAAAGAAAAGAGCTTCCACTATGCTTCATAACAAAATAGAATTCAATGAGCAGCTGCATCGTTCATTGAACAATGGACATTTATCAACTCCTAATATGTGTTGGATACTCTAAGCAATGACAGATATACATTCCTGTCCTCAAGGGCCTCCAAGGGGAGATTAAACCAGTGAACAAATAATGGCAACACAGCAGAATGAGTATCACCTACAAGGGGTTTATAAACTAAAACAAATGTCTGTACTAAAGGAGGATATATGATCCTGATCTGGTCTGCATCTGTTGAGTTCATTCAGAATGAGTTTGGTAGTTTCCTGTCTTCGTTGACAAAGAGGTTCATCTCCCTGGTCTCCAAAGACCAGATCAGGTGACCTGAAAAATCTTGCATCTCTAGGATTCTAATTTTGCACTCCCACAGCAGCTGAGAAATCAGGGCACACAGGCAAGAAGAGGAAAATAAGAATAACAGAACACCAAGTACAGTGTGTACCCAGAGTTGCCAATTCATAAACTGGTTAAAGTTCCAATTTCACAATATTAAAAACATGGCTTTTGCCTAATTGCTGAATTCTGGAATGTCGGTGGTGGTCCACTAAAAATCACATTTCATTAACCAGAAAATGTGAATTCAGGTAGTTATGTCTCATCAGTCTGTTAGAAAATATAAAATTAAAAAAAAAAAAAGACCCTCAGTAACTCAGTTGCATTATTTAAAAGAACAATTCCAAATCAAACTAAGTGATCACATAGAGGAAGGATTATAACAGCAAAAACAATTTTTCATTAAAATTACTAAAAGAAAAATCTAATCTCAGGCTATAACTTACTAGCTTGTGTGATGTTATGCCAATCACTTACTCTTTCTGGGTCTCAGTTTTCTCATCTGTAAAACAAGGGGGTTGGCAAAAAGTTCCATCTGCATCCTGTGATATTATGAAAACCTAACACTTTAGAATCGTAGTCGAGAGATGGCAAATATTTTGGCCTCCAGTGATACCTGCAGTGGACTGGTGTTTATGAGCTGCCTAGAGAATGGAGAAAGATTCTGATGCCCAGTCCAAGCTCAGAGGGAAAGTGCCAAGAACTTTAATACTATCTGGATGAGGCAAGTGGAATGAAGGGCACACAGAGTCATTTTTCTAGTTGAAACTCACATTTTTTAAAAACTAGAAAAATTGAACCCAGAGTGGTTTAGTGACAATGAATAATCACAGAACAAATTAGTGGATAACACAAATTCTAAGTTGAATTTTTATTACCTATCACCCGTATTCTTTTTTAAAAAATTGACAATTATTGTATCATCTTTCATCTTGTTTCCAAAGAAGTTAAAGTGGCTTACAAAGGTGCACATAATGCAGCGAGATCAATGAATACAAAAATAAGACAAAAGGAAATCTATACTTCATTTTATCATACTCAGTGCTGTCAAATTAATTTATCCAGAGCATTCATTTTATATTACTACTCTTCTCAGTGATTCCCCAAAGTCTTTCATTATTTTTCCTCAACTGCCCTTCTAAACCTGTATTCCAATTGCACTGTTCTACAATTCCCCACACATCCTACAGTACATCACCATCAGGAAATACCTGACCAGCATGCAAGTTATCTATCCTTAGTGAGGAACTTCCAGATTTTCCCCTGGAAGCTATGTTAATTTGTGACTTCACTCTCCTTGCTGTGGTTCATGAGACTGACATAAATGTAGGGCAAGAAGATTCTCTTTGCTGTCTTTTTATTTATTTATTTATTTATCTGAGAGAGAGCACACGTGCCTGCTTGAGCGGGGGGGGGGGGGGGGGGGGAGGGTAGGGAGGGGCAGAGGGAGAGAGAGAATCTCAAGCAGGCTCCACGCCCAGAGCAAAGCCCAAAGCGGGGCTCGATCTCACAACCCTGAGATCATGACCTCAGCCAAAATCAGGAGTCAGACGCTTAACTGACTGAGCCACCCAGGCACCCCTCTTTGCTGTCTTTTAATTAAAGAGTTGGGAGTGGCTATAGTCCACTGTGTGAGTGGAGAAGCAAAGAAAGCAAGTCTATAGAGAGAAAAAAATGAAGCAAAAATAAAAGAACTTCGAGTTCCTGATTGCTTCCCAGCCTTGACACCAATCTCTCCCTGAGGCCTGGCTCCATATCTGCCATTGAGTTCCCCAAAACACCCCTGAAGCCTTACACTAATTTCCCCCTCTCTTAAGTTTACCCTAGTTAATTATTCTGCATCCCTATCTGTGTCTTTGCCTTACCTACATCCTGCCTTCAAGTCCCCGTTCGAGGTCACTTCCTCCAGAAAGCTCTTTCTAATCCCCTCAGACAGAAATAATGCCTTATCCTATAAATTCCTACAGTACTGCATTTATATATTTCTGATGACATATCTGCCTTATACCTGCATGATTATGCATCCTATTTTTTTATCATAATTTCTAAGCTTCTTATGGAGAAGGATCCATGCCTCACCCATTACTGTAATCTCCATATACCAAGCACAGTAGAAGAGAGCAATCATCAACCTTTGTTAAAAGAATGGATGAATGAATGGACACCTTTTATTCATTCTCTACTGTTGTACAAATCCCTAAACTTCTCTCCTTCAGGCTGGTATTACAGAAGTGGAGATTTGATCAGCCAATTTATCCAGTTAATGTGAACAATGTAGACAGACAAATAAGATAATTGTGACCCAAAAATCTACTCCAGGGCCAGAATGATGCCTTTTGGTTGTCAATATTGATCACGTTTAATTAGAAAATTGCCAGATCTCTGCTGTTCTTAGTGCTGTGTGGGCATCACCTAAAAGCAAAGGGATGACAAGCTGTTCTGAGCATCTGCAGCCTTTATATAATAAACATGTTTTCATTTAAGAAAATTTGTGCCTGCTTCTGAGTAGGATCAGAGCCTTTTATAATTGCATATCTTTTCCCCATACAAACTTTCTTCATTGGTTATGAAGAGGGAACTATTAATGTGTAATTCCTAGAGTTATTAAAGTAATGTTAATTTATTTTAGTTCATAGCATATAAATGAATACTTGCAGAGTAGATGCAGAATACAGTTAAAAAATCAAGATTAGGGTTTAAGAAATAATCAATGCAGGAACAGAGTGGAGTCACCTGAGGTGCATTGTGACTTTATGAAGGAGGTTATTAACCCGTCAGTTACCTGTGTCCCTTCCAAACACCTCTTTGGTCTTTCATGATCTTATCAGAGCCCTTTCCAGATGAAAGCATAGCTATCATCACTATATTTTATGCCATACACTCCATTTCTCAAATAGCAGCTTACCCTCATGGTGTGACTTGTTACTGGATCTGTCTAGATCTTGGTTAATCTGCCATCAGTAATAGTTAATAGAGGGTTAGAGTTTTCACTAATTGAAAATGCAAGTTTTCACTTTGCCAGTGAAATGCAAGTTTTCACTTTGCCAGTATCCATAATTTGAAATGGTCATTCAGCAGTAACCAATTTGCTCATATTGGTGTTCAGGCTTAAGCATGTTGCATTTGCATGCAGTAACTGGTAAATAAACCTTAAGTGTTTATTTATTGAGTTTAAACTCACTCCATTGCTATTATTCGAAATAAACCAAGAATTAAGACTCTTAATATCTATGGCATTTTCTTACCTGTGCTTATCAACCTTAGTTGCTTAAATCCACACTTTGAAAAGGCATATTGGAAAAGCATCATTGACTATCTCTAACATAAACAATTGATTGTCATATCTTCTATAATTTCAAAGTCTCTTTAAACCTGAAAAGAAAAAGTCTTATAAGATTGGTGAGAGAGAATTGAAAGGAGAATCCTTCCTTAACTTGATAAATTCCTTTTAGCTAGCTAGGATAGAAAGTAGAAGACATAACCACAAAGAAAATTTTTAGAAATCACCATTAATACTACTTTCCTGAAAGAACCAGGGTTAAAATTTTGTTTTATATTCTTTCTGTCATCTTACTTTGCATATGTATACATGTAAGTGTGATTAAAATTGAGATTTAAAATTAAAATGGTACCATACCATTTATACTGTTTTGTAATATGCTGTTTCCACAGTATAGCATAAATATTTATCTGATCCAGAGGCTGGCAAATTTTTCTGTAAAGGGTCAGAGAGTAAATATTTTAGGCTTTTGGGCCAGCCTTTGTCACAACTATCTGACTCCGCTGTTATAGCAAGAAAGCAATATGTAAATATGTACAATATGTAAATGATGGTATATAATGAATAGGCATATAGGCGCTCCAATAAAACTTTATTTGCAAAAACAGGTAGTAGACATATTGTGTTCATGGATTGAAAGACTTAACATAGTAAAGATCTCAATGCTCCCTAAGTTGATATACATGCTTAACATAACATAACATAACTCTCATCATAGTCCCAGCATATCTTTTTGCAGATATAGACAAAATTATTCTAAAATTTATATGAAGAGGCAAAGAACCAGAAAAGCTAAAACAATTTTCAGAGAAGGCTATAGTGGGAGGAATCATTCTGTCCAATTTTAAGACATGTTTTATAGCTGCAGAAATCAAAACCATGTGGTAGTGCAAACTATGTATCTGACCAAAATCTCACATGATTAGATATCACTACAGACCTATCAGAACAGCTAAAATTAAAAAACAATAATAATACCAAATGCTGGCAAGGATGCAGAGCAACCGGATCTCTTATACATTGTTCAGGGGATTATAAAATGATATAGGCACTTAGCAGTTATTTAAACAGCTAAACATACACTTACCATCTGACCTAGCAATCACATTTCTAGGCATTTATCCCAGAGAAATAAAAACTTATGTCCACACAAAAACCTACACACAAATGGTCACAGCAGTTTTATTTGTAACAGTCAAAAACAGGATACGAACATAAAGTCCTTCAATAGGTGAATGGTTAAACAAAATGTGATATATCCATATCATAGAATATTATTCAGCACTAAAAAAAGAACTGAACTACTAATACATGTAAAATTTAGATGCATCCAAAGACATGATGCTGAGTGAAAAAAAAAAAAAGCGAATTTTAAAAGTTATGATTTCACTTATATAACATTCTCCAAAATGACAAAATTACAGAGATGAAGAGCAAGGTTCGGAAATGGTAAGGGAGAAGGGGTGAGTATGACTATAAAAGAATAGGACAAGGGATTTCTTTGGATAATGGCATAGTTCTGTATCTTGATCATGGTCATGATTATAGGAATCCACACACACATTGTACTAATAATGTCAATTCCCAGTTTTGACCTTGTACTACTGTTATATGTAAGCTGTAACCAGCGAAGGATATCAGGTGAAGGATACATAGGACTTTGCTGCACTATCTTCGCAACTTCCTATGAATCCATAGTTACTACAAAATAAAAAGTTAAAAAAACAAAGCAGATGGCAGGCCATTGTCATAATCTGGCTGTAGTCTGCTAACTCCTGACTTAGACAGTAGATATTCTGACAATAATATTTGTATTAGCTGTGCAGTATGTCTTTCATTATATATATATATATTATCATTTTGTTTATAATATATATCACATTTTGCTTAATATATATATATAATGATTTGTTTAACCATTTCTCTATTATTTCCAATTTTTCTCTTTATAAAACCAAGACCCAGGATGTTTTATATCTTTTTACACATCTATGATTATTTGTTTAGAATAAATATCTAAAATTTACAGTGTCAAATATAGACATAGCTTTAAACTTTTGGCATAATATTGTCAAATTACCTCTACAAAACCTTCAAGTCCTGAGTAACATACCACTTCCTACAAGAAGACCTCCCCAGTCTCAGATGTCCCTCTTACTGGCTTCCACAGTACCCTGAACTTCCTCTACTATATCATTTATACTCTGGTCACAACTTGTTTGTTGTATAACTTCAATCTCAATTAAGATCTAGACCTTAATCTCTGTACAGCAGGAGACTTTAGTCTCCATAGGGCTATGTTTGTCTTGCTCCCTTTTTTATGCCCAGCATGAACACAATGCCTGACAAGTTGTAAATATTCATTAAATACTTTCTGAATCAATGAATGAGAAAGGAATATATATATATATATATATATATATATATATATATAACTCAATCACAAAGGAAATGTTCTACTTTTGAGAGTTTACAACACTAATATTGAGAGTGTGTTTCTAGCACCCTCCAGGAAAGAGTCCCTTACCTATGAATATAGACATCAGATCAAAATCGAGATTAACCCTATAGGATGGTGATCGATTCATCAGATTGTCATAACTTGATGAAACTGCCATTAAGATCACCTAAATAACTTTCATTGTGCTGACTATATGCTCTCCCAGGCACTTTCTAGTTATTATTTGGTTTTTAGGCATAAAGTATAGACTACCCACACTGAGAATATGCATATGTCATACAAGCTTAAGTTTCTTGCCCTTGTGACAATTATATTTTTTTACTAAAAATTAATAAAGTGACATCCGATTTGTGCATTATTTATTTATGGATTTTATTATATGAATACATTCCCCTGAGCCTCCCCTAGAAGGCAGTAATCACATCAGTGTGCTCTCAACCTCCTGTCCCTCCAGGGACGGTCTTATTGTTTGCTTCCTCAAACTATAACAGGCATGATTTTTAAGTCTCTGTGGTTTTTATACCCAAGTATTTTTATTTCATATGACTTTTTTTTTTTAACATTTCAAGTCTCTTCTAAAACTCTTCATGTAGCCTCTGTGCTTTTTCTGCCTTAGCCAGAATACATTCCTTGACTGTAACTGAATTATATCTAAATTTGGGGAGGTCTTTTTTTTTTTTTTTTAATTTTTTATTGTTATGTTAATCCCCATACATTACATCATTAGTTTTAGATATAGTGTTCCATGATTCATTGTTTGTGCATAACACCCAGTGCTCCATGCAGAACGTGCCCTCCTCAATACCCATCACCAGGCTAACCCATCCTCCCACCCCCCTCCCCTCTAGAACCCTCAGTTTGTTTTTCAGAGTCCATTGTCTCTCATGGTTCTTCTCCCCCTCCGATTTCCCCCCCTTCATTCTTCCCCTCCTGCTACATTCTTCTTTTTTTCTTTCTTAACATATATTGCATTATTTGTTTCAGAGGTACAGATCTGAGATTCAACAGTCTTGCACAATTCACAGCGCTTACCAGAACACATACCCTCCCCAGTGTCCATCACCCAGTCACCCCATCCCTCCCACCCCACCCCCCACTCCAGCAACCCTCTTGCCATTTGCAACGACATGGATGGAACTGGAGGGTATTATGCTGAGCGAAATAAGTCAAACAGAAAGACATGTATCATATGACCTCACTGATATGAGGAATTCTTAATCTGGGGAGGTCTTTTAATGTTCCTGCCCCTGATCAGACTGCTATGGCCCCTCTTTGGCAAGGCGTCTGAAACGTGATATTCTTATCAAAACTCCTCTTTTTATCTATATGAATTTGCTCCTCATGTGTAAGGGTTTATTGCATTTAACACACTACTAAGTTTATCTAAGGTAGTCAAGTTATTATAGGTAGAGTGGCTTTTAGAAAAGATCAGAAAGCTCTTTCGCGGTAGCGAGCGCAGCGATCCGGCCATCCCCCCCCGCTCGCGCGCTCCGGGCCGGCAAGGGTCGCGGTGCGCCTGCGCCTGGGCGGGACCCGGGGGGACGAGGGTGGGCGGCGCCGTAGCGACCCGGCCTTTCCTTTAGTTTTTCCCTCTCTCGCCCCCGCGGAGGCTTTCCGGAAGGCGCTTGCGCGGGGGGCGGGGCTCGGCGCTGAAGTGGCCGAGCTGTCGGGAGGGGCCTGAGTGGGCGCTTCGAGGACCCAAGTTTGTCTAAAGCCGCAGGGAAAACGGTGGAAAATTCACCGTCGCCATTGCCAGAAAGAGCGATTTATGGCTTTGTTCTTTTCTTAAGCTCCCAATTTGGTTTCATCCTGTATCTTGTGTGGGCATTTATTCCTGAATCTTGGCTAAACTCCTTAGGATTAACCTATTGGCCTCAAAAATACTAGGCGGTTGCACTGCCCGTCTACTTCCTCACTACTATAGTAATTGGTTACGTACTCTTATTTGGAATAAACATGATGAGTACCTCTCCACTCACCTCCATTCATACAATCACAGATAACTATGCTAAAAATCAACAGCAGAAGAAAATACCGAGAGGAGGCCATCCCAGCATTAAGAGATATTCCTATTAACGAAGTAAACCAAATGTTCTTCCTGGCAACTAAATAACTATATGCCAAAAACTAAATTGTATGTAGACTAACACTGAGCATTGACTATAATTTTTTATGTAATAATTTTGACCATAATTATTTTGACTCTCTCTCGTACCCAATATTGAAATGTAAACAAAGTAAGTTGATTCTTTTAGATTAAGTTCTATTAATATTATAAAAGTTCTTGAGTATTAGTTATTAATGAACAGAATAAATAAAATACTGCATTACCATAAAAAAAAGATCAGAAAATGTTTAGTGGCTGAGATTTAAATATATGTAAAACAGAATTTCTTATTTGAGAATTATATTCTGGACCATGAACATTATGACAAGTTGCTAAGGGAGATTATGGAATTGTATGCAGTCTGACCTGGAAATAAGAGGAAAATCTGGAGGAGCAAGCCATATATTACAGAGGAAACACATCAGGCTGTAACCCTGTTCCTAACTCACAGAGGGACTCTGTGCTAGCCACTTCACCTCAGAGCCTCTTGTTTCCTCCTCTATAAACCAAGGCAGGTAGACCAGAAGAAAGATAAACTCCCTACCAGCTCAGAAGTTCTATGATTCTGTGATAAAACTGGTCTATCCCTTCGATATCCAGTGTGAAGTAGTGACATTTATCTTGGAAATCTATGATTTACAATCTAATCAGGATCCCTTCCTTTGGACATCAATCTGTGATGTTCCCTTTCTGGTCCAGATACTTTTCACTGTCCTCCATACCCCATACTGTAAGGATGCCCTCGGGACATCCAATTGAGCTCAATTGGTTCCCATTAGCTATCTCTCCCTGTCACCCATCTGTCCTCTTCCCATTTCTCCCCTAGTGACTAGCTCTCACTCTTATCTTCTCTAGGCCAGCTCTCTAACCCTATCTAAACCAGTCACGGTAAGTGGAAGAAGGTCCAAGGCAGTACTCAACATCTCATTCCCAAATACCATCCCTACATTTTAACAAAGGCTCCTCCTTTAATTCTAACCTCAGGAAAGACTTTAATTCAAGGAAGGGAGAAAGACAACTAACATCTGTTAAACAACTACTCTGTGCCACATCAATACATTGCACATTCATTTCTTATAACTGTTGAAATATATATAGTATTTCCCCCAATTCTGTTGAAATTGAGAAAACTGATGCTCAGGGAAATTAAATAAGTTGCCGGGATCAAGAGGGAGTATTGGCAGAGCTGGGATTCAAACTCCCAGTCCATCTAACTTGAGAGTTGTTCTCTTTCCACCAGACCATATAATTGTCTTGTGGTCCACAAAGCTCCAGGGTCCTGGGGTATTATCTCAGGGCCCTCCAAGAAAAGATGATGGGAATCAGGCTCCAGCCCTGTCTTTACTCTGAGGATGTCCAGAACACACATGCCTAGTGGTATTTATTTTGTAATTATTACTATTTAATTTGACGAAAAAAGACTCCACTGATTTAGAAATGTTTGTATAGCACTTGTTAAAAAAACAAATGGCATCCTAACCCAGGGTATCGCCTTTTCCAACACACAGACACTTATTCTTATAGACATTTCAGGTGATAGTCTCAGATTGAATAACCACTCTCACCAGTCACACATCCTTAGGGACAGTCTAAGAAATAACAGAGCCATAGTAGATGTTCAACAAATGTTAATCTGTGCCACTCCTCCTAACTCTATCTAACCTCAGCCACATCATAGATGACTGTAGGTTGGTAGACCAGAATCCTGGTTTGGAAAAATTCTACAGCTCCTGTAGACGTACAATTTTAATTTCATGGTAAACATGCTCAGGGCTACATCAAATCATGTATCCACCTTTTTCTGTTTGTTTTGTTGTTTGTTTTTAATTCTCCTGCACATGCATCTACCCCCTTCTATTCTTTGAGCCAGTAGATCATAATGTGTGAAAATAAAGATCTACACAGAGAGAATGGAGGTGTTACAAGCTGCATGTGTGAGCAAATGATAGATAACCAGATGTATTCCTGGCCAGTGTTTTTTTGAAACAGAACATTTGGTAACTTCGTAGTCAGAGAAGGGGAAATAACATCTGAAGTTACCTACAGAGCTTAGAAGTGTCCAGCATCAGAAAGGTCAATGCGTGATCAACAGGTAAGGAAGAAGCCAAAAGAAACAACAGCAGGAGGAACAGATAAGGAGCAAAAAGTATCGAACAAACAGCCTCAGACTTGAGAGATGGCCTCCGGGTGTTTGCTGGGCTCAGAATTTGCAGCACTGAGTTTGAGTATTTCCGGCCCTTTTTATAATTGTATCATTCATCAAAGAAGCCACACTGAAAATGGAGAGCTAGATTGAGTTATTTTCCTGCTGACTGCAAGGTACTTACAATTTGTCCAGGGATGGCAGAGGGACAAAGATGAAGACCTCCCATTTCCTACATGGGACTGCTTCACAAAGGTGGAAGAAGGCCAAGAGTCACCACTGTGATCCATGAATCCTCTGCAGAGGCAGTGGAGCACAGATGGAACATTCCAAAATGCTTAACTGGGGATGCTTTTCTCACCGCCAAGACCAGTGCCTTTACAGGAGCATGACATAATATCTCAGCTATGGAACTAGATCACGGATGCAGGCATCCTCAGCATAACAGGTGATGCATAAAAGGTATTCTCCTTTTCTCTGAATTGAATTCATTTTTGCATACAGTAAATTTGAGATGCCTAAGGGACTGTCACATGGAAATACCAGTATTCAGTGGGACACTACTGAAGATATGGCCTCAAGTTCAAAGAGGAGAGGCAGGTTTCTGCACGTGGGAATGGCTGGAAATGGAGATGGGTCGTTAGTCAACTGTGAATTTAGGGGCCAGAATTCCCTATTCTTAAGGCTGAGCATCCCATTGCATGTCTTTAACCTTATCGTTTATAATATTTTGATCACTGGTTGGTCAGTGACCCAACTTATGGACTACATTTATTCTGTATATTTCATAATAAAAACTTAAGTCACTGGGCCTAGTGTTAGGAAAAAGAAATTTCTTTTTTTTTAAGATCTTATTTATTTATTTGACAGAGAGAGACACAGTGAGAGAGGGAACACAAGCAGGGGGAGTGGGAGAGGGAAAAGCAGGCTTCCCACCGAGCAGGGAGCCCGATGCGGGGCTCGATCCCAGGACCCTGGGATCATGACCTGAGCCAAAGGCAGACGCTTAACGACTGAGCCACCCAGGCACCCCAGGAAAAGGAAACTTCTTGAATAACTTATTTCCCTGGTTAAGTGCCTATAGTCCTTCCCCCACATTCCAGACCTGAAACTTTTGCTCTAGTAATTGCTTCAGTGTCTACCATTCTCCATCAACAGAAGTGCTAGTGGTTTAGGTCATGGTCTCTTCTCTTCTTTTTGGCTTGCAAAGAAGAAAAAACATACATTTTAGATTTCAATTATGAGCTCTCCTGGTTGACCCTGCTGCCTTTGAAACCATAAAATGATCCCTCTCTGTGTTTCATATTTCTCCTCTTAAAAAGAACAAGTGAAATTCAATTGGTAGGAACATGTGATGAAGAAAATTGGAGTGGAAGCTGAAATTGCCTTAAACACCAGATGCCAAAAGAACAAACCTGGATAATGATCTAACTTTCAAATATATTGTGTGCTTTCTAGCAAAGAAAACCGGAGAAAGAAAACAGGCAACATAAATGTCTCCTAACGTCCACCCACTTAAAAACATTAAATTCTAATGGGGCTGAGTAGAGGGAATAAGAGAAAGAAAAATACAGCCAGTATCATTTGAATTCCTACTGTGTGCTGAATACCTTGATATATATGTTAAATATTATTTCATTGTCTCTAGCCTGCTCAGGAAAACACTGACAGTCTGGGTGGAATTTAAGTCTGTCTCAATTTGAGCTGTAAGAATTTTTAGTTGCCCACAACAAAAACCCTTTTATCATTCTTCTATTAAAAAAAAAAGATTTTATTTATTTATTTATTTGACACAGAGAGAGAGAGCACAAGCATGGGGAGGGGCAGAGGGAGACGCAGACTCCCTGCTGAGCAGGGAGCCTGATGTGGGACTCCATCCCAGGACCCTGGGATCATGACCTGAGCCAAAGGCAGACACAACAATTGAGCCACCCAGGTGCCCCTTTATCATTCTTTTAAAAAATAAAAAACAGGAATTCTGTTAAAGACAGTGTGTCAGGAGTCCCCAAGACTACCCCATGTTTGGAGATTCACCTAGAAGGATTCATAGGATTCAGATATGGTTGTGCTAATGGCTAAGATTTATTACAGCAAAGTGTAGGGATAAACGGCTGGATCATATGGGGAGAATGTGCAGGCAGAGTCTGGAAAAATCCATATACATATTTCCTAATGTTCTCTCCCTCCCTGGGTGGCTCAGTTGGTTAAGCATCCGAGTCTTGATTTTGGCTCAGGTCATGATCTCAGGGTCCTGGCATCGGAGCTCCCGGCGGGCTCCCTGCTCAGTATGGAGTTTGCTTGAGATTCTCTATCTCCCTCTCCCTCTGCCCCTCCCCTGACTCATGCTCACACTCTCTCTCTCTCTCAAATAAATAAATAAATAAATAAATAAATAAATAAATAAATAAAATTTAAAAAAAAAGAAAAAGAATCTACTGGTTAAAGTGCTTCATATCCATTAGAAATATTTGCTCAGATTGAACCTAAGCAGAATTAAAGTAAAACATTTAAACTTAACCAAATGAACCAGATCTGCTGGTTTCACAATCATTTAAGTTTAGTTCTCAAATGGTGCCAAATGCCTCACAAGTAGCTTTAAATGCAGCCCTGGGCAATAGAACTTTCTATGAGAGCGGAAATGTTCTCGGGGTCCAATATAGTCGCTACTCACCACATGCAATTACTGAGTACTTGAAACGTGGTAGTGTAACTAAGGAAATACATTTTTATTTATATTTCATTTGAGTTGATTTAAATAGTTATGCATGGCTAGTGACTTCTGTATTGGAAACACATTTTTAAATGGGCTCGTTGCCTTGTTTTTATTCTTGTTACAGGAGCTTCTTTCAAAATGTGTTGACAGATCAGTTGATTTGGAGACGCTGTGTGTGTGTGTGTGTGTGTGTGTGTGTGTGTGTGTGTGTGTGTGTGTGTGGCGCATCTTTGTCTTTGGGAAGTGTCAGCAGCACCATTTACAAATATACATACCTAATTATCAGAAAGAGATTTCAGTACTACCTTCGATCATCCTAACCTACTTCACCCATCATCTCTGCACATTTGTAACTTAACTCATTGGAACTCTATAAGCAAACTTCATTCATTTAAGTGGAGAGGCCAAGTAAAACCTCTTGAACATCCATTTTCTTGAAGTCTCACTGAATACATCAATTTTTCTTAAAAAACAAATAAAAAAGAAGAAGAGGTAGTATTGGTGAATGGTAATGTCCAGCAGAATCTAGACTGTGTATGAATAATGGGTCAAGTTATAGTTTATTAGCAAACAGGATGGAATATTTTCTATTTTTCTGTAAGAATTCATATTGTTGTGAAGCTACAGATTCATCAGGACACCATGTGAATTCTAAAAATAAACTAGTACTGATATGCTGACACATTAGGCTAGGTCATGATGAGTAAGCTTCAGGGAGTGACATTCATTTGTTCATTAACTTCACAACATGTTCTGCATGTCTCCAGTGCACAAGGCACTGTACTAAGGACAATGGATGGTATAAAGATAACTCCCTGACCTCCAATAATTCTGATCAAGATCTGGCACCAAGAGTGGATAAATCTGAAAAGAGAAGTGTCAACACAGCATATTCCTGACTGAATTTTCCAATCATTTCACTTTTACATACAGTTTTGCTTATGACTATATCCAAAAAGGTTACGATCAGAGAATTTTCAGTGACATGTAGCCACAGTGTTCATCCTTCCACCCTAAAAATAGATATGACTAAATGCAATATAGTATCCTGGATTGGATCCTGGAACAGAAACAAAATATTAGATCTAATTAAAGCCTGAAGTTCAGTTAATAGGACTTAATTTATTCTCTTTGACAAATTTATCACAGTAATGTTACTATTAGCAGAAACTGAATGAAGAATGCATAGGAATCCTCTGTACTGTTGTCTTAGTCTGTTCAGGATGCTATAACAAAAATACCATAGACTGGGTGGCTTAAACAACGATGTATGATTCTCACAGTTCTGGAGGCTAGCAAGGCCAAAATCAAGGTGCCAGCAGGTTTCGTATCGGGTGAGGACCCACTTCCACATTCATAGACAGCCATTTTTTTCACTATGTCACTAATGAATATATACATATATATATTCATTATTCACTATATACGGTGGAAGAGGTGAGCAAACTCTTAGGGACTCTTTCATAAGGGTGTCTACCGAGTCACTTCCCAAAGGTCCCATCTCTAAATACTATCACACTGGGGATTAGGTTTCAACTGATGAATTCTGGGGTGTCACGTTTATTTAGTCTCTAGCAACTAACTTTGCAACTTTCCTGTAAATCCATAATTATCCAAAAATTATATGTGTATTCAAAATAGATATGGAAGAATAAGCAGGAATGTCTAAAGCCCTTAGAGCTCTCTCTGAGTTACATGGCAGTCAACTAGCTGGGAGTGGGGGCGGCCTTTCCCCTAGAAGGAGAAGGTGGACGTGACCTCAACTACCCCCAAGGTCTCCAACAAATACTGTCAGCAACTGGCACTGAAGCCCAGACTATTTGGCAGTCTATCTCAATCTATGTCTCCAATGGCAAGGCAACACTCACACTTGCTTCATAAAAAATGCACAGCAAGGGAGGGTGGGGCCCTTCCTAAATTCTATCCCCAGAATATGGCCATCTGTGCCCAGACATACCCTTTTGAGAAGACAGGATATCAGTGCATCTTCTCATCCTTCTTTCTGTGGATTCTCGTCTATACCATGTTCAGACAATCCCAGTTCATGAATTACGGTATGAAGATGCCATCATCTGGGCACCTGTGTGGTTCAGTAAGTTAAGCGTCTGACTCTGGGTTTCCACTGAGGTCATGATCTCAAAGGTTGTGAGACTTGAGTCCTGCATCTGGCTCTGCGCTCAGCAGGGAGTCTGCTTGAAGATTCTCTCCCTCTGCCCCTCCCCCTACTTGCACATTCTCTCTGTCTCTCCCTCTCTCTAAATAAATAAATAAATCTTAAAAAAAGAAAGAAAGAAAATGCCAGCATACTTTATTTTTGATTTTCCTTTTTGAACATTTCAATTTATTTCACTAACAGAAAAAGAAAGGTTTGAATAGCCCACCCGTACTGAAAGTGGACAGTCAAAGGAAGGGGGTGCTGAAGGGAGGGAGCTAGTAATTGAATAGAACAAGACTTGAATGTGGCAAAGCTAAATCTGAAAGTATAGATCAACCAGTTAGTGTTTTAATTAAAGACCCAAAGCTTGTATCATCCTCAAAGGGTAAAAACTGAAAGCTTTTCCTCTATGGTCAGGAACAAGACAGGGATGTACACTCTCATCACCATTATTTATCATCATACTGGAAGTCCTAGCGCCAGGAATCAGACAACAAAAGGAAATAAAAGGCATCCAAATCGGCAAGGAAGAAGTCAAACTTTCATTCTTCACAAATGACATGATACTTTATGTAGAAAACAAAAAAGACTCCACCAAAAAATTGTTAGAACTGATACAGGAATTCAAAACCAGTCTTTAAATGGTCATCTAACTTCAATGTATGCAGGATTTGTGCAAACAAGTATTTTGAGTATAAATATTTAGATTTGCCTATTCAAAAAGCACTAATTTATATAAATCAAAAACTTCAACTAGGTAAACTCACTAATTTGAAAGGCCTAGATGTATTTTTTGCAAGCAAATATTTTAATTATGGATAGAAAAATCCCACTAATCTGCATGCTTAGAGGTTAGGGTGAAGTCACTTTAAATAAAGAAAAATTCAAAATTTTGGAAAATGTTGGTAGAAAGCTCTTGCTTTCTTCAGACATTAATCTGTACCCTTAATGAGGAATGTAGCTTGTCTTCACAATTTCATAGGCAGCTGGAAGTTTTTACACATTGGTATAGGCAAGCCTATGCAAGACCTTCTCACATTGTGAACAGGTTTTTAAATAATGTGTGAAAATTCTGAGGTTGTAATAGACTTAGTAGTCTCACACGACAAAATAAGAGAAGAAAAATCAATTCCCACCCTAAGAATGAAAGAGTGTTCCTGCAGGGGCAATACACCAATTGAGTGAACAATTTCAAATTTGGGCAACAGACTTTGTAGAAGAATAGATTTATATCCTCTGTGAAAATACTGGGTTCAGAGTTTCTTCAAATAGTTTTACAGGCAAAAAATCAGTAAACTTCCTTAGAGCAGGAGAGCAGAAAATAGGAAAAAGCAGTTAAAGGCAAAGCTCTGTTTGCATCTTCTTTTTTTCAGGCCCATATGGCTTACCAGAGCTCCTGATTTTTCTCCATCCTCTTCAGATCCGGAAGGCTTCTCCATTTTCTTGACGATCTATAGTAACAAAGCATTTTCAGCCTGCCTCGGAAGAAGTAGAGGTTCTCCTCCAGCATGGTAGGGAAACTCCACTAGAGCCTATATTATCCTCTGATTACAAGTAAAACCACTTACCAAAACACAAAAAGCAGCTACTTGAGGACTCTGAAAAGCACACAAAAGGCGTTGGATTGGAGAGAAAGTCAGAAGTTGGAAAAGAAAACCAACTTTTCTGTGGTTGCTCAACTGTGGTTGAGCAGTAATTCAGGTGGCTAAAACTTCAGTAGAAGCACCATATTTCTGGCCAGAGGAATGGGATAAAGAGCCTGGCAGGTTGGAGAATGTGGGGGGAATTTGAGAAAGGCGACACCTAAAGCAGGGGATACCCTTATTCTGAAGATCACTCTCAGGCTCACCCATGAGTCTGCATGTGTGAGAGAGACTCAAATAGCAAGGCATAGGCTCTAAGAATAGAGCCAAGATTCCAACCACATCTCAAATCACAGGACATCCAAGAGACACATGTGCAGGACAGGCCCAAAGCATCAGAGCAAAGAACTAGATGGGAAGCACCTCTCACAGAAGGTGAAAGAAAACGAAGATAAACAGATTGATAAACTGCTGAAACAACAGCAGCCGCAAAACAATCAACATTCTCTAGAGCAAGGAACATTACTAGGGATCAAGAGGTACATCACAAATGATAAAAGAAAATGTAACGACTCTAGATATCTATGCACCTATTGGTAGAGCTTCAAAAAACATGAAGCAAAACCTGACAGAAGAGAAATTTAAAAAAATCCACAGTTTCATTTGAAGGCTTCAGCATTCTTTCTCAGCAATCAACAGAACAAGCTGACAGAAAAATCGATGAGCACATACAAGACCTGAACAAGACTATCAACTAATTTGATATAATTGACATTTATAGACTACTCCAACAACACCAGGATATACATTACTGTCAAGTCCACATGAAACATTCACCAAAACAGACTATATTCTGATCCATCAAACAACCCTCAACATACTTAAAAGGAGTGAAATCTCACAGATAGGTTCTCTAACTACAACGGAATTGAACTAGAAATCAATAGCAGAAAGATAGCCGGAAATCCCCAAATACTGAAAAATTAAACCCACTTCTAAATAATCCATGGGTCAAAAACAAAGTTGCAAGGGAAATTAGGAAATATTTTGAATCGAATAAAAAGTAAAATGCAATGTCAAAATGTGTGGGATGCAGTTAAAGCCGTGCTTCAAGGAAGATTTATAATATTACATACTTCCATAAAAAAGAAGAAAGACCTCAAACCAATTATCTACAATTTCTCCTTAAGAACTAGAAAATGGCAATAAATTAAACCCAGAGCAAGAAGACAGAAGGAAATAATAATAGAGTAGAAATCAATGAAATTGGAAAGAGAAAAGTTTAGTAATAAAAGCAAAAGCTAGCTTTTGAAAAAAATCAATAAAATTGATAAACCTCTAGCCAGAAACAAAGACACAAGAATAAAAGAATATAAAGAATAAAAGAGGAGACCTTACAAAGACCCCACAGATATTAAAAGGATAAGAAAATATTACAAATACCTTTTATATGTGCATGAATTTACCAATTTAGATGAAACGGGCAAATTCCTTGAAAGACACAACCTAATAAAGCTCACTCAAAAATAAAAATAAAAATCTTAAAAAGATAGTCCTATATTAAAGAAATTGAATTCATACTTAAAAACTCTGCAACACAAAAAGCTCCAACTCAAATGGCTTCACTTCAATATAAATACTTAATAAAGTATGTCAAGTATTTAAAGAAGAAATAATACTGATTCCATATAAATGCTTCCAGAAAATAAGAGAACACTTGACAATTAGTTTATGGGACCAGCATTACACTGGTAACATGGTTACAAGAAAACCATAGACCAATATCCCTCATGAAAATGGGTGGAAAATATTCAATAAAATAGCATATCAAATCCAGCAATATGTAGAAACAACAATATATCATGACCAAGTGGAATTTACCCCAGAAAGGCTAGGTTGGTTTAACATTTGAAAATTAATATAATTCACCATTTCAGTAGACTAAAGGACAAAACAAATCATAACCAAGCTAGTTGGCTTTTAAAAAAAAAAAGTAATGGTAACAGCTCTAGCACTAACTTACTATAGAGATCTCCACCATCTAATTTATAGCAAGTGTCAAACACATTGTCAAACACACACTGAATTATTTATTTAAAATCTCATTGGCTTTGGGGGATAAATAAATGATCAAAGAATGCATCTTAGAGGTCTCATAGACAAATTCTCCTCTTACTTAGCAGTTTTATCTTATTTCTGGTCTCTCTTCCTCCCCGCATTGCCGTTTCTCATTCCCAGCCCTGAAAGAGAAAGTGATGGAGCATCTGCATTATTATGATCGATTCCTGAAGGGGCCTGTTCAACACTTTCTGGAGCACCATTCTGCATGCTTGTTTGACCTTCAGCTAAATACTAGCGTCTCTCCAACTCTAAGTGAAGGCATTTCACTATTCAAGCTTTCCCTCTTGGGAAAAGATAAGAAAATGCTTGAGATTGTTTCGTTTCGTGAGTTGAGCTGTCATGCCATTATACCAGGTCCTCGTCCTGTGACTCCTGCTGCACGGACCTCTGCTGTGGCTCACTGCCTGACGGAGCTGGCCCGGCCCAGCCTTGGGCGCCGGCACTCATGCTCTGCAGCCCCAGCAGCTTGGACAGGTGCCACAACCATCCAGACCACGTCCAGGGAATGCAGGATGGGGAGCACCACCCTTTATTCATAAGTGTTCTACTTTTCTCACTTGCATTTGCCTCATGGACTACAATATTGTACACTTTAAAATAAGAGGATATTTGGAAATTTTATTCTCAAAACAGGCCGTCTTAAATCAGACTTTTATTTTTTTTTAAGATTTTATTTATTTGAGAGAGAGATAGTTAGTGACAGAGATATCGAGAGAGCGCACAAGCAGGGAGGAGAGGGAGAAGCAGGCTTCCCGCCGAGCAGGGAGCCCGACGCTCAATCCCAGGACGCTGGGATCATGACCTGAGCTGAAGGCAGACGCTTAACCAACTGAGCCACCCAGGCGCCCCTTAAATCAGACTTTTAAATAAATTTTTGATTGAGGACATCATGTTCTTATGACTTTTGATCAATAAGTGCTCCAAAATTCTTTGGAGAAAAAAAGAACATGTTTCTCTGAATGAAATTTATATCCATATTATGTATAAATCATTCACAGTTTATACAGCCAGTAAACTTTCTATGGGAGAACAACATATGTACACTGGCACCTTACATTTCTAGAAAAATTGTTTCCTTTTGAGATTTTAGTGGAGGAGGCTTTGAGATTATAGGAAATAGCTTTTGGTCTATCTAATCACCTCTCCCAGCCTACACATACCCATCCCCTGCCCCTATTCCCATGAAAACTTAAACTCTGAGTCTTCTTTGGGGAACACCTTCCTGACATCACCCCTCCTTATGCTGGATCTTGCTGTGCCTCACTGGAGAACTGTCCAAGGTATGTGCTCCCATTTGACACTAAATTTCATGAGGGCAGCAAATACATCTGTTTCGCTTACTCTTATTTTCACTACCTAGCACAGTGCCTGAGATATACCAGGGAACTAATAATAAATAAATATACTTGGATGGATGAAAAACTAAGCGTGCTATTACCACCAAGGAAAAAGTACCTCCAGATCACATTTACGAGGAAGTGTTAAAAACATCCAGTAAGATGGAGAATATTGTTTACCTCCCTTGAGAAAACAGCATTTTTTTTCATAAGAAGAATATTTTTTGGAAAAATATTTTCAACCCAAATTGTTATGGAATATTATGTATCTACTGATAAAATTGAAGTAACTGTGTGACTAGATATCCAGGATACGTTTTTTAATGCAAAATACATAATTTAGACATCATATGTAATTTGATCCTATTTTTGTTTCAAAAAATATAAATGCACACAGACACACACAATAGGATTTTACAGGGAGTTATTCAATTTCTACTTTCTACTTTTTATACTGTAAAATTTTAAACAAATAATTTTGCAGTCGGAAAATAAAAAACTAAAAACCTTTGCGATTCTGTTTCAGTTCTTCTGTTAAATGCTAATGTGGCAAGAATTTCAGTAGCGTCTATGAATACATCAGTAGAATAAAATGTCAAATTTTGCTGCAATAAGATATGTATTTGGCCTTTTTAAATTGTTTATTTAAGGGTAATATATATACAGAAAAGTGTACAAACCAAACCTCTTCGGCTTAATAAATTCTGACACACAAATTAGACTGTAATTTTCCTTCCTTGCTACATTCTTTAACTCTTCAAACATTCTCCTGCCTCATTATCTCTATCTCCTCCCTCTGAGATTTGTGTTTCATGTATAGAAATCTTTTTCACCAAGTCAACATGTCTTTGATGCTTTTTTTCCTGAATTTTCCACTCTTTTTCTTCCTGAGCTTCGGTGTGGTTCCTGTTGACTTCCCTAATCCTGTCTTCTCATGTGCAGGCTTTTCTTTAAACCACCTATTACTGATTTTTAAAATTTTAGTTATTATATTTTTCAGTTCTGAATTTCCTATTTAATTCGTTGTTTATATATTCTAAGACTTTGATGAGATCCTCCATCTCTTCATCTGTTTTGCCCATTATTTCCTTCTATTTGGGGACATATTAGTCACAGTTACTTTAGCACCTTGTGCTTCCAACTCCAATATCTGAATCTCCTGTGAAACTCTTTTTAATAATCTTCTATCTCAGGTTATAGTCCAGTCTTGGCATGTCTAGTCATATTCTATTGAATGTCAGGTACAATCTGTAAGAAAATACATGTAGTCTCCATATTTTATCTGCCTTCAGAAAAGGTTCACCCTTTCCTCTGAGACAAAACTGAATCACAACTAGGCAGCAATTCTGGTAAGTTCCATTTACCTCTAGTTCGCCTCTGTTATTAGGGTCTATGCCAGGAGGGGGCTTCCATCTGGTGGGTCCTGGTGAATCCTGAGTCTATCCACATTAGTGCCTTCAGGCTTCTGAATACCTTGCTTTGTTTTCTCAGAGGCCTTCTGAGAAAGGCCTGTCTCCTGTCCCTTTATCGCTTCCAAATTCAACAAATATCCTGAAGAGAAAATGAGCAGTTATCAGGGTCTGTTCTCCACACCTCCCTTCTCATTGGGATCTTGGCCCCCAAAGTCTCCAGTTATGTCTCACTAGCCCCATAAGACCACCCAAGCCTCTCTTGGTTACTTTGTCCTTCAACACAGCTGCTCTGCCTAAGAAAACCATGGATACTCAGCCTTTTGCTCCTTACCCACAATCAGCAGATGCTGCCAGGACAGATGTTGCAACACAAGTTCCCCTCACCTCTCTCCAGTTCCCCTTTCTACACAATCTTGGCCCCTGTAGAGCTGGTTACTTAAACAGCTCTCTTATGTCTTTATACAGATTTTTAAAAATCCATCTTTATTCCTTAGTGATAGTAATGATCTGCAACAAGCTACTCCATCATAACTATAAACAGAAATCTCTTATGGAACGTTTTCATCATATTTTTCATTTGTCACAAAGACAGAAATCTGTGTTTTTTGATTAAAACAACTAGTAAATGATGTATAATCTAATGAAAAGACATAAAAAATATTTCTATCAATAAATTTCCAGTATTCTTCACATGTATTTTTGATTACTGCAATTGATTTTATCAAGTGTTTTCAGTATATTTATTGAAACTATCTGCAATGTAATAGTTACTCAGAACCAGAGGGATTCATGTGGTTCTTTTTCCTCCCTACTGCTTTGGTCTTTGCTGTAAATTTTCTTAATTTTTCTTCCTTTTGGCAGAATTCCAAAATGGTCTTTTATATTTACTTTTCCTTGGCTCCCTTAACTCTCTCTAATTCTGTGATATTTTACTCATTGATCTCATTATATCAATAATTTAGCTAGAATTCTGAATGCTCTCCACTGAAACTGCATCAGTTTTTTTTTCATTTTCAGAGAAAAAGGGTAATTGATTATTTAAGCAATAAAATAATGAAATACCACAGGTACCATTATGAGTTCATAAAACATAATTAGGTATTTCTTCAGGTACTTATTACATTAGTAGGTACTTATTTTGACGCACATGGTATTATTCTGTTTACATGGTTTATGCTATGCAATAAACATAAATGCAGTCGATTTAAATTCTTTGGTGGCAATTTAACATAGAAATTGAACTTGAATAAAATGTTATAAATAATAATGTTATTTCCTCTTTAGTATTGCCTTTCAAAAGAAAAAGTTAACAGTTTTTGCTTATAATCATTTGCAAACTAATGATAGCTTAAACATTGAGAGTTGACTGGTGGTTAATAGTTAACCCCAAACTCGTGTGAAATTCCCCAGAACATTAGATTGAAATGCTGAAAAGACTGTGAGCTCTCTATTCACGTAGAAGCTAATTATTTTTCTTTATTGTGCATTTAATATGTATGAGCTTAAAGAGGCATATCTGGAAAACACTTTCATCAAGGAAATAAAGCAACAGCTCTTAGATTCATATGAATAAAAATGGAAAAAACAATATAAATTGACTTTTACCATGTTTCTTCCTTAAAGAACTTCCCAACCCCTAAAATGATCTCTACTCTCCACCTCATTCACATACATTTTTTTTTAAAGTAGTACCAACTAAACTTTATATGGAGCTGTCTAAAAGCATGACATATTTAAAATGTTTTATTATAAGAAATCAGGGAAAATTAGTGCCTTTTCTAAGTAATATTTCTCCTTCATTTTGCACTTATCCAAGTCTTTAGGAAAATAGAAATTCTTTCCAGAAAGGCTATGGGAAGACATAATTTAAAAGCACCTAGTGCATATACTCAAGTGGCTTGGGGGAATCACATGTTCTTCATTTATTTAATCAAAGAATTCTAGTGTTAGAAAAGACCTTACAAGCCATCCACTCCAATCAAACATCTGATGTGGAAATGCTCTCCTCAACTTGCTCAACAGATTATCTCACTGTTTTTAGAGTCTTCTAGTGAGTAGAAACTCATACATCCCAAGGCAGTATAAGACATCCTTAACATCATAAACTGAAATCTCCCTGGACCTTTTCACACATTAGTCCTCATTAAAATGTTTTCGGAGGCAGTCCAAGATGGTGGCATAGGAAGACACTGAACTCACCATTTCCCATGTATAAGAGACCCCACTTAAAACTGTCAGCTGATTTCTCAACAGAAACTTTGCAGGCCAGAGAAAGTGGCATGGTATATTTAAAGCACTGAAAGGAAAAAACTTCCAAACAAGAAAACTGTACCCAGGAAGGCTGTCTATTCAGAACTGAAAGATAGTTTTCCAGACAAACAAAAGCTGAAGGAGTTCATCACCACTAAACCAGCATTACAATAAATATTAGAGGGGCTTCTTTAAGGTGAAAGGAAAAGGCAGTAATTAATAACAAGAAAACATATGAAGTAAAAATCTCACCGATAAAGACAAATATATAATAAAGGTAGTGGATTAACCACTTATAAAGCTAATATAAAGGTTAAGAGACAAAAATAGTGAAATTAACTATAATAATTAGTTAAGGGACACACAACATAAAAAGATGTAAAATATGACATCAAAACAAAACATGGAGGGAGTAGTAAAATATATAGAGTTTTTAGAATGCATTAATTTAAGTTGCTATCAACTTAAAATAGACTGCTATATATATAGGTTGTTATATGTGAACCTCATGGTAACCACAAAGCCAAAACCTATGCTAAATACACGAAAGATAGTAAGAAAAGAATCTAAACTAAACACTAAAGAAAAGCAACAAACTACAAAGGAAAAGAGCAAGAGAAGAAGAAAGTAATAGAAAGGAACTACAAAAATATCCAGAACACAATTAACAAAACAGCAATAAGCACATACCTCGCAATCATTATTTTAAATGTAAATGGACTAACTTTTCCAATCAAAAGACACAGTGGCTGAATGGATAAAAAAATAAGACTCATCTACATATTACCTGCAAGACACTAACTTCAAAACTAAGGACACACACAGACTGAAAGTAATGGGATGAAAAAAGATATGTCATGCAAATGGAAACAAAAATTAACCTGGTGTAGTTATAATATCAGACAAAATAGACTTTAAAACAAAGAGTGTAATAAAACACAAAGAAGGGCACTGCATTATGATAAAAGGGTCAATAGAACAACAAGATATAACATTTGTGAATGTTTATACACCCAACATAGGAGCACCTAAATATATAAAGCAAATATTAACACACATAAAGGGAGAAACTGACAGAATAATGCACTTACTAATGCACTTACTTCAACGGCTAGATCAACCAGGCAGAAAATCAATAAGGAAACAACAGCCATGACATCTTACATGACACATTAGACCAGATGGACTTAATAGATATATACAGAACATTCCCTCCAAAAGCAGCAGAATACAGATTCTCAAGTGCACATGGGAGATTCTCCAGGATAAATAACATGTTAGGCCACAAAACAAGTCTCAATAAATTTAAGAAGACTGAAATCATATCAAGCATCTTCTCTGACCACAGTGGTATGAAACTGGAAATCGATTACAAAAAGAAAATTGGAAAAATCACAAACATGTGAAGATTAAGCCACATATTACAGAACAACAAATGGATCAATGAAGAAATCAAATGGGAAATCAAAAAAGACCTTGAGACAAATAAAAATGGAAATACAACAATACAAAATCATGGGATGTAGCACAAGCAGTTCTAAGAGGAAGTTCATAGTGATACAGGCCTACCTCAAGAAACAAGAAAAATCTCAAATAAGCAATCTAATTTTCCACCTAAAGGAATTATAAGAACATTTGAAGGCCAAAGTTAGTAGAAGGAAGGAAATGATAAAGATCAAAGCAGAAGTAAATAAAATAGAGACCTATAGAACAATTAAAAAAAAATCAGTGATACTAAGAGCTGATTCTTCAAAAAAATAAACAAAATTAACAAACCTTTTAGCTAGACTTATTAAGAAAAAAGAAAGAAAGCTCAAATAAATAAAATCAGAAATGAAAGAGAAGTTACAATTGATACCACAGAAATACGAAGGATCAAAAGACTATTATGAATAATTATATGCCAACAAATTGAACATCATAGAAGAAATGAATAAATTCCTAGAAACACACGATCTTCTAAGACTGAATCATGAAGAAATGGAAAATCTAAATAGACCAATTACTAGTAAGAGGTTTGAATTAGTAATGAAAAATTCCCAACAAACAAAAGTCCAGGACCAGATGGCTTCACTGGTGAGTTCTTTCAAACATTCAAAGAAGATTTAATACCTATTCTTCTCAAACTCTTCCTAAAACTTGAGCAAAAGGAAATACTTCCAAACTCATTTTATGAGGCCAACATTCCTCTGATATCAAAATCAGACAAAAACAACACAAAAAGAAGAAAAAATAATAACATGATATACCACATTATCAAAATGAAGGCTAAAGATCATGTGACCATCTCAATATATGTAGAGAAAGCACTTGACAAATTCAACAGCCATTTATGATAAAAACTCTCAACAAGGTGGGTATAGAGAGAACATACCTGAACATAATAAAATCTATATACGAAAAACCCACTGCTAACATAATACTCAATAGTGAAAAGCTGGAAGTTTTTCCTCTAAGAACAGGAACAAGGCAAGGATGACCATTCTTACCACTTTTATTCAACATAGTACTGGAAGTCCTAGCCACAGCAATCAGACAAGAAAAGGAAATAGAAGGCATCCAAATTGGAAATGAAGAAGTAAAATTGTCACTACTTGCAGATGACATGATACCATATATAGAAAATCCTAAAGATTCCACCAAAAACACTGTTAAAACTAATAAATATATTCACTAAAGTTGCAGGATACAAAATCAGTATACAGAAATCTGTTACATTTCTATACACTAATAACAAACCATCCAAAAGACAAATTAAGCAACCAATCCATTTATAATTTATAATTGTATCAAAAATTTTTTAAAAGCCCTAGGAATAAATTTAACCAAGGAGATGAAAGACCTATACACTGAAAACTATAAGACTTTGATGAAAGAAACTGAAGACAACACAAATAAATGAAAAGCTATTCTGTGCTCATGGATTAGAAGAACAAATATTATTAAAATGTCTATACTGCCAAAAGCAATCTACAGATTCAATGCAATCCCTATCAAAATTCCAACAGCACTTTTCACACAAGTAGAACAAATAATTCTAAAATTTGTATGGAACCCGAAAAGACCCAAAATAGCCAAAGCAACCTTGAGAAAGAAGAACACAGCTGGGAATATCATGCTCCCTGATTTCAAACTATACTACAAAGCTATTGTAATCAAAACTGTATGGTATTGGTATAAAAAGAGACACATAGATCAGAGGGACATAATAGAGCACCCCAAAAAAAAACCCATATATGGTCAATTAATTTATTACAAGGGAGCCAAGAATACACGGGGGGAGGGGAAGGACAATCTCTTCGATAAATGGTATTGAGAAAACTGAACAGCCACATGTAAAAGAATGAAACTAGACCATTCTCTTACACCATAAACAAAAATTAACTCAAAATGGATTAAAGACTTGAATGGAAGACCTGAAACAAAACAAAACCAAACCAAACAAAAAAAACTCTTAGAAGAAAGCATAGGCAGTTAAGGACTTTCACATTGGTCTTGGCATTGAATTTTTGGATCTGACTCTAAAAGCAAGGGCAACAAAAGCAAAAATAAACAAGGAGGACTTCATCAAACTAAAAAGCTTCTGCAAGCAAAGGAAACCATCAACAAAGTGAAAAAGTAACCTACTAAATGGGGGAAAATATTTCCAAATGACTTATCTGATAAGGGGTTACTACCCAAAGTATATAAAGAACACAAACAACTAAAAAAATCAAATAATCCAATTAAGAAATGGGCAGATGTCGACATTTTTCCAAAGACAACATATAAATGGCCAATAGGCACATGAAAAAATGTTCAAGATCACTAACTATCAGGGAAATGGAAATCAAAACCATGATGAGATATCACCTCACACCTGTTAGAATGACTATTATATGCTAAGCGAAATAAGTCAATCAGAGAAAGACATGTATCATATGACCTCACTGATATGAGGAATTCTTAATCTCAGGAAACAAACTGAGGGTTGCTGGAGTGGTGGGGGGTGGGAGGGATGGGGTCGCTGGGTGATAGACATCAGGGAGGGTATGTGCTATGGTGAGCGCTGTGAATTGTGTAAGACTGATGAACCACACACTTGTCCCTCTGAAACAAATAATACATTATATGTTTTTTAAAAAAAGATAGTAGGAAGGGAAAAATGAAGCGGGGGAAATCGGAAGGGGAGATGAACCATGAGAGACTATGGACTCTGAGAAACAAACCGAGGGTTCTAGAGGGGAGGGGGGTGGGGCAATGGGTTAGCCTGGTGATGGGTATTAAAGAGGGCACGTTCTGCATGGAGCACTGGGTGTTATACGCAAACAATGAATCACGGAATACTACATCAAAAACTAATGATGTAATATATGGTGATTAACATAACATAATAAAATAAAATTAAAAAAAAAAAGACAGGAAATAACAACTGCTAAAAAGGATGTGGAAAAAAGGGAGCCCTCGTACACTGTTGATGGGAATGTATGTTGGTGCAGCCTCTATGGAAAACAATATGGAAGTTCCTTAAAAAATTAAAAATGGAACAACCATACAATCCAACTATTCCACTTCTGAGTATTTACCCAAAGAAAATGTAAACACAAATTCAAAAAGATATACGCACCCCTATGTTCACTGCAACTTTATTTACAATAGCCAAGATCTGGAACAACCTAAGTGTCCATCAGTGGATGAATGGTTAAAGATGAGGTGGAATATATATACAATGGAATATTACCATAAAAAAGAAGGCAATCTTGACATTTCAATAACAGGGATGGACCTTGAGGGTATTATGCTAAGTAAAATAAAGTCAGACAGAGAAAGACAAATACCATATGATTTCACTTATATGTAGAATTTAAAAAACAAGACAAACAAACAAAACAAAACTCATAGATACAGAGAACAGACTGGTGGTTATCAGAGGGGAAGAGAGTTGAGAGGTGGGCAAAATGGACAAATTGGGTCAACTGTACAGTGACAGATGGTAACTAGACAATGTGGTGATCACTTTGTAGTGTATACAAATATCCCATTATGTTATATACCTGAAACTAATACAATGTTACATACCAATTTTACCTCAATTTAAAAAAAGAAAATGATCCTCTCATCCAAGTCTCCAATTACATTTGCATGTTGTCTTGCAAGGTGCTGTTTAATAACGCTTTATTTATTTCTTTAAAGATTTATTTATTGTTTATTTTAGAGAGAGAGAGAGAGCAGGAGTAGAAGGGGCAGAGGGAGAGGGAGAGAGAATCTCAAGCAGACTCTGTGCTGAGCGCAGAGCCTGATGCAGGGCTCGATCTCACAACCATGAGATCACAACCTGAGCCAAAATCAAGAGTCGGTCACTTAACGAACTGTGCCACCCAGGCACCCCTGTTTAATAATGCTTTAAATGGCAACAAACAAACAAAAAAGCCCACTTCCAACAATATTAGTCTAATCTTTCTCCCACAGGCAGTCTTTATATATTTGAAGACCTCCATGCTGTTGAACCTCAGCTTTCTCCTCTCTAAATAGTCCCCATTTGATAATAGTTTTGAGGTTTTCCCCAAATAAATATTCATTAAGTGTCACTGGAGTGCAAAGTACTATGTTAGAAGCCAAGGTATATTAAAATAACTTTCTCAATATACCGCCTCAAGAAGGAGATTAAGGAAGCCTCTAGAGAAAAATAAGCCTTGATAAGTGACTAGTAATTATTCATTTGTTCATATGTTTAACAAGACAGGAGAGCACCCTTTCTAGGCAAAGTATTGATAATTCAGAAATAAGATTTTAAAAATCTTTTGTTGGTGCATGAATGAATCAATGGATGGTAGAGATATAACATACATCTTCAAATAACTCAGTTCAATCTATTTCAGAATACCTTTTACACTTAAAATATTCTAAAATATTCTGAATTATCATATAATGGTTTATATGAGTTTACATTTAAATCATTAGGTATATTTGTATTTTATGACTCGAAAATATTTCCACTGCAGAGTTGAGAAAAAGAAATGCTCATATTGATTTAGTATTTTGGTAAGCAGTTTACAGAGTTATATACACCATTAATATATCTTCAAAAAAAACTAAAATGCTACTTATTATACCATATTTGAAATACAGTCCTCGGCACTCGTCAGAAGTCCAGCCTCCTGTGAACCATGCCTGTGTATTTGCTTTCTGCGCTTGGTGCCTATGAGTTCCAAAATAGGATTTTCCAGAAATCAATTGGTAACTTTTTAAGTTTTTTATTTTTTTAAGTTTATTATTTTTTAAAGCATACTATACAAACTCAAAGACTAAAAATAGGGTAAGAATTTTTAAAAAGAAATATCTCATCTCCCTATTTGCAATCCTACTATCCAGATGGATTCACTGTTGACAGTTTGGAAACTATTGTTTCATTCTTTCTGAACTTCTTTTAATGCTCACACAAACACATACCCTGTGTCACACAAATATTCCAAGTCATAACATATATATGCTTATTGGTTAAAAAAAAAAGTAGCATGTGTGTGTTTGTGTGTGACCAGGGACAGAGGGGGCAGACTGGAAGCTACTGGGAGCTAGCTGTAGGGTATGGGAATTTGGAATTGCTACTTTCTTCTTTTTTCCCGAGGTGCTAAATTTTAGCACAACGCTCCTTGTTCCTTAATTAATGATTAAACAAATTCAATTCATGATTTAACTTAATTAAACAACTAAAAAAAAAAAGTAGTGATGGAAACAAAATCCTAGATTCTTGGTCCTTCATCTATCATCCAACTCGTCATTATTGCTCCAGCGTTCTCTTTTCTGCTAGTATCCTAGTAAGACTTGAAATTAGTATAGATTATTTTCTATTTGGGTAAAATATGTAAGTAGTTGGTACTTTGTCTCAGGGTTATTTGGAGTTTTGAAAGTGAAATTTTGTCAACTCACATGTTGGGCTAAATAACTCCTTGAGAAGCAGTGTGCCAAGCAGTTAATATAGAGAATTTAATTTGCTTCTTCTGAGTTTTACCATTGAGCTTTCTGCGGGAAAGCTCTCCCTAAAAACACACTTTATTGGCTCTAATTAAGAATGCATCCAGTAGTGTTCTCTCAGGCTTTGGATGCCTGCTGGCTTAATTTTTAAGCTTCTCCATTCTCGATAAAAGTGCTGAATTGAATTTAAAAGTCTATTCCTACAGAATTAACCCTTAGTGTGCACACCACTCACACTTCTGCAGAAAAGATTAAAATACTATTTACTACACATGGCAGACATTGTTTTTAAAAAATGAATGGAAAATGAGTCTATAGTTTAGCAATAATTTTGAAATGAAAGGTTGTTTCGAACATATGGCTTTTGTTTTTTGGTTTATTCTTAACCTGAACCAAGACAGAAGTTATTAATGGAGCCACAGAATATAAGAAAATAGCTGTTAAAAGTCAGCAAACAGATTCATGTCCTTTATTTTTAAAGGCTGAAAAGGTTAGAGTTATTTCTTTATAACCAAAGTGTATATGATTAACCTTGGGATTTTCTCATTAGGTAGATATTACCCTTGATTAGATCCCATGAGTGTTCTCCTTCTCCATTTTGCTGATTCCATTAATAAAGAGATGGCAACCTTTGGTGCCCTTACTGACTGGTCTTAAATGGGACTGGTTTTTTTGCTTCCAGGAAACTATTCAATATCATGCTGACTGATTTTATTTTTCCTATAATAGAGGCAGAAACTTTGTATGCCAAATTGTTTACTTAATTATTTTTCAAACACATATTGCATCCTACTATGTGGCGGGTACCCTGTTAAACTATGAGCATATATATGGAGCTAATAGTCTAATGGAAGAAAATTGTTACATAAAAAGAATTGTTAAAATAGTGTCTCAGGGGGCGCCTGGGTGGCTCAGCCGTATAGCGTCTGCCTTCGGCTCAGGTCATGATCCCAGGGTCCTGGGATCGAGTCCCGCATCGGGTTCCTTGCTCGGCAGGGGGTCTGCTTCTCCCTCTCCCACTCCCCCTGCTTGTGTTCCCTCTCTCACTGTCTCTCTCTCTGTCAAAAAATAAATAAAAATCTTTAAAAAAACTAAATATTAAAAAAAAAATGGTGTCTCAGATGCCATGAAGAGGTAAAAACCATATACAGTGAGGCACAAATGATCTAGCAAATAACTGTGCTCAGAAGAATTGTATTGGATTGAAAGGTGAAGTTGGGACCAAAGAGGTTAAGGTTGAGTGGATTTGGCAATGGGAAGATCTGTCGAGGCTTTAGGGACAGCATGGGCACAGGTGAAGACATAAAAAGAAAGAAACAATGGAAAGATCAATGTAAACTTTTATTAAATTTAATACTTTTTGCTTTCAACTAGATTGAAATACTTATTTGGAGTGATTATAGTGATCCCCGTAGGGGCACAAAGTGCTCTGATTTCTACAGAATCACCATTTGTGATGCAGAGAATAAGCAGTAGTGAGGGTCAAAGTGAGAAAAGGGAAGAGCAGTGAGGAGACTATTGGAAGAGTCTAGGAGAAAAATGATGGCTAAAAGAGGTCAAATTCAGGATATAATTTGAAGCTAGAACCAATTGGATTTACTGATAAATCATAAGGATATAGTTTGTGAAGTAAAGACAAGAATTAAGCATGGCCCTGGGTTTTTGGCCTGGACAACTGAAGGAATGTGGTGCCATTTCTTACGGGAAGAAAGAATGCACAATGTGCAAGTATGTGTGTGTGTGCGCACCCATGTTAGGATGGAAGAAAACTAAAGATGCTGTTTGGCTATGGTAAGTTTTAGACGCATCTTGTGGAGTTGTCCTTAGACAGTTGTGTGTAAGACTATAATGATCAGGAGAGTTTGGATGAGATCACCTAGGGAGTCAATATAAACAGAGAAACATAAGATCCAAGAATTGATCCCCAGGACAGGCTAACATTTAAATACCAAAAAAGGAAGGAGGATATAAATACAATAGAAGAGTATTCAGCCATAAAAGAGAAGGAAATCCTGCCATTTGCAACAACATGGGTGGACCCTGAGGGTACTGTGTGAAGTGAAATAAGTCAGAGAAACACAAATACACATGATCTCATTTACATGTGGAATCTAAAAAAATCAAACTCACAGAAACAGATAGTAGATTGGTGGTTGCTGGGGTGGAGAGGGGGCGGTGAAAGAAATGAGAAGATGTTTGTGAAAGGGTAAAAACTTCCAGTTATAAGATGAATGTGTTCTGAAGATGTAACATACAGCAATGTGACTATAAATTAACAATACCATATTATATAATTGAAATTTACTAAGATAGTAGATCATAAATGTTCTAACCACAAAAGAAATAGGGGATGTATGTGTTAACTAACCTTACTGTAATCACTTTGCAATATATACATACATCAAATCATCATGTTGTACATCTTAAACTTACACAACGTTATTTGTCAATTATATCTCAAAAAAGCTGGAAAAAAAAAAAAATGAAGAATGGGCCAGCAAAAGTGACTGAGCAGAAAGAGCCAGTGAGTATGGTGATCCTGCACCTATGTGAAGGAAATGTTGCAAAGACAAGGGGATAGTAAACTATGTCAATTTTTTCTCATAAGCTCAACTAAGATGAGGCAAGAGGAAGTCATCGAGTCTGACAACATGGAGGACCTTAGTAACCTCAGAAAAATCAGTATGAGTGATTAGTAAAGTAGACAGAATGAAAGCCTGTTTGGAACGTCTACAAAGCTACAGAGAAATGAGAACATAAAGACATAAATGTGGCATTTTGTTGTAATGGGGAAGAGATAGAGAAATAGGGTGATAGTTAGGGAAAGTGTGAGTCAAGACAGGGACTTTATGGTGAAAAAATATTTAATATTACTACTTACATAATTAAGATGAGAAATATAACAGCAGAAAGAAATAATCCAGTGGTAAGTGGGCACATTTTGAATGCAGAATAGAGAAGATAATTGCAAGAGTCATTCTCATGAGTACATGGGGGAAGGATCTGTGCTGAGTGAGGAGGCTAGATTAGCTAATAGCAACAATTTATCCACCTGAGCAGTCAGAGTATCAAATAAATGAATGGTAAGGTTCCCAACAATAACAGAAGTGGTGGTGAAGAGGAAAATAGGGCTAAATATTCAACGAGTAAAAGAGTGACCAAGAGGTTGAGAGATGAGGACAAGGAAGGTGAGTAGGGGAATGTTCTGATGGGTTCTTTCAAGGAGATGCTTTTTTGAGAAAGGAAGGAGAAATGTGTCGGAAGAAGAAATGAGAACTGGTTAAGTATACTCCACTCCCCTCCATACCCACTATCTATTCACATGAGACAAAAATAATAATATAACCACCCCTTGAGAAGGAAGCAGTGTCCTTGAGATGAGCCAGGTTCAGTTAGAACAACAAGGTGAAGAGGACATTTCCAGAAGAGGTGAATATAAGGGACATTTAACTCATAACACTCTGAGAGTTGGATGTGAAAGGGTTTGCATGGATCAGAAGTAGTATAAGAGTCTCAGAAGATTTGGAACACCACATGGGTGTTACATTTTGGACAACAATAGATGTCTTGAGAGACTTGAACTTTTTGATAGTGCAAGAGGTAAACAGGCATATGAGGCATAATGAGATTAGGTCTGATGGTCTCTCTGGGGACAGCAGAAAGCTGGTTCTAGGGATAGCGTCATTTTTAGGATTAGTGTCCTGCAGTTGGTGGTGAAGGGGCTGATAGTGTCATGGTATGGCAGTGTGGGGGTGCATTCTTCAGACCTCCCTGCTAAAGAAAACGTTCCAGTTAGTTGACAGCCTCCAACTGCCTCACTTTAGTGATCCACTATGGTGTTCACACCAACACCACACTCTTCTGGGGTGACTCCCAGCCAGACCTAGCAATGCGGAAATCCTAGAAACAGGCCATTCCTGCCAAAAGCAGGACTCTTTGCATTGGGCCTCCCTACTGGCCTAGTCAAGACTTTCTTTGGGCTACCCTACACTCTGAGGCCCTTCCTACCCAATCCTCCTTCTTTTCCCCTCTTTTTCCACAGATGTCAAAATTGTTTCTAGGTCTGAGGCTTTCCTTGACTAGGTCTGCCCCCTTTACTTTTATCTTTCATAGGCATTTCCCACAATAAGCCTCTCATACTTGTAACTTGGGTCTTAACACCCACTTCTGGGAGGACATGAACTGACCAACTTGGGGAGAGATGGAGAGGCTAACTGAGCTGAGGTAAATGTGTGCTGGATTTTACTGGGAAATGTCATAGCTCTTGGATCTCTTTGGACATGTTATGATCAGGGATGACCTGGTTTACCAGGGATAATGGAACTCTACGGGTGTTCCTTCAACCCTGCTATAGGTGGTGTGGCAATCAAGATAATGCAAAAGCTTCTCTATCATTATATACATTATTATCCTCCTTGCATGCCAAGTTAGGAATGCTACAAAATAGCAGGCAAGAACGTCAGGAAAAACGTACTGAGGGCTTACTCTGTATCAAGCTTTGAGCTAAAGGCTTGCTACTTGCTTCCGAACACTTTCACTGAATACCAAGATACATGGGGCACCAACTTGAGTCAAAATCCAGGCCAACACTTGTTTTTAAAAAATCATTTACATCCTGCCTTGCTTATAGCAGCACTGTGTCTGTCTTAAAGCAAACATGTTCACAAGCTGTCATGTCATATAAATTCTCCCTGCTATCTTGCTGACTGGATGCTTCCTGCTTCTCCCAGCTGCATCTCAATTTTCCTCCTTGAATGGAGCTAACAAAGGGTCTTTTTCTCGCCATTGCATGTTGTGAATGTTTCAAAAATGACAACATACCTCCAGGATACTGGAACACATGAAAATTGGTGCCTTCATAAAAGGAATTTCTTGTGTTGCCCACCTCAGGGGTTCCTGCGCCTAACAGGTATGTCTGCCACTTTCCCAGTAGACAACCCAGCCTGAGTGAAGGCAAGATAATGTCAGCCCCCAGCTTATGAGAAACAGAGCTGTGGGCTTTGGGTTCCTTTTGAACTCTTGTATTACTTATTTGACCGGTTTTTACCCTTTTCTGGGATGGCTGTTTAGAATCTCAAACCTCGACACCTCTTTATTCTTTCCTTTAGTCAAAGGCTTAATGAGGAGTAAAATGTGTCTCTGCATCATAAACACATTTTAGAAGTTAACAGGAGTCCCTGGCCCCTGCTAAATGCTAACAAAATGTGTTAAAATCAGCAGTTTGATGTTGCCCATAGAGACAGCTGGGGAAGGGGAGGGGGGCTTGAGGGAGTGTCTCACAGCTGGAGAACCCAGCAGGAAATAACACTATTGGAGACTTGCGACTAAGCAAACAACAAAGTGAGAGAACAGAGAGAAAGAGAGAGAGAATGAAAGTATGGGAAACCAGCCCAGCCTGGTCATAGAATTGGTAAGGGGATACAGACGATCCAGCTAAAATTAAAAATGATTAGCTGAGAATTGTCTAATTACTGAAATTAGATATAAAATCCACTAAGTGCTTACTATTCTAACTCCTGTGCATATGTGCTGTGGTATAATCTAAAAGTTTCATAAACTCACTTCTAAACACTTAGCAGTAATTAACTACAGGCTTTAACTATAAGCTGCAAGAGCTGGACAGTTGGAAATGCCCTTTCACCTAGATGTGCCACTCCTGGGAATAGAATACAAAAATATAACATATGAATGAAGGTAGGTATTAATATCAGCATTAACTCCAGTAACAAAAGATTTTCAAACAATGGAAATTGCTTTATAAATCATATACTACCAACAAAGCAAAATATTATGAAGAATATTTGCATTTAGGAATTAACTTCCCCGTGTTACAGGATGCTAAATGAATCTTTACCTGTTGTCTTCTGAAATTCAATAAATGGTAAGCAACACTAAAGAAGAATGCTACTCTCATCCATGCCAAGAATAACAGAACTAGCCTGATGATTTTTAATCCCCATCACCGACCCAATAGCCTCAATAAGGGGAAACTAGGAATTCCAAAAGGTGATAAAAGAGAATTGGCAGGCGATTTTTTTGAGGTGAAAAGTGCAAAGGCTCCCCCCTCCCTTTGGAGAGAAGAGAGAGTACCCTCCCTCACAAATGGATTGAGAAGGATCTAAGAAAGTGTCCATAGAGTAATACCCATCTATGAAGGGAGGCTGGCATCACTCACCTTGCCTAGATGTTTGCTGAGTTGCAGACACTTGTAGTCCTAAACCAGTGCAGCCTCCTGAATGAAGGATAAAGGAACTCTCAGGAATTTGATGTGTCCATTGAAATTTCACATACACAATCATAAACACTGGATCTGCCTCTTATCTGGAGAATTCTAAAGGTGGGATTCTGGCTAGAGCAGCATGTGATAGCAAAGCAAAAACAGACCTCCCAGCAAGGATGCATGAATTTCTTGAGAACCAAGAGGATGCCTTAGAATATAAATAGGCCATCTTGAAGGTATGAGACCTTGGGTTCACCACCAGCAGTAGGAGCAGTAGGAATAGACAGAGGAGATGATCTAAAGAGTGCACTGCCCTTGCTGGGTGCACCGTTGGTGATCTGGTGCAGCCTCCAAAGAATCCATCAATGCAGCTGACAAAAAAGCCAGGATTTAGACACCTGTCATGGAAAATATAGTAGCTACACGAAATATACATACAACATTAAGGACAAAGCAGAAGACTTTTGTATCTTTTTTCTCTAGCCTTTCTCCTTCCTCTAAACCTATAAGATATAGAAAGATTCACAAGAGAAATTTAAAAAACAAGGAATAACAAGGAAAAATATCATGCCGTATGCCCCATCACAAGACTCCAAGCTACCACTCAAGCTGGCTAGAGAGAGGAGAGAACGTTGAATTGGATGTGAGATTGAACTCCTTGTTATACTGGCCTGACCGGTCATAAAATATATATATAATTATTAATCATTACTATTATAATAAATAATATGCAGATAATACAAATATGATTTTGAACATTAATAATATATTATATGATAAGATATATATATATTACAGATAGTCTTAATTACCATACATGACACAATTTTCTTTTTTTTCTTTTTTTAAAGAATTTATGTATTTATTTGACAGAGAGAGACACAGCGAGAGAGGGAACACAAGCAGGGGGAGTGGGAAAGGGAGAAGCAGGCTTCCCACGGAGCAGGGAGCCCGATGTGGGGCTCGATCCCAGGACCCTGGGACCATGACCTGAGCCGAAGGCAGACATTTAACGACTGAGCCACCCAGGCGCCCCATGACCAATTTTCTAAGTGAAAGTACCTGGAAAGGTACATGGCATACACAAAACAAATTTAGAGGTGGGGAAGTCAGCAATGCTCTTGCCTTTTTAAGGCCATGATTTTTTTTTTTTTTAAGATTTTATTTATTTGACACAGAGAGAAACACAGCAAGAGAGGGAACACAAGCAGGGGGAGTGGGAGAGGGAGAAGCAGACTTCCCACTGAGCAGGGAGCCCGATGTGAGGCTCGATCCCAGGACCCTGGATCATGACCTGAGCCAAAGGCAAACGCCTAATGACTGAGCCACCCAGGCGCCCCTAAGGTCATGATTTTAAAGTCAAGGAAATAAAAGGTTTTTTATGTGCATATTCTCACTGAGTTCATCTCATTTACTACATCAGTAATATATAGCACTGTGTGAAAATTAATAATTTTCAAGAAAGTGTGCTACTTAGGCTATGCTTTCTGTCCTTTTGTAAGTTCATGCCTTTTAGCCATTAAAATATCCACTATTTGATCCCAACGCAAGGAGATTTAATTTTAAAATATCAAGAATATAGAACTCCGAGGAACATTTGGAATATGATAAATGAAATATTCTAAAATGGTGCTTCCTAAAATGTGTTGCACAGAACTTTATAAGATGCTCGCTCCATCGCAAAAAAAAGAGATGCAATCATATAAGTTTGAGGAATTTGTATTTGTTATCTTTTGTCTTAGCAATTCACAATTCATATTAGCATGTTTAATTTGAGAAATGCTTCCATTTTAAAAAATTGCTAGTGTTTAACCCAGTACATTTGATATGACTCCCAGTATTCAGTCTCAATTCCACAGAGAGATCCAATGCGTATCTGTGGAAGAAATCTTCGGTACAAGTGCCTTGTCTATGAGTTCCCTCTGGGCATACAGGGCAGTGGGGAACACAACTTTTTCTTACCTCTTCCTTCGTGGATGCTGATTTAAGGTAATAGGAAAGTGAGAAGTGAAAGAAAAAGGAATGATGTTCCTTAATGAAAGGAACAGGACAGAAACTGGGAAGGATGAAAGTGAAGAGAGATTCCAAGGGAGGCAGAAGGTGGGTGGTCCTGTTTCCTGAAGGCCGAGATACTGCTTCAAAAGGTAAACTCACAAGTGAAACCATGACCTCAAAAGAGAGACCTCTGGCCCCAGCCCAACCACTGGCAAGGCTTCATTCACCAAAAAGATTTTGGATAAAAAGAATGTTGACCCAATGGTTGGAACATGGAAGATAAACAGAAGGCAAAGAAGTATACATATTTCAGGCAAGATGGGGATATTGTATAGGTTTGGATATGGGGTTGGGAAGGGAGAAAGATCTCACAACTTTCTAGAAGGAAAATATTCTTACTTTTCTCTCTGGGGAAGACAATCACTGGCCTTGGTTGCAGGTACTATGTAAAGTAAGAGTTTAAAATAGAACCAAGGAAGGAAACAGAAAATGTTCCAGGGTGGCCTGAAAAACTGCCGTGCCAAGCTCCATAGAGCATCAGTATATCAAATGAGCATTCAAGGTCCAGATCTGTCAATTCCACTCCCTTCAGAAGGAATGGGTTCTTAAAAATGCATCTATGCTATATTTAAATGAGGGAAACCTATCAGCCTCTCTTTGGAATTTACTGGTGGAAAGCAGCTGAGGGTTTTCCTTAGTGAAAATAGCAAATAGCAGGGTTTGTCATTTAAGATACGCCATTACCTAAATCTTACTGAAAGGAAAGTGATTTGCATCAATTAATTGACTGTGTTTAAGGTCTGTTCTAATTTTCCCCAAACCACAAGAACCTCCAGCCTGCAATATTACCAAAGGGCTGCAGGCCAAGAGGAAAGAGGAGGGCTTCCTTTAAGTTCTTCAGAGTGGTTGTGTTCCTTTCTTTTCTCCTCCCATTGTGAGCTGAGGAGCCCAAGATCAAGGTGCCTGCACATTCGGTGTCTGGTAAGAGTCCCTTCTGGGTTCATGTAAGGTCATTTTTTTGCTGTATCCTCATCTGGCGGATGGGCCAAGGGAGCTCTCTGGGGTCTCCTTTAAGAGCACTGTTCCCATTCATGAAGGCTCCACCCTCCGAACCTAATTACCACCCCAAGGCTCCACCTCCTGATACCCTCGCATAGGGGGTTAGGTTTCAACATAGGAATTTTATGTGGGACACAACCAATCAGTCTCTAGCAGGCTCCAAAATCAGACTTTCTGGGTTCATATCTGTAGGACCTTAGCAAGTCCCTTAGCTGTCCAGGTCTTTGTTTCCACATCTGTAAAGTGGGGATAATAATGGTAAACATTTCATTGGGTTGCTAAGTTAACTAAAATGCTATATGTAAACCTGATAGCACCAAGGCCATCAAACCTCAGTCAATGGGTGACTTGCTGACTCCTTAATCTTAATTTCCAGCCCAGATGCACCACATGGCTATAGGACTCAGGGGACTGTTACCAATAAAAGCTTCTGAGACACCCACACCTTCTTTGGTTTAGTCTTACCTTATTTTTGTTCCTCAAGAAACAGAACAAAACAATACACAGCCCACTGAGCTGAATGACACTCAAGCAAAATATGAGATCCAAGAAAGTCCAGTAGGGATCAAGCAAAATGGCAGGAGAGGAAAGGTTACAAAAGGTGACTGAAAGAGAAGTAAAGAAAGAGGAACCACGGCATCCCCAGCATCCCCGAGGAATCAGAGGACAATGTAGAAACCGCCAGCTAAATGGGCTTAAGGTTTAGTTCAGGGCAGGGCAAAGGGACGCAAATGACCAGGTAAAGTGCCTGCTTCCCTTGGGCATAGCACAGCCCTAGATGGAACGGAAGGACAATGTGTGTTTAGAGAGAGAAAACTGGAGACACCATGTAAATACACAGGCTCCTGAAGGATCAAAGTGCTATTTACCATCCCTCCCAGAGAGGAAAAAAAAATCACTGAGGCCCCCTGGCGGGTGTGCTAAAGCAAATACGGGAGCCATGAGCTATTCAAAAGAACACAGTTCTTTGATCACAGGATGAGGCCGGAAGCTGCATTTTGCTGGTTACAGTGCATCTTATCCACCCCTTTACTGATGCCAAACCACGTTTCTTCTCTGGTAGAATGGAAGCCATTTTTTATTCTAGGCAGCTATCTGACAAGTTTTTTCTTTTTTCTTTTCCCTAACCAGTGCTCAGTTTAAAGAGAACACTTTCTGATATAAACTCTGGAAGTAATGTCAGGCCTCCACAGCTGGTACCCCTGTGCTTTCCCCATGAAGCAACGCTGAGCACAGCACTTTGAGCAAATAGACAACCCCTTCCCAACAGCGGTAGGGATGTGGTAAGTTATTCAGGGCAGTCTACCCAGACAACAAGAATAAACATTTCTAAGCCAGACTCGGCAGATACTCGGTGTGGCCCTTGTCGTTAAGTTTATTTTCTCAAGGCAATAATGGACACCGTGAATAGCTAATAAATAGGTGTGTGTTCCTTTCTTTTGAATTATCGACAGTTATTTGGAATGCCATTTTATGCAGAAGGCGGAATAAATGCTGCTGTACAAAAGTGATGGCCTAGCATTTGTAGTACAATCGATTTTTTTAGAAGAAAGCAAAGCTATAAGGCAAGAGAAGAGCACAACCAATCACTGGTTGAAATGTCTGTCCCTACATGAATAAGAGATGAAAGAGGATCAGTAAGCAATTCTATCAAGATGTCACTCCTGAAGCATGCCAACTCTGGTATCTTTAGTAGTTTTGACTCACAGGTAGGGATGTGAATTATGTGAAAGAATTAAGCAAGTAACTTAGACTTTAAGTATTTACAAATAGCACCAGCAAACACTTAGATGGCATTAACAATGAGCTGGACACTATTTTCAGCACCTTCCATATAGCATCACATTTAATCCTCACGACAGGGAAGTGCTATTATTATCCTCATTTCAAAGAAAAGAAAATTGAGGCACAAAGAGGTAAAGCAACATACCCCAAGTTACACTTCTTGCAAGAAATTATGGAAGTCTTAAGGGCTGCTCATAAATATTTCAGTTCTCCTCAGAGGTCCATGATAGAATTGCACTTAGGTAGAATCTCTAACAGCCACTGTTCGATCCACCATGTTCTCTTTGCTCTGGCTTGATTATCACTGAGGTAGGTATTGGGATGGAGCCCAGGTTTCTGAGTGACTGTGATGATTACAGGCCTCTTGCCAACCTGAGTGGAACATTTAACATGAGCAAAAAACACCATGTTAGGCCTCTGCAAACTTGAGGGTTGTCTGTTAACGGAGCATACTCCAGCCTGTCCTGGCTGATAGTGGTAATGTTGGCATTTGAACCCAGGCAGCTTATCTCCAGGGTCCATGCTCCAAACCACTATATTACACTGCCTCCCAAGTGTGAGGTATTGCCGGTACACCGAACAAGCTTACCGTCCCTTGAAAACGGGCACACACAGCAGAAGCAGCCAAATAAGAACACTAAGTAGCACCTGATGGATTTAGAAAATGAACAACACAGAGTAAGTGAACGGGGAGTCAGTGAATGGGAAGATCAGGGTAGCCAGATATGTTGGCCCAAGCCCACTGGGTTGAAAAGGTAAGAAACCCATTCTAATTAGCTCAAGTCAATTGGCGTGAGGTTATAAACCTCTTGGAATCTAAAGTAGGGAAATTAGAATGACTGAGCCACCTGTGAGCTAAAAGTACACCTGAAAAGTCAGCAAACCTGTCTTCTCAGAGATTGCGTGTCCTCTCTTAGCTCTGTTTCTCTTAGCTTTTCTTCTGTTTCTCAGCTGTGCTCTTCCCCTTGGCCCAACATGGCGTCAGTCTCACATACCAGATCCATCTCTACCATGACTGAAGAGGCACTGTGTCACTTAGTGTAAGTTATTGAGAGTCAGAATCTGCTTGGCTCAACCAGTTTCCCTTTGGCCCGAAATGACCTCTGGTTCAATTACCTGCCAGGGAGAGGATCCCAGGGTTCACAGGCTAAAACAGTCCCTTTGGCAGAAATGGGGTGAGAGAACAAGTCCAAAGAAAAAGATGTGTGGTTTGCAATGAAGTCAAGAATGATTTAATCAAAGAAGCAACAATTTGATTTAGATGAGCAAAGAGGAATATGGCCAGGGCACTACAGGAGGAAGCAGAAGCTTGCGTAAATACACAAATGCTCCTGCTTGTTTGTAGGCAACGAGGAAGCCTACAATGGCTAGAAAAAGCAAGCTCAGGTTGCTCAGGGGCGGGAGGCTGGAAAAGTGAAATGAGTCATCAACAGATATTCATCAGTGACCTTCATCTTTACCTAAAGTTTATTTTATAAGTCTGCTCTTCTGACAATCGGCACTGTGATCTCCAAGCCAAAGAGTGTATGTCTTTTCTCTGAACTATGCCATTTCTTTCATCTGAACATTTCTTAATCTCTTCCAATTATCTCCTATGTTTTATAGAAATTAATAAACATTCCTTAAACCATAAGTCACCTTAAGGGAAGGGACTGGGTTTTATACCTATTCCTAGTACCTAGCTCAGTCCCCTTCACCTAACAGAGTTTCATAAATGTTTGTTGGATAAAATAATTAAAAATAAATGAACCTCACTTTAGAAAGAACAAAGAGCCAACTGACTTATGTGGCAACATCACAAAGACTTCAAGTTCTTTGGAAAGCAAAGAACCTCTAACATCTTAGGAAGGAAAGTTCTTAATTACTACCATGACTGCCCACTGTTCTTCCTCTGCTCACTAACTACTCTGGAGGTGCGGGGGGCCTCCCTCCAGGCTCCTCATGCTCCTCAAAATTAACAAGCCACTTTATAAAATAATGTATTTTTAGATATCTGAATAAATTTCATATCACCATAATGTCTATTATTAGATTACTAGGTCATATGTGAATATAATGGCTGGAAGTGCACAAAGTTAGTAAAATGAGAGACTTCCAAGCCTAGAAGGAAGCCTCTACCTGATCGTAGGCAAGTTACTTTACTTCCAGGAGTAAAAAACTGGATATAAAAACATTTGTTTCATACATTTGGTGTGAAGATTATGCAAACAAACACATGTAGGTTTGTTCTTAACCTAGGGGCACATAGTAGGTGTTAAGAAATACTTGTTCTCTTCCTAGTTTCCTCTTTCCTTTGATGATAACTGCCTTTTGCTAAGCCAAGTGATGTCACATAACTCTGTGCCATATTGCTCTTTGGACAGACCAGCTGCAATTTAGACTGCTGAATAGAAACCCCAGTGCTAAATTGTACAGCCACTCAGGCCGCAGTGGCCTTTGATCTCTCCAGAGTGCTTCATCTCCTCTGGTCAGTGACTGTGCCTTCTCGTCACTCTGGAATAACAGAAGGTCAGAGCAGGGCCCCACACTATTGCAAGTGACAGACGATCTGAGGCATTGCAATTTGGCTCATTCCCTGTTATGACAATGATGGTAACAAGAACTGAAAATGGCACAACACAAATGCATTCCTGAGACCAAAACTGTAATACAAATGGGAAATTTTACAGGAGCTGTTATCTCCAGAACAGGCTTCTCATTGTAATTGTGTGGATTTTTATTTTTCTTTATTTCTTGTTTTTTATAATCTTGTGTTCAGATCTTGGTATTGGCAGTCAGTGAAAATTGTTTGGGCAGTCAGGAAAACAATGATGTTTATCTAGTAACAAGGTTGTAAAATTTGAATAGACCAAGGCAATAAATAAATGCTAAAGATAGTTTCCTTTACAGAATTAATTTTCCTACATTATACTTTTGACATATTAAGAAATAAGAACACATCAAGATCATGGTAAACAAAATTTGCACCTTGTAAAACACACATTCTGTTAAAGCAGTAGTTCTCAAATGGGAGCAAAGCTTCTCTGTTTGGCCCCTCTCCCCACATACTGTCATCCCCAAGGGGACATTTGGCAATATGTAAAGATATTTTTCATTGTCAGAATTGGGAGGGGAGTGTCACTGGTACCTAGTGGATAGAGAGCAGGAAAGCTGATCAACATCTTACAATATATAGACCAGGCCCCCACAACAAAGAATTATCCCACCCAAAATGTCAATAGTGATGAGATTGAGAAACTTATGTTAAAAGAACTCAAACTTTTTGCTTAAATCTAATACCGTAACATTTTGTTATCAAATACTTCTGCACCTCATTTCCTTGGGATTTATTAGAGGAAATTTGTTTAAAAAAGGAAAACAGATAAAAACTTGTAAAACAGGAACTAAAAAATTCTGAAAAATTCAATCTTAAACTTTTCAGAAGTCCATATGAGCCACATAAGCAAACACTGTACTAGTCACATTTCGCCTTAGCATACTCAATTCTTAACACCTATATTTCACTTTAAATAGCACATTCAGGGGCACCTGGGTGGCTCAGTCAGTTAAGCAGTTGCCTTCGGCTCAGGTCATGATCCCAGGGTCCTGCAATCTAGCCCGCATTGGGGTCCCTGCTCAGCAGGAAGCCTGCTTCTCCCTCTGCCTTATTCCCTTATTCCACTTTATGTGGAATAAGACACAGAGGTGGCAGAGTGCCAGGACCCAAGCCAGATGTTCCGATTACAAGTCCAATGCACTTTCCTCCATCCCATGAGGGCCCACCACGTGTTTATAACACCATAGGCATTGAGGTGGTCTCTTTCAATAGCAAATGTGTAGAGCTTACCTAAGGAAAAAGATAAAGAAAAAAGAAACCCCTTAAAATCACTTAGAACTTTTTTACTTTCAACTGTATTGTTCAAAATTGACAGGAGATTTCTTTCTCAGCCAGGACAAGATATGGAGAAACTTTCCATTTTCCATGATTGAATAGTGTGCATTTTTGTGTGTGTTGGGGGTAGGGATGGGGAGAATGAAAGCATCTCAAAACAGTCTAAGGCAAAAAGGGACTTAATCATCTTCACTGAAATGAAGAGAACATGCTTTTATTTGTTCAGAGGAATCTCAGACCAAGAGAGTATATTTTTCTCAAGCATCCAGCAAATCCTTGGGTGCCTGAATCAAAAAGAAGAAAAATTAAAAAGAAAACTTGATCCTGTAATTCTACTTCTGGGAATTAATCTGAAGGAAAAATAATACATATATTATATATATATATATATATATATATATATATATATATATATATACACACACATATATATAGTGTATATACATATAATTTTAACATCCAACACACAAATTGTAATATCATCAGTACAATTCTATAAATTATGTAATATTTTATAAACATGAAAAACTGAAACCAAATGAAATATCCAACAAAGGAGAATGGTTAAGCAGTCATTAAAAATTATGGTAAAGGGCAGTTATAACAACACACTTAATACCTGCTAAAAACAGTGGTTAAGAAGAAAGCAGAAACAAAATTACAGATACAAAATAAACTCAATTTTGTTTTGGGGAAAGCCTAAATAAACAGATAGGAAACAGTTTAAAATGTTATAGTGGTAGGGTTATAAATAATTTTTCATCTTTCTTATTTTCTATTTTCCAGCTCTATAAAATAAGCATATATTCATGTTACAATAAAAATAACAATAAATACAATGACAAAGCTAAGATCACTTGAAAAAAAAGGAGTTATATTGAAAAAATACATAGAATTTTATGTGGGGAATTTGCTACTGCAAATAAAATAGTTCAGTAAGGCAGGGGAAGAATAACTTGATTGTTACACTATTGCAAAGCCCTTAAGACCGAATTCCTCTCAGCCCATCAATTTCACATTGATTTCATCTTGACATGTAACATGCCCCTCAGTTCTACAATAAAAGAAGCCCTGAGATATCAATGGTGACTTTTAGAGAACACACATACACATGTTGATTGAAGATTAATTTCTCAGCAGGGTGGCTCATCATCAATATCCTGCCTTTTATGTGGCATAGGTCAGGTGACCTTAATGAGTACTAAAGGAACCCGCTTTGAGTTGGCTCTGGGTTTCCAGGAAATATGAGTTATTTTGAACTAAATGCATAGAGGATGCTCTGGTTTGACCATGTATTTTATTACAGAGCATCATATTCTGAGTAAGGGATTATCTGAATGGTCTGAAATGCCACTGAAAGCTACCATATGTATAAACTTGGTGATGGCTGATTCTAAATATGGGAAAATCTTTCTGGATGGCATATACTACCTGTTGACCTGGACTATGTCCCATGATATATCTTTTTCGCCCTTTTCCTTTACACATAATTTTCCAGCAAAACTTTCAGTAGCACATGACCACGGGGGGAGATGGATTAAAGAGAATATTTAATCAAATGATCCTGATGATTTAATCAAATGGGCTAAATCCACTAGGCATTTAAACCCCTGAGTTGAAAGTTCAGTTTAAAAAGAAGTATAGAAAGTCTCATAAATCCTCGTTGAGAGCTTTTTTGGATTATGCTGCATGGTATTTTTTATAATTGATAAGCAATTAATACATCATAATTAAAAGATCTGCCTATATGTAAATTATGCCAATTATGTGCTATTTTATATGATAATACATAATAAATGCCTAGCACAGTGCCTAACACATGAAAAAATTAAAAAAATAAATAAAAAGAAGTATAGATTCATAGCAACAGAAATATGAAGACAGAACAGATTTAACAGCCACCTTTTGATCAACATAATGAAAACAATTAATTGGTCCAAAACACCTACCCCCTGCCACGGTTGTGTACAGATCTGCTTTGGGCAGTCACAACAACCTCACTTTCTTCCCCACCCAGAAAGGTCATTTCCATTATATGTGAACTTCCCTCCCCCCAGTTCTGCACAGTTTTTTCAACCAAAGATGGATATCTGTCCAAAGTTAAGTCAATAAGTTACTCCATTATATGAATTTGGAATTGGGATAGAAAGGCAACCAGAAAAAAAAGAAGAAGAAAAGAAAGGCAGCCGGTTGCTACAGGTGGCTTTAGAAATGAACTATGTGAATGTGGCCATCCTTCGTCATGTGAATGAAAAGTCAGAAAAGGCTGCACTGGAGTAAATGTGGAGAGAAGTCTGATAAGGCCCAATACGAAGACCCTCTTCCCTGCCCAAGTTGAGCCAAACATGCCCAGTGTATTCTTCCAAATCCACCAGTTAGGTAAATTACCCCTTCCCAAGGAGGAGTGAGTGAGAGGGTGGAAAGTAGCCAGGAGTCTGATACTAACAGAGTTCTTTCTACATGGAAATATGGAATAGTTGGACTAAGAGTATGGACTAGATTCCAGCTGGGTTGCTCTTAGATTCCATGAGATCCCCTAGTATCCTTCTCATAAATTTTCCTCTGGCTTAGATTAACTGGAGTTGGTTTCTATTACTTAAAATCACAATCATCCAGAGACAACTGTTTGTGATTAGCATTCCACATTAAACTACTGAAGGACACCACTAGTACTAGCATCCCAGCAGAATTAGTTCTAGTCTCTCCACATTTTGTTTTTATGTTAAAGGTGAGAAGATAAGACCCACAGAGGTAACACATACATGGCTCTAACACCACTTTCTTTGGGCTTTAATGAGCACCATCATTTGAAATACAGAAGTAATGTTGAGTCTCAGAAGCTCTCTCACTTATAGTCCATTAGTTGTGTTACTCTGGACAGGAAAAGCAGCAGAAAAGAGTTGGTGAGGCAGAAGCCCAAAGACAAGATCTTCAGGCATGAGCAGGCTACAATGTGAAAGCACATCAAAGCGCTAGTGAGGCCATGCGGGGGACACTGTGGTGTGCCACCCCATGCCCCTTAAGTCCTGAAGCATCTATTCCTCAGCTGCTAATAGTGTTGGCAACTGACAGCTTACAGCTGGGTCCCCTTCCTGGGATTCCTCCCTTACTGAAAGAGCTGCTTCCCCCAAGTTATGCCCCTGATTCAAGAGGAGAGTGGGATAGCCAACATCCAATGACTGTTGGTGAAGGGGTATAGAGACCTGGCTCCCTTGTCTCAACTCCAGATGTTTCTGAAGAGCCACCCCAGGTTCAGAGTTCCCCCCTGAGATATGCTGAGGCCCCCTGTGTGACCGCCTCACAGTTCAACCTCTCCTTTTATTTCCCCTCACTCCCTTCCAGATTTATTCCTAAAACCACTCCCCAGTCAATTTCTTGAATACAAATCTCTACCTTCAGAGTCTGTTTCCTGGGGGGACTCGATTTGTGGCATCCAGATGTTCAGAAATAAACAGTATCTAGGGCATTATAGACCTACAGAGCTTTCTGCAGTGATGGAAATGTTTCATAGCTGTGCTGTCCAATATGGTAGCCACTAACCACACACGGCTATTGAGCACTTGAAGTGTCTAGTGCTACTGAGAAAATAAACTTTAAATTTGATTTAATTAACTTAAATTTAAACATCCACCTCTGGTCAGTGGCTACCATACTGGACAATGCCAATCCAGAATATTAGGATAAAAATAAAAATCCAGTGTTATGCCATGATCAATACCAAAAGCCTGAGAAAAGATGTCAAACATGGTGGGAAAGGGTAACTAGGTACTGGGTACAAAGGAAGACAAAAATCCAGGTTTTGAAGACAAATAGTGACAAGCATAATAATAACCCCTGAGTACTTATGCTAGGCAATATTAGCCTCATTATTCAGATAAGGAAAACGTGGCTTTGAACTTGTGCAAGGTCATACATGTAGGAAGTAGGAAAGCCAGAATCTAAAAATGACTCTAAAGCTGATGCTCTTTTCAAAGTGCTCAAAAAGCAGCAAACCCAGTCCGTAAGTGAGCAGCAAATCTCTGCACATATTCTCAAGCCTTAATCCTTCTTCTCTTGTTTATGATTCTTACTACGCATAATGATGTAAGAGAAATTATGTGGGAGGAACTGCAACACATCCAGCGAGTCCTAGCTACCACCTGTTGACTATCTAACATGTGCTGGGTGCCTGATGCTGATACTGAGATGAGTAAGAAATTAAGACATGACTGTAACTGGTGGTAAGTGGGGCTAAAATCGTGTTCTTTCTGTTAACTGTCCATACTGCAGAGCCCTGAGGCACAGCAACTGCTCAAAGGTACTACAGGCAGGTGCAAATCTGGCTAAGACGGTAGTTCTAAATTCCCATATTCCCTCTCCTCCTAGAGAACTGCCTGCCTTCTGTGCACAGGAGTGACCTCTGGGAAGGGAGGAGGCAAGTTCACAGAAGCAGCTCCAGGGCGGGCGCACCAATCACATTAGAGTCTGTGTGAATGGCACCCCCTCACACAGCAGTGGCAATCCCCCCGCATGAACCTCTCTTGGTGCACAAGTTTTCTAGGACCTACTCTGATTCCTGTTTGACTTTTTTTTTTTTTAATTTTAAAATTTTTTATTGTTATGTTAATCCCCATACATTACATCATTAGTTTTAGATATAGTGTTCCATGATTCATTGTTTGTGCATAACACCCAGTGCTCCATTCAGAACGTGCCCTCCTCAATACCCATCACCAGGCTAACCCACCCTCCCACCCCCCTCCCCTCTAGAACCCTCAGTTTGTTTTTCAGAGTCCATCGTCTCTCATGGTTCTTCTCCCCCTCCGATTTCCCCCCCTTCATTCTTCCCCTCCTGCTACATTCTTCTTCTTCTTTTTTTCTTTCTTAATTGACTTTTTTTTAAAGAATGGGGTAGAGCGGACTCCTGGGCCGATCACAACAAATTCGCAGCACAGAAGAGGTGATCAAAATAGAGATGTCCTTTCAGCTTGGAGCAAACCAAAAAGAGACAATGAAGTCAGAAGTTTTAACTGCTTTACTTCTCCCAATGAAAGCTTCATCCCTTATCCTCATGGCCCGGAGCTCCTCCACAGGTAATTCTGGGCCACCTATGTAGACAGCAGTCTGGATCCTTAAGGAACTCCCAGCCAAGTAAAGAAGACACAGCAATAAATTACTGCTCTTCTATGGGAAAGGGATGTACAGATGCTCAGGGGAACACAAGGAGGGACTACTCAGAGCTTCTCAGGTGCCTTCTGTTATAGCTGTTTTTGGTGAGGTAAGAGTTAGCCAAGAAAGCTATTGAATAATAGCTTAGTGTACACGCATGACCCACGGTATGTTTGTGAGTGCTCTTAGCAGTCAACCCCAGGGAAGAGCATCAGTGCTTTTTTCAAAGGGACCAGCTTAATCAGTGAGTTTTTTGTTCTGGCCCAAGCCATCTATCAACCAAGGGAAGGGAAAACATGAGATGTATGTTTCAGGCTTCCATGCCATATCCAAATCCATGCTAGAGCTCTACAATCTCCTTTCTTCCAGCAGATTAAGCATATGCACAAAAGAAAGTATGGCCAAAATGGTTCTGCAAACCTCTTTCAAGTCATTAATCATGAACTTGGGCAATTTCAAAGTTGACCTTAGAGCACCTAAAGTCAGTAATAAATTTTCCATATAATCTACATCCGCAATCCATGAAGAAAGACTTGAGTATGAATTCCTAAGGGCACAGATGGTTCCATTCATCACTGTATTATCACTGCCTAGCATGCCAGGTAGACAGTAGATGCTCACTATGTATTAGTCTTCCTTCTCCAGACAATAGTTCAGAAATTTCACCACACATTTATAAAGCGTCTTTGTGCCCAGCATCATTCTAAGGATCAAGGGGGGAAAAAAGATAAGTAAGACATGCTGCTCCTTTGCTCTCCATTGGCTTACAAACACAGGACACTCAGTAAATGTTCTTTGGATTGAATTGCTGACTGAGTGGTTCAACAGGAACAGGCTCAGAATCATCAACAAACTCTGAACAGAAGCCTCCAATCAATTGAATCCAAAAAAACTCATGTGAGATATAACCATAGGATATTGAGAGACACAAGGCTTGAATTTCTCAAGCACAGTTGTGAGCATTGTCTTAATAGACCTACTCGGATTTATTTCTCCCTATACCCACCCCACCCTGGCTTTTTTCTGAGCTATAAAGCCCAGGATGAAGTCTTCTGTGTATGGCCATAGGATACATGGAAAACATACAGATCTACATAGGGCTTGAACTGACGTCCTTTGTTAGCATCACGCTTCCACCAGCCCGGCCCACCCACTGCAGATGGGCCCAGATGGATTTGCTATCACGTTGACACAGCTTTACTGCATGTTCTTCCATATAATGTAAAATTGTTCTTCCAAGTTGTAGGCAAACAGCATTGAAATGGACAACTTAACTTCTGCATTCCCGGATTCTGTGAGTGTATCTCTAGATTAACATTATGAAGGTTATAAAGGGGTTTTTTTCCCCTTAGCACTCTGGTCTACAAATCATGCTATTTATATTTGTTTGCCCCTAATTGTCCAAGGGAAACTGTCCTTGTCACTGGGAAATAAGGATGAGTGGTCCCACAGCGGCAGAACGCGGGCAAGCACAAATAGTCAGGGAAACAAAAACCAGCAACAAGATGAATGTACTGGAAGCAAGCGTAACAAAAAGAGGTGGCCGTGAGCACGGACCATTGCTTCAGCCCCGCAGCAGTGCCTCTGCGCATAAGTGCTCAGCAGGCTTCAGACGGACAGCTGGGAGTAAGTTTATACCTGAGGCAAAACAGACTGTCAAGTCAACTCGAGGCCAGCAGAAGAACAGGTGACAGGAGGGTGGACATGATTGGCAGGGGCCACTCAGCATTTGCTGCATCACATCCCAGACTGTCTAGTCTCCTCAAAGAACAAGGTCTCTTGACCCTGAGCCAGTGTGGAAGGCCTTCCTGGCTTGCCTCTCTCCTGGGCCTCCCGGGTCCTAGACTAAAGGACGGGGCCGTATATAAAATGGACCTGCTAACACTTGGGGCTCAGGGATACATGTGATGCACAACAGCCATGGTTCTTGCTCTCTTGTCATTAGTTCACCTACCAGAGAGGGGAACAGTCCCCCACGCTGCCCCCAAAACCGCAGCTGCCAAAATTTAACTTGTTTTGAAGCTCACACAACTTTGATGTTTTCTTAACACAGCCAGGCGCTTCATTAAAGCACCATGGAGTACACCAGCTATGTTTTCCCTGGGGCGAGCTGGATGAGATCCAAGCTAGAACACCAGACACACACAGGCAAAATTATACAGGCACGGAGGTAAACCTCATTATCTTCCCAAGACACACTTTTACCTGCTTTAGTTAATTGTTGTATTTGTGCAGGGAGGGGAGTCCCTTCATCAAAGACATGTTTTTGAGAGATGTGTGGTGGTCTAGAGGCTGTGGGAACCTCTCCAGTCAGAGGCTTACAATCGAACTGGAGGCCCAAGCATGACAGGCAGCTGGGAACATGCTTCCTCCCATGTAGGGGAAGGCGCTGAAGCAACTTCAAATTCGGGGAAACCCTTTGTTCCCACCAAATGGGTCCCACAAAACTGATTCCTCTGAGAACTACAGCTTGTCCTATCGGAATCAGGGTTATTTGATCTTAAGATCATTTACCATCGCAGGACAGCAGTTGGGGGAAGAGGGCAGGAGAAATGCTCTGAATTCACTAACATGCTCCCGAGATTTTAAACAGTATAGTATTTATGTGAAGAGCTGAGTCCCTTCTAAACCATATGATTTCATGCAACAACCCAGTTTCTTTATTCATTCATTCTTTCTCTCAACAGTATTTATTTTCTACATGCCAATCATTGTGCTAGGCCCTAGGAATATGGCAATAAATAAGTATGGTTCCTCTCTTTTTATAGCTAACCAGTTAAATATGTACTAAAGTGTGATTTTTTTTTTTTTAAATGAAAGAGTATGGGCAGGAAGCAATGCACACATACGGATCACAAGCCTAACCTATTTAGTGGAATGTGGCAGCATTTCCAAAAAGGTGTATCACCAGGACACCCTGGGTTATGCTGGGGTAACTAATGACCCAAAGTCTCAGGGACTTACAAGTTCCTTGCTAACCCTGGATGTCCACTGTGGTATACCAGGGACCTCTGTTGATCGTGGTTACTCAGGGATCCAGGCTGAGAGAACAGCCATCAACTCCAATGGTACTAAATGCTAAGGCAGAGGGACAAATACCTTTGAGGGCCTGGCACTAGCATTTGAATGCTGCACCTCTAAGTGGCACATATCACCCTCCTCAATTCTCTTTGGCCAGGACTAATCATGCACCCCATTCAACTAGGAAGGGCAAACATCCGAGGTGCCCAGTAATGATTTGTACAATAAGTAATGACTCTGGGTCATGAAGCAGGAGGGAGGTCAGGGGCCTGAAGAAAAGAATTCCAGACATATACTGACACAACAACATGTGTGAAAGCCATCTAATTCTTTCCTGGAGTGCACTTCTCTTCTCTAGACACAATTAATTATAGACCAGACTGTAGGTTCCCAAATCCATACTTCCTAGCACAGTGCCTGATGCAAAGTAGATGCTCAGTACATACTTGGAAATAAGGAAAACAAGATTGCCTTCTGGACTGGATATAACAGATCAGATCAAGAGCATGCCAAGTTCACTGCAAAGCCATAACCACCTCCAGGCCAAAACAGATACTTGCTTGAAGACTTTCCTGAGCTGCCTCCATCCCACTCCCACTCAGAAAGAACTGAGCCCTTCTCCCTTCTTACCCCAAATATAAACTGTACAGGTAATTTAAGGACCTGCAACACCTTTGTCTCTTTCATCCTACTAGATGTTGAGGGCTGGGTCCCATCTTATTGTCTGTGTAGCTATGTGCAGACCAGTGCCTAAGCCAATGTAGGGGTTCAGTAAACATCTATTGGGTGATTGAATGGACCTGAATTAAAAAGTATCAACAGAAGGCTGGTTGGACTGCAACGGAAGTGTGGGGAAATTAGGTAAGTTAGACACTGTAGGGGTCAATAGACTGAAACAAACACCCATTTCAGTAATAGGTATGTCTCTCAATGGGTGCTACAAGTTATTATAACTTAGTTTGAGTTGGATTTAAATCACACCAGTAACTTCCTCTACTCTAACGCCATGCTTACACATGACATTTGAGACCAAATGTGCCATCAGCTTACATGTACATCCTGGTCTCTCCAACACAGTTTTCTTTCCTCTTCCTGTCTTCCCAGACCCTACACTTCTGCCAGAAGCCAGTCCACGATGACCACAATAGCATCCACCTTGCGTCTGTTTCACATCTAAACTTCACAAATGACTTCATGTCTCTTATTTCACCATCCAGAAAGGCAACTTTTGTGGCATCCAGCCATAAATAATGATTTGTTGTCATTATCAATCAGAGGAAGAGAAAAAACAGTGTGCTGTTTTTCACCTCTCCTTCAGGTTTGATTTTGCAGAGTAGCTGAGATGCTGTTCAGTCTCCTCTCTCTCCCAGCTCCACTGGCCTCAGTAACTGCCTGAAACAGCAGGGCTCCAGGCAAATATCCAGGCTTGTGACCACAGAAATCCGAATGGGATGTCAGTTTTCATGCATTCGAGGTGAACCAGGCTGCTCTTATTCTCAGAAATTGTATGTTCTGCCAGGAGAGCTGCCCCCATGGCGGCAAAAGCAGCCTGTCACTGTCACCACAGTTGCTCAAGGAAGGGTTTGTGAGCTGCAATTTTTCACACCATTAATGCATTGCTTACACCAAGGAACACAGCTGGCAATCCTGGGATTGCATTAGAGGCTTTGGTGAGAAGCCTGGAGACGGCACTACCAAGGAGGAAGTGAAGGATGATCACTGGGACTCTACCAGCTAACTGTGGGGAACCAGCACTATTTATGCATTTACCAGAGCTATGCTTCTGACTGAATGGGGCCCTTGATAAATGGAGGGATTTTTACATTGCCACACTTTAGTGGGACTAACGGGATACCAGCATCAGCTTTCAATGCCTTTCCTGATGACCCATGCATAATAGCTTCCTGTGCATGGGCCCCAAGTACCCATGACTCACTTTGCAACCGATACTTACATGTTTCTAAACATGCTAGTCTTTAGAGAACTCTATACACCCTAAATTTCTATCATGAACCTTATGGTATTGTTAATGGTTAAGAGTATTTCCTTTCTAGTTAAACTGCCTGGTTTCAAACCTCTGTTCCTTCACTTTCTAATTGTAAGACTTCAGTTAAGTTACCCGCTCAAAGTCCCAGATTCCTTATCTTTAAAAGAGGGGTAATAAGAGCAACTACTTATGGTGACGATTAAATGAGAAAATGAATGTACAGTGCCTGGCATGGAAAATGAGAACTATTTTTTTAACTGCCTTTTTTTTTTTTAATAGAACACATGTTAGGGTTTCACAAAATGGTGGAAAGATTAACAGGTAGAAATTACAGGAAAAGAGATTTCAGTAAGGTGTTTCTCCCCAGTATCAAGCACTGCCCTGGAAAAAAGGACATGCCTTCAATAAATACTCACTGAGGACCTACTATTAAATGAGCCACTCCGTTCCAGGTAGATAAGATGTCTGTCGCTGGATGTGTTTAAGTGTGGGATGGGCAACCAAACGCCTGGTGAGAGCAGGAGCCAGAAGAGTACATCCACCCCGGAAAAGCTAATGCAACCTAGGGAGACTCTGGGGCAGGGAGAGTTTTAATCAGATTTCTAGACTGAATAATCAGCTTGCACCCACTTGCATCAGCCCCAAGTTATGTGTGGGCCTTCATTCTGATAGGTGTCTATATTAATAACGAAGGATAAAACAGAAGGGGGTGGGGAGAACAGCAGGAAAATTACATAATTGCCTATTCCAAATTGCTTGAAAGTCTTACCTGAAGAAACATACATCATAATTAAGGCCTCTGGGTTCCATTTAAGAAAATGCTGGAACAATTCAATTACTTTGCTCCCAGGCACTCTTAGAAATTTTTCTGATTGTTGCCGTTGTTATTTTACTGAAAAGCGTTCATCATTACTGTAGGTTCTTCAGTATCACAAAGGGGAATTCTCCTTACCACCTTGAGCTTGCTTTTCCATTGATATCGACACTTGAAAGGAGAGGAGGGTACAGAAGGGGGTGGGGCGGAGGCAAGGGCATTGTGTAAATATACAGGTCACAGTCATACACTGAGCCATGCTTCGAGCAGGCCAAACCCCTTCCATCTGACGAGTTCCCAACGCCCTCCCTGAGGACAGAGAACCTGGGGAATGAGCAGCTGCTAGGCTGAGGAGGTGGCAAGGCAAGCTGACAGCCGAAGCAGACCATGCGGTTAGTGGGTGAGAATGTACCAGGGGAAGAAAACTGGCAAAGGAAGGAGGACTGGAAAAGGCCCACAAGTTACATTTGGAGAAGGCAGCCCACCCCAACAAGCACATACAATATGCTCCCAGATGTCTCCTTTGTGTTATTCATCTGCCACTGTGGTTCTCAAACTTGCATATGCATGTGAATCACCTGGAAATCTTGTTCAAATGCAGATCCTAATTCAGTACGTCTGGAGTAGAGCCTGCCATTCTGCATTTCTAACAAGATCGCAGGTGATGCTGACACTGGCCATCTACAGACCACACACTTTAAGTAGCAATGTACTAGATCTGGGGTTGGCAAACTCCAACCTGTAGGCCAAACACAGCCAGTTGCCTGCTTTCGTAAATGAAGTGTGATTGGAACCCAGCCATGCCCACCTGTTTACCTATTGTCTATAGCTGCTTTTCACAGCAAACACAGAGCAGTTGCAGCAGGGACTTCTGGCCCATAAAGCCAAAAAAATATTTACCATCTGGCCCTTTACGGGAAAATGTTCTAATCCCTGTCCTAGACGACGCTTAGTATTGAAACTAAGAAAAAAAGATGAAATGGTGTTATTCCAGCCTGAAGGAACTTGTATTATGAATTTCAACAAGTAAGAGAGAAGTTCTTGCTTTGGCAACACAAAACAACAATTTTTTTTTAAGATTTATTTATTTGAGGAGGGGGGCAGAGGGAGAGGGAGAATCTCCAGACTCCACGCTGAGCGCAGGGGCCTGATCCCACAACCCTGAGATCACGACTTGACCCGAAACCAAGAGTCGGACGCTTAACCAACTGCACCACCCAGGTGCCCCAAAATGATAATTTTTATAGAGACTTAAAGGAGATTCATAGTCTGTAAATGAATCTAAGGAGACGACATTCCAGAGTTCCATGGTTCTAGAGGAGAGACCTGGTCCCTTAGAAATATTCTGTAAGTTTGAAAAGAACTAACGAAATCCTGCGTGTTATCTGAAGTTGATCATAAATTAGGTCCAGAGGCACAAAAGTTTATGAAGCCATCTTAGATCAGTTGAAAAGAACATATCTCTGATCCTCGCTGCCTCACCATGGTTTCCTTAGCTCCTTGGTTCTTTTTCTTAAATGAGGTACCAATAGCAACAACTGAAACTTAATTTTACATGATACAGCATTTTTCCAAAATTATTTTTCACATTCAATATAATATTAGATCTTCACATTAATCCTCCAATATGGGTAAGCTAATTCTGTCTGATGGAGAGAAGCAGTGAGGTAAAGTATTCTCTCAAGGAGCTCGCAGTCAGTCATAGCCATAAACATCAATGTGTTTCATAATGGCCAGTAGAGGGGACCCAGGTATGATACAAGGGCACAGGCTGCACAAGGCTGCCAATCAGCATCATATAGGTTTTTAAGTTGAAGGAGGGAGTGGTAAGGAATGAGAGGATTGTAACAAAAAATGGGTAACAGAACCAAAACCTAAAGGAAAGAAAGATGTTAACGATAGCATTTTACAGAGAATGTTCTTATGAGATAGAAATCTCATATTAGAAATAAGAAAGTTGAGGATCAGAATTAATACAGATTAATTACTGAAGGTAGGATTCATGTTGGAATCTTTTAACTCCAAACATTGTTTCTTTCTACTGTGATATTGACTTTTCAAGGATGATTCTTTTTTCCAGGGGATAATGTAATATGGGATGATAATGACAGTTATGATAATGATGACTAACATTTATAGCGTGTTTCCTATGTGCCAAACCTTGTCTTTCAAAGGACTAGCACCAATAGATGGATGTTACATATTAGAAGATTTCAGCTCAATATAATTAAAATCCTTCAAATCTCTGGAACTGAATTGCTGTATCATACATAATAATAATACATAATAAAGGGGCGCCTGGGTGGCTCGGTCATTAAGCGTCTGCCTTCGGCTCAGGTCATGATCCCAGGGTCCTGGGATCGAGCCCCGCATCAGGCTCCCTGCTCTGCGGGAAGCCTGCTTCTCCCTCTCGCACTCCCCCTGCTTGTGTTCCCTCTCTCGCTGTCTCTGTCAAATAAATAAATAAAATCTTTTTAAAAAAATAATAATAATACATAATAAACCTCTCTTTCTTAAGAGAAGTGCCTACAATGAAGCTGAATCCACAAGTGGTTTTGTAGCAGAGATCGCTTTATGTTGGCTACAAAGTCAGGACGGATGACTTCCAGAATCCCCTCCAACTCTGCATCTCCTCCAAAAAGGCCAGCGAGTTTCCCGAAGCCACCCAGTTACTCAGTGGTTCAGCCAAAGCTAGAACCTACATCTCCCACTTCTCTTTCCTCTACCTCCTTCTCGAGTGGGACTAGTAGTATCAGATGTAACTGATGGGAAGATTGATGAAGGACCAAGCACTATATTCCTGGACGTGGAATGGAGTTCAGTATAGACAGTAATAATGTAAATAGGTGTAATTCTCAGCAGAACCCTGTGAGGGATTTAGTGAACTTAATTTGAGCAACTGGAAGTTTTCCTCATTCCTCATTCTCTCAGTCATTAAGATACTGTTCTCCAGTTACATGCTTGTGCCAGTTAGAACTGTTCTTGATTCTTACTTCAGGTACCACCCAAATAGCATACATTATGTTTCGGCCATATTGGACTGCTACTTTATTTTTCTAATTCAGATACCACTATACATAGCTTTCTATATCACAGTAATTTAGCTATGAAATATGTATGAGGAAGCTGAGTGAATGTGAAACAAGATACAGTGAAACCCTAGGGAATAATGTGGTCTCTTATTTTATAGCATATTGTAATATTTTATGATACCACGGATTCAGTCACATGTTTTCTTTATGGAATGATCTATCAATCCAATCCTTTTGCCAATGTAATTGAAAAAGCACTTACTGCAAAGCTCAACTCTGAGCCTAGTCCCCCACCAGGCATGGGAGTAAAAGAAAAGCATTCTATAATGAGCTTGGGACTGTAATCTCAAGGGGTTTTACACTCAAGGAGATTTGCAAGCATGTAACCAACTGCTAGAGAAAAATGCAGCACATACTAAAATAGCAGACCAAAAGGAGTAGAATAGATAATAAGTACCTAGAAGTCAATTCAATACTGAATGGGAATTTCAACATTAATTTTCATGTTTCAGCCACATTATAGATTGACTAGAATACCCCTGATAATCATTTAATTTATTCTCTCTTGACAGAAATCCATATGTGCATCAGTTGTCATGCCACGTAATCAGCATACAAGAACCATGTCCCATTTGAGCGAGATTAGCTGGTCTACTGTGGCTACGTTATGATTTCAAGCCTCGTTCCCTGTAATGCCTCCATAATGCAAAACCTAATGATTTTTTTCTTTAACCTGCATAGTCTCCAGAGGTGGTGCATCTGATTCAGTCTCTAAAGTAAGGTAAACAGTGTGGTTTGGAGGTCAGCACAGCATGTCAGAAAGCAATAGAAACAGCTGCGCAGCCAAAGAAAGTGCTTAAGATTCTTTTGAAACTGACTTTAGTTTTTAGTACCAGAAAAAAATGAAATCAAAGGAACCGGTACTCCTCACCCTTATGCCAAATATAGATTTTCATAAATTAGTCAAACACAGCTCTAAGAGCTGGTTTATCTTGAGGTTAATCTCAGATGAGAAATTAATGTTTAATTAATTTTAGTCAAGATAAAAGGTGGCCGATATGCTCCCTTTCTTTTTGTTTAGTTGGAATCTAATTACAACGAGGTCATTCATTCACTTGCTTTGCAAATATTTGTTTAACTACCTGAAGCCTTTTGTTTTTTAACTAAAGCAAAACTCACTAGAAATTTCCATGTTGCATGTTTCTTAATTTTAGATCTTTGCCTAACTCCCCAAGAATATGACGCTTGCCTTGAGTGAGTAGTTGAGGAAATTTACATCAAAAATATTTGCCACCTATAACCACTCCCTAATTAGCAAAAATGCCAGATTGGTGCCTTTGGATTTCTAAATGACTTTGACATAATGAAGCAATATTATAGATTAGTTTAAATCATCTTTAGTCTGGGAGACTTTCACCACTGAATAAATGGACTTTCTTTAACCCTCTCATCATACCATAATATAATTTCTTGTTTCTCAAGATCAGTGGTTTGCAGCCTTGCCTGTATACTGGAATCACCAAGAAAAACGTGAGAACTACTGGTATTCACGCCTGGCGAGACTGTTTAATTGGTCGGGGGTCAGGCCCAGGGTTTGTTTAAGTACCCTATGTGTTTCAAATGTGCAGCCAGGATTTAGAACCACCACTCTAAATTAAGAGAACACAATGTCCTTGCTTTACAAACAACCTCCCGGTGATTCAACAGCCCTCATGCCTGCTGCATAAAGTCCAGAATCCCTAATGTGGTTGTCAGTGCCCTCTGAGATCTGGCCCCTGCTTCTATGTTGCTCCCTCATCCCAGACCCTCAGCTGACCACTTCCCAAGCTGCAGGTCTGCAAACCTGCCACTCTAGAGGGTATAGCTCAGTGGTAGAGCATTTGACTGCAAACCTGCCACTCCATTCTGAAGCTGGTCCTTAGACAAGCTGCTCCTTTACTGGAACACGCTTCACCCACCTCTTAATCTGGCCAGTTTCTACTGATCTCTAGTTTGAGTTGAAGTGTCGCTTCATAAGTAGAACATTTTGACCCTACCCACCACTCTCATCCTGAAAGAAGTTTCCCTACCATACCTAACACCTTACTTGTTCATTACAGGGAAACCGCAGGGTCTTGGAGGACAGGAACCATGTCTGTATTCTTTACTGCTGTGTCTCCACTACCAAGCCCAGTGTCTGACACAATAGGAGCTCAGTACCTATTTGTCATTGAAACAGACCAGAAATCTCAGCAGGAAAATGTTTATACACAAAATGCTTACCTCGTAAAAAGTGATCATGAAATGAGCTGAAGGGGTCTGAGAGCAAATGCTGGGGGCAGTCACACCCCAGGTGAAAGAGAGTACACGAGGAGGGAACTAAAAATTTGGAAGCGCACCAACTCACCCCTGAGATTTAGACCTCAATGAAAGGATCCAACTACAACCTGCTAAAAAGCAGAAATTTCACTGGGTGTTGTAGGCTAGAGCTGATCTGCAGGAGGTCACACGTTGGGGTGCTGGTGAAGTTCATGGGGGTGCCATGGGGTAAGGCTGGTTTAATGAAAGTGCTCACTGGGGTGCTTATAGATTGTTGTTGGCCTATAGGAAGGCTTCTTCTACTGAGGTGCTGGAGAGTCTCACAGGAGATTAAATGCTACAGGGCCACCCACTTACCACTGGCATCTGGGGGGCAGCTGAAGGAGGAAGAGAAAAGCACACCAGGAAAGCCTTTTTTTTTTGCTATGCCTGCAGTGTTTCTCTAGCCCCCTCCACAGACAAGACCTAACATTACACCAACTCTCAAAGTGAAGTGTCTATAAAAGATGTCTAGCCCCAAATCACAAAGCACAGCAAAGAGCAGAAGATTTGGAGCCGAGAGGCAATCATTTGATAACTAGCACTGTGAAAGATGGATAGATAGATATAAATATAAAGATATCAATCTCTCCAGTAAAAACAAAGAAAATATGAATCCCTTCACAAATATAAGAATCAATAGCATGTTCAAAAGAAAAGATGAAAGCTTGACTTCACTTTCTCCTACTACGTTTCTTACTATTTCTTTTTTTTTTTCTATTCACAGTTCAAAACCCATACAATATTGATGATTGCCATCCCATCTATCCCTATTAGAGCAGCTGTACCTCTCTCTTCATAGATCTGAAAAGCAAGTTGGACGAAAGCAAATCTTGGATTAGAAATTTGGTGGCTTTGTTTATTTGCAAGATGGACATTAAATCCCTTTAATTCCACTTTTCAGGAGATTCTGGTAGCTTTGCTGCAAACAGTGAGAAAGTATAAACCAGAGAAAATAAATTAATCAGGATATTGCTTGTCATACTTTCATATCATTAGGGATGTCTGAGTGCCAAATGAAAGCTTTGATGCAAAAATTAGAGCACAGAATTGTAAGATTCTTTTGATCCTTGATCAGTGCTCATAACTTCTGTGGAATATCAACTGTGGCAAAGAATCATTAGTTTTCTAATATATTTAAACTTCTGCTTTATTTAATAAGCAAACAGTGAAAATAAATGCACATAGCAGAAAGATGATCTTTAGCTGGTGTCAGGGATTGAGTAAATAACCATTTATTCTAGCCTATCCTTTCATACAATCAAGTACTTGACTCAGAATCAAGTGAATTTCTGAAAGCAATTAAATTTGCTTAAAAACACTCATGCATTTTTGAGGGTACAATTAATGCCACACCCTTTTTGGAAACCTTTCTAAAGAACAATTAAGTGATATGCATAAATAAGAAAATAATCTGATATATTAAAAAAAACTTTATTCTAAAAAATCTGTCATGCTATATTTATAAGCTACTCCCATCCCATCAAAACAAACCAAATAACTGACAATAGGAGAATTGTGGTACCATCTGATGATAGACATTCACACAGGCATTAAAAATAAGCAAAAGAGGACAGTTGTTGAAGATGTTGGGTAGGAGGACCCTAGGCTCACCTTGTCCCATGAATACAACTTCGTAACTCTCAAATCATCCTGAATATCCCAGAAACTGACCTGAAGACTAGGAGAACAAACTCCACAACTAAAGGTAGAGAAGAGGCCACATTGAAAAAGGTAGAAGATGCAGAGACATGGTTTGGGAGAGAAATGGGTCAAGGCCCGCCGCTGTGGTGGGGAGGGAGCTGCAGTTGCAGAGAAGGGCTAAAGACAGACTAGCACACAGAGGAGTACACATGACACAGGGGAGTGCACATGGGTAAGATGAATCCCCATAGCAATGGGCTTGGAAAGCTAGAGGGGCTGAATTTCCTGACTTCTGGCAACCAGCAGGGCTTAAAGCCTGGAGTTTAAAGGTTGGTGAGCTTAGCTGGGACAGAGCCTGGAGGGCATGGGGGCTGCTCTTGGAGAAAAGGCCAGTAAACAACCCTCAGACATACAGCTGAAAACAGTGATTAGAAGAGCACCTGGGGCACATAGTGGGGAGATTCTTTGCTCATTTCAGAGTGTGTCCAGAGAGGCAGCATTCAGAGAGAGACCCCTCTGGGAACAAAGGAACTGAAAGGCGCTACTTCCCTCCAGGACCCCACAGCATAAACACAGGGCCACCTGTGGGAACCAGCACAGTGCAAACACTCACTACCTAACTTGCTTACACCAAGCCCTGCCTCTCGCCTCCACACTCAGGTGGAATCACCCTTCCCAGTCTAGCTTGCTTCAGTCCCAGCAGCAGGCCTCCTCCCCCAGAAAATGAGCCAAATCCCTACTCACTCTGCACCTCTCACCTGGGGAGTTTTGTGGAGCCTCAGTTCCAGTGGCAGTGATCACAGGTCTCATTTCATAAAGCAGACCAGGGCATAGTTAAAATGCACCACATTCAGGCCAGGGACCACAACAGGCAAAGAGCCTCTGCAGACAACTGGCCTGAAGGATAAAGTGGCCAGGGCACACAAGCAGAGCACACACAGCACACATTGGAGACACTCCCAGAAGTGCCAGGCCCTTGGAATAAGGAGACACTACACTGTAGGCCACTACAGGACCTCTTCTTCATAAAGCCATTACCCTCAAGGACAGGAAATGGAGCTGAGTTTCTTAACACAGAGAAACAGGCCCAGAGACTTAGACAAAATGAGAAAACAAATTCAGCCCAAATGAAAGAACAGGACAAGGTTATGGCCATAGATCTAAGTAACATGCTTGATGGAGTATTTAAAGCCACGATCATAAGGATACTCAGTGGACTTGAGAAAAGAGTGGAAGACATGAGTGAGACCCTTAAACAGAGATAAGGAATAACATAGCAGAAATAAAGGGCTCAATAAACAAAATAAAAAACATGCTTGATGTAATGAACAGCAGGATGGAAGAAGCAGAGGAACGAATTAATGACCTAGAAGACAGATTAATGGAAAGTAATTAAGCTGAACAAAAAAGAGAAAAAAGAATTATGGAAAAAAAAAAAGACTTAGGGAACTCAGTGACTCCATCAAAGGTAATAACATTCATATTATAGGAGTCCCAGAAGAAGAAGAGAAAAAAAGGGGGCCAAAAAAAAAATTTTTTTAAAGATTTTATTTATTTATTTGACAGAGACAGAGACAGCGAGAGCAGGAACACAAGCAGGGGGAGTGGGAGAGGGCGAAGCAAGCTTCCCGCTGAGCAGGGAGCCCTATGTGGGGCTCAATCCCAGGACCCTGGGATCATGACCTGAGCCAAAGGCAGATGCTTAACGACTGAGCCACCCAGGTGCCCAGGGGCCAAAATTTTTTGAAGAAATAATTTGAAAACTTCCCTAATTTGGTGGAGAAAACAGATATCTAGATCCAAGAGGCACAGACAACCCCCAACAAAATTAACAAAAGCAGACCCACACCAAGACATATTGCAATTAAATTGGCAAAATACAGAGCTAAAAAAAAAAAAATACAGAGCTAAAGAAAAAAAATTTTAAGCAGTAATACAAAAGAAGACAGTTACATACAACTGAAATCCAATATGGCTATCAGGGGATTTTTCAGCAGAAATTTTCCAAGCCAGGAGGGAGTGGTATGATAGATTCAAAGTGCTGAATGGGAAAAATCTGCAGCCAAGAATACTCTATCTAGCAAGGCTATCATTCAGAATAGAAGGAGAGATAAAGAGTTTCCCAGACAAACAAAACCTAAAGGAGTTCAGGCCCACTAAAGGAGCCCTGCAGGAAAGATTAAAGGGGATACTTTGATTGGAAAGGTGAGGCCAAAAGTGACAGTATGAAGGTAAGAAACACAAAAGCAGTACAAATAAATATTTCTGTAAAATCAGTCAAGGGATTCACAAAATAAAAAGATGTAAAATATGACAACATACACCTAAAATGTGGGGAGGAGAGGAGTAAAGAATGGGTTCAAATTTAAATAACCATCAACTTAATATAGACTGCTATATGCAGAAGAGGTTATATACAAACCTAATGGTAAGCATATGTCAAAAACCACTAGTTATATGCAAGAATAAAGAAAAGAAGTTCAAATATAATCACTAAAGAAAATCAGCAAACCATGAAAGAGAGAAAAACAAGAAAGGATCAGATAAGATCTTCAGAAACCACCACAAAACAAATAATGACAAGAAATACATTCTATCAATAATTATTTCAGCATAAATGGACTCCAATCAAAAGACACAGGATGACAGAATGGATAAAAACAAACAAACAAACAAACAAAAAACAAGGCCCATCTATATGCTGCCTACAAAAGGCTCATTATAGACCTGAAGACACCTGCAGATTGAAAGTGAGGGGATGGAGAAACATCTATCATGCAAATGAATGTCAAAAGAGTAGCCAGACTAAAATTAACAAGTCAGGAAATGACAGATGTTGGCAGGGATGCGGAGAAAGGGGAACCCTCCTACACTGTTGGTGGGAATGCAAGTTGGTGCAACCACTCTGGAAAACAGTATGGAGGTTCCTCAAAAAGTTGAAAATAGAGCTACCATTCAATCCAGCAATTGCACTACTGGGTATCTACCCCAAAGATACAAATGTAGTGATCCAAAGGGGTACATGCACCCCAATGTTTACAGCAGCAATGTCCACAATAGCCATCAAAAGGAATGAGATCTTGCCATTTGCAACGACGTGGATGGAACTGGAGGGTGTTATGCTGAGCGAAATAAGTCAATCAGAGAAAGACATGTATCATATGACCTCACTGATATGAGGAATTCTTAATCTCAGGAAACAAACTGAGGGTTGCTAGAGTGGGGGGTGGGGTGGGAGGGATGGAGTGGCTGGGTGATAGACATTGGGGAGGGTATGTGCTATGGTGAGCGCTGTGAATTGTGTAAGACTGTTGAATCACAGATCTGCACCTCTGAAGCAAATAATACATTATATGTTAAAAAAAAAAAAAAAAAAGAAGATAGCAGGAGGGGAAGGATGAAGGGGGGGAAATCGGAAGGGGAGACGAACTATGAGAGATGATGGACTCTGAAAAACAAACTGAGGGTTCTAGAGAGGAGGGGGGTGGGAGGATGGGTTAGCCTGGTGATGGGTATTAAATAGGGCACGTTCTGCATTGAGCACTGGGTGTAATGCACAAACAATGAATCATGGAACACTACATCAAAAACTAATGATGTAATGTATGGTGATTAACATAACAATAAAAAATCTCAAAAAAAAAAAAAAAAGAGTAGCCAGAGGCCAGAGTAGCAATACTAACACCAGACAAAATAGACTTTAAAACAAAGACTATAATAAGAGATAAAGAAGAACACTTTATAATAATAAAGGGGACAACCCAAAAAGAAGATACAACAATCATAAATATGTATTCACAGTTAATAACAAACACAAAGGAAGGGGACTTTTACACCCCACTTAACATCAATGGACACACCATGTAAACAGAAAATCACAAAGAAACAATTCCTTTGAATGTTACACTGGAACAGATGAATTGACACATTCAGAACATTCCATCCTAAAACTACAGAATACACATTGTTTTAAGTGCTCACAGAATATTGTCCAGAATAAATCACATATTAGCCCACAAAACAAGCCTCAATAAATTCAAGACAATTGAGGTCATAACATGCATCTTTTCTGACCACAAGCTATGAAACTAGAAATCAATCACAAGAAAAAAAAAATCCTGAAAAGACCACAAATACATAGAGGTTAAATAACATGCTACTAAACAATAAATAGGTCAACCAGAAAATTAAAAATTAAAAAATACATAGAAACAAATGAAAATGAAAACACAACAGTCCAAAACCTTTGGGATGCACCAAAAGCAGTTCTAAAAGGGAAATATATAGCAATACAAGCCTACATAAAGAAGCAAGAAAAATCTCAAATAAACAACGTCATCTTACACCGAAAGGAGGTAGAAAAAGAACAACAAACAAAACCTGAAACCATCAAAATGAAGGAAATAATAAAGATTAGAGCAGAAATAAATGATACAGAGACTTAAAAAAAAAAATTAAACAGATCATTTAAACCAGGAGCTGGTTCTTCGAAAAAAATCGATAAAATTGATAAACCTCTAGTGAGATTTATTAAGAAAAAAAAAAGACTCAAATAAATTAAATTTCAAATGAGAAAGGAGAAATAACAACCAATGCCACAGAAATACAAACAATTATAAGAGAATGTTATGAAAAACTATATGCCAACAAATTGGACAACCTAGAAGAAATGGACTAATTCCTAGAAACATATAAACTACCAAAATTGAAGCAGGAAGATATAGAAAGCTTGAACAGACCAATAACCATCAAAGAAACTGAATCAGTAATCAAAAAAACAAAAAACTTCCCCACAAACAAAAGTCCACGACCAAAGGCTTCAAAAGCAAGTTCTACCAAACATTTAAAGAAGAGTTAATCTTCTCAAACTATTCCAAAAAAATAGAAAAAGAAGGAAAACTTCCAAATTCATTCTATGAGGCCAGCATTACCCTGATACAAAAGCCAGATAAAGACACTACTAAAAAAGAGAACTAAAGACCAATATCCCTGATGAACACAAATGCAAAAATCCTGACAAAAATACCACCAAACCAAATCCAGCAATAAATTAAAAAATCATTCACCATAATCAAGTGGAATTTATTCTTGGGTTGCAAGGGTGTTTCAATATTCACAAATCAATTAATGTGATAAACCACATCAATAAGAGAAAAGATAAGAACCATAAGATCATTTCAACAGACACAGAAAAAGCACTGACAAAAGTACAGCATCCATTCATGATAAAAACCCTCAAAAAAGGAGGTTTTGAGGGAGCATACCTTGACATAATAAAAGCCATATATGAAAAAACCCACAGCTAACATCATCCTTAACTGGAAAAAATTGAGAGCTTTTCCCCTAAGGTGAGGAACAAGACAAGGATGTCCACTCTCACAACTTTTATTCAACATAGTACTGGAAGCCATAGCCACAGCAATCAGAAAACAAAAAGAAATAAAAGCATCCAAACCAGTAAGAAAGAAGCAAAACTTCCACTATTTGCAGATCACATGATAGTCTATACAGAAAACCCAAAAGACTCACAAAAAAACTGCTAAAACTGATACACAAATTAATAAATTTGCAGGATACAAAATCAATGTATAGAAATCTGTTGCATTTCTATATACACTGATAATGAAGCATCAGAAAGAGAAATTAAGAAAAGAATCTCATTTACAACTGCATCAAAAATAGCAAGATACCTAGGACCAAAGAGGTGTAAAAAACCTATAGTCTGAAACTATAAAACATTGATGATAGAAATTTAAGAGGACACAAAGAAATGGAAAGACATTCCATGCTCATGGATTAAAGAATGAATATTGTTAAAATGTCTATCCTACCCAAAGCAATCTACACATACAATGCAATCCCTATCAAAATACCATCGACATTTTTCACAGAGCTGGAACAAACAATCCTAAAATTTGTGTGGAACCAGAAAAGACCCTGAATAGCCAGGGGAATGTTGAAAAAGAAAACCAAAGCTGGGGGCATCAGTTGCCTGACTTCAAGCTATATTCCAAAGCTGTAATCGTCAAGACAGTATGGTACTGGCACAAAAATAGACACATAGATCAATGGAACAGAATAGAAAACCCAGAAATAAGCCCACAAGTGTATGGCAAATTAATCTTCAACAAAGCAGTAAAGAATATGCAATGGGAAAAATACAGTCTCTTCAAACGATGTTGAGAAAACTAGACAGCTATATACAAAATAATGAAACTGGACCACTTTCTCATACCAAACAAAAAAATAAATTCAAAATGGATTAAAGACCTAAATGTGAGACCTGAAACCATAAAAATCCTAGAGTAGAAGGCAGGCAGTAACTTATTTGATATCAGCAGCAGCAATTTTTTTCTAGATGTCTCCTGAGCTAAGGGAAACAAAAGCAAAAATAAACTATTGGGACTACATCAAAATAAAAAGCTTCTGCACAGCAAAGGAAACAATCAACAAAACTAAAAGACAACCTACTGAATGGGAGAAGATATTTGCTAATAACATATCTGGTAAAGGGTTAGTATCCAAAATATATAAAGAACATATACAATCAATACCCAAAAAACAAATAATCCAATTAAAAAATGAGCAGAAGACATGAACAGTCATTTCTCCAAAGAAGACATCCAGATGGCCAACAGACACATGAAAAGATGCTCAACATCACTCATCATCAGGGAAATGCAAATCAAACTACAATGAGATATCATTTCACACCCATAAGAAGGGCTAAAATCAACAACACAAGTAATAACACGTATTGGCAAGGATGTGGAGAAAGGGGAACCCACTGTTGGAGGGAATGCAAACTGTTTCGGCCACTCTGGAAAACAGTATGGAGGTTCCTCAAAAAGTTAAAAACAGAACTACCTTATGATCCAGTAATCATACTACTGGGTATTTACTCGAAGAATACAAAAACATTAAATCAAAGGGATACATGCACCCCTATGTTTATTGGAGCATTATTTACAACACCAAATTATGGAAGCAGCCCAAATGTCCACTGATTGATGAATGGATAAAGGGGTGATATATATATATATATGTATACACACACACACACACACATACAAATAGAATATTATTTTGCCATAAAAAAAGAATGAAATCTTGCCATTTTTAACAACATGGATGGAGGTAGAGAGTATAATGGTAAGTGAAATAAGTCAGAGAAAGACAAATACCATAGGATTTCACTCATATGTGGAATTTAAGAAACAAGACAAAGGAACAAAGGAGAAAAGAGGGAGAGAGAGAGAGAGAGAGGCAAACCAAGAAACAGACTCTTAACTATAGAGAACAAACTGATGGTTACCAGAGGAGAGGTGGGTGAGGGGATGTGTGAAATAGGGAATGGGGATTAAGAAGCGCACTTGTCATGATGAACATCAGGCAATGTATGGAAATGTTGTATCACTATATTGTATACCTGAAACTAATAAAACACTGTATGTTAAAAAAAATAAGCAAAAGACTTTGAAACAACACAAGGAAATGATTATTTTATAATAATCTCATGTTAGTAAAAAAAAATGGATACAAAACCATACTCCCTATATAATCACAACTAGAAAGTGCATGGGAGAAAGCCTGGTAGGCTGTTTTACCATTTGCTGTAGGATGATCTTGTAGAAATCAGGATACTAGATAAAAAAAGGAGATAAATTTAAAATTTTGGTAGACTGCCAAATTGTCCCCCAGAAAGGTGTTGCACCACATTTACTTTTCCACTAACACTGCATTTAACATATTTTCTATGCATTCTATAATGTGCATAAATAATATTTCACTGGGGAAAATAGCTTTTAGATTTTGCTTAAAAATTTTCAGAGCCCAATCTTAGAGATAGTGCCAATACTCTGACAAATTGAATATAGACAGTATAATTGTCTACTTCTTTTATAGCTCCCATATTTCCTGACAATAAAAGACATGCCTGGGATGTCAATCTGTATTTAATTCATGCAATCGCCTTATTTAGTTGAGCAAATATACGTACAAATTGTTAAACGGAAGCTGTGGGGAGAAGCAAAAATAAATCAGAACTGAATTCTACCCTTAAATAACTCACAGGCTTTTACATGTAAAAACTATGAAACTAGGTAGATAAGTGCGACCAGGCAGATCAAGAACCTAGAGGTATTCACTGTGATTTGCGAAGTGTATGGATAGGCAATGGGTAGTAGCCACTCTGTATGGGACCCTAGAAAACCTCTTGCTAGAAATGCAAAGGAAATACGGCAGAGCCTGAAGGGTGCAATTCTATGTTCTCACCTTTGTTTTTGGAAATGATAATCCTCCTCCAGTGACACGGAAATTCAGGAATATTTTCCACCACCCATCTTTCAATCATAGGATTAAACTTACTATACAACTGTCAGGTTCCACACATGCTACTTGATTCTAGGAATATACACATTAAATAAAACAATAAGATAAGATTTTAAGAAGCATTCCAATTCTTAAGGTGTTTACACTCACTCTAGTGAAAGAAACATCCAAATAATCAGAAATCAAAATTCAGTTTGAGTAAATACCTATAAAAAAACAGCTGAATCATATAGATGTATGTTTAACTTTTTAAGAAACTTCCAAGCTGTTTTCTAATAGCTGTGTAGTGATATCTTGTTTTGATTTAAATTTTCCCTAATAACCAGTGATTCTGAGCATATTATGTGCTTATTTATCATCTCTGTATCTTATTTTGTGACGTGTCTTTTCAAATCTCTTCCACATTTCTTTATCAGGTCATCTTCCTATTTCTGTTTTAAGGGTTCTTTGTATCTTCTGGATAAAAGCCCTTTTTCAGATATATGCTTTGCAATTATTTTCGCCGCTATGGCTTGCCTTTTCATTCTCTCAACATGTGCATGAGTGTTCCTAGCAGCTTTATTTATAATAACCAAAAACTAGAACCAATACAAATGTTCATTAACAGGTGAGTGGGTAAACAAATTGTGACATGTCTATGCAATGGAATACTACTCAGCAATAAAAACTAATAAGCTATTAATATACACAACAATATTGATGAATCTCAAAATAATTGTGCTGAGTCAAAGAAAACAAACAAAAAGAACATGTAGTGAGTGATTCTATTTATATAAATATAAATTTATATAAATAAACTCTCTAAAAGTCAAACTAGTCTGGGGCACCTGGGTGGCTCAGTTGGTCCAGTGTTCAACTCTTGATTTTGGCTCAGGTCGTGATCTCAAGGTTGTGAGATCGAGCCCGCGTCATCGGGCTCCACGCTGGGTGTGGAGCCTGCCTGGGATTCTCTCTCCTCCTCTCCCTCTGCCCCTCCCCACATCCCTCTCTCAAAAAAATTTAATAAAATATTAAATAAAATAAAATTCAAACTAGTCTATGGTGACAGAAAGCAGATCAGTGATTGTTTAGGGTGTCCGGGGATGGATGAGGGGTAGGAAGGGACTGTCAGGAGGGATCACATAGGAGCATAAGAAACTTTTGGTAGGGATGGAAATGTTGATTATCACAATTGTGGTGATGGTTTTACAGGTTGTTCATACGTAAAAGCCTATCAGATGGCACAAGTTAAATACATATGTCAATTATATCTCAGTAAGTATTAAGAATGCAATAACAATATAGATAACTACAGGTTGCTACAGAAGCTCAGAGAAAGGGCATCTAATTTTAACTCAGGGTTCAGGGGAGGCTTCCTGAAAGAATGGCGCCCAAGCTGAGGCTTGCAAAAAAGGACAGGAAGGGTGTGTGTGCCACCCTCTTCCACATCCTGACCAACAGACCTTAACATCATTCATCTCATGTCACTTCAGAAACACTTCCAACACAGTACTCTAAGTAGGGAATCCTAATCTAATAGTATTGGGATGAGAGGTAAAATGTATTTACCATCCCTGGGATTGGAATTATTCTGGGGAGGAAGGGGTTCAAGGATTTTAGAATATTCCGTTTCAAATCTGATTCCCCCCTGTCCCATCGGGAAGCCTGAGCAGGATCCCAACTGTCCCCAGGAGCTCTTTGCAGACAGCGCCTCATCAGACTGGGTTTCCCAAAGAAGTCTCAGGCAGGAATTCTCATACAAGGCATTGATGGAGGATGCCCTCCAGAGACAGGGAGGAGGGAGGCAGGGTAGGGCGGAGAGAGCAGCGGAGCAAAAGCCAGGCCTCCTCTGGAGTCTTGTTTTAGTCCCATCCCGTGGGAACTCTGCAACAAAAACTGCACTTCTCACCTCTGCATCCCGGGTTAATCCGTCATTGGCTGCGGGCTGTGGGGTGTGTGTTGGGAGGGGCGTGAGTCTCGAAGGGCAGTAACTTTGCCAGCAACGTGGAAGACAGGAAGGGGATCTGTGAGCTGTTAGCGGCCAACATTAAGGGCAGCTAGGGGATGAGGACCAGCCTGGAATGAGGGATTGGGGCTGGACCTCCAGCTGTTACCACAGTAACTAACTCTTCTCCCCTTGCTTCTCATATTCTGATCATTAGGCTTTACAACAGGGATCCTAAACTTAAAGGCCTGCAGGAAGAGGCATGAGAATGAATGAGATGGCTGTAGGTACAGAGGAATATTTTCTTTACCTTAAGAAAAAATATATATACAAACAAATGCAATAACCAATAGGACTCGGGTGATCTTGGCATCAGGGAGAGAATAAAAAGAGGTAAAAACTGGCTAGCTGGAGAACACTCAGCTCTAGCCTGTGCCTTCATGCAGGAATATGGATCTATCATGGGTAGGTCATTCAAATGTTTAAGAAAAGCCAACATTCTCAATTTTAATGTAAAAGATCACCAAATTCTCACTGTTAGCCCCAATTAAAATAATGATCATTTAAAAAATGAAAAAAACTTGTTCACAGGTCAGAGTTGGCCCATGGGTAATCAATATGTAATTTCAACTTAGGAAAATAATAAAAACACACTTACTCTCCACAAAAGCTTTCCCACATTTTTGGAGTCCAAAAGTAGTAACTGGGCAGCAACAAACAGATTTTTATTTTTTTAATTTATTCCACCATATTTTTATTTTTTTCCACCATATTATTTTTATTCCACCATATTACAGAAATCTAAAAATCAAATGGAATATGTAACACATAATGAAGACAAAATACTAGGAAAAGACCCAAAGCATACCAGGGATTGGGGGGGCGGTCCAGTTCCTTATGAAGGTGCTGATTTGATGTTATTTTCAAAAGTTAAGTAAAAATATAAATAAACTCTTTGTTAAGAGAGACTGTTGGGAGAGAGGGGTCAGGGCCAGCCCCAGCCACGTCTGTGGTGTCTCACTGGCGGGAGCCTCAGATGTAGCCGTGGCTACCAAGCAAGGGTCACTAGTCAACAGAGAACAGAGGGACAGAGGGTGCCACTAAGCCTGAGTCCAAAACTGAGAGCCTGTGGGCACCTTCCCTGGAGGCGGAGCAGCGAGGCACATCCTGATGCACACTCTGCCATTCACCGGCCTTGACTTGATTTTTCCGTGCCTCAGAGTAGAAGACTCTGCAAAACGCAGGTTCATCACCACAGAACAACAGTTATTTGTGATCTGCAAAGCGCTGAGCCTGGGGGGTGTGGGGGCCTGTCTTCCTCCAGGCCAAGGACCGTGCTAATGTGCTGGGAAAGCCATGGTGCTACCAGGCTACTCTACAAACAGGCTACCTCCAGACATGCTGGAGGAAGTAGCCACCTGCTTCATATAATGTCACACCACTCCCCTCTCTCCCTTTAACATGTGTGAAGTAAAGCTCTCCTTTTTTTTTTTTTTTAGAAAAGCAGAGAATCTTCATCACTATCTGGTGTGTCCTCACCGAGGCCCAAACATATAGATTTCCTTGGGTTCTCTAATTGTGGAAGCAATTTTAAACTCTGTCAACATCGGCCTTATTAACCCAGAGGGTGTTAATTTGCAGTTCTCTACTTAGTTTTGGTGTTTCCTTTGCATTAAACTGGAGTCGATTCCTTATTCCAAATCTTACTACCGTCCGCTCCGGAGACACACTTTCGACCAGGGGCGACCTGCGTGGTATGTAGATGAGCTCTTGGAAATGAACTGAAATCCCTCAGGAGGTGGAATAATGTAGTTTAAAGGAAGCCCATATCCTACACATCTGCCCATATCCAGAAGGCCAGAGCCAATGGAACACACAATTCACACTGTTTCAATATTGCTGTGCTTCTAGACTTCTTCCCATTAATCCAACTCCTGACAGTCACCTGTAACTGATTACCCTGCCTTGTCCAGCAGTTTCTATTATTTTTGTTTATAATGAAACAGAACTTGATTCTCAGCAACCTCCCCAGGTCTCTTGGAGGCTATTTCATAAAATTAAAGTGTTTCTCCTATTAAAAAGAAAAAAAAAAACTTTCTCCCCTGAAGTACAAGGATTTGAATCAAGCCCAGCTTGGTAAGTGACTGGGAGGGATTTGCCTCCCTGCATTCTGACTGCTTAATGAGGCAGAGAAGGTAAACTCACATTTCTTGAGCACTTACTAGACACCATTCCCTGCTGCAGGGGCTTTATATATATAGGCAATCTTGTCCATTTTCATCGTCATAAACAAGAAAGTTTCTGCTATGGACATCTTGCAACACAATGAAAACTCAGGTTACCTATCATCGACCTAGTTAGAAAGAACACAAGTTTAGGGGTAGGCTTAAACCTTTGCTCTGCTTCTTACTAGCTCTGTGACCTAAGGCTGAGCTTCCTTTCCTCATGCCTAATATGGGAAAATGGAACAGGCGTTGTAGTAGGATTAGTTTAATGAGTGCAGAAACCCTTCACACACTGTTAGGCATGTAGAGGCAGTTCCTTTCTCTGAGCTTTCTCCTTTCTAAAGCTCATGGGCTGTGTGTGTGTGTACACACACAGTCCATGTGAGCTCGAAACCATTGTACAGAAAATTCTCTTTCACAACTGGCCGAAAACATAAGACCTGGGTGGGTTCTCCTGCGGCCAGTTTTCATTCTCTGCCTCCACTCTTGAGTGCGCATCCCTCTCCTTGCTCTTCTGTATTTCTTACCCTGTGTGCCCTTTCCCTCTCCTGTTCTCTGTTCTTCTACTTCCCTTCCTTTCCCTACCAAAGATTTCTTCCTTCCAGACTGCCAACCTAATCCTAATCCCCCTGGTTGGAGACTCTCTGTCTCCAAAGCATCTTGATGACCTCCACAGAAGCACTTCCCGCATCACCACAGCCAGGAGACGCAGTGGCAGTCGACCTTGTGGAAGACTGAACCACAATTATATACATAGACTTACGTCAAACTCTTGGTAGCCTTTCTATTTCTCTGAAACTACTTCATTGCCTGTGTATAATGGTCCATTTAAAATGGACCCTACTATTATAAGGCAGGATGGCAGAAGAGTAGGGGACCACGTTTCATCTGGTCCCTTGAATTTAGCTGGATATCTATCAAACCATTCTGAACACCCATGAATTCAGCCTGAGATGTAAGAAAATACATCTAGAACTCTACGAGAAGAAAAGCGACTGCTTTTTGCAAGGTAGGAGGTGCGGAGAGGTGAATCTGTGGGGAGATATTGGAAGAGAAACGGAGGTGGGGGGAGCCTCCATAAGCTGTCTACTGGAAAGTGATATAACCCTGGAGGGCAAAATCGGAACCCTTAGAAATCTGCTCCATTGAGAGACATCCCTGCTTCAAAGGGGCTCAGGGGATGAAATGGGCAGAATTCTAGGTGGGTCAGTGTGGTCTCAGGATCCCAGGAGTCACAGAAGGACTCCTGAGGTGCCTGAGCTGGTAGACTGCCCAAGCAGTGGAGCGGGGAAACTGGTTACAGTCAGCGAGCCCAGGAGGGGACTCTCAGCTCGGGTAGCCATAAACCACAAACCAGGCTGGTCGGGTGACCGCTCTCCCCCTGAACACCCTGAAAAGGACTGGAACACGCTGACTATCTGCCATCTCCTGGGAGGGGCCAAATGGGTGCGCCCACTACCAGGCAACAGCTCTTAGTGGTGGCCCAGAAAGGACAGTAGGGTGACACTCAGCCATCCCCCAGGATCAGCTGAATGGGTACGTGCACAAGCCTGAGACTGCTCCCAGCCTCAAGGCACAAAAAGGGCAGTGATGTGGGTCCCTCGGTCTCCCCCCAACCCCCCCCCCCCACAGCCCTGGGAAGATTGCTATGGGCCCGCACCGCAGGAGTCTGAGGAGTATGGCACACACAAAGGTGAAGACTGTTTGTCTCAGAGGGTTTGTTGAAGAGGGGGGACCATGATATTTCAGCCCTGGGGCCAGATCGGGGCATGGCCATTTTTATTCTGATCCTCTAAAGAGGTGCAGAAAGCCTCCAGGGAACAAAAGCCACACAGAGGACCAGCTTACACTGAGCCCAGCCCCCTGGCAAGGGGCGGTGCAACTCCGCCCAGATAAAGACACCTGAGAAGCAGGACAGCAGGCCCCTCCCCCAGCAGACAAACTGGAGGATCAGGTGCAAATGACTTTATGGATCTCACAAGACTGTAAAACGCCAATGCCAGGGGAAAATAGTATATAGAGATTGAGGTTTTTTCTCATGATTCCTTATCCTTCAGTCTAATATTTTCAATTTCTTTTTTTCTTTTTTCCCATTTCAACTAGTTTCTTATTTTACCAATTCTATGTTTTTAAGTCACTTCTTAACTTTTATTTTTTTACATCTACATTTTATAGATATATGCTTCATTTTTGGCCTTCTTCCACTCTATTCAATTTTATTTTTGAATATATATATATATATATAAGTTTTGTTTTCTTTGCAATTTTTGGATTTAGTGTCTTCTAACATATAGACCAAAATACACTCAGGAACAAGTGGATCACCCTGCTTTGTCCACCCTGAGATATTTTACTCTCCCTTCCCCCCTTCTTTTTTTCTTTCTCTTTTTCTTTTTCATTCTGTTTTGCTTTGATATTGTTTGCTTTTCTTTTTTGGCTTCCTACAGCTTTGGATTTGTCTAGTGTGTATTTTGCTTGGGTCGTGGTTGATATTTTGGACTCTCTCACTCGAACACCCATTCTGCTCTGGGCAAAATGACTAGAAGGAGGAATTCACCACAAAAGAAAGAACCAGAGGTAATGTTCTCTGCCACAAATTTAATCGATATGGATATAAGTAAGATATGGATGGAATGGAATGGCAGGATATGGATGGAATTCAGGATAGCAATTATAAAGTTAATAGCTGGGCTTGAAAAAAAGCATAAAAGACAGTAGAGAATCTCTAAGTGCAGAAATCAGATCTAATTAAGCCGAATTTAAAAATGCCATAACTGAGATGAAGTCTAAATCGGATGCTCTAACAGCTAGGGTGAATGAGGCAGGAAAGAGAGTAAGTGATCTAGAAGACAGGCTGATGGAAAGGAAGGAAGTTGAGGAAAAGAGAGAAAAACAACTAATAGCCCATGAAGAAAGGCTTGAGAAATTAATGATGCCTTGAAACAAACCAGTTACAGAATTATTGGTGTGCCTGAAGGGGAAGAGAGAGAAAGAGAGGGCCAGAAGATATATTTGAGCAAATCATAGCTGAGAAATTCCCTAATCTGGGGAGGGAAACAGCATTCATGTCCAAGAGGCAGAGAGGACCCCTCCCAAAATCAATAAAAATAGATCAACACCCCGACATATAATAGTGAAGCTTGCAAATTTTAGAGAAAAAAAAAAAAGGGAATCCTGAGAGCAGCTCAAGACAGGGGGTTCCTTACCTACAGAGGGAGGAACATCAGATTAACATCAGACCTATCCACAGAAACCTGGCAGGACAGAAAGGGCTGGCATTATATATTCAGGTTACTAAATGAAAAGAACATGTAGCCAAGAATACCTTATCCAGCAAGGCTGTCGTTCAGAACGGAAGGAGACATAAAGAGCTTCCAGGACAGACAGAAACTTAAATAATATGTGACCACCAAACCAGAGCCCTGCAAGAAATATTAAGGGAGATCCTGTAAGCGAAGAGAGACCCCAAGAGTAACCCAGACCAGAAAGAAACTGAGACAATCTACAGAAACAGGGACTTTACAATGGCAGTACAAGGGCACTAAATTCATATCTTTCAATAGTTATTCTGATTGTAAATGGGCTAAATGCCCCAATCAAAACACACATGGTATCAGATTGGATAAAAAAGCAAGACCTATCCATATGCTGTCTACGGGAGACTCATTTTAGACCTAAAGATGCCTCCAGACTGAAAGTGAGGGGGTGGAGAACAATTTACCACACTAATGGACCTCAAAAAAAAGCTGGGGTGGCAATCCTCATATCAGACAAATTAGATTTTAAACCAAAGACTGTAGTAAGAGATGAAGATGGACACTATATCATACTTAAAGGGACTAGCCAACAAGATCTAACAATTGTAAATATTTATGCCCCCAACATGGAAGCAGCCAATTATATAAACCAATTAATAACCAAAGTAAAGAAACACATTGATAATAATACATTAATAGTAGGGGACTTCAACACCCCACTCACAGCAATGGACAGATCATCTAAGCAGAAGATCAACAAAGAAACAAGGGCTTCGAATGACACACTGGACCAGATGGACTTCGCAGATATATACAGAACATTCCATTCTAAAACAACAGAATACTCATTCTTTTCTAATGCACATGGAACTTTTCTCCAGAATAGATCACATACTGGGTCACAAATCAGGTCTCAACCGATACCAAAAGACTGAGACTATTCCCTGCATATTTTCAGACCACAATGCTTTGAAACTTGAACTCAATCACAAGAGGAAATTTGAAAGGAACTCAAACACTTGGAGATTAAAGAGCATCCTGCTAAAGAATGAATGGGTCAACCAGGAAATTAAAGAAGAATTTTAAAAATTCATGGAAATTAATGAGAATGAAAACACATCTGTTCAAAACCTTTTGGATACAGCAAAAGTGGTCCTAAGAGGGAAGTACATTGCAATACAAGCCTCTATCAAAAAATTAGAAAAATCTCAAATATACAAGCTAATCTTACACCTAAAGGACCTGGAGAAAGAACAGCAAATAAAGCCTAAACCAAGCAGGAGAAAAGAAATAATAAAGATTGCAGCAGAAATCAATGAAATAGAAACCAGAAGAACAATAGAACAGTTCAACGAAACTAGAAGCTGGTTCTTTGAAAGAATTAATAAGATTGATAAACCCCTGGCCAGACTTATCCAAAAGAAAAGAGAAAGGACCCAAATTAATAAAATCATGAATGAAAGGGGAGAGATCACGACCAACACCAAGGAAATTCAATTTTAAGAACATAACTATGAGCAACTATATTCCAACAAATGAGGCAATCTGGAAGAAATGGATGCATTCCTGGAAACTTATAAACTACCAAAACTGAAAAAGGAAGAAATAGAAAATCTAAACAGACCCATAACCAGCAAGGAAATTGAAACAGTAATCAAAAACCTTCCGAAAAACAAGAGTCCAGGGCCAGATAGCTTCCCAGGGGAATTCTACCAAACATTTAAAGAAGAAATAATACCTATTCTACTGAAGCTGTTTCAAAAAATAGAAATGGAAGGAAAACTTCCAAACTCGTTCTATGAGGCCAGCATTACCTTGATCCCAAAACCAGAGACCCCACCATAAAGGAGAATTACAGACCAATATCCCTGATGAACATGGATGCAAAAATTCTCACCAAAATACTAGCCAGTAGGATCCAACAGTACATTAAAAGGATTATTCACCACAACCGAGTGGGATTTATTCCTGGGATGCAAGGGTGGTTCAACATTTGCAAATCAATCAACGTGATAGATCACATTAATAAAAGAAAAGACAAGAACCATATGATCCTCTCAACTGATGCAGAAAAAGCATTTGACAAAGTACAGCATCCTTTCTCAATTAAAACTCTTCAAAGTGTAGGGATGGAGGGAATATACCTCAATATCATAAAAAGCCATCTACAAAAAGCCCACAGTGAATATCATTCTCAATGGGGAAAAGCTGAGAGCTTTTCCCTTAAGGTCAGGAACATGACAGAGATGCCAACTTTCGCCACTATTGTTCAACATAGTACTAGATGTCTTAGCCTCAGCAATCAGACAACAAAAAGAAATAAAAGGCATTCAAATTGGCAAAGAAGAAGTCAAACTCTCACTCCTGGCAGATGACATGAAAAAAGTATCATGTGGAAAACCCAAAAGACTCCACCCCAAAATTGCTAGAACTCATACAGCAATTCAGCAACATGGCAAGATACAAAGTCAATGCACAGAAATCAGTTGCATTTCTATACACTAACAATGTGACTGAAGAAAGAGAAATTAAGGAATTGATCCCATTTACAATTGCACCAAAAACCATAAGATACCTAGGAATAAACCTAACCAAAGAGGTAAAGCGTCTGTACTCTAAAAACTACAGAACACTTATGAAAGAAATTGAGGAAGACACAAAGAGATGGAAAAACATTCCATGCTCATGGATTGAAAGAATAAACATTGCTAAAATGTCTATGCTACCCAGAGCAATCTACACATTCAGTGCCATCCCTAACAAAATACCATCGACATTTTTCACAGAGCTGGAACAAACAATCCTAAAATTTGTATGGAACCAGAAAAGACCCTGAATAGCCAGGGGAATGTTGAAAAAGAAAGCCAAAGCTGGGGGCATCAGAATGCTTGACTTCAAGCTATACTACAAAGCTGTAATCATCAAGACAGTATGGTACTGGCACAAAAATAGACACATAGATCAATGGAACAGAATGGAGAACCCAGAAATGGACCCTCAACTCTATGGTCAACTAATCTTCGACAAAGCAGGAAAGAAAATCCAATGGAAAAAAGACAGTCTCTTCAATAAATGGTGCTGGGAAAATTGGACAGCCACATGCAGAAGAATCAGACCAGACCATTTTCTTACACCATACACAAAGATAAACTCAAAATGTGAGACAGGAATCCATCAAAATCCTAGAGGAGAACACAGGCAGTAACCTCTTCAACCTCAGTCACAGCAACCTCTTGCAAGACACGTCTCTAAAGGCAAGGGAAACAAAAGCAGAAATTAACTATTGGGATTTCATCAAGATAAAAAGGTTCTACACAGCAAAGGAAAACATCAACAAAACTAAAAGGCAACCTACAGAATGGGAGAAGATATTTGCAAATGACATATCAGATTAAGGGCTGGTACCCAAGATCTATAAAGAACTTATCAAACTCAACACCCAAAAAACAAGTAATCCAGTCAAGAAATAGGCAGAAGACCTGAACAGACATATCTCCAAAGAAGACATACAAATGGCCAACAGACACATGAAAAAATGCTCCACATCACTTGGCATCAGGGAAATACAAATCAATACCACAATGAGATACCACCTTACACCAGTTAGAATGGCTAAAATTAACAAGACAGGAAACAACAAATGTTGGCAAGGATGTGGAGAAAGGGGAATCCTCTTACATTGCTGGGAATGCAAGCTGGTATAGCCGCTCTGGAAAATAGTATGGAGATTCCTCAAGAAGTTAAAAAATAGAGCTACCCTATGAACCAGCAATTGCACTACTGTGTATTTATTTACCCCAAAGATACAGATGTAGTGAAATGAAGGGGCACCTGCACCCCAATGTTCATAGCAGCAATGTCCACAATAGCCAAACTGTGGAAGGAGCCAAGATGTCCTTCAGCAGATGAATGAATAAAGATGTGGTTCATGTAACACGATGGAGTATTACTCAGCCATCAGAAAGGATGAATACCTACCATTTACACCAACATGGATGAAACTGGAGGGGATTATGCTGAGTGAAATAAGTCAATCAGAGAAAGACAGTTACCATGAAGTTTCACTCATATGTGGAACATAAGAAATAGTGCAGAGGACCACAGGGGAAGGGAGGGAAAACTGAATGGGAAGAAATCAGAGAGGGAGACAAACCATGAGAAACTCTGGACTCTGGAAAACAAACTGAGGGTTGCTGAAGGGGAGGTGGATGGGGGGATGGTCACTGGGTGATGGGCATTAAGGAGGGCACATGATGTGATGAGCACTGGGTGTTACATGCAACTGATGAATCACTGAACACTATATCAGAAATTAATGATGTACTACATGTTGACTAATTGAATTTAAATTAAGAAAATAATAAAAAATAAAATTATTAATTAAATGGACCCTAATGATTTGAGATGAAGGTATATCTACATGATCCTCTCCCTCCCAGTCTATGCAAAGACCATGACAAAGTGCAATACTGATACCCTGAGGGCAGCCAATAATCACACACGTGACTTCTTTTGGTTCCACTCAATTACCACAATCACCTTGTTTCTCTGAGTATCGACATGCAATTTTCCATGCCTGTTTTCCTTTCTTGGGCTTTGTCTACTTATTGGCTGGAAAATCAATGTATGCACTCTACTCTTGCACCTCATGAATCTGAGAAAATTGAGGAAACTAACACTTCTGTGGCATAATTGCCTTAAATGCTGAACGGTCTAGTTACAAAGCACACTGTTTACCATAGCCTTGTTTTTCATTTCATCTCAAATGTAACAGCAATAATGGTGGGGAGCAGGGGCGCCTGGGTGGCTCACTTGGTCAAGCGTCAACTCTTGCTTTCAGCTCAGGTCGTGATCTTGGGGTTGTGGGATCGAGCCCCGTGTTGGGCTCTGTGATCAGCACAGAGTCTGCTTGAGATTCTCTCTCTCCCCTCTGCCCTCCCCTCCTCATGCACACACTCTCTAAAATAAATGAATCTTTAATAATAATAATAATAATAATATAATGGTGGGGAGCAGATGTGGTGTGCTTTCTGTGTGTTAGGCCCTGTGCTGAGAGGTTTCCACACCAACCCTGAGAAGCTGATGATATTATCCTTATTCTATAGACAAGGAAACTGAGACTAGGCACCCTTGTCAAAAACAATGATCAATGGGAAGGGAATGAAATATCCTCTAAGGAGCAGATACATGAGGTATTACTGTGGAAGGATTATGAGCCTCAGACCAGATAATCCTGAGTTTAAGTCCCAGGCACTTTCCAACTGAATACCCAAGGAAAGCTGCTTCACCTCATACAGCCTCAGTTTTTTTTTTTCCATCTCTAAAATGGGAATAATAAATCCTATTGTACAAGGGTTATTGTAGGCGTCATCGTGGGAGTAAACTAATACAGAGAATAGAGTCTGAACCATAATAAAACCTCTGCAGGTGTTTATTACCTTCCATCCCTTATGATTGCTATGTTATCATATAACCCAGCCAGTGGGCCTTCCCGAGTAACGCTCCCGGCCGTGTGCTAACCAATTCCGAAAATATGTATTTATTACCCAGACACCCTTTAGGGCCATTACAGTCTCGAGGAGATCTATCTCAGTCCATAGATCACTGGCCCAAGTAATCATTAAAAGCTAATAAGTGTGCATTTTGTCAATTCTGTTTTCACGCATGAGCACTAAGTCTTTGCACTACAAATCTTATTCCAACATTTTTTCTAACTCATTACATGTTTCTGCAGTGGATTTTTAACTTACTTCTGTTGTATTTTTTGTTTAAGAGTGAGAGGAAGCCAACTCCTATAACCCATCTCCCCTGTAGTGATTCTGCTTTTCTACAAGAGTCTACCACACCACACACGTCCTGCGCTGAGGTGATACTTGGACTGAATCAGTATGTCCCAGGCAAACTCACAGCCTTGAAAATAATGGCTTAAAATAGGAATGCTGACACCACCTTAACTCAAACAGCACAAATTCAGGGCTGTAATTTTCTGTGCTACTTAATCTCCTGATACAAAAACCTCTGTTGCTCAAGGGAATTCTTCATCCAGTCCGGAGAAAAAAAAATATTCTCTCAAGGATGTAATAAGTTAACAAACCAAATTAGCATGTAGTAGGGTTTTGCAGCTCTTATCGTCCACATTAACCTCAGGGCTCTCCAAGGCTAATGTCTTTAGTTGTGCTGTTTTTTGCTTGCTGTCTCCAGACCACTAACCTTATTTCTCCATGGGGGAATTGAAAGCTGTGCTCTTTGCAAATCTCCCTCTGATTTCCATTCTTTTTGGTGGAGCTAAGTCTTCAGTTTCCAAGATCAAATGAGCTAAGCCCCTTCCAAGATGAGCTTACTTCTGACTGACACAACAAGGGGCTACTCTTTTCAGCAGACCCTTGCATGGGCATCATTAAAACACTTCTCCGCCTTTTGAAATGCAACTTCTCTACGCACATGTGTGTGCCTCTGAAGAGACATACGGAGCAGCAGCGCCACCTGCTGGTTTTCCCTACATGATTTTTGCAGCACTGTTCTCTTTGGGTTATGGCTTTTGCATCAGAGAATGAAGTTAGCTCACTTTGGGACTCTGTCACCCTCATGCAGGTCAAATGCTGGCATATATTTAATAACCTTTTTTTAGCCCCCGCCTAATGAGATGATTTATCTTTAGGCCTAAATTTCGAGATGGAGAGGGAAATGGGAAAGTCAAAATTGAAAATATACAGAATATACAATATACAAAATTGTCAACTCCCAATGGCATCTTCTCCAGATCCCTGTGGCCATTCCTGTTCAACCTGTTATGTGTCATCTTGGCTGATCAAGGACCTAGTTGCATAGTTGACAACATGGCATATGGTCAGCTTCTGCCTCCATATCAGAGTGGAAAAACAATGGTCCAATAAGTGATTTTCTTACCTGACACAGAAAAGCCTGCTTTCCCTTAAGCTGCAGGAAAGCTGCCTAAATATAACATCATGGCAAAAACGCCTCAAAAATAGGAATTGCAGATGACACTATGGATGGCTTAGTGATCAACTGGACCAGTTGGCTGGTGCTACCAACGACAGCAAGGTCATGAATCTAACCCCAAGGGCAAAGTTTAGAAAAACTCTGTTCCATAGGGAGGGAAAACTAACATTTAGGAATGCAAGGTGACTGCATGTACATAAGCTGTCCAATTTTATTTTGCCAACAAGTTTTAAAGGGACTTATTATTCCTAGGAGACTGTAAGTCAACTACTTTCTTGCAGACGATATATATAAACCACTTAGAAATCAGAATTTTCCCCACCACAGCATTGAAACAGTTCTTTCAAGATCACCAAGGACCTCCACTTATCAAATCAATGGTCAGTTTTCTGTCTTCATGAACTGAAAGAGGAGAAATGGTCTCCCGAGGTCACAATGGACTACATCAGAACGCGGTCTCTCACCTCCCCTGCTTACTGGGGCAGCACATTCTATGGGACAGCAAGCAGGATTTATGGGTATCTCATTGTACTCTTTCTGTTACATTTTAGGTTTTTTTATTGCTTTTCATGTTGCAAATAATACATGCATAAATGTTAAAATAGCATGCAGTAAAGGACGAGGACAAACAAAAATCACCCATAAACCCACTACTCAGAGATGACCATTGTTAACATTTTGGTGTATTTCCTTTGTGTGTATGGGTATGTGCGCACGCACGTGTGTGTGTTTGTGTGTGAGAGACAGAGAGAGAGAATATTTTCTGTTTTTCTATTGCGATTTTCCTCATATATGTATATGTATTCTGAACATATACATATATACATATTCATGTAATACATATCATCATACATATCAACATGGAGAAAATGTTTTAATCTTAACAGCTAACACTACAGTGCATGTTAAGGAAAAAAGATTAAAAAAAAAAAAAAACTTTGGGGTGCCTGGGTGGTTCAGCTGGTTAAGCATCTTACTGTCGGTTTCAGCTCTGGTCATGAACTCAGGGTCCTAGGATCGAGCCTTGTGTCTTGTCTGGTTCCACGCTCAGCGGGGAGTCTGCTGGAGATTCTCTCTCCCTCTCTCTCCGCCTCACCCCCAACTGCGCATGTCTGTGCTCCCCCCCAAAACAAATAAATAAAATCTTAAAAAAAAACTTTGTTAAGTGCGTGGGTAGGAAGTGGCCCCCACCTCTCCCTACTCAAACTAAGAACTAAGAGTTAGCTGGCACCGAGACTTTAGAGGAAGAAGAAAAAAGCTTAATGACAGGAAGAATTTGGAGCTTCTAAGGCAACTCAGGAGGTAGGCAAAGGCAAGAAAAGACAGAGAGAGAGAAGAGAGGGACTCAGTGTGAGGGCAGAAAGCTACACCATACAGTAAGACCAACCAAACCATCCCTCAAAGTCTAGTGAAACTCATTAGCATTTGCACGCGTTTGGGAATGAAATTGGATTAAGGAGATGAGGTTCCCATGTAGAATAGCCCAAGGGAGCATGCAAAGAAGCCCGAACCCCCCAGAACTGAGATCAGGAAAACAGCTAACCGCTTGAGGTATAGCAGAAATTCCAAAGAGTGCATGCGTGCGTGCGTGCGTGCCTGCGCACACACACGCGTGCGCGCACACAGAAAAAAGATGGTGCATTTGGGGAGTTTCCTAAAGATCCATGATGGTGATGATGGCAGTGGTGTGTGTGTGCGCGTGTGTGTTCATTTCTATTTTTGATAAAATCCTACATTTATAATATTATTTCTACACCAAGTTACTGGAAAAGAGCAAAAAAAAAGATAATTTGGAGTAAAGGACACAGAAAAAATAGAAAGTGGATCAACAGTTGAACTAAAAATTTATCAGAATGAGCTATATTCAACCCTGTAGAGGAAAAAAACAGTGTAATGCAGTCCTCTTATCCTGGCCCCCACGTGCACACACTAGGTAGGTCTGTCGAGTAATATCTATTTCTATTCATTTCCAAACTTACAAAGCTCAAGGCCCTTTTTTTATTTTACTTAAAGCAAGGCCTTTTCCAAATAAGGTAGATTTTCATAAAACTATTCCCCCTCCTACATCTATGTTCCCAGTGTCAGCAAGCCATAGAGGCTGCTATTTTCCAGAGCTGTCATTGTATTCTGTAACAAAGCACCCTTCCCTTTAGCTGAGCTGAACACTAGAAATGCTTTCAAACTAAAGTTTTCAAAGAATCTAGGCATTTTTTACCTTTAACTGTGGGGTCTGACTTAAGCAATTTTCATTCCTCCTCTTGATTGAAGCTCATTTTAAGCTCAAAGAACAGTAACTGTAATCCCAATTCTCCTTCAAGGATTCTAGAAATGATAAAAACATTATCACTTGATTCTTGGGGTAATAATCCATGATATATCAGGACATCAGTGGATACAGAGGCATCTGAGAGCCAAGATAAACCAGTGACCATGCAACAAATAGTCAGCTGGGTCAGCAGTAGAAATCCTGGGGTCTTCCATCAAAAGATTGCTGGGAAGATTGTATCCAGGATGCTTTAGAAAGTGATACTATGGGCAGCAGTAACCAGGTCTGGAAGTGACAGTCTCTGAATCCATTGGCAGTGATGTAGAGCAAATTGTCATAGAGACGTCACAATCTCTCTCTCGCTTTCTCCTAAACCTGACCCTGTGGTAGTTCCTACAGCTCGAAATGCTTTATCAAATCTCTAAAAGCTGCTCATGGTGGGTTTTTGTATGTATATTTAACTCCATAACAAAAACTTACAACTTAATGATATACTAGACACTGTGTTATGCATTAGAGATTTAAATAAAAGAAGCATGAATAATGTATCCTCAAGTAACTCACAGCTCACGCATCACCTCTCATGGAAGTCTTCCTCGATCTATAGCCTGTGGTAGCAGAATTCTAAGCTGGCCTCCAAAATCCCTGCCCCATTCCCTAAACCTGAAAGATCCCCTTCCCTTGAATGTGGGTAGGACACACACGTGGATCATGACTATGACCCCATGTCACCCCTGTGAATAGGTTATATTATCTGGCAAAGGTGAGGGGACTTTGCAGATGTAATTAAGGTCCCAAATCAGATGACTATGAATTAATCAAAAAGGAGATTATCTTGGGTGGGCCTGACTTAATCAGATGCAAATTCTTAAAAAAGAGTAACTGAGCCCTTTCTGAAGGGTGAGATACTTCTGCGGGTCTTGAAGAAGTAGGCTTCCATGTTGTCAGAGGGTCACAGGCAATGAAATGTGTCTCCAGGAGCTGAGAGCAGCTCCTGGCTGACAACCAGCAAGAAAACAGACCTGAGTCCTACAAACACAAGAAACTAAACTCTGCCAATAAGCATGTGAACTTGAAAGCAGACTCTAAGCTCCAGAAAGGAACATAGCCCATTCAACATCTTGATTGCAGCCTTGGGAGACCATGAGCAAAGGAACTAGCTAAACCATGTCAAGACTCCTGGCCCACAAAAACGGTGAGATAATAAATGTGTGTTGTTTTAAACCACTAAGTTTCTGGTAAATCGTGACACAAAACTAGAAAACTAGCACCATGCCCAATTCCAATCTAAAAGTATGCTATGAACAAGAACAATAATGAAGGAAACTATGTCCACGGAGCACAAAAAGGCAGTACATATAGAGGAAAATATGCACACTAGTTATCAGGAGATCTTGGTTCTTTTTTTTTTTTTTAAGATTTTATTTATTTATTCGAGAGAGAGACAGAGAGAGCACAAGTAGGGGAAGAGCAAGGCGAGAGGGACAAGCAGACTCCCTGCTAAGCAGGGAGCCCAATGCGGGGCTCGATTCCAGGACCCTGAGATTATGACCCGAGCTGAAGGCAGACGCTTAATCGACTGAGCCACCCAGGCACCCCAGGAGATCTTGGTTCTGATCCTGGCTCTCCACTAATTCAAAGTATGATATTGAACAAATCACCTTACTTCTCTGGGTCTCCTCTAGTTTATTCACATACAAGAAGAAGGAATTGAGCCAGATAAACTCTGAGATACCTCCAATCTCCAATATTCTGGTCAAAGCCTATGAAACTACATCCTCCATAGCGTGGGCCACTCACCTTCTATCCATACCACACCAAATGGTAGCTCACCATTAGCTGCTCTGAGCCCTCAAGAAACAGGTACCCATGTAGGATGAGCTTTTAGAAGAGGAGAGGGAAATGTGCTGTCTTTCCTCCTCTTCTAAATGTCTTTACAGTGGCATTAAGAGCAATACAGAAATACCTCCAAATCTCCAGAGCCTAGAAAGACTCAGATCATAAAACTACAGTAGACACCAAAACCTCAAAAGGGTCTCTGGTCTCACAAACCTTTTTAGGCTTCTGTGTACCTCTTCTGGAATCAGAGGCAACTGTACATAACCTTCCCACAAATATCACTTTTATGTCAAAATCATATAAGAGCTACCATTTACTGAGCACCTGATATTAAAGTACTATCTCGGGTGCTTTATACACATTACCTGTCTGGGAGGATCAATAATTTATTGAGGGTCACAGAGTTAGTAAGTGAGGGTGAGAAGTCTAACCCAGGTCCATCTCCTGCTAAAGCTTGTGCTTCTCCCTCTGTGTGGTATCATGATACTTCCTTATATGCCCTCATCCATTCAATAAACACTTCGTGACCCCCCATTCATATGTCACACCATAGAGTGACCATTCATCTTGGCTTGCCCAGGACCAAGACGTTTCCTAGGATAGTGGACTTTGAGTGCTAAAACCCCAGGCAAACTGGGACAAGTCAGCCACTCTAGCATGGGTACACAGGGCTGGGGATGCGCACCTGGAACTCAGGAGACATACAGAGCTATAAAGTGACATCCTGAATGCAAAGCTTTCTCTGAGCGTCAATTTAGTTCACTTCTTAGGCACAATCCCCTGGGAGGGACCCTCAGACAGTCTGTATGTGCAATCTCTTCAAGGAGCCATGCCTGACACTCTAAGTTACAGACCTACCTGTCTTCTTGAAAGTCTCCCAAAACCCGGATGCCAGGTTTTCTCAGTTGTCTGCAGGCCTGTTGTCATTCAACCTAATGCTTTGCCTGAGATACTGGAGCTCCTGAAACTTCACTGTTCTCCCTTTAGCCAGTAGTGCTCTCTGATTCACCCAGTACCTAAATCTCCAGAGGACAACTGAAGACTTTTCATAGAGTTGTCTGTCGCACTGTTGTCAGACTCTAATCCCAAACCCATTAAGTTTCTTATCCACCTAATGGCAATATCTCCAGTCTGATACAGGGCTCTCAGACTTCTCTTTGTGTTTCATAAGCCCATACACTGGGGGCAATAACAATAGGTAAGGCTGTTCGTGGAGAGAATATTTAACCTAAAATTTATATTCTTAATCATGTGAAACCTGATCCTGGTCTCTCTGGTTCATTTTTTTTTTAAAGATTTTATTTATTTGACAGAGAAACACAGCGAGAGAGGGAACAAGCAGGGGGAGTGGGAGAGGGAGAAGCAGGCTTCCCGCCGAGCAGGGAGCCCGATGTGGGGCTCGATCCCAGGACCCTGGGATCATGACCTGAGCTGAAGGCAGACGCTTAACAACTGAGCCACCCAGGTTCCCCCGTCTCTCTGCTTCTAACTTGACCACAAGGGTCCAGTGTTCGGATGGGCTAGACTTCAGCACCTTCGGCCATGGTGAACTCAAAGGCGAGCATCCCCCAGTGATCTGGGCCCATTTCCAGTTTCAGGGGCAGCCTCTCCAAGCAGCAAAACCTCTTGATCACTTTTTATCAGAAAGAAGAGCTAAATGTGCCCAGTGCCAAAACCAAGATGCCACTTCTGGCCCGGATATTTGAGAAACACCAAATGAATGTTGCCGAAAGTTCTGTTTACCAGATGACCCCATCTGGGAGCTGGCAGTCCATTCTTGAGTAGTCGTATCCTGAGGCTGAGCCCGTTCAAAATGATCTGAGACAGAGCCGTCACGGCGGAGCCATGCGTAGTCAAGCAGTCTGAATGATGGATGCCTCCTGCCTCCACAAACCTACGCCAAGGCCATCACTTCCTGGTGTTAAGGTCGCTAATAGATAACACCTCCCCTTTCCTAATTTGAGCATTAAGTAAATTTAAAAATAAAGCCGTAAAATGGCAAATTGAAGCTCAAAATATTACCTTTATTATCAACAAAAATCAAATTGGAGGATGTAATTTAGTGAGAGAGCCACATATGCTAGAAAATGAAACACAGAATTCAGCAGATTTGCACACCGCTCCCAAAAGAATTGAAGACTTTTCCCTGGAGAAAAAGTGGAGAATTAATATTCTCTGCAGCCAGGCTTTGCAAGGTCGGGGGGCAGGAGGAGGGGGAGCTGGGCTGCTTGCAAACCGTTTATTCTTCCCAGTTTTACCAATTAGATAAATCACTCCCCTCCCACATCTCTATCAATAAAGGAGATGAAGGGTGGGCAGGAGTTAGACTAATTGATTTCTGTCCCCTTGAAGACAGCACCATGCATGGCTACTAAGTACAGCCCCAGGTAAGAAGTGCCCTTGTTCCACTGAGGTAAGAACACTAATCAGGATTTTCAGTGTGTACCAGAAAGGAAGAAAAAAGCCAATCTGAAGTGGGTGGTAGAAACTGTAAGTGCTCTGGGATGAAAAAGGAGCAGAAGGGAAAGGACAATAAGAACTCCGGGCAGGCTTCTCAGAAACAGGGAGAGACCGCAGATGGAAATGTAAGGGATGACAATAATCTGGAGAGCAGAAAAAGGAGGGGATGATACTCTTGATAAAGGAAAAAGCCAACCAACATGCAGCAGCATAATATGAAGGACAGTCCAGACTCAGCCAGGTGAGAGAGGGGACAGAAGGCCTCTGCCACCTGAACAGCTAAGGGCTTAACACGGGAAGCCTTAGAGGTTCATTAGCCAGAAATAATGTGCTTACCTGTGTGAATGCCCTGATGGGGATGGTTTCAAGGATTTGGTGTGAATGGTTTGAATTTGGAAACCAAATGGTTGAATTTGGAAACCAGAATTCCAACTATTTAAAACATTTGGTTAAATACATAAGCATATTTTGTATCATGTATAGAGTTTCCATATCTATGCAAATCAAAATTGTGACTCTACATGTAAACAGCAAAAAAGTTGTTAGGAAAACATCTGTTGGAGCGCCTGGGTGTGGCACAGTCGGTTAAGCCTCTGACTCTTGGTTTCAGCTCAGGTCGTGATCTCAGGGTCATGAGATCAAGCCCTGCATCAGGCTCCTCACTCAGCGTGGAGTCTGCTTAAGACTCTCTCTCTCTCCCTTTGCCCCTCCCCCCACTAAAATAAATAAAAAACATTTCTATTTCCTAAGGAAATTAAAATTTCTGACCAGGAACCACAGTCGGTGGTTGGCAGGTGCTCCTTGAAGAAGGCAGATGATCAGAGTGGTTCAGATAAGGAGAGGCAGGAGCAGAGAACAGAAAGAACCATCTGCTGAGACTATCGAAGATGCTCTCTGGGTACAGGGCTCTCGAGAATCCTACGAGATCCTTCAGAGGTGGCCAAAATCTCCCAGGCATAGCTTACAGCGCCAAAATTTCAGAGAAAATCCTGAAGCATGAACCATTTTTAAAATTCCACCTTCTTTAGTCAGTCCTATGGGACGTTTTTCAAATTGGAGTATCTCTACCCTCTCCTTCTAGCTGAGGCAATACTGTGAGAGAGAAAAGTTAGTCCTCAGAAGTTTTGACTGCTCTGGCCATCCTGCAGTGAACATATTCCCTCCTCCAATATGTGGAGGGGTGCAAAATATTCCATTTCCCCATTTCTCTCCTTCACAACCTACCTCAGAGAGGTTCACCTTCAGTCTAACCTAGATGATGTTCAAGAGTCATTAGCTTTGGACATTTTGAGCTCTTGATGTGCAATGTACAATGAAGGCTTTTTCCCCATAAAAGAATTTGAGCCCCTGGAAAGTGGAGGAGGATTTCCATAAAAAGCTTTCCAGAACCTCAGGTGTTACCCCAAGGACAGTAAGATTCTGACCCCACTCTCTAGTCTCCATCACTCCTGTCATGCACACGACTTTATATGCACCTGTTCCTTCCAGGCCAGTCCAGCTGTGTCACCCAGAGGCTGTGCTTCTCTTTTCCATCCCAGAATAGGAATGCATTGCCTCCACCAGAGCTGCAAGACATTCCTGGCCCCGTCGCTTTGATCTTCTCCTTATAGTCTGCATAAATGCCTGAGAACACCTCAGCCTGGAGGGCCGTACTGAGCAATAGAGTTTTAGTCTTGTCTGTTGAAAATGAGGTCACAGAATGTGGGGAGAGGATGAGGAGAATGCGCTCCACACACCTACTTCAGGTTACTGCAGAGAACCCCAAGGGCCAGCTTCATTCATTTATTCAATCAACAATTCTAGCAAAGCACTTAGCTAGATGGGGCGTAAAATATGACATCCACCTTCAAGACTTTGGATAGTAGACCGTTAATATTAGGAAGACCTTGGAGGTCATCTACTCAAATTCCTACCTATAGAGAAATCATCTTTCCAATATGCCTGACAAGCGTTGGAACAGAGGCAGCCCATTTCCCCTATTGACAACTCCAGTTCTTAGAAATTATTTTTCTGCAGCAAACCAAAATCTGCCCATATGCCAGTCTATTTCTAATGTCTAGAGACAAACCTTATTCTCCATGGAAAATCCTTCACATGTTTGCACAATTCCTCATTGACTGTTCTCAAAGGCAGCATTCATCTGCTGGTTGATTCACTCATTCCTTACCAAGAACAATTTGTGAGCTCTCTCCTATCCCAGCTGCAGTACTGGGGACATGCTCTGCTGTTTCAGAACAAAGAAGACACATGATGACCAGGTCTATAGATGATGCTCCAGAAGTGGGGTATGCAATCATCCCAGTGCCCAGAGGGGCTTCTGCTAGCCCTGTGCTGCTACTATGCTTTCCTCCTTGCGGCCAAAAGAGTCAGGGACATAAATGGCTAAGAGAGGAAGGGCTGTATACTGGATCAGACAACACAGGCTCTGGACTCAGACTGACGGGAGTTCCAAAAGCAACTCTGTCAGTTACTAGCTGCGGGACCTTGAACAACTTACAGAACCTCTCTAGTCCCAATTAATCAAGTGTGAAATTGAGATGAAAATGCCTTCCTTATCAGGTTAGTGTGAAAATTATATGAGATATGACATGGAAAAAGCATTGCACAAATTAAGAGCCATTACTGGGAGCTATTATTGTTGTCAGTACTACGCAAGTGTCCAAAGTCCAGATAACACTGGAAAACAAAGGCCTGTATTGCTCTTTATGGTTGGCTATCAGTCTCTTCTTTCCAGCAGAGTCCTACCCACCTGCACTTAAAGCTGTTCTTTCTGTTCCCCTGCTGGTGAGAAGGGGAAATAAACATCATTTCTTTGGTGTGTTAAGATTTATAGCCTTGAGAGAGCTCAGTACCTGCCAGGAATGGGTCTGTTTCCTTTGCAAGTTAGAGACTCCCTCTGTCTACTGCCAGGATCCCAGCTACACTCACCCAGAGGACTGGGGGTCAGACATGATGCAGAGAGTAGGAGGACCAACCCTCAGTGTTCCACCTTCAACTGTTCCGTATCCATATGTCCTTGGTCCCTATGTGTCCTAGTCAAAGATGATGTCACATCATAGCCTATACCAGTGGTCTCGGTGGAATTCCCACTCCTTATCTTTAGCCACTTACTTCTAGTCCACAAGCTTCTGCTAAACACTCATATATCAGAAGTAATGCCAGATATTGTTTCCTGGAATTGATGGCAGTCACTGAGACAGCAGGAAACATCACAGCTAGGTTGTCCTGAAGGGACCCATTCCCTGAGACTTTGCGCCCCTACCCTGAATGTGGGGCAAGATGCAAAAAGGCCAAGAAACACAAGCAGGTGTAGGTGCAGGTGTCTTGTATCTGTCTGTCTATCTATCTACCTACCTATCTATCACCCTAGTAGGAAACTGTTATTCTGCATGTCAGTGCCTGAGGAAGAGGTGGGTGCTAGAAGAGAGGTCATAGGTTGTCTTCAGAAGGACTGACCACTTTTTTCCTCTGGGTCTCCTCTCAAATCTGGACATCGTGGAGTTGAGGTGATTGATTCTGTGTCCCCAGCAGGCAGGCATATCTTGTACACGAGACTCTCTGATTACATATTACCATATGTTTATTTACCTTTTGTTTCCCACTCACCTTCATTAAATCTCAAAGGCACCCTAATCTTAGATTTTGCCTGGTTTATTAAGGGAAGGGGACTTTGTGCTACACCACTGGCCTGAGATCTCAGTAGCGGTGGTCGTAACCCCAGAGGGGCTTTGTCACTGAAGACTCGGGTTTTGTTTATAAGTGACAGTTCCTTCTCCTGTTGCTTCTGCTTTCCTTCCTTGTCTGTTTTCTCAATTGTCTGGAACTTTTGTTTGGAAGAGGGAGAACATTTATTCATTCAACACTTTCTGGTTTCTTATGAACAAATTATTTTGGAGTAAATCGTCATCCCAGAGGAGAATGATCCCCAGGTTTCCCTTCCTTCATCCTGGAACAGACCTCCCTTCCCCTTTACCATACCTGCCTCTCTGTCCACTCTTTCTCAGCCTCGGTCAGGCCCTCAGATTTCACACCTGCTTTTCTGCCAAGGCTCCTCCCAGCATCATCTGCTTCTAGCTTTCCTATGCCTCTATCCTAGGCATACCGATCTGCTGCTTATCCCACTCAGCACGCTGATGCCACAGTGCGCCACGCTGACTCCCCAGCAAAGTCTGAGCGCTTCCTCAAGGCACACGAGGCCCTTTGTGCTAAGCACCAGAAGCTGTTCTCCTTTCATGAATACATTCTGCTTTCTCTCTCCTGCTGTCCAAATGAGCCTCCCAGAACCTGCCGCTGCACACTGTGCCAACAGCCATCTCAGTACTGCCCTAACCAAACAAAGCCTGGCCTTTGGCTTCCTTTCACTCCTCCAGGCTTTCTGAGGCTCTCATCAAGTCTGCAGTTCACTTTTTCATGGTGTGATCCCATGGCCTAGCTCAGGGTATGGAAATCCAGCCATCCATGGCCCATGTTTCCTGGCTCCACATTCCCCACAGAAGGCCTCCTCCTCTCCCCTGCATTCACTCTGGCCTCCTGCCTACAGTTGATCCTGGTCCCATCTGTGATTGTATCTACCAGAAGAACAAATGGGGGCACGGCTAAGAATAAAAAAGAAGAAAGAAGAAAGAAAAAAGAAAGAGGAGTGGGAAGGAAAAGAGAGGAGAGGAGTCTTCCTTAAAGGAGTCAAAGGAGGCCAAGCCCTATTTCTGAAGACCAGTGTCCACCACCTCAGGTCCCAAAGGAACCCCAGGCCCTAGGAGCTCAGATGAAAGGGGAGAGTCTTCGGGATTATAAGCCAGACTGCCTGGGCCACAATCTTGCTGCACCACTGATAGGGATGCTTGCTTATTACTTCCAATTCCACTTTCCCTAAACCTGAGCCATCAGTATTTCAGTCTTCATGCTCCCAGTAGGGCCCTGATTCCATGACACCTTCATCCTCATTCACCACCCCCAACTCCTCTATCACCCCTTCTCCCCAGGTCACTCGGCTGCCTCCCACACTTGTACTATGCTTCATCTCAGGTAATACAGATCTCCACATCTCATTCTGTCCCAAACTCTGGTCGAATCCTATCCCAGGACATTAGACCTCTGGCCAGTCTTCCCGAAACCACATTTTTAATCAGAAAACACTAGAGATGCCAGTTCCTACTGGTGGCTGTCAGGCTGGCACCAAAGTATGACAGAGGCAAGCAGCCTCTGGACTAGGAGTTGAGGATTCACTTTCCTGGAATCCAACACAGCACAACGTTTTTTCGTTTTGTTTTGTTTTTCCTTTACTAAACTTCAGCTTCTTTTAAAAAGTGAAGGTGTTAAACTGTTAAACTAGATGATCTCTAATTACTCCCTCTTCTTTGTTCCCCTAATGGGCACACACAGTGAACCACATAAAGGGGGAGGGATCCATTTAAATGAAGGTACATTCATCTATGTGCAGGCTGTGTATAGGTAAAGACTTCTGATATGGGGGACCCTGAGGAGCAGCTCGCAGATGTCAAGCCCTGGCTTCTCATAGGTTCTGTGTTGCCTCAAGTATATTTTGTGTCCTCAGGAAATACAATAATTACAATAGCCCCCACCATCATGCCCACCCCCTCTGCCATGCTTCAGTTCACCCCACACCCACAGAGGGGTCTGGGTTCTTACCAAATCCTTCTACCTAAACATGGATCAACTCTGTCCATCCCTTCTTACACTTCCTTCAATGAAAGTGACCATTGTTCCAGGAAAGCTTCTCTCACCTCCTCTCACCTCCTTTCCTTCTAGTTGCTTCTACTGTGGATAACATTTCCTGGTCGGACTGGGAACCAGCCTTTCCTAGATAGGTTTCTTTAAGACCTAGTCTTGTCCCTGAGCTGGTATAATCTTTCAGCTCAGAGATACATCTGACCATGACTCCCCACTAACTGGGATAACTAGATTTGTTAAATCTCTAGAGGAATCTCCACTTACATCAACCAGAGTTAGCCTTCAGTCTCAGTGCATTCGCAAGGACATTCAAGGTCAAACATTCCAACCTTATCCATTATACTTAGTCCCCAGATAAAGCTGACATCTAGCAGACTGTGGTATTCTCACTGACATCTCCAAGAACAAGAACAAATTTTCCCTCTGGAAAATTGCTCCTTGACCCACATGAGTGTCTTTTTGCTGCAACTGCATTTGAACACAAATGTTTGCTTCACTCTCCAAGAGGTTTTATTTCTAACTCTCTGGAATTCCCCCCAGTAACTGGCTCCAGCCTCTTTAAAAAAAAAAAAACCAGGAGTTGCTGAACAGACTAAACAAAATCTCAATTAGGTTGCCCGGATCAAGGAACAAGAATCACTAAAAGCTTTTACCCACATATCCAACCCCTATTTCTCCTTAGCATGGTCAAAAAACAAAAAAACAAAAAACAAAAACAACAAAAAAAAATTCTCTAGTTGCACAGCCATTAAAGAACACTAAAAACAGAAAACAGAAAATCACCTACATTCCCATCACACTCACAAAGTTGCTACTTTAGTTTTTCTAATCCTGGCCTCTACATGAATAACAAATGCTACACAATTGGACACAGCTGTAATACCCTATTAGAGGGGCGCCTGGGTGGCTCAGTCATTGGGTGTCTGCCTTCGGCTCAGGTCATGGTCCCAGGATCCTGGGATCGAGCCCTGCATCAGGCTCCCTGCTCGGCGGGAAGCCTGCTTCTCCCTCTTCTACTCCCCCTGCTTGTGTTCCCTCTCTCGCTGTGTCTCTCTCTGTCAAATAAATAAATAAAATCTTAAAAAAAAAAAAAATACCCTATTAGATTTCTTTTTGTGTTACAAATAATTTTTCCACTATTGCTATAAAGTCCTTAATTATAACTCCTAAGGGTTTCAGGACAGTCCATTGATTTGATGAGCTTATTTCATGCTTTCCTCGTACTGGACTTTTAGGTAATTCTCAGATTTTCTCCAAAATAGACAACGCTGCAGTGAATATCATAGCGCATAAAGCTTTGTCCCTTTATCGGATTATTTCTTTAAGAGAAATTCCCAGGAGGGAAATCCCTGTGTCAAAGCATAAACCTTTCATGGCTCTTAAAATAGTTTGTACTATCCTTTTCCAATCAGGTGATATTCTTGTCCCCTGCCATTGCAATTTATAAGAACATTGCTGGGAGGATTTCTGTGAACTCTTACAACAGAGGAAGAGAACTTTTTCTTTCTCCAAAGTAGCAACCAAAGATTCAAACCTAAGCTCTATATCAAGGCATTTTCAAATAATTTCCCTCAGTGCTCTTCCCATCCTCACTGATGCCAGGTAAGGTCCTCTCAACATCACACCCCGTGGGCCATGTCTACACTTGCTCTATGACGCAACATCCGGAAGGCAGCACACAGTCCCTCCCGTCGCAGCTGCACCTCCGAGACCGGCGCTCCAAAGGCGGGCTTGTCCGGGTCTGGGTCTCTCCTGTCCTCACCTCTCATGCTGCCAATGCTTCTTTCCCACTAGCATTAGATTCCTCTCCTTGGTCCAGACCAAGTATCCCTGTCCAATTGCCCTGTCAGCCCCATCACCTCACCAGGCTCCTAGTGAACTGACATGTAGCGCCTCCCTTTCTAACTTCCCTAGCTCCAAGTCCCAAGGCCTCCCCCATCACTACTTATTGATAGTCTTAATCCCGGGGGGGTGGGGGGGGATGAATCTTTTCCAAAGGAAACAGGGGAGGAGGCCGAAAGTATTATTCAAACTCTCATTAAAAACAGAAAGCAAGAGAGGTCTGAGAGGAACAATAATAGAAAAATTAATATCCTCCCGAGTCCCCAGCCAGGAAAAAGAAATGGCTTGCCTTCCTTTGGCAAAACTGCTAAGTTTGAATATGAGGTTTCTATTTAATAAATGTAGGTTCACGTGCAGCTGAAGCAACCATAAACTAGCGATGCTTACCAGATGCCAGAAGTCCCAGGAAGCTGACAGCCCTGGAGAGCTGGCTGAAAACATCAAGGTTACCTAAGCTGAGATTCGCCACAAATATTCTACCACCCTATTCTAGCTGATGGACTCTCACAAAATCAAAAGCTTGGTGGGATGTGGGCGTAGATGTTTGTCAGCTCCAAACACAAGTCAGTGCTTAGGCAGTACTCAGGATGAGGCAAAAGTCAAAGTAGACTTCTAGATGATTCCATGTCATGGACAACATATCACCTAACCTTCAAACCTGTGGACTACAGCTACTTAGGCTGATTAAAAAGAGAAAAAAGAAAGAGAACCTGAGAGTTATCTATTTTTAGTTTTCATTTATCCATATTAAAAATAACATACAGAAATGCATGTGCTAGGACTTGGGAGCAGAGTAAGAAGATGCAAACACAGGTTTAATTTAAAAAAAAAAAAAAAAGGCAATCTCCATTTAGGCATTTACTACCATCCTTGAGCATTTAGCTCACAAGCACTACTCACTGGGCAAAGACACAAGGTCAAGGTCAAATCTCTGCCCTCTCTGAGCATGAGGTTTTGTTTTTTTTTTTTTAAGATTTTTTTATTTATTCATTCGAGACACAGAGATAGAGAGAGAGCATGAGCAGGGGGAGAAGCAGAGGGAGGGGGAGAAGCAGACTCCCCGCGGAGCAGGGAGCCCAATGCAGGGCTCGATCCCAGGACCCTGGGATCACGACCTGAGCCAAAGGCAGATGCTTAACCATCTGCGCCACCCAGGCGCCCCTGAGCATGAGGTTTAATCCTCCTTGTATTATATAGACATTGATCCCTTTAACTGAAAGTGTATGGAATTTCCACTTACAGTCTAAAACTTACAGCACTATTTGAGGAACTTCAGAAATTTAGAAGTCAGTTTGCATAGAAAAGGAACTGAGGAAGTAAAGGAGGAAGTAATGGAGGAAGGAATGGGTGGGGTGGGCGAAGCAGTATTTCTCCCTACCATGTATTAAGCATTTTCAGTTTTACCGTCTCACTCAAAGGAAGGTGTTAATTTCACCATTAGCAAATAAGAAAATCAAAACATAGGACAAGTGAGTTGTTAAAACCATGCAAGAAGAAGTGGCAGAGCCCCATTTGAACTTGGGATCAGTACTCCCCTCAACCCAAACAGTGGGATTCATGTACCGGAAGTCCACTGAAGTCAACTCATGAGGTAACTGCAAAAATTCTAGATATAAACTCGACAGAAGAATGAAGGTATCACAAGAGTAGGACCACATACACATGCTTGGTATGTTGGTTAGCATTATTAACTTAATATATTGATTTAGCAAAAGAATAAATTCTGATTCCCAATTAATTTCACCTCATTATAAGAAATAGTAACTACTGTTTATTTCTTTGTTTACTCTGTGTCAGGCACTATGGTAAGTACTTGAAATTATTTAGCTTATTTAATTTCTACAACATTTCTCTGAGGCAGAATTTATTATCCACGTTTTCTAAATGGGGAAACTGAGGCTAGGAAACAACAGGAAAAACCTGAGTGAAGTTAGAGAACTAACCTCTGCCACCAAAGTCTGGGCTCTTAATCATCCCACTGTCCTGCCTCCCCTCACCTCCCCCCACCCCCCTGCCATGGAGCTTTGTTTATAACCCATAAAGCAGAACAGATGTAGTTTAAAGGAGTGGGGGGAGGTGGAGTAAATGTCTTCATGTACCGTGATTCCCGCAATGAAGATGCTCCGAGAGGGTCTCAGGGATGGGAGAGAGAACAGAGCTTGACTTACAAGGCAGGCAGAATGCCTAGCACAGCTTGGGGTTCAGACATATTATTATTGATTACAGCGCAAACCTGAGCTTCCCTGGGATCCTCTGGTGCACTTCAAAGGCAATGTGAGCTTGGAAACCTTGTGGTCCACGTAGTCAGAGATGAAGAGGGATTTGCCAAATCTGAAGGCCGGAAGCAAGACGATTTCAAAAGCATGCTGTTCTCCTGGAAGTTTAAGGTCCAAGTAAAAGGTGAACCCTGAGTCTCAAAGAAATGAAGTCTGAGTCCCATTGGCCAGACAGTTTCAAAATAGATGGATGGCCTGAAAAGTGTAACAATAACGAGTTCCCAGAAAAGCAGGCTGGAAGTGAGAAGTACTTCCATTCAGGGCAGAAGGCAGGGGGAACGGACCGGAGGAAAGGCATTCTGCAGTCTCAGTGCAAGCAGGACCATCTCTACCATCCCCTAGTCTGGATGTCAAAGATAAACACCTGCCTCCCCCAACCAAAGCCTGAGCCAACGGAACAGGAAGAACATGGCAAAAGTGACAGGATGCCGATTGAATATGCAGGGCTACCAGTGCACCACTGAAGGGTTTGCTGGGATCAGTGCGAGAAGAGCAGCCCACAGCCAGCCCGGGCCAGCGCAAGGAACCGGGGCTGAAGGAGAGAAGTGACAGCGGCATCACTATCACGTGGCAAGAACCGGGAACTAGAAAAGCAGTCTTAGAGAAAGGACAGAGAGCAATGTCACAGGAGTGCCTCTGACAGGCGGTGTCCTTGGGGAAGACAGAAAGGCCAAAGTACAAAGAAAATGCTATGGCTTAATGGCACCTGCCCTCCTGCCCCACAATCACATCATCACACGGAGAAAAGATACAAATGCATGAAGTTTCGTACAGTTGCTCCTCTACTTCAAAAGCAAGCTGAGGCATTTGACTAAAATATATAGATATATATGCTAAAAAATGTAGCCTGCCATGACATTTAAATTTATTAGCTGACAAACACTGTGTTGTACCATCTGCTACTCTGTACTAAACTTCCTGTAACTAAAGATGCACAAACCCTAGAGAATAAGCATTAGGTAAAATAGATTCATTTTATATAATTGAACATAATTGTGCATGTAATGTTTTAACGTAATATTACTCAACAGCTGTGCAAATAATGGAAGGGCTATTCACCATAGACCATATGCCGGCAATGAGATATGAAGGCAGCACTCTAACCGACCAGCGAACCCACAACCTCACTGGGATGGCGTGATGGCTTGCCTTAGAAAAATGTTCAGGTTAAAAGCAGACGCGAAAGCGGAGTACCACAAAACTCAAAAGCAAAGGGGCAAGGCTACCCCCTGACTCCCACTGCAGAGAGAGGGCAGTGGCCTTGCATCTTGTCAGCCTTTGCTCATGTCACCCTCTGCTCTTCCTTCATTTTCTGCATGGCCTCTCTCCCTTTCCATACTTTCTTGATGCTTTCAATAATCTTCTTTTACAACCACATATTGACTAATAACCATGAGTGGACACATTCCTGTTGTACATTCTGCTCTAAATAGCATGAAAGTGAGCTCTAGGACCAAAATTCTAAATCCCTAAATGACTCATTTGCCCTCTCATGAAACTTTTCCAACTATCTTCATGTAGATCATAAGTTTTCCCCACTCTCTGGGTAGGTTTTATTATTCCAGTTTTAGAGATGAGAAAACTGTGGCTCGGTGTTTCAATCTATCAACAAGTATTTACTGAGTACCTAGTATGGGCCAAAGTCACTTGGCCTACAGCGGTACAAATACATAATGGCAAAGCTAAGGGCTAGGACATAACACTTTGTTCTTAATACTAGTTCCTTTTGGGGCACCTGGGTGGCTCAGTCAGTTAAGCGTCCAACTCTTGATCTCAGCTCAGGTCATGATCTCAGGGTTGTGAGATGGAGCCCTGCGTGGGGCTCCACACTCAGCATGGAGTCTTCTCGAGATTCTCTCCTTCTCTCTCTCTGCCCCTCCCCGCCACTCACGTGCACTCTCTCTCTCTCAAATAAATAAATACAATCTTTTTTAAAAAATAAAATAAAATAATACTAGTTCCTTTAGTGGTTCACTGCTAAACCACTTTGGACAAACTGTTTAATATGTCTACAACTCATGTTCAACATTTATGAAAGAGAAACCAAAAAAAAAAACCCAACTAATTGGAATGTATCTACATATACCCCTTTGATCAGATACAAAAATTTTTAACATATGACCAAAATGAGTCCATAAACATCAAGTCAATGTATTCCATTTCAGCCCTGATTCTATTAATTCTATTCCACCTTCTCTTTAAAGCTTATATAGTAACCATTTTTTTTTCAAACCTGCCTTGTTATGGTGGCCGTTTCAAGTCTATGGAATAAGATGAGATATATTTTTTCCAATGTATTATGCTAAGAAGTGTCTTACCTGCAGGCTAACTATTATAAATTGCCTCCACATCCACTGTATTATACATTTCACATTGTTCTGCCTATACTATTAAAGCTTGGTCTCTTGGAAAATATTATAAGGGAATTTAACTGTACATAAATATTAATAGATGCAATAAAATAAGAACAGCACAAAAGTATTTCAGTACTAAAAGTTAAATGTGTTGAAGCCTAAGGAGAATCTTTTACTCTTTTCCTTTTTGTAAATGACTTTAAACTCACATAAGATGATGAAATTATAAAAATGAAAATAACAAAATACAAAAAAAATACTTATTACAATATATTAAGGAGAGGAGCTAGTGGCTTAGAAAGCCCCAAAATGACAAAGAAAAGTATAATAGTCCAGAATTGAAACAAGTTATCACAATTGCTCAAATACCATTCTCCACCACAGTGCAATGACTTTCCTTACTAACACTCAGACAAATACAATAATCTTAAACTATTTTAAGGTGAGAGAAGATTGAGAGAAGGTTATGAGGAAGAGTTACTGAAGCCAATAAATATCAAACTTGGAGCTGACATTTGGTCTCAAATCCCCAGTGTTTGCAAGAATTTCAGCACAGGTGGTAAGTACAATCACCGTATGTTCAAACTAGAGACATCTGCAGAATCAGAACCATGAGATTGTCAACTTAAATACTTGTTCTTTTTGGTAGAGAAAGTAGTTATTTTAAGTTACAGTGAGAATAATTTAGTTTAATCCCAATTCACTTGAAAAAGTGAAGATTAACCCAATCTGTCAAGTGTAGTTCTGATCACTGAGTTCCTTTTCTAAATACATTCTTAAAAGATCTGTGCAATTGGGATGAGAGATTATGGCTAAAAATATAATTAAATTTAAAAAGAGATATTTCATAATCCCTTGATCTCTCTGATCTTCAGTTTTCTTTTCATGAATTCAGAAAGTGGAAGTCAGATTATATCTCTATAACCACTCTACCATTATCTGAAAACCATGACTATCCAGATACAAGGTAACCCTTCATTGGAAATGAATACATTGGCTTTAAAAGCAAAATCTTAACCCTCTCACCTGATCAGTTTCAGGAGACTGCTACAGAAGCAAGTCAAATCAGCTTTCAGAAATATCCAAAATCTCACCACTTCTCTCCACCTCCACCACTGTTGCACTGACCTAAATTAAAGAAATGAGTAGATATGATAGTGTTCTAATTGTTTTCCGTGTTTCCATTAACACTTCCTGCAACTCATTCTTTATATGGTACCAGAACAATCCTGGCTGTAACACACTTTTGGAGGTGGCTGCCCACCCATGACCCTCCTTGTCTTCATTGTACTCCTCTCTAGTCACAGTTGATCCAAGTTGGGTCAACAAGATTCTGTATCCCTAGAATCTAGATTAGGGTTCATGGCCCCAAGTCATTCTCTGTTGGGCACTTGATATAAAATCTATACATTTGGTGGCTATAGAAGTGTAGATCTTCCACCGAAGGCACAAAAGAGAAAAAAATGTCAGCCTTTGGAAAGAGAAGGTATAGCAGATGTTCACAGAGAAACAGAGACAAAAGTCCATGCTGAGAGAGAGAAGGAGAGATAGGAAGGGAAGAAAAGAAGGAGAAAGAGACACAGACACAGACAGAGAATGCACCAGCACATTGGTTCCTAATGACTTGCCAATTACTGATTCCAAGCACTAGCTAGGGCCCAAAGTTCCATAAGATAGCTCTATATCCTTATAATAAATCCCCTTCACTTACCAACAATGACGTCAAGCCCATCGCTAGAGATGCAGAGGCAACAGCCTCCCTCAGACTTCACCAAGTTTCACAATTAACAAAGATCTAATCTCTATAATAAGTTATTTAGTCCACATCACCATCAGAAGTCACTCTGCTTCCCTGATAAAACACCAGCTGATACATAAAGGCTCTGCACTTAATGGCCATGTGTCCTCAAAAAAGTCACTTCTCTGAGCTTCAGTTTTAGCATCTATAAAGTGGGGATAGTAAATCCTTCCTCGTAGGCCTCCTTAGGGAGGAGTTATATGTAAAATACTTAGCTTATAACATTGTAAGTACCTTTATTATCACCATCATTATTCAAACAAGCCTGTATTATAAATCTACTATGTGTTACAAGTTGAACTTATTAATGAGAAGTTTTAATTGCTGGTCTGTTCTTCTGGAGGACATACTAGGAAACAGAGCTTAGTTGCTATTGTTTTCACTTTATCCTAATTCAGAGTCAGCTACAAACTGGCAAAAGACAGTACAACATTCTAATATAGTATCTTTTTAACACTTTTAAAAAGTCCTCTTTCTGGACTTAATAACCTAATGGTAATTGTGCTATGCTGTGACTTCCATCCTGTTTTATTTATTTGTTATTTATTTTTGCTTATTTGTCCTTAATGTTTCTCTTATCAGGACACCACTGTGGCATCTGAACCAAAGGAGGCCAATGCAATAAGCACAAAAAGTGCAGCTATAACACTCTTGAGTCTAAAGCAATAGCAACAAGCACAACGTTTAAGGAGTTCAGGCAAAGGGCAATGTTCAGCCCAGGAAATATGCTCATCAGTGGCCAAGACCTTGGTGTCAGTGCCAGATGGACCGGTGGTCTTAGATACCGGCCTCCAAAGGAGTCCGCAGCTCATCCTGTGTTGCTGCCATCAGCCAGCCAGCTTTTGTGTGGTCCCTGTTTGAAGAAAGTCTAACTCTGGTATGGCTGCAACTCCACAGAGGATGTCCTCTATTTTTAAACTCATGAATTTCACTTTCCGAACCTGACAAAAGGTTCTGTGTCAGATGACACATGGATGGGGAATGATTACACAGGAACCATCAGAGAGACAAGACTGTCTGCTCTTATTAGATTTGATGGCTAGGCAAGACATATGCTACTTATCTATAAAAGCTATGAGGACAAGAAAGCTTTAAATTGGGTTAAGGTGACTTAAGGCAGAATTTGAGATGTGAGTTGCTTCAAAAATGAAACTGGGCCGACATGCACTCCAAAGTTACCTCCAAGGAAAGAAGGAGGGCAGGTGCTTGGACCACAGAGACACACGACACCATCATATCTAAGACCACGCAGTAAACAGAATCCAATGTGGACGGAAGGGGAGGAATGAGGAGGGTAAGCAAAAAGTGAAATCTACACTCCCCTAAGAGGAAGGGAGCCTAAAATCAGCCAAACAGTCCCCTTACCCATGGTAAAGCCACCAAGTGACTTCAGATAATCCTGATGGAGGGGCCCATATGCGGCTACCATGAAGACAGGAAGAAATAAATCAGGGATTTTTCTGTTTCATTTAACAAACCCCAGGGTGCCTGAGTGGCTCAGTTGGTTGAGCGTCTGCCTTCGGCTCAGGTCATGATCCCAGAGTCCTGGGATCGAGCCCCGTGTCAGGTTCCCTGCTCAGCGGGAGAGCCTGCTTCTCCCTCTCCCTCTGCCTGCTCTGCCTACTTGTGCTCTCTATCTCTCTGTCAAATAAATAAATAAAATCTTAAAAAAAAAAAAGACCCCTTTATTAAAGGGGTCTTACTGTGAGTTGAGCACCAAGTTCAGGCTTGTTGGCACCAACACAATTAAGACTCTCATGTGTAAGTAAGTGTGTCCCAGAGGGATCCAAAATAAGAGTTAAAGTTGTACTCAAAGAAGAAACCCTGAATCTGTCCTGGCAAGAAATAAATAGAGATTCTAAAGTTTTGTGCCATGCAATATAAAAGGGCTAATTTAGGGGCACCTGGGTGGCTCAGTCAGTTAAGCATCCAACTCTTGGTTTCAGTTCAGGTCGTGATCTCGGGTCCACACTTGGCACGGAGTCAGCTTGATTCTCTCTCCCTCTCCCTCTGCCCGTCCCTCCACTCTCTGTCTCTCTCTCTCTCTCTCTCTCTCTCTCAAAAATAAATAAATAAATCTTTTTTTTAAAGGGCTAATTTAGATCTGAAAGCACAAAAAGAATGTTTTATAAATATACTGTTTCTATCACAAGAACTTAGTCTGGCCATCATCATCACTATTATTATTCTAATAACTTGTATTATAAATCTACTATGTGTCTTAAGTTGAACTTATTAATGAGAAATTTTAACGGCTGGTATGTTCTTTTGGAAGACATAGAAAACAGAATTTCGGTGCTATTGTGTTTGCTTTATCCTAATGCAGAATCAGCCATATCCTGGCAAGAGGTGATACAACATTCCAATATGGCATCTGTTTACACTTGACTTTAGGTAAACTTGTATCCCTGAAGCTCTCTAATGCTAGTGAATAGTTTAGTTGTAGAAGTTTATCCCTAGATATCTTTTCACAATTCACATGAGCCACTCACAGCCTTGATTGAGCTCTCTGTACCTCAACACTGTAGTGCCTCTAGTCAGCTCTGTCTGTGTTCTCCTTAACTTGCTTCCAATGGGATATGGATCCAGGGTTGAACTGTGTGACCTTGAACCAGCTAAGACTACAACTGTTTCGGAACACTCTCACAAAACACTTTGGTATTATAAGCACATATCAAATGGAAGCAGCACTGCAGCATGATTAGGAGCTAAAGCATTTCTCCATAATCTATGACAAAATGTATAATGCTAAGTAAATAAATCTCCTGCCTCCTTGGAGCAATCTTGAAGGGGATTCAGTTCCTTGCAAGGCTTCTCTCTTAAATGTCAATTCTATTTTTTTAAAAATAGAGTTTGTGTTTTCATAGTTAAAATATGATCGCTGTTGAAATGTTTTTTAAAAGTAATTGTCTCTCCATCCTAAAGTAATTGTTATTAATGATTTTATGTATTTCTCTCCAGCATGTTACTACTCAAAGCTTGTTGCATGCGTTTTACCACAGTTGTTATTGTTTTTCACATATTTCATATATATGTAATACATATTTTATATATCTTATAAATATTTATAAATGATTAATATTTCTAAATACTAAATCTAATTTATAAATATTTATATATTTTATATACATATATTTTATATTTTCATTTACCATTAGATCAGATGTAAATGACTGTTTTTACATAACCTTTGTTTATATCATTTTTCAAATCCTGCATAACACTCCATCACTATTGTCCATTTAGAGAATTCCAGAAGTCATTACAAAGAGGGTTTTCTGTTCCCTCTTCCATCCTCTCTCCATCCCTCTTCCACCTTCTCCCCCTCCTTCCTCTCTTTTAACAACTCACATTATTCTTTGGAGAAAGCAATCTCCGTTGTGAGCCTCTGGGACAGCCCAGTTGAAACTCAGACTCAAGACTAAGGACTTCTGTGATTCAAAACATAAAAACATTTCAACCTTTCATGATGTTGGGGAAATAAACATGGATAGCTCCAATATTAAATGTTTCCTTGAGCACGGTGTCACAGTGAGGTGACAGATGCCATTTACATTCAAGCACAGCATTCTAAAGTTGGTAACATACTTTGTAGGGACACAGAGATAACCTCTATGAAGTTGATCACTATTACTTCTGTCCCTCCTTAGTGTTTTTACTAAACTTTGTTGTTAGCCATCCAACATCCATTCACCTGATTCCACTTAGTTCTACCACTGCTTGTGTAAAGGGAGCTTCTCCACAGATAATAATGACCTTGAATGGAGTCATTCACTCATCCATAGACATATGGTGGACCGACTAGACTAACTTTATGTGTATGACATGATGTCCGGTCAGAGTAACCAACCAATAAATTTTTAAATAAATTGTCAATAAACAAATGTTCACTGGGCGCCTACTATATACCAGGTACTAGGTTAGGTACTAGAATTAAATCACATTTTATTCTTCCTCAGAAAAATACAGAATTGGCTCTTGCCAAATGCAAGGTAACAGACTTGAGCTTAAAAACCCAGCGGATACACTTTATGCAGGACGAAAACACCTACCTCACTGCTTTCTCTAACTTGGTATCCGTGTCTAATAGAGCCAGTAAATTAAGCCCTGTTGGTAAGGTAAAATATCTTGAGCAAAATTCAGACTGGGGAGGTACTATTAAACAGCAAGCCATAAAATAACTGTAAACCTGTTTATGAACTACCTTGAAAGTAATTTCAGGATAGTAGAGAAGGAACTGATTACCAGGAACAGTAGCTGCCAGGATCTTTTACTCCTTATAAATGGGAGTCACCTTAGCAATCTTCACCAGCCTCCCACTGAGAAGAAAAGTAACTTGTATTTAAAGATTTATAATATCTACTTAAAGGTGACCTGGGATGGAATTTGCTACTTTTTTTTAACACCCAACTTCTCTGGGTCCATAATCACTGTGACACAGTGAATTCTACCAGCTCATCTTAAGTTGCCTTACAGGATGTATCAGTAAATGGTCTTTCAGTTTTCAAGGCCAATTCTAGTAAAAAAAAAAAAAAATCCCATTGGCCCTGCCCTCAACTATCAAGAAGGTTCAGAAGGTTTCTAAGACACACTTTCAGGCCCTAAAGATTCAGTTAAGCATTTCAGTGTTAAGATGAAAGTGTCCCAGTTGCATAGATGCCAATGCAGGGGGCCTGATAGCTAACGAACTGTCACGACCTTCCTTAGTAGTGGCAGCAGGATGGCACTCTACCACGGAGGTGACTTCTCCATAGGAGCAGGCATTCTGGCCAAAGGGAGTCTTAATGGTCCCTTTCAATCTCTCTAACTAGAGCAAGAGAGGAGGGCAAAGTCCTCTGATGACATCCATAGCCACCATTTCCAAAACCTCTCCAGGTGGAAAAATATCCTCCAAGATTCAGATAGTGTACAGCCAATGGTTATTTATACCTACATCCTCTGTTTCCTCAGGATGCAACAAGATATACTATTCAATTAGACACACTATTGATTGGGTTTTCTTTTTGTTTATAATCACGATAGAAAATCAAAAATACCTGTTTTACAAGTTACCTAACATAAATACACTATGATTATGCCATAATACAGAGTAAAACACTGAGCCCTCATCACCTATTCAAACTTCCGTGTTAAAACAGACATAGATAATCTAGGACAGTTTTCTGAGGAAGATTCTGGTTCTGATCATAGGTGCTCTGAAGCCCACTAAACCTATAGGATATGAGGACCCATTCAGGTGCATACCTTAGTTAGATTCCCGCTGGGCTGGGGGGTGGAAGTATTTCTATTGGATCCTGATTCTATCTGCTGCCCTCTTGGTTGTCCAAGCACATGGGTCTGCCCTACATAGTAATCCCTGTATCCAAGGTGCTTAGTAGCACTGATGACCTTTGAACTCTGCTCTTCATTTCTTCCCAAAAGTTTAGCTGCCCAAATTCATGTTTGTGAAAGATCCTAAAGTGTATTTATGTATCCATTGCTCCAAACATTCTAAAATTTGTCCTAAAGCCAATAGTTCTCTACCTTATTAAAAATGCATTTCAGAGTTGTGTCCTAAATAAATAAATATGGGAAAGGAAGATTAAAGGGAGCCTGTCACTACTAATTATGGACATCTGGTGACTTTAACCTCCAGGGATCAGTCCAGGCTACTCTGGCATTACACAAACCCCAGTGGTCAGGAAGGGCTCTAGTGGGTAAGCAGTAAAAACAACAAAAATATACACTTCAAAATGCTCTCCCACACCACAACTAGAATGAACTTTCTAACTTCTCTGAGTTTCATATTTACATCTGCAAAATGGATATTAATAAAACTTTCCTCACTGGTTTCTGATGAGAATTAAAATACTGAGCAACAAATACAACACTTCTTATCTCTGTATTATGTCTAAGCCTGCCCTGTTCACTAATCTTAGGCTAGATTATTATCTGTAATCCAAGCACACTATTATTTTTCTTATCAAAATTTTTGATTATATATTAATTTGTTTGCCTATTTATTATCTACCGCCCCCATTAGATTTCTGAGCTCTGCAAGGGCATACACTATAAACATAGTACCTATAATGTCCCCAATGATACTTAAGTGGCTAATCGGATAACTGAATAAAATAAATGAGTTAGGGTATTAACATTTAACAGAAACAGTAACTGTTCTTAATATTTTCATATTACAAGATTATGGCCACTTGGCATACCATCTTATGAAAAATGTAGTTGTTTTGTTACTTGCTAAAATATTACACAGATCATCTGGAACATGATCAAATTCACCCGTATAATAGCTATACATTTCAGAATTCTTCAGACTGTCTTGGATAATTATATTCTTTTGTATTAATACCCCTTATATATAAAAAGTAAACTTACAAGACCAAGTTAAATCTTATTTAAAAAGTCAGGGAAAAAAATTATAAACTCACTGGTTATATATACATATTTTTAAATATTTATTTAATAGATTTATTATTACATAATATTTAATAATGCTACATTATATATCATATATTATATGTGTATTGCCTATAATATGTATTATTATTACGTTTAAATATAAACATATATTTATGTGTAAATACATATGAATGGTTACTAGTTATTTATATACTATACAGATATACTTATCAAAACAACACATGCCTTATCTTAACTCCATATAATCAGATTCTTTTCCTATTGTATTTATCTTCACTGCCTTTTCTTCTATAACTATCAAGGATTACTTATGAATTTAAATTTCTAAAATTCTAAATAAAAGATACTTGCTAATTTAATTTTAAAACTGTTCAAAAGACTACATTTTAGTATGCATTTAAAATTCATAAAATACTCCTCTGTCAGAGCATCTTTCTTTTCATTTATTTGGAAAATACAGTTAGCACAACGATAGAATCTTGGGGTCATTTATTTTCCCACGCTGTTCTCAGTATACTTCCTAAAAAGCAAAAACATTTCCACTTAAAAGCGACATTTCATTTTGATAAAGACCTTGGATACATGTTAAAAGAGTCCTATTCACTTGGATCTCAGGAGAATAGGACTTACTCTGTGCAACTGTGTATTACACATACATCTCAAGTCAGTGGTGATCCATCGGGCTAGGGGCACCTGCAGCAACGTTCATACCATCCATATATCTAAAATCCAGCTCCAACCACACCGTTCCTCTCAACCATTCTGATAATCAAATGTAAAATTGCTTCCTGACTTCCTGGAGACATGCTTAGCACACTGACTAGAGATAACCATTTAGCAGTAGAAGGAATACTGGCAAATAACCTTTTATTGAGTATTTACCATCTGCCAAGACATGATTTAATCCTCATAAAAATTCCTGTTTTGTAGATACAATTATTATCTCCATTTGCAGAGGGGGAAAACCGTGGCCCAGAAAAAGAAATGAGCTGTCTGATGTCACACAGTTAATGGTGGAATCAGGATTAGAAAGCAAGGGTTGACTCTGCAACTTGCACTCTTAACTGCTACTCTCTACGACCTCGCAACTCTGCTGAAACCAACTTCCCTGGAAATACAAATTACCTATGAGAGATTACCAAAGTTTCTATATGCCACTGAAGATTTTTCTTTTGCTTGAAAATGAGAGCTTTATTAAACATAGTTATTTTGACAGGATGATATCATGAAATCTTAATATGTGACTGTTTCTCCTTGAATTTTTCTCTTTCTCCTTCAAAACTGTTCTACCTCCTCAGTTTATTTTATTTATTTACTTATTTATTTATTTTTTAGAGAGAAAAAGAGAGAGAGCGAGTTGGAGGGTGGAGAGGTAGAGGGAGAGAGAGCATCTCCAGCAGATTCCCCGCTGAGCGCAGAGCTCAACATGGGGCTTGACCTCACGACTCTGAGATCACAACCTGAGCCAAAATCAAGAGTCGGACGCTTAACCAACTGAGCCACCCAGGTGCCCCCTACCTCCTCCCTTTAGAGAAGATAAAAGGTGTGAGATTTTTCAAAGATTAAGCCCTTGCGGGAGTTGCAGATAAAACACTAGATGCCCAGTTAAACTTGAATTTCAGATAAATGACAAAAGATTTTTTTAATATAAATATGTTCCATATTTTTCATGGGATCTATTTATGATAGAAAATGATTTGTTGTTTGTCTGAAATTTAAATTTAATCAAGCAGACTATTTTTATATGATAAACCTGGCAACTCTGTCCTTGGGAAAACCTGGATAGTTTATGAAGGAAGTAAAAGGAAAGAAAATTCACACAACAGGCAGGGTGTCTTAGAAAAAACAGAAGGGAGGGTGTCTAGGCAGAAGAAACCATAAACAGCTTGGAAAAAGACTCCAATGTCCAAAGAAGGAGCAGAAGACTGCCAGCCCCAAAGCCTGTGAGGACAGATGGCCCTGGACCAGCTGTTGCCCATCTCCTGTTGATATCAGAGCCCTGCTACAACTCTAAGTTAAAACCAAGATACAGCTGAAAAGCCCGAATCAGAAGGCTGGGCCAAAATGAAGGCATTGTGGATAAAGAGGAAAGCTATTACACAGGAAAAAATACAGATACCCAGTGGTTTTTATTGAAGAAAATGAATACTACAACTTACAAGGCCCAGAATAGCTTAAGAATTCTTTTCTTCATATATGACTGAAGCTGAAGCAGAATTACACCTGCAGGTGAAGGCTTTTATCAGACCAAATTCCAAACAACAAATGTGAAATACTAATTGACTGCCATGTGCCCTGCCCTGTACTACAAACCGGGCATACTGAGATAAGAAACACACAAGCCCTGCCTTTCAGGCATTTATGGGCTGGTGAGCAAAAGCAACAGGTCAAGAAGCAATTTCAACACTAGAGTTTTCTATATATAATGCAAGTTGTCAGAGGAGGACAGGATTAACTGTCTAGGAAATGACAGGGAAAACTTCACAAAGGAAATTGCTCCAGAGAGAGGTCTTTAAAGAACAAGCTGGTATTTGCCAAGAGGACCGTGTTGAGAAGGACAGTCCCTCTGAGGTATGTCTGATATTTCTGGAACACGCAATGGCCAGAAGAGAAAGGAAAAAACAAAAGGCTGAAGCCAGATCGTAATAACACACAAGTGCTTCCCAAACTTTATTGTATGCTCCAATAATCTAGGGATCTTGTTAAAATACAGGTTCTAGTTTAATAGGTAAGGTATGAAGTGCAGCTTCTAAGATTCTGCCTTTCTAACAAGCTGCCAGATGAGGCCAATGCTGCTGGCCTGAGAATCATCCTTGGAGTAGTAGGTCTGAATGTCAAGCTTTGGATCTTGAATCTTTTCCTGCAGACACCGGAGAGCCATCTTGTGGCTTCTCTAGCCTGAAACTGACTAGAATTCAAAAGAGCTAGAAGCAGGCACTAGACTCTTCCTACAGGCCAGGAAAGAAATGCCTAAACTGGAGACACTGAAGATACGAAGAAGAGGATGAATTTAGTCATGTTGAAAAGCTAAAATGGACATGCGTTGGTACTCAGTGTAGGCACAGATAAGGGAAACAGAAGATGATGGCTAAGCTACATTGTTTTTTCACAACTGTATGGTATGATTTGAGGTTAACACTCATTTAGCATTTGGGATGTCTTACCATGATTCATTGCAGCACCTTTTTTTTTAGAGAGAGTGCACATGAGCAGTGGGGAGGGGCAGAGGGAGAGGGAGAGAGAGAATCTTAAGCAAGCTCCATGCTCAGCACAGAGCCAGACGGAGCCAGACGTGAGGCTCGATCTCAAAACCCTGAGATCATGACCTGAGCCAAAACCAAGAGTGGGACGCTTAACTGACTGTGCCACCCAGGTGCCCCCACTGTAGCACCCTTTTAAACACAAGATACAGCTTTAAATGAAGAATTAAGGTTTAAATGTATTTTGTGGATTCAGCCACATTATTGTAAGATCACTCCTGATACACGTCCAGTCTTTCCAGATAGAATGTAAACTCCTCTCGGGCAGGCACTGGCTTCATTGTGTCCCCCAGCACGGAACATGTGCCCTGTAAATAAAACTTCTGTGTTCTATTGCTATGCAGACATCCCATTCCTGATCAAACACCGTACTTCACAAATATGAAAGCCTGGGAAAATTCCAAAGCATCAGCCTCCACAGAGTTTCCTCATTTATTTTCCCTCTTCTCTTTTTAAAAATCTGAAATAATAAGAGATTTCAATGCCAATACCGAAACTAAGAGCTCATTCATTTCTCAAGTTCCGGAATAACATCCTGAGGTAGAGATCCCGGTGGGCCTTCCTAATGACTGATTAGAGTTCTTTTCTCTACCTCCTACTGATGATTACTTGTTTTGATATCACGGATTGCTTAGCATGTTGACTTCGCACCTGCGTTAATTGTTTTCTCCTGTTAGAATCTGATTTTCAATGTGTTAAAATTTAACTAAGCCAGTGGTTCTCAGCCCTGGCTACACATTAGAATCACCGAGGATCTTTTTTAAATGTCTGGGCTCCACCCTGCAGAGATTATAATTTAACTGGACTGAAGTGGATTCCGAGTACCAGGGAGGTTGAAAAGCTTCCCAGGTGGTTCTAATGTACAGCCAAGGCTGAGAACTACTGAGTTAAGCAAACCTTAATGAGGATATTCCTGGGCGCCTGGGTGGCTCAGTTGGTTAAGTGTCTGCCTTCTGCCTAGGTCATGTTCTCAGGGTTCTGGGATTGAGCCCCTCATCGGCCTCTCTGCTCAGCAGGGAGTCTGCTTCTCCATCTCCCTTTGCTCCTCCCCCTACTCATGGGCACATTCTCTCTCTCAAATAAAATCTTTTTAAAAAATGGGGATGTTCCCATAATTCAGGATCCAAACCACAATCCACCCAAGAAAAAAATAAGTGAAAACTTTGATAATATTCACCTACGTTTGTCTAAAGCAGTATCACCTATCAGGAGCACCAATTAGAATGGGGAAGGAGTCCAAACAAGGTGGTATGAAGTCTATACAGAATGGTGCTAAAATAGAGCTTAGACTTGATGGTTAAAAACAAAGAACAGTATTATTTTCCTGGTTATGTAACACTGAAGAGTTATTGTCTGTATCTCAGTTTTCTCATCTATCAGCACACATAAATCTTCTTCATGAAGTTGTTAAGTAGGTTTAATGAAAGCCGTGTATTAATATGCTTACAAAAGAGTTTGCTCATGTTTCAACTCCTTTTGAGATTCTTACATCACTCTGGGCATGCTATTTTTCTTTTTTGCCACATTCTTGGCATTTGAAAGACTATTTTAAACCAGTTACTCTAAACCATTTGCAACTTAATTTTATTTTTCTAATGAGTACTTTTCAAATGTGTAGCATGATATGAATGATGGCATTATTCTGTACCTTTGTGGTATCTTCATCTCATGTATAGATTTTAAATAGGTTTTTTTTTTTTTTTCCTGCAAGGTGTCTACATCAATGAGGAACTGCTAACCAACAAAAGAATATCCAACACCTCCAACATTTGTGCCCACTGTTATGGGCCACTAAACACCAAGAGTCGTTGTGCAGGCTGATCATTTGGCAAAGTAGCCTACAGTTTTGTCCCTGAGGCAGCCAGCACCTTGCTAGAGACCCACCCAACACAGTAAGCCAGAGCTCAAGCGCCTCAGCCAAAAGGCTGATCTTACAGAGGCAGGAGGGCAGGTACAGCCCAGTGTCCAATGGTAATAGTCCAGTCCAGGTTCTCAAGAGGAGGCCCAGGAGGGTTCTAATTGGGTAAGGGAATACAATAATTCCTCACCACCAAAAACAATAGCCAAGTTGTGAAATAACATGGTTTTATGTTTTTCTATTAAATCATTAATCCCATTCTTTGAAAATTCTGTTAGGTTCCATCCTCTTACAAAAATAGGAGGTGTGTGATTTTCATAGCCACAAGCTCAGATCTGCAAATATAGAACTTTTTCTGAAATAATTTCTGTCATAAGCCCTTCATGCTTCCCGATAACAAATTGAATCTAGTCACTTCTAAGTAAATTCAACAACCTCAGTAACTTCTTAGGTATTTCATTATAATACTCAATCATATTATGGATTTGCCTCTTCTTTCTCTACAGGGCTGATTCTATCTTAAGTGTTTACATAGTAATGCAGTATCTTGAGAAAACATCTCTGTGGTTGTCCAGAGTTGACATCCACTGATATATACCATCATAATATCTGGTTCTTAGTGTTGCTACACTTCAAAATGGGCTTGCACTCATCTGGTCTCAGACTGATTAACCCATGCCACCACTTACAGTTGCGTCCCCTTGTCATGACCTTGAGAATCCTTTGGATATCCAGGTTTCTCTCTCAATAAAATATGCATCCTTGTTTGGGACATGAGAAATGTCAGTGTTTACTGCTTCACATCATCCCTGGGATATGGTACAGTTAGGATCTGTCGTCAAGCCCTCCCACGTTGAGTGGCCTAAGAATCTTTGTGATATCTCTCCTTTCCAGCCACTCAGATGGGAAATAGAAGACATCCTACTCAGGATAGAGTAGATTATGCTGTAGGAATAAATTATACCCAAAATATCAGTAAAACTTCATTCCTAACTCATATAAAATCCATCACAAGTCCAGAATACTCTCCATGACATCTGTCTTTCACATCTTGGCTCAGGCTTGTAGACCAGCAAGAAAAAAAAGCAGGCTGGAAACCTCTAGCACCAGCAATTAGGTGCTTCAATAAGGAAATGATCCGTGTCACTTCCATTAACAATTTGTTGGTCAAAGCAAGTCACAGGGTCATGCCTATCTTCAAGGTAGAGGGACAGTACAATGCTCCCTATGCCCAGAAGAAGAGTGGGGCCCAAATACTAGCATGCTGTCACAATGTCTTCTACAACACTGGTTCCCTTGACCCTAACACTTACCTGGGGGTCTTAGAGTCTCTTAGCCTAATTACTTGGTTCATTATTTGGGACTTGGCCCAAAATAGGGACTTCGCTCTAAAACCAGTGTCTATCTTTATTAGTTTTCCAATTTTCTTCCCTCTCTTCAGTTGGAAGCATCTTTATCTGGTAAGGGAGGGGTGACAGAAAGGAGAGATCAAGGAAAAATATGGAAAGATGATTTGAGACTTTTAACTTTAAAAGTCAGGAAATGGACATCGGTTTCTCTGTCCTCTTGACAACCTCCATTGTCGTGTGTATTCCCTGACTGTACCCTCCATGTGGAATGTCAGCCTCACATATCTTCCGACACAATGGAAGGGAACAGGGTCATGGGATTAAAAGTCCGTAGAGCTAGGTGAATAGCAATTAATACTTCACATATTGTCTTTCCACCATCAGCCACATATCACTCTCCCCTTCACTACACGACACAAGAGGGGATCTATGGAGGCTGGACAGAGAAATCAAATACGTTTCACTTATCGATACATAGATCAGAGAACAGGTCTAGAAAAATGTGTCCTGAAGTGGGGTGATAATTAGTGAAGAGGCAGTTACACAAGCATTCTGCCGGCACTTGGTGAAAATGAAAGGAAGGAAAAATACGTTCAATTTCAGACTAAAAAGCTCTGTATAAAGCTTTTAAAAGTGATGCCTTCCACGTAGCTTAACACTTGTATGAGGCTCTGCCTCAGCAAATCATAATGCCACAGTCATTTCTCCTTAACCACTGAAGGTGATTCAAGAGATGGGTTACCCACCAAAGGAGGCTTTTCATGCTGAAGAATCTCTGCATTTAAAAATATATTGAATAACATTTTAGTCATTCCTTCCCTAGGTCTCTTGTGATTATGAAACCTCAATTTTGCCTATTGCAATACTTTCAGGACCATAAGCTCTGAGACTGCTGTTCTTAGAGCCAGGTTTAAAGTCAGAGGGTTATGACGTCTACTGTATCCATTTCCTATTGCTAGGATTAAAGTGTCTAACAAACAACCACAAAACTTCAGAGCCATACCACAACAAATGTTTGTGCTCACAGTCTTGGGGGCCAGCTGGGCGTCAGCTAGGTGGCTCTGCCGATCTAGGCAAGGGTTGCTTACATATCTGGGGTCAGCTGGTTGTTGGCTGAAATGGATTGGCCCCAGCTGGGAAGATGGAATGTTCCACCATAGTCCACATGTCCCTTTCTCCCTTCTGGGACCAGCAGTCTAAGCTGGGTGTGTTCACAGGGCATTAGCAAAGGCACAAGAGTGAGAGAGCAAGCTCAGGCCCAAACACGGTTTTCAAGGTTCTGCCTCCATCACATCTGCTACTAATCCATGTGCTAGAGCAAGTCACAAGAATAAACCTGGAGTCAGGACAAAGAAGGGATGCAAGGAGAGGTAAAGAATCCAAGCCACACCATGCTATTCACCACATTGAGGCTTCTGTCCAGCAAAATGCCTGGGCAGGGCTGAAGTACTGATTGGTCTGGGCACTAGCCAGATGCCGACTGCAACTTAAATTGGGGCCAGCTCTTGGGTACACAGGCAGGGAGGCGGAGGAAAGGAAATGGGATATGAAACTGAACAGAAATAGAATTCAAAAACCTTCAATTCCAGAAATTAAAAAGAATTAAGAACAACTGAGAATGACCAGTGTAATTCTTAGCTCTGCTTTGTCTGCGTGCATAGTACCTTCTGTCTTATAGAGTGCTGCGTAATTTCGTGTTTAACAAATTCATCTCAATCATTCCTAGCAGCAGTCCCATACAGTGACAGGTAGGAGTTGCTTCCCCATTTAAAATGGGAAGCTATTGAGGATTGCAGAAGTAAAGTGAGGCGCCCAAGGTAACAACACCAGTAAGTGATCCGGCTGAAACGCAAACCCAAGTCTGGTTCTCTTTTTCCACTCCACAGTGAAAACCTTTGAAAAATAAGGTTTGAAACAGTAACATTTAAAACATCTTCCTTATAAATCTCCAGCATAAAGGCCAAAGTGCCAAGTGTCATCCAACTTAGAAAAGGATACACAAATTGGTGGTTGCTATGGAGTCCCTTCAGCACTTCCTTGCTTGTGAAGTTGGGATTGACACCGAAGGCTATTAAAAGTTAAAGGGAATCATGAGCCAAGCTTACATAGTTCCTAAGGAATGATAAAAACATAACAGGATTCATATGAAACTGGGAAAAAATGGTTCAAAATGCTATTAGAGAAGGTGGGGGGGATTGAGTGGGGGAATCAGAATCAATCAGCAGGTGGAGCCTTTGATGGGAAAAGATCGCTTTGAAAAACGGGATAAAATCAAAGGTATAAATCATGACTATAGAATCAAATAACACTTGTTATAAAGGAGAAAAACCAGAGATGACAAAATATAGGTAGGAAACCTAAAAGATTAAAAAGAGCACAAAGAAGTAGATTATTACCAATCACAGAGAAGGTGAGTCAGTCTAACTAAAGCTTGCAGAAAAATCTAAAGCCAGTGCTAATTTTCCCTCTGAAATTAAAAATATGTATTGTTGAAAGGATCCTTTAATGTCTCTAGTTGTAGCCCATATTGCAGATGTGTTGGAAAATAAACAGGAAGACTTGAAGCTGTCCCACAGTTAATATCAGAGCGCTGTTTTTCTTTAAAATGACCTGACAACTTGGGAATAAAGAAATCGAGTTTGACCTTACTCCTGTTACCTGAGAGCAGACAGGGGCCTGGGTTCTCAGAAAATACTGGGGGGTTAGGCAAGAGATGGGACGTGCTTCAAAAGAGGTACAGGAAGAAAATGACTCCTGATTAACTGGAAAGCCTGGAGAAGGCTAGAGTACCAAAGAAGGCCGAGAGTAAATGCCATACTGTGAAACTAAGTCTCACCTAAGATACCAGAACAGCGGATTCTCAGAAATCCTGAATCAGGGACACAGCAAGGCTGCCACTGATTGAGAGCAATGGCTCACTCCTGAGGAGCAACGTCAAGAGATAAATAAATGCAGAGGAGACGCAGGCTTTGCAAACCATTTTCATAGCAATTACCCTCTCCTGGGTCAGCCTTCATTACCAGCAATGAGTTAGATAATGATCAAAAAGGAATGCTCAACAGATTACTTAAAGAAATAGCAAGTATGTGAACAGAGGTACAATAATGAAGAGAAATGGCCTTGAAACAGACAGAAGTACCAAGATGAAATTCAGCAGGGATAAGTGTACTATTGTGCCAAAGGTAGATCCAGGAAACCACAGTACACTAGTGAAGGGAAGATGTTTAGGAGCGGTATACCGGAAAACGAATTTGGTGTTTAAATTGGCTACAAGCTCAATGTCAGTCTACCTTTAACACAGGGATTCTTAACCTCTATGGGGACAAGGATTCCTGAGAGCACGATAAAAATTAAGTATCATCTATACCTTAGAAACGAGTACATTTTGCACTTAGTAGCAGGAAGCTCACAGAGGGCTCATAGGGCATCAGTGTATAGTTACTGGATGAGTACATGGGACTTGCTCTAAACAAGTCAGTCCAGGACCCAATCGTGTCTCCACCACTCACTTTCTTATTATGCCTTCCAAAAAGTAACATAACCCTCTCTCCACTCTGAGCTTTCTCATCTGTAAGGGGAACAGAATAACAGCTGTACCTAGCTCTCCCCTCCCCCGCAGTGTTATTGTAAGAGAGTCCTAAAATAAAGTACAAAGAGCTTTTGGGGGTTTTCTGTTATATTTTTATTATATTTTAAATACACTGATATACTTTGTTACATGTATATTTTATTATATGTATTATATTACTAAAGTCACTGTTCCCTTATGCAACTTTTAGGTAACTTTTAAGTTTAGTAAACAGGGCAGAAGAGGGGATTATCCCCCTGGGGCTGTTGCCATTTGGAATAATTACTGGTACCTTGAGTTCTGATCTGGGCATATCAGTGTAAGAGGGGCAACTGGAATGTAAGCAAGAGAGACCAGGCAGTATAATGAGGGAGTGTGCAATCCAGCATAAGAAGGCACATGGAGGAACTAAGAATATTTAGCCCTGAGAACAGAAGATTTAACCAAATTCTAATACTTAAAAGGTTGTATTGTGGTGGAAGAAAGGGAATTGTTCTGAATAACTCCAGGGGTCAAAATCTGGGCCATTAGAGAAGGACAGTTCAGCTGCATATAAAGAAGAATGTCCTAACAATTACAAGCTGATATTTCTTTATCACTGAGGGGGTCCACATATTCATTTATTTAGTAAACATTTATTGAACATCTACTGTGTGCCAAAGACCATGATGGTACCAGGAATTCAAAGATGGATAAGATACAAACCTAGTTTCTTTAAAAGGCTCCCAGTTTGTTGGGAGAAACAGATTAAATAAGTATTTTCAATATCAGCAGAGGCAATGGTATTGCCTGGAGACCAAGGCAGGGCACCTACCGAGTCTAAGGGAAGTGGCACTAGAACTGAGACCTAATGGATGAAGAGCAACTGGCTGGTGGCCAGGCACGCTACACAGAGGCGAGAAACAGCACAGTGTGTCCCAGGAGTGCTGGGCAGGAAGGACAAAACAAAGAGGAGAGAGAGAGAGAACTTAGAGATGACCCTATGGACGGAGCCAATTAAAGGATTTTGAGCAGGGAAGTGACCTGGTCAGATCTGTGCTTTAGATGTGGTTATATCATTACTAAAATGTTTGAGGTGAGAGCTGGTGGTACAGATTCCATTATTCGTTCTGTATCTCCCCACGAGAGGTCGTTAACTGAGTAAGTAAAGAGCTTCGTGATAGTTCAACATTTTTTTCAAGGGGTTATTTCGTCTTATATAATATGAGAATGTTTCAAATAGGATATTTGTTTTGGGTCTTGGGGCAAGACAGCAAATCTAAAGACAAACTAAGACACTGTGGTAAAAAGATGCAAGGCAAGGACTTATGGCAAGAGACCCAAGAGCCTGCATCAGGTATGCAAAGGTGTGGAAGGATTGGGAGATAGAGCTGATCCTCTCAAGCCGATCCTTTCCAAAGCTCGAACTCTCTACAGTTTGGCCTTCAAACCATCACAGAGTTCTGTGGTTGTAAAGGACACTGAAACCATCTCCTCCAACTCTTCCACTGTAGAAACTAAACCCCAGGAAGATAAAGTGGTTTTGTCACTTCTCCATGTAACTAGCTGACAAGAGAGTTAAGAACAGGACACAAAACGCTGAAAAGCACCATCTTTCAACCTTGCCCTAGTCAGTCAGTCATATTTTGTTCTACCGTATCACTCAAATTTTCATTCTTTTTTGTAGCAAATATAATTTCTTAAGGAGGACTACAAAAATAGAGTTCCAAAACACAAGCTGTTTATGAAAAGGAAAATGCCACAGAATGTAGATGTTGCCATAGCTCACAGATACATTATGGAACAAGAAGGGTCTTCTATTTAAATACTTCAGAGGGGGCAGAGAGAGCACGGGCTGATTCAAAGCTGAATTCTATACTTGCCAAGAGAATGACGTCGAGAAAGTCACTTAACCTCAAAAACTCAGTTTTTTCATCTGTAAAACGAAGAGACGATTCTGATCTTACAGAGTTTTAGTTATATAAAGTGCCTCCACAATATTTAGAGTTCAACCAATGTGAGGTGGGTCCTTTCTCTTTCTGTTCCCTTTCCTGTCCCCTCCCACCACGACCTGTAAGAAGTTATCCACCATAAGAGACTCTGGTAGACAGTACAATAAAGTGGTTAGAATTTGGCCATGGGTGTTAGGCGGACCAAGTGATGACTCATGGCCCTGTGACTCATGGCCATATTCTTTAATCTCCCTGAGATGATTTATAAATCTATGATAATCTTAAAATACTATTCCCACCACATAGGGTTGTTGTGAGGATTAAATAAACTATATATAAGGTGTTTAGAGCAGTGCCTAGCATACAGCGAACAGTGAGACAGTTGCTAGGATTGTGTTAATTTTACTGGCAGAGAGCCAGGTTACACTGCAATTTGCTTTGTCTCCTTACCGTCACTGTTAATGATCTTCTCTTCCATGCACAATTTCATCTTTTCAAGAAAACAGTTGCATGCATTTTTCTTCAGACATGGAAGAAACTAAAGAGCTTCCTCCCAAAAGTAATTAAGGTAAATGTGATCAATGGATCCAACTGACCACCAGAAATGGAGTAGTGGAACCGAATATCATCAGTTCAAGGTATTGGACACCCACCCATTGATCTGTGACCTGTTTTTCATTAGAGGTCAATAACTCCTCGTCCCTCATTCTATAGACGAGATGGATATTGAAGTACTTTCTATGGCCTGAGTGGTCTGATAGACCCCTGTGAAGATAGGTAAGGATCAGAACCGGCCTTTGTTTGTACCATCCTCAATGACCACCACAGTATATGCACTCAAAACATCCACTGAATGAACCAACCAGCGAAACTCCCTTCATCAAGTGCCTTGGTACTACGGGATGAACTCTAGGGGCGACCTCACATTGCATTTGAGAACACAGGACTAAAGTGGGTGGCAAATGTAGTGAATAAGAGATTGGGCTCCAAGGGGAGAATATTTGAATCCTGGCTCCATCATCTTTGTGACTTTAGGCATGTCACTTAACCTCTCAAAATTGCAACTTACTCCTCTATAAAATGAGGATTTTAGATGAACCTAACTAGTAGAGTTCACATGAGATTAAGTGAGATAAGGCTTGTCAAGAGTTTAGCACCAAGCAAGTGTTCAATAAATGTGATGGTGACAATGACGACTATTTCATGTAAGAATGACTAAGTACTATACAATGTTATACTCTTTAAAATGCACAGGTAAGAATTCATAAAAGGGGAGATCAATATGGCACTAGATTGAATATGCATCTTAACCACAGGATGGATGTTTCTTACAGAAGATAAGTTCTAAGCCCAACCTTAGAGAAAGGATAGGTTTAGATCTGCAGAGAGCACTTTCCATGAACAAACAGCCAGGAGGATATGATCCCTGAATATGCAGAAGACACAGGAGTGAGTAAATGAATAACTAGAATTTTGAGTCTGTGCCCAATGCGGTAGAAAGGGGGACATTTCAAAGTCCGGTTTGGAAGTGGTAGACAATTTCAGAAAAAAACAAGCTACCTGGTGACAATAACCAGCTGATCAAAAGCCATGGTGTGGTAGCAGAATAAAGGCTTTAGCACAGACAGACCTAGGTATGAATCCTCAGACAAATTACCTAACATTTCCAAGCCTCAATAGTCTCATCTTTGCCATGGGGATACTTTCACCTACCTAGCAGAATTGTGAGGAGGATTAAATGAGCTCCTAAAGTTAAAACAGTCACTTTGGTGTCTGACTCAACATCAGCTAGTATGAGTATTTAGCAATATTCTAAGATAAACACTAAGAGGAGTTACACAAATTCACCTGGACAAACCCTTAACTTTAGGTGAATCAGGAAAAGTTTATCTTCATTCACTGTCCTAACTCTAATTACTGATTTCCACAGAAATTTGTCAATCCTACAACAAATGCTAGGTCTTACCATTATCAAGGACTAGATAGAGCTATCATGATCTCAGTTAATCCTCACACGACCTAGGACAAAAATCATTTTTATGTACCCCATTTTACAGATTTTTTTTTAAGTGGTTTAGAGAGATTAGTCACTTGTCCAAGCTCATGGACAATCAGTGATAGAACTGGGATTTGAACCAGGGCAGTCTTGCTCCAAAGATTGTGAGCTTTTGATTGTGGCAGTTGACAGACTGCAGCAGACCCATTTGAGACCTTCAGACATGTTCCTCCTGACCGGGCCCTGCTACGACAGCATGGGCCGACCACTCAGATTCAAGAAAGAAAAGCAGCCCTGCAGGGAAAAGTGGGTACAATTAGGTATGAGGCTGGACAGAGAGGAGGCTCCTGCAATTTCACCTCAATCCTGCTCTGTAATTTAATTCTCCTTTTAATGCACAGCAAACAAAGCTTTTCATTCAAGTGCCCTGCAAATCTGGCCTCTGCTGCAGGGAAAAGTGCCTTTTGGGGCTACTGTCTTAAAATGGCAGAGACTGAATGCCTCCAAATACAGAATCCTTAAGAAATAGGTCTGGTTGTACCAACAGACATTAATTGCACAACCCAGCACGATCAACTGCAGTCTTGTCTGTAAAAAGAAGACCTTGCCCCCACAGGTACTATTCAGAAACTATGTCTTCCTTCTATGAGCCAAAACAATTGAAAATCAAATTTGAGAAAGTTACAGAAAATCTGAAGAGGATTCAGCGAAGAGTGGAAAACAAGATTAAAATATTAAAGTATTGGTTCTCAAATCTGTTTTCTTCTCAATTTTCTCCATACATTCTCCTCAGGTCTCCCATAACTAATCTAACCTTCTTGTCTCTGATTTTGCAAAATGAGGGGTGGCAGAGGGATGGAATGAGAAAGAGATAAAGCAGAAGAAGAGGGAGGGCAGGAGGGTCTTCGAGGGGGACAAGGGAAGAAGAAGAATCATGGAAGTAGGTGTCTACAGATCTCAGCTCTTAGTGAAGTCAAAAACAGATGTAGCTAGGATAACTAAGAAAAAGAGCATAAAATATAGAAAGTCCCCAGGATTTTAGCAGAGGAGAATCCTTTTGTATTACAAGGCCAAGAGAATAAGCAGGGTTCAAGTGGGTTGAAATAGAAGTAACTAGAAAAAAAGAAGCCAAGAAACATGGAGATGAAGTCATCCATGCTGTTAGTAGCTCAACACTCACCAAGAGACCTCATTGGACCTCCCCATGCACACTGAGCATCTCGCCCTCGGGGCTCCCACTGGTGTTTGCAGCGGCGTCATGTAAGGGGAAGGCAGACCTGGCATGGGAGTGATCACAGTGAAGTGTGTATTTATTTAGATGTTGGACTGAGCACCTTTAGAGCAGAGACTATGTTCACATGTGCACACCGCTGGTGTCTAATAAGTGTTTGCTGGAAAGCAGGGAAGAAAAGTAGGAGGAAGGGAAGGAAGAATGACAGAGACATTCAGGAAACAACTCCTCCTTATATCAAATCAGCTTGAGTCAGATGATAATTCTGGTCTCGTATCAGCCATTTCATCCTTTCAAATTTAGCATTTACTTGCCCTGACAATTAGGAAGAAAAAAAGCAAAGTGATTCATTATTGTATCTTTTCACTAGAAAGTTTGAAAATTAACAGCAGCCAATATTGTGAATAACTAAAACTCAAGGGCAGATATTAAGAACTTAATAAACCATTATCTCTAAAATAATTATTCTGAATGAGCTTTTAAAATAGTTTTATGCCTTTTACATCACCATCTGTCTCATGCTAAAATACCCTCAACTCTTAACATTTTGCCTTTAAAATCTTAACTAAAAGATTCAGATAGATCACTAAAAAAAACAAAAACAAAAAAATGCAATAGTAGCAATACCTTCTATCCTAGCCATTGTTCTTTTTATTTTTGGTCACCTTTGATCGTCACAAATAGGTTCTGAGGTTGGTAGCATGAGCGGTATTGTCTTCAGCCTACAGATGCGGAAACAGGAAAATAAGACTGAAGACTGTCTGAGCAAAAATGAAAACACAGGACTCAGTCTGAGCTTAGTTCTCATGCTGAAGCAGTGCTTAGAGGAGGGCCATTCTAGAATGTTGTTTGGGAATGCATTTTGAGGCAGAGAAAGGAGCAAAATATTTTCCAACTTTTTACATAGCAGACATGTTCTTACATATGCTAATGTCTTTATTTTATAAGATAGATTTTTTTACTGTTCTCACACAGCTGTGGTTTTCAAACTCCTTTTACCAGCAGAAACTTTCTATCAACATTTCATGCTCAAGCCCTCTATACAAAACAGATAAAAGTGAAGCCGCAGAGCTAAGAGATCTGCGAGGGGTTTGGTGATAGGGGCCACTGGCCTGTCTCAACACCAAACACATGAAAACCACCAGGACCCCACCAAACAAAGACTGAAGACCATGCCACAGAGCATGTCCAACTTCCGATGGAGTAAGAAGAGCGAGGACTCCACAGTCCCACTGAGTCCAATTTCAAATCTACCACTTGCTCACAGCACACGCGGAGGAGGTAACGAACCTTTCTGAGCCTCTGTTTCTTCATCTCTAGAAGAGTCATATAACACCTGCCAGGTGAGTCTGTTTTGAGGATTAACTCAGGCACCCTAAGTGAATCATGGATCACAGTGCCCAGCACGCAGTAGGTACTCAGGCAGGTCCTTCTGGAAGTCCCTTGCCACATCTACATGGTTTTCTGATAAAATAGATGTATTCTTGTTTCCTCAGAGGGTATAAATTCCATTTGTTCTCTTAAATCCGGCTCATGCCTTTAACACTTGAGGGCTTGTACTACTCCCTCAAACATTTAGCATTTTCTGTTCAGTTAGCACAGCACTGACACTTTAAAAGCAGCTTGAAAACAAACTTGATTCCAAATATGATTTATAATGTCCCAAGCAACAGCTCATTTACCCAAGAAAGCTCCATCAATTATTGACAGATGTACCCTCGGAGGAGAAGTAGCATTAAGACAAGGAGATGGAGGGAAAAGCATGCTTCAACCCCTTAAGCCAATTATCCAAGGTGATTTTCAGCATTAAATCCTTAGATATGCTTAATTTACTGTCCTTGCCTGTAAGCACAGAAAGAAGTGTGAGGAGGGAAAAAAAAAATGTTAAGCAATTTAGGACTGCTTTTAAAAACAAAGAAAAAGAATAGCATAGAGAGGAAAAATACATAGGAAGCAGGATTGTGGGTGTTGAAGGCATGTGGGCTTCTAGATTGAGCATCCCCAGCCCTTGTGCACCTTGCCCTCATTGTAGAGCCAGCTACTCCCCTCCTGTCTTTGTTCAGTAAAGAAATAATTGCGCTTACCTGCCTCTGACCTAATAATTACAGCAGTGCCTGATTTTATTCGCAGCAGGTTTATTGTGGTCGAATTTCCTCGGTTTTCAGTGCAAAGACCTCACAAAGGATGCTAGCATTATTTGCTTTAACATCAAGCTAGTGACAAGGCTATGTAAGGTTCTGTAAAAAGCCAAGAGGCCAGTGTGAATCCAGCCCACGGGGGTTTGTAATCTGCATTTGACATGCCAATATTAGAAAACCTTGGCAAGATTATGAGGTTTACGTGTGAGGGAAGAATGGGAGTGCATGAGGCCAATAAATGTGAGGATGCTAATATATTTCTCCATAGTTTTCTTGAAAGAAGAAAAACAGGAGAGGATTTTTCCCCCCCAAATCCAAATTATAAGGCAAAAGGTGACCAATTATGTGTACTTGGTTTAATTTGCATGTACTGAGGTGTGTGTGTATGTGTGTGTGTGTGTGTGTGTAAGTGAACATGCACTCAAATGCACTGCACACATGCTGTGGATAAGCATAAGTAGATGGACACAAAGAAATCTGAGGGCATGGAGAAGAGGTCTAACCTGTATAAAAATGCTCGCATGATGAACTGAACACTTCTATATTAAGAAAATAAATCCTGCCATGGGAGACCTGAAAAATTACTACCCTGACTTTTAATGCAACCTATGGTTCAAAGCACAGTTATAGAACATTCTAAAATTACCTGCTTACACCTCATGACTTGGCAGAATAATTACAGGCTAGATTATTTCATCTTTTTATACTTTTTTATTAAGAATTAAGAGATTCACTATATTGGATTATTAAAAGCCTGACCTCTTCTAGTATATATTTTTATCCCATTATTAAACAGTGCATATAAAATAGAGTAAACCTTGACTTTCAAAACTTTGACTTTTCAATTTCAGATTCAGAATCAACATTTGAGGGCCAGTGGGTGCTCAATATGGTGCAAATGCTTTCAACGTTCTGCCGCATCTGATCAACACCTGGATTCCTAACCAGGTCTTCTGATTCCAATCTAGTAGGCATCCCACCAAATCGCAACCTTCTGTCATGGCCTTGCCATCAAGTCTCGGAGGGAATCTCGACGGGGGATGGAGGTAGGGGAGGAGGGGCAGACTCACTGGCAATGCAGGATGGTATGTCACAGGCTTGCCCTTAGAGGCACATGCCTCTATCCTCTGGGGACTCCCATTTCTCTAAATGTGAAACTGAAGCAAGAGCACAGGATCTTTAATCAACTCACAAAATGTTGTCAAGGATCTTAAGTACTCTGCACCTTGGTGAGATTTCCTCAATACTCAAGATGTGACTCTAAGCTTTTGATGACGAGTTCTGTTAACAATGCTGCAATTGTAGGTGCCTGGGTGGCTCATTTGGTTAAGCATCTGCCTTCAGCTCACGTCATGATCTCAGGGCCCTGGGATCGAACCCTGCATCATGCTCTCTTCTCAGTGGGAAGCCTGTTTCTCCCTCTCTACCGCTCTGCCTACTTGTGTTCTCTCTCTCTCTGTGTGTCAAATAAATAAATAAATAAAATCTTTAAAAAAAAAAAACAATGTTGCAATTGTTTCACATCTTGTCTTAGGGGAGAAGAGACATCTGGGGTCAGGGGAGTCCTCTTTGGGGTTACTGTCATCCTTGGAACATATTCTTAACATCCTCAAAGTTTCATTCTGTAAGAAATGGAAATTTTTTATCCTTCAGAAACAAATCTGAAATAGCCAAAAGTTATACAGAGCCAAGGGTGATAACTAAAAGGATCAAACTGGAAATATCACTTACTATCATCATCTAAGATGTGACTATAGGGTAAAATAACATTATCTTGGGTAACAGGTAAGCTGTTTTTGAACACAACTGCAAAATATTTTGGAATTCTCAAGGTTCACATTCACACACACACACATTCACAAGGTTCCTTCCTCACAATGCTCAGATGTTTCAGACAGAAAGCACATATCAAGAACATAATTGGATGAGGAAACTGATTTGGAAAATGAGCCATTGGCCTGGACTATATGTGTGCCCACATATACATGCACATGCACACACGTATGCTTGTACATATGTGTGCGTGCATTCACCCATGTGCATGCCATCCACAAACGGGGATTTGTCTTATTCACACGTCATTCTGTAAGAGCTATTACTTTACCTAGTCTGTTCATCTGAGCCCCTGAATCTCAAGCACAGCTGTCATGACTCCCCAGAGCAGATTTCTATCTTCATATTCTGCAAAGAATGTTATTATTCCTGACTTAAAAAAAAACTAAAGGAATTATGTGGCATCTTTTACTTTTTATTTAGAACTATATACTTCCCAAAACAGTAAAGCATGAACATATACTATAAACTATGCATTAAATATAGTGTTTCCAACCTTAACTTCCAAACAGTACTTACCAGATAAAAATAATTTTCTGAAGTTTTTAGGAAATGAAATGAAGTAGGTGAAGCACCTTCCCGTTTGCGTATGACAATACTTTTTATAAAGGTTGTCCTTCCTTGGAAAAAATCATAATGATTACCATGCAGATAGTGAGTATAATCGCACAGAATGTATTATGAATTTTAAAAAATTTTGAACTCATACTGGATTCAGTAAATTTGTTTCTCATGGGGATTTGGGATAGCAATTCTGAAACCCCTTGATCTTTTACTAGGGTTAAACAAAATAAGTAAACATACTATAGATAATAAGGACCAGGTTTCTCATGCTCAGGAAAGAAGTTACAGATAAGGAAAGAAGGAAGAACAATGACACCCTGGTAGCAATGAGCCCACCTACTGCTCAGATCTTTGTTTCTAAAAGCCATTCTCCAATAAAAAGAACCAAAGGATTTCTTTGAAGAAGTGGTTGATTCCAAGCCTGAGGCAGGGAAAACACAAGATGAGTCTGAAGCATCTTAAAATTCTAAAATGTACAAGTGCTCAAAAAAAGAATAGGGGGGGAGCGCCTGGCTGGGTCAGTGGGAAGAGTGTGCAACTCTTGATCTTGAGGTCCTGAGTTCAAGCCCACGTTGGGTGTAGAGATTACTTTAAAAAATAAATAAATAGGGATGCCTGGGTGGCTCAGTCGTTAAGCATCTGCCTTCGGCTCAGGTCATGATCCCAGGGTCCTGGGATCAAGCCCCGCATCGGGCTCCCTGCTCGGCAGGAAGCCTGCTTCTCCCTCTCCCACTCCCCCTGCTTGTGTTCCCTCTCTCACCGTGTCTCTCTCTGTCAAATAAATATATAAAATCTTTAATAAATAAACAAACAAACTTAAAAAAAAAAAAAAGGGAGAATGTGGAAAGGCCACAGGACCCAACCTGAAAGAGCTCACAATGGCCAAAAGTAGAACAATTTGAGCAACAAAAAAGTGATAGCATCACATTATAACCCATAAAATAAAGCAAGTTAGTATACATGCATCTATACTGATGTAAATAATTGAATAAATCAGTAAATGGAGAAAAGAAAGCTCTTTCTTCAAATGAATTCCAATTAATAAATGTGGGGGGAAATGAGGGAATAGAAAATCACTCTTAAAACACCAGAAATTGTTGCAGGCAAGATCCACAGATGAATGCTAAAACTAGTGGATGAAAGTTTGAGAAGAAATAAGTTATTTGCATAGTCTCAAAGTATCTCTCCCCAAGATATCAACTGACTGCAAAGAGGAAAATAATAACAGTTGAGACACCTGGCAGCTACCACCTGAACCAAGCAAGCAATCAAAGTTCACACCACCCATAATAGGACATCTTACACTGAGAAGGGCTCATCACTGTGTTATTCTTTTCAATAATGTATAACCCCACTCTCGTTGTGGGAAAACACCAGATAAAACCAAATCAAGATAACAGCTGACCAGAACTCTCCAAAAGGGTCATGAAAGACAGGGAAAGACAGAAAAACAGTTGCAGAGTAAGGAGACTAAGGAGACACGACAACTATATGCAATGTGGGACCTTGGACACAATCCTAGAACAGAAAAAGGTCATGAGTGGGAAAACTGTGAAAATCAAAATAAAGTCTGTACTTGGGTTAATAGTATTGTGCCAAGGTAACTTTCTCAGTTTGATAATGTGAGACAGTAATCTTAGGGGAAGCTGGGTGAAGAGCCTATAAGAAATTATCTGTACTGGGGCGCCTGGGTGGCTCAGTCATTAAGCATCTGCCTTCGGCTCAGGTCATGGTCCCAGGGTCCTGGGATTGAGCCCCACATCGGGTTCCCTGCTCGGTGGGAGGCCTGCTTCTCCCTCTCCCACTCCCCCTGCTTGTGTTCCCTCTCTCGCTATATCTCTCTCTGTCAAATAAATAAATAAAATCTTTAAAAAAAAAATCTGTACTATTTTTGCAACTTTTCTGAAGTCTAAAATTAAAAATGAAAAATAACTGTAAACTGATTAACACAGTCTAATCAGAAGAATATTATGATTTATTAAACTGTACTTCTATGTCATATAAAATAGTGAGTTAATTATTATTAGAGCCCTCTGAGTCTTAGGGAAAGTAAACCAAAGATGTATCATCTTCCTGCTTCTGATATAACAACTATGAGGGAGAAGGACCAGGGAAAGATGGTTTTGATCTGATAAACAGGAGCACCCTAAAAAGTCTGAGTCCTGGTCATATCCTGGGGCTAATGTGTGTTTGGCCATTAGGTGACATGCTGAGAATCTACCTTATTCCTCCTTCTCTGCCTAGGTGGGAAAAACTGAGTCCTGTCAAACTGATCCATGTTTATAAGAAATGATGGGCTGTTGACAATAAAAATAGCATTTATTAAGAGCTTACTACATGCTAGACACTATTCCAAACTCTTTACATATTTATCTTTCACAACAGCCTTATCAAATAAATATTACTATCCCCATTCTACAGATAAGCAAACAGATACAGAGAGGGGAAATCAGATAAACAAAAGGTATGTTGCTGGGAAAAACCACGCAGAAAATCATGGCCCATCTCTCCTCTTCTGGTCATCTATTACCAATCCTGCACTGGTGTTTTACCTGCCTGAGATATACCCTATTTTAATTAATTGCCCAGATTGAAGTCTTTTCACTCTAAAAGTAGATCGAGTAGAGGGAAGAGCCATATATGAGGAGATATTTCCTCTGGCTGGGCCCTGGGTCCCAGAGCCCACACACCACCTTCCTCCTTCACTGAAAGTACGAACACAACTTCTCTATCACCAGGAGTCTAGTCAGCGCAGACAACGTGAAGAAATAATACCACCCATTGGCATGATAAAGTCCCCTCTTGCTGGACTGGTCAGACTGCGATTTCACACTGGGAAAATGAGTAATTACTTGTTGTCAAGCTGTATGTTCATTTCCTGAGAAAATGGAAGTTGGCACACGCTTTCCCTGTTTCTCTATGCCTGCCCCGGTTATGATAATAACGTTGCTTCGCATCTATGTAGTGCTTTTGGTTTATAAACGTCACTCACATACTGTACCTGGTCTTCAAAATCAACCTTAGAGATTAGTTCCATATCATCAACAAATATTTACGAAGTGTCTGCTATGTGTCAGGCCCTATGAGTGAAACAGTAAATAGGACCAATATTCTCTTTGCCCGCTCAGCTAGAGTTGACATTACAGTGGGGAATACAAGCAAAAAATTAAACAAAACAGAAAACTAAATATATATTTAGTACAAATGTATATTTTATATATTATAGTACAAACTATGGAGTTATTAAAAAAAAAAAAGAGGGGCACCTGGGTGGCTTAGTTGGTTAAGTGCCTGCCTTCGGCTGAGGTCATGATCTCAGGGTCGTGGGATAGAGCCCCATGTCAGGCTCCCTGCTCAGTGGGGAGTCTGCTTCTCCCTCCCCCTCTGTCTCTCTCCCCCCCATTTGTGGTCTCTCTCTCTCTCTCAAATAAATAAAATCTTTATAAATAAATAAATAAATTTTAAAAAGAATACTAGAAAATAAAAAATATAACCAAGCATAACATGGAGAGACCTACTTTAGAGAGGGGATTAGTCAAGGCCTGAGAAGGTGATGTTTGATGAGAAGCAGGCAACCCTGTAAAGTTTGGGGTGGTGCCTCCCATTTAGAGGAATCAGCAAGTGCAAAGGTGATATGTGCAAGGGGGCTGGGAAGGGTGAGAAAACAGTTTGGCACATTCTGTGAACTATCAGAAGGCAAATTCCTCTGGAAAACTGGGAACAGAGGGGGCTAGAGACCTGAAATGAAGTCCCAGAGGAAAGCAGATAGCAGATGATATATAGGGCTGGTGCTTAGAGGTTATGTATGATTGGTTTTCTTCTAAATGCAATGGAGGGGTGCCTGGGTGGCACAGTTGGTTAAACATCTGACTCTTGATTTCGGCTTAGGGGTCATGACCTCAGGATCATGAGATTGGCCCAGTTCGGGATCCTCACTCCATGTGGAGTCTGCTTGAGATTCTCTCCCCCCACTTCTCCCTTACCCTGTGCTTCTCCCCCTGCTCACACTCTCTCAAATAAATAAATAAAATCTAAAAATAAACAAATAAATACAATGGAAAAAGTTGACAATGTTATGGTCATTTTACAGGTGAGTAAAATTAAGGTCAGAGAGGTTATGTGTCTTATCTGAATTCATAGACCTGGCAAGCATATGGCTCCATCCCGGGTCTTTCCATTCTTTTCTTCTTTCCACAGATATGTGACAAGTGCATGCTAGATGCCAAGCACATTACTACTGGGTAGATAAGATACAGCTTTAATCGCATTTAGATTAAGTCTGGAAGTGGGAAATGGCCGTGTGAACAAATGCAATAAAATATGACTGGCGCTATGTCCAGAAGTCTCTACAAAATATAGAGAAGACTTGAGGAGGCGAGTAGTCAGTTTTATGTGGTTTAGGCAAAGAGAATCAGAGAGTTAGCATTGAGCTCAGTCTAGAAGATGAATGTTTATAAGGAAAATGGGAGTGGAAAGGATCATCAAAGCAGGGTGAGCAAAGATACAGAGAATTAAACAGCTTGGTAGATGCTGAAAATAGCAAGCTACTTCTGGCATGGAGTTGGTAGGGGGCTTGATGGTAGGGTTAAAAACACAGAAATGGCCAAAGGCCAGATCATGAGCCCCTGGCATGGCAAAGCAACCGACTCTTGATTTTGGCCCAGGTTCAGGGTCATGAGACAGAGCCCTGAGTTGGGTTCCACAATTAGCATGAAGTCTGCTTAGGACTCTCTCTCCCTCTGCTCTCTCTCTCTCTTTAAAATATATAAATAAATCTTTAAAAAAGAAAAAAAAAAAGATTCTCTCTCTCTCCCTCTGCCCATCCCCTACCCCCACTGCCACTTGCTCACATGCGGTCTCTCTCAAAACAAAACAAAACACACCTGTAGAGATGAATTGTGGTGGGAGGCAGGGGAGGAGCAACGATGGGAAAAGGGAGAAAGGGAGACCAGTTAGAAGACTTGGCAAGGTCTAGGGCAAGAGAAAATGGAGATGTGAAGAAAGACGACAAGTGTGGGGTGGGAGGGAGGAGACAGGATTGAACAGATGAGAAAGAGGAAGAAGGTATAGAACTTATGACACTGAGTGTTTGGAGTGAGACAGACAGGGGACTTAGGGTGAATTCTGGGTTTTCATGACTTTTGACTCTAAATTCAATACTTCTGAGATGGTAGGTTTCCCCACCTTCTATAAAAAATGTCTTTTATTTGTTGCAAACAGTTTAACATGCCTTCTCTGCTAGCTAAGACAAACTCACCTAAGATTATTCATATTTCAAGTTATTTTTAAAAAGAAAATAATATGCTTTTTTATCTGACAAACTATTGTTTAGAAGACAATGAAACTCTTTACCTTAAAGTGATCAGCATAATGTCCTCTACTAAGATAAAGAACAAATTTCCAACTTGCCTCTGGCAGGACAGATACTTATCTAAGCAGAAAAAGAAGGTAGGTTTTAACAAACAGAATGTTTTTTTGCAATGTAAGTTTCTAGCAAAGGAAAAATATCAGTACTCTATTTAAAAAGATAGTTCTCTCTCTGAGATCCTCAGAAAATGTTAAATTTTTTTCTGTTCAGACCTATCTTGACATGCCCTACTACCATCATAAACACAGCATATGGAAGTTCAATTTCTATTCTCAGATGCTCAAGAAATAACTTCAGATTCAAGTTTGAGACTTGACTTGAAAGACATGATATTAACATATCATAGATAGTACCTGAGAAACAAACATTTTAAAAATTATATTTAAAGGCTTTTCAGGGTGCCTGGGTGGCTCAGTCGGTTGGGCGTCTGACTCTTGATTTCAGGTCATGATCTCAGGGTCGTGAGATGAGCCGGGTGCAGAGCCTGCTTGGGATACTCTCTCTCCCCCTCCCCCTCCTCCACTCATACTCGTGTCTCTCCCTCTAAAATAAATAAATACTTTTCAAAATAATTTGGCTCTAGGGGGCAAATGTCAGTGACATTTCTACATTAATTATTCCAAGAACCTACACAGGATAGCTTCCATATACATCCAGTCCTCATCTCTGAGATTCCCATTAGCTTAATGTTTCACATAAAATGCGCTATGTGTGGAGAACTATCAAAGAAAAGGTGTTGACCACAGACTGTCTTGGTGAAAGCACCACCATGAATGGTATTTGGGAGAACTGTGTCATGTACTTTACAGATTCAAGAGATAGGTCCTTATCACCATGGTGAAGAGGTTAGAGAGGCTAGGTAACTCAATCAACATCACATACCAATAAGTGATGGAATTGGGATTCACACACAGCTCTGTGACTCCACAGATGAGGAAATGCCCTTCCTAATTCCAGTGAACCTCCCAACACTAACCATTTTGGGGAAAATTTTACAAATGCCATCTAAGTCTTTTTTTTTTTTTTTTTTGCAGGCACAAATGTGGAAAATAATTTTTATTTATGTGCATGTATCCTTAATTGGCTGCCCTGCTTATTTATTTCAGGATGCAAAGGCACATTCACTTATTAAACCTCCGGGTGTTTTCACAAATTGGCAAAGGAAACAGAAATAATGGACATCACACGCTTCTTGCAATAGCCAGCAATTAATGGAAAGGGCTCTCCTAGCCGTAGTTAACTCAGCTGTAAACTCACATCCTTCCCATCTAACTCCAGAAGCAAATTTCTGAGTAAACAAATGAGTTAATTTGCTCTCTGAGCTAAAGTGGACCAAAGAGAGGCAATTCTCTCTGAGCAAGTAGTGTTGGAGTCTGTTAATGACAACCTTAAAGTAGCCTAACATTATGGTCTCATATGAAAAATTTCAGTCTACTAAATCTAAATTGCAGGCTACCAAAAATCAATTGCTTAGCAGGAAGAGACTGTCAGCAGAAAGTATGAAGGTGGGAGGGAGATGGCATATTTTTAAAACATACTGATATAATTCAGTCATTCCCAGAGATACAGGTTACTTAGATCAGATGAGTAACTTCCCCAGCCATGCATCCTACCTTTGTAGGTGCATTTTGTGTACATCATAGAAGTTATAGGTTATCACAGGATGTTATAGTAATCATATATCTCATAGAAGTTACAGGATGCTAATAGATGTTATAACATGTTGTAGGATGGCATACATGTCATAGTCATAGGAGAATTAACTTAAATGGTGAGGAATATAAGACAGGGATGTAGACAGAATCTGACCAGTGGAAATACCAGAACTACATCTGGGGATGTCTTACAAATGGATACTATTTGTTTCCTGATGATGCTCTAACAAACTATCACAAACTTGGTGGCTTAAAACAGTACAAATATATTTTCTCACAGTCTCTAAAGGTTAAAAGTCTATGTGGGTTGGGCTGGGTCCTCTCCTTAGGGTCTCACAATATCAAAATCAAAGTCTTGGTAGGGCTGTATTCCTTGCTCAAGGTGCTGGGAAAGAATCTGCACCCAAGTTCATTTAGATTGTTGACTGAATTCAGTTCCTTGTGGTTGTAGGACTAAGGTTCCCATTTCTTTGCTGCTATAAGCCTGGGGTACGGGGTGGGGGGGGAAGACGATTATTGCCCCTAACAGCTGCCCACATTCTTTCTCACGCTCCATGTGGTCCCCTCCAGCTATGGCAGTAGACTCCCTGTCATGCTTAAAATTTGTCTGATTTTGTCTCTCTGACACCAGAACGTTCTCTACTTTTCAAGGCTCATGTAACTCGATTGAGCCCACGTGGGTAACTGAGGATAACCTCTTTATGTTAAAGTCTTCATCTTAATTACATCTGCAAAGTCCCTTTTGCCATGTCACATAACCACAGCATGCCATCAGAGGGCAAAGTTCACGGGGGCCAAAAGTCTGCCTACCACCAGCACCATTTTTTCCTGGGGCACCTGGCTCACAAATACTCTCTCAAAGAATGTGGCTGCCAAAACCACCAGGCTATCTTCTGAATTTTGTGAGTGTGAGGAGAACCCTATGCAGAAGTGCCCCTTTCTTCAGAAGGCAGCCAGATCAACTTGGTTTACACCAAACTGTTTTGAGCTCTGAAAGACAGGCTACGTAAAAGTAGTGTATAAGTTAACAGACAACCCATCTGTCTTATTTTTTAAGGCAATGCTATCAGAAAACCTTGATGGTGGGTTTAGTAATAATAATAGCTATCATTTGTGCCAGGTAGTATGTAGCCTCTAATATAGACAGTGTGAACATTCCCTTTCTATCTGTTCTTTGATAGAACTGGGTACAACTGTTCCTTCCAGACAATGGAGAAATATATTTCAGCGCCATCAGTAATGAAACATGCGGTACCAAAACAATAATTCCAGCCAGTATTCCCTGTGCCCATGAAAGCTTTCCACATATAACTATGTAAGCTAAACCTACATGTGCAAAACGTGGAATGAGATTGTGCCTGGCATGGTTCATTGCTGCCACGGAACTGCAGAGCAGTGCAATCACCAACTGTTGTCACAAATCTCAAATCTGCTTTGACATCACAGTTGGCAAATTATAGTCCATCAGCAGACACAGCTCACTGGTCCCTGCTCATTCATTTTCTTATGCAATAAAATCATTTCCCAGCAAGAATACAATTGCATGAGAGTCACTTCACAGTGAGAACTATCCAGCACAGTAGTTAAACTCCAGGGGGTTATATAAATACAAATAAAGTCAGAATTTTAAAAATTCTTTGAGTTAATATTTAAAGAACCAGGGAGCTTAACATCCCTGGACAATCAAAATAATAAGTTGGTAAAGTACAGAAGTTCTTTCTTCCTAAGGGGATTTAACATTGATCTTAATGACAATGATTTGGTATTTTAGATGTAGATCAAGCCTAATGATAATGATTCAAATCACTGGCAAATGTATTTAACTGCCCCCCCCCAAAATATATTCAAAGCATACTGAATTAAAGCCAGTTTTAACTAAAAGAATTCAGGTGGTGAGGCCTAGGTTTTGTTTTGAAGTTACCAATTAATTTTGGTATAGACACGACCCCCAATACAATTTCCCACCTTCCTTTTAACTAAACTATTAGAGACTAGAAAATGGTAGCCATAATGACCCAGTCTGTATCCTTCTGTGCTTTCTAGTCTGTTCCTTGTAATTGACAACTGTGTTGGAGACTAACAGTCCCTGAACTTCAGAATGAATTTTGAACACTTGTAATTTTTATTAATATCCTTCAGAACATTTCCCTGGGCTACACTGTTCGTTTAAAAAGAATTGATTAGATGATTTAGGATATAAAATATTAATACAGCTTTCCTTCTGACTAAAATTAGGAAAAATTGAGGTTTCTGTGATTTTTAGCACATCACACTACAGGTATAAATATATGAAAGCATATTTACTTATAAACCTAGATTTAAATAATAGGTAAGCATATTATTTTGTATCAGAAAACAAGAGTTTGAATTTAAGTCACTCTACTATCTGAGTAAAAAATGAATTCAGTAAAAATTCAATCAACTTTTATATAGAATCTGCCAAATGGAAGATCTCTAATGGAAAACTGTGTGACCTTTAACACAGTTTAACAACCAACAATAGGGCGCCTGGGTGGCTCAGTTGGTTAAGCGACTGCCTTCGGCTCAGGTCATGATCCTGGAGTCCCTGGATCGAGTCCCGCATCGGGCTCCCTGCTCGGCAGGGAGTCTGCTTCTCCCTCTGACCCTCCCCCCTCTTATGTGCTTGCTCTCTCATTCTCTCTCTCTCAAATAAATAAATAAAAAAAATCTTAAAAAAAAAAAAAAAAAAAAACCAACAATAAAACCTTATTTTCATTCTCTGTTCTACACATTACTTCATGTATTATCAGCCTCAGAAAATTTTCAATGACAATAATTTCATTGAAAGCATCCTAATATAACCTATATTCAAATTCATTGAATGTCATGTATCAATTGTACAGCCTCCTTCTTGACATTATTTTCAAAATATTGCTTGCATCCAATCCCTCTTTTCTGCACACACTCAAATTCATACTATGGTTGTTACAGAAATAGCTAATTTACATATAGATTAAAAATTACCTTGAAGCCCATTTACACCCTGACGAGTTAAAGACAAGTAACTCAAAGCTGATCACTGGCTTCCATTAAACTCACGTATTATGAAACATTACACTAGTCCAAATATAGGTTTCAGCTTCACAGCTTGGCTCCTAAACCGTCAGATAGTGTGAGGACAACTCCACAGACCCAGCCAAAATCAGGTATTTTCTTTATTACTATTACAGATCATGAGACACTATCCCTTAAATTGACTCACATCTTTGCTCCTTCTTTATGTTTCATCCAGTGCTCATTAATAGTAGCTGTTTTAAGTCAAATCAGTTAGCAGGCCATTGGCAATCTAGCCAATTTTAATTAGACATGAGGAAAGAATGTTCTTTCCAAATGAGAAGTTTGAAGTTTGATGAGGAAGCAGAAGGCTACCTGAGGACAAAGCAGAAGCTAGCACCCTACATCCCTACCCCTAGGGATATATGTGACATTCCTCAGGCACTCCTGGCTGCCCTAAAGGAAAAACAAATGGTTAACTGATAGAGATCACAGTCCTGCAGGACAGGAGTCTCCCTCAGTTTACAAATGTCCTAGTGATTTACAAGGAAGAAGCTTTCTTATCAATAGCCTAACTTCCAGGGACACATAACTCAGTTCCTGAAGCCCTAACATCACCCTCCCCTCCATAAAATTAAGGGAGGCTGAGGCGGAAGGAAATGTAAATAAAATTGAATTTCTTCTAAACCTAAAAAAGCCCATTGACAAGGATGTGTGGTCAGTGTAACACTCCTCCAGAAAACTCCCAACTGTCTTCAGGTCAGTGCCTCATTAGAGAGAAAAACAGCCTTGGCTTGACAATAACCAGGTCTCCATTATTCTGACAGTCTTCTTTAGCATATGACAGTCCTTCTGAACATCCCCTCTGTCCTCACCTCCCCAACTCCTGAGTCCATAATCAGCCACTCTGCAAGACCACAGGGCAGCAGCTCTTTCTGCCCACGGGTCCCGTCCCCGTGCTTTAAAAAACCACCATTTTGCACCAAAGATGTCTCAAGATTTCTCTCTTGGTCATCGGCTCCAGACCTCACCCCACCAAACCTCACATATATTCTAAAACTTCATCATGACTGCTTAGTGTGGCAGCTCTGGTCCACTGGCCTGCTGGTCTGCCCATCTACTGGACTTTAGCATTATATGATCACTGCCTAAGAGGACAGGTTTTCCACCACTTCCAGTAAGTACAAGTCCACTCACAGTGGACACCTCATTCAATGAGCCTGCTATGCCCAAATTTCCCTTAAGCTGCCCCACTCATGTCTGCTATTTAAAGGGAAAGGGCGGGGCATCCGCGGTAGCTCAGTCGGTTAAGCGTCTGCCTTCGGCTCAGGTCATGATCCCAGGATCCTGGGATTGAGCCCCACATCAGGCTCCCTGCTCAGCGGGGAGCCTGCTTCTCCTTCTGCCTCTGCCCGCTCCCCCTGCTTGTGTTCCCTCTCTCGTCTCTCTCGCTGTCAAATAAATAAAATCTTTAAAAAATAATAATAATAAAGGGGAAGGACTTGGCGGCCAGATTAGAACTCTCTGACTCTGCCCCCACCCTGGCCACAAGTACTGGATGAAAAATGGATAGCTGTCCCTATGCCTGTAAATCTACTGGCCTGTTACCAATTAGATTCTATCTCTCTTGAGCATTTAAACTCCCATCCATTCAAACTGTGGTCAAGAAAAGCTGGAAAGCCACGGAGAGATGAGATCAGAGTTGGTGTCAAGGAAAGCCATGTTATTCATAAGAAGCAGGGGCTATGGATCAGCGGGTTAAACTATCCAGTAGAGAAGAGAATGAAGGAGACTTGCAGGGAATGACAAAGTGGAAAGAACATACTATACTACAGAGACAAGGCGAAGGAGAAATGAAGCCAGAGCAAGATACAGAGAATGGCAGAATCAGAGACAGAGAACCCCTGAGTTCCCAATGGCTTTCCATGTCCTGGTCCAGCTCCCATGAAGCTTGGCCACATTGCCTATCCTCAGTTAAGTGATATAACCTTCTACCTTCTCCATACCTATTTTACTGGAACTGATTTGAATAACTGTTCTTTTTAAGCAAACAGACTCTTAGTAAAACACCATATTAAAGGACATTTTTTTCAAGATACAGCAGATCAACCAGCCTATATCTGGATTTAAGAGAAGGAAAGAAAAAAAAAGGGGGGTTGTAGAAAAGGGAACGATTTCTGAGCATCATGAAAGGATTCTCTGACCTAACACCCAACATAATGTGCTATTAAAAAACACCCTATGTCTACTTTCTTTTCATGAGAAATGTACTATATACCTAAATGTTTTCATCTCTGAAAGTTTCTAAAGAACCCCGGGGTAAGGATACATGTTTGTTTTGTTTTGTTTTTTAAGATTTTATTTATGTTATTTATTTATATTATTTATGTATTTGACCGAGAGAGCGCACAAGCAGGGGGAGCAGCAGGGAGTGGGAGAGGGAGAAGCAGGCTCCCGGCTGAGCAGAGAGCCCCCTGTGGGGCTCGATCCCAGGACCCTGAGCTGAAGGCAGATACTTAACCAACTGAGCCACCCAGGCGCCCCTACATGTTTGTATTTTAAACAATGGAAAGTCTTGAAGATGAATGATTTTGAAGCTTGTTCTGTACTCAGCATTTACACTTTGGCATTTATTCAAGATTTCAGCCTCCTTCCTCTGTATCCATCTTACTCCTTTTGCCTAATGGTGTCTTTCCACCCAATTCATATGCTGATGATCCTGACTCTTAATTGCCCCACTACCTCCAATTTTTGTCTTTCTAAACTTTAACAGAGAGAGTATTTCCTCTTATCCTTTTATGAACTAGGACAAGTTTCCAGTTTCCAGAAATACAGGCAACACTACAAAAGAAATTGCAGTGGATCTGGACTACTGCCAGAGTCTGACAATTTAAATATCAACTAGATAAAAAGAAAATGAGACAATGGCTCCTTTCTACCAGAAGAACTTTGATCTAATGGTTGATTTACAAATGGGGAGGTATTTATTTGAGGCTAAAATAGACCAAATCACCAAATAAACAAGCAAAATAAAACAAATACAACAAAGAAATTTTATTTTTTTAAGATTTTTATTTACTTATTTATTTGAGAGAAAGCAAGTGAAAGAGAGAGCACAAGTGGGGGAAGGACAGAGGGAGAGGGAAGAACCCGACCCCCAGCTGAGCAGGGAGTCCGATGTGGGACTCGATCCCAGGACCCTGGGATCATGATCTGAGCCAAAGGCAGACACTTAACCGACTGAGCCACCCAGGCACCCCACAACAAAGAAATTTTTAAAGAAAAACCTTTAACCAGCAATTCCACTTCTACATATTTATCCCAAAGAAATAAAAACACACGCCCATACAAAGACTTGAACAAGAATGTTCATGAAAGCTTTATTCATAACAGCCCCCAAATGGAAACAGCCCCAAAGTCCATCAGTAACAGAATACAAAAACAAATCATGAATATCGACACAACAGATACTACTCAGGAGTGAAAAGGAATGAAGTTCTGATTTATGCAACAACAAAGGAGTATCAATAATATTACACTGAAAGAAGGAAGACACAAAAGAGTATATACTATACAATTCAACTTATATGAAATTCTAGCGAAAGCAAAACTAAGTTATAGTAACAGAAAGCAGACCAGTATTTGACTGAGGCCAGGGAAGGCAGTGGTTGGGGTGCTGACTACAAAGAGGCACAAGGTAATTCCTTGGGATAAGAGGAAGGTCTTAATTAAGATGGTATTCACATGCTTGTGTACATTTGCAAAAGGTCACTGAACTGAACACTTTTAAAATAAGTGCATTTTATTGCATATTAATTACACTGCAATAATGTTCATTTTAAAACAAAAACTTTACCATAAAGCTGGGCCCCACCCAACCCAATTTACTGAAACATAACTGACCTTAGGTGAAACCATTATTTATATAAATGTTCAAACTTTTTTATTTAACATACTTTAACATAGATTCTTCATTCAACTACCTAAATTCACTTAGTTATCATTTAATGGAATCTAGTTATTCATTATATTCCTATGTCAAGTTGTAGTAGGAAAACATTTACTATCTTCATCTTTATAAAGGAAAAGGTTGATCATTCTTAATTTACACAGTTTTTGAGCAAGAAGAATAAAAGTCTGGGAGACTTTGAGAAGACAGAAAAAAAGGCGTAACTTCCATTTTTCTTCTCTAATTTAAACTAGTAAGCATTTTGTAAGTGTACATATAATTTAGAACATGTTTTATTGTTTATGACTGAGCTTCTCTCAGTGCTAAGTGTAATTATCCCTACTTTGAAAGCCAACAAGTCATTTTTTTAAAAGTAAAGAATGTCCTGGGGCTTATTGTGCTGAGAATCTCACAAAGTTAAGTTCCTGACCTCCTTCCTTCACAGTGTTTCAGAACCAGTTTAGGAACCTGGCCCTGGACAGGAGCCATCCATCCACATGATCATCTTAACTCCTCCCCCCACCGCCACATGGGGTGTTGTGTGAATGATGGCAGGGATGAGGGTATCTGCACTAATGACAAGCCCTGCTATACCGACACTTCTGTAAATGGACACGCGATCAAGGGAGAGACCTAGTTTGTTTTTCTCAGTGTGCGCGGTCCTCTGAAGACCTGCAAAGAATGCTGGGTGCTTGTTGACGATACACAATCTTCCTCTGGATTCCACTCCTCAGACACTAAATCAATCATATGGGGATTAGTGAGCAGACTCTGAATTTCTTAACAAGATCATGAGAGGACTTTTGTACCAATCTGGGCCTGAGACCCACTGCTAGGTAATCTGAGATAAACACTGGTACAATTCAAATTTTCTGAAACAGGCAAAATGTGGGATTCTGGAGATCCCTGTACCCTGGAGGTCCTTCCTTAGCAAACAGAATGCTGCCAAATCAGTATTATTGACATTTAGCTGAAATGGCGGTCTGAGGATTCAGACCCTAAAACAATGGAAGCCATGAAGGATACCCTTTAGATATCCACAGCCCTCACATAGGTATTTCCCATGGGAGAAGTAAAAGTTTTGGAAATTTTGAAATGATGATGAGGACACTGGGCATTTAATTTTTCCTTTTAAGGGAAAACCATAGAGCCGTCAGGAAAAAATGAGATATATTTTTAATCCCTATTTTTTATTCACTCTATTGAAGTAAACATACATCGGTTTGTTTAACAGGAAGGTAAAGAATATGTTATGTTTAATTCACTTTGCTCTTAGAATTATCATAGTCAATATGTTATATTTAAGAATACAGTTTACATAAAGAATAATTATCAATTTACCCAGTGAATTTACCTTTATATGATTTAGGGATGCCAGTATCTTATCTCCATCTTTTTCAGTAATGAGTAGCAGGCAAGTATCTGAGGGACAAGAGATAGGAACTAGTATTTACCTGAGTAGTTCCTACACACTAATCTTTGAGTTAAGTACCATATAGGCCATGTCTAAGAACAGAAGAAAATGTGAAAAGTATTTTTTTCAATACACAAGAAAAAATTGTTTTCAGAACTTAGTAGCCCTGGTAGTACCAAAAGCTAGAGAAATCATGTCCTGAAGAGCAAATGAGAGAGGGGAAAAAAAAAGATAACTCACTGAATCCAATATTTGCCAATAGTAGCTTAATCTAACTCAGGGGTTCTGCAACCTGATAAAACTTGATAAAGCATGATTGCTGGCCCCTACCCTGAAGTCTGAAACGAGGCTACAGAATATGCATTTCTAAGTTCCCAAGTGATGCGGACACACAATTCGAGAACTGCTGGTCTAACTAGTTTCATATCCTCAGCTGTGGCTGATCCTGCAACCTTGTCCCAATGTTGTGGGAGGTGTATCATGGGCATAATTCCAGATGCATCCTGAAACTAATACCCCACTGTCTTTCAGGGTCTGCAATTGTTTTTGTCTGTTTGTTTTTCATAAGAAGGGGTAAGGATTCTGATTTCAAAAGTATATTTCATGCAAGTTCGAAATACTGAAGAAAAACAGAAACATGATCTCATAACAACTGAAAAAAACCTTTCCAAAAATCGACACCTGGCTTTGTAATCCAATCAAATTGCAGAGTCTGACTTAGGTTTCTGCCTTTGAAACTTGACTACAAAAGATTAGCAAAATCCTAAAATGGCTGACAATAAAATTTGCCTTGTTTCCTAATTTTTTTTTACTTTCTTTTGCACTTTTCAACACATCATGTACTTTGAATCTCAAACCTATTTTCCCTCTGGGCTATTTGGTAAAAAGTTATTCAGCAGCAAGTGTCTCTTGAAGAAAGTGGCTTTATAACCCACAAGGAGTTCTGCAGGATTCATCACCATTAAGTATCACCATCCTCACACTTTTGGATACTTGAATATCCCCAATTACTAATTTTCTTAAAGAGCTTTAGTGTTTTCTAATAATAAGTGTATTACCATTTCACAAAGAATTTCAATCCAAACTTTATGACAGTGTATTGTTTCCTGCATCCTTTCCTCCTGGAAGACAGATGCTATAAGGAAGGGACTACTGTTATCTTTTGTGATTTTTGTTCTCTTCTCTAGATATTTTAAAGAGTGATCAGCATCAAGATATCAAGAACCAAAACTGAGCCATGGAATGCACTATGCATTCGAGTCATGGGGTAGTTGTCTATCATGATTTCTCTTGTCTACACCATTAATCAACAAACAAATGCAGCTGATCCTTAATATTTGATATAACTGGGGCCATTTTCACACACACATAGAATATCTGTCACTTTGTGGTAGAGAATTTCAACAATTAATAAGAATAAAAGATGATTAAAAAGCAAACAAACTCCTGATTTGAGGTGTCAGAGCCTTCAGCAAATTAAGGAAGATTGTTACAGTGGTGTGGCTCAGATTGGATTGTTGAAGCATGGGGAAGTTGGCAAGGGCACTCATGGTTGGGGGGAGGAAAGCTGTGTTGGAGAATAATGGTAGCCCAGTGACAGATGTCAGAGTGTTGGGTAAGAAGGTATCCTCATGGGTTACTGCAGCAGCAATGGGAGATGGATCACATACACAGCAATTGATCAAATAATATATAAGACTAATGGGAGCAAGGTTTCCCACTGTCAGAGAAGGGTATTACAAATATGGAAAGGAAAAAAAAAGAGAGAATAAACTTTATGGTACTGAATTAAAATTAGAGGTATAGGTATGTACTCATGATTTTAAATACAGGTATAGAAATATAGATGTTGGGGCACCTGGGTGGCTCAGTCAGTTAAGCATCTGCCTTCGGCTCAGGTCATGATCCCAAGGTCCTGGGATCGAGCCCTGCGTCGGGCTCCCTGCTCAGCTGGGAGCCTGCTTCTCCCTCTGCCTGCTGCTCCCCCTGCTTGTGATCTCTCTCTCTATGTGTGTGTGTGTCAAATAAGTAAATAAAATCTTTAAAAAAAAAAAAAAGAAATATAGATGTAAATGTGAGGAGAGACAGACAAATATTCCCTAACTCTGTCCACTAAGAGAACCTCAGAGCAAGACCCCAATACCAATGAGAACAACTCATCTCCAGATCTTGGCTTGTCCAAGGCTTCATGGAGTAATGGGTGATTTCAGCACTGGGGCAAGGAAAGTACATGAGTCTAGTTTATTGCTCCTGCAAGGAAGTGCTCAAAGAATGATAGAGGTATGTCAAAAGAACACAGAAGCCATTTTGAAGGGACTTCCAAAACACAAATCTGGAATTATTTGAGAATAAAAATAAATAATTATAGTAATGGATTATAACCCATTGAATTAAATAGGAAATTATAAGTCCATAATGAAAAAATGATTGAGTGATGGATTAAAAGTATGATGAGGAATGGGATATTTATATAGTCTCAAAGTATCTCTCCACAAAACACTTACTAATTATACAAGGAAAAATCAACTTTATTGTGGAGAATCCCTAGTAGATATCACTTAATTCAAATAAACAAAGTGAACATAAATAATGGGGCAAATTGAAATGATGAGCCACCAGATACAATACAATGAGAACAATTCAAAATCATGTCTGTAATGGTCTGTGAAAAGATTCTTAACTTGCTTATCATCATAAGCAAATATCGGACAAACCCAAATTGAGGAACTTCTATAAAGTTATCTTCAAAAGTATCAAACTCATTGTGGCAGACAGACTTTAAGGTGGACACCAATAATCCCTGTCCCTTGAATTTGGGCAGAACCCATAGGATATCACAAAGGTGATGAGATGTCACTGCCAGGATTGCATTAAAGACCATTGTATAAGACCACCTTGCTAACAGAGGTGCTAGAGACACAGCCTCACTGTCCTTGAAGCAGCAAGCTGCCATGGGGTAAGTGGTCATATTGGAGAAACCCACATGGCAAGGAAGTACAAGAGCTAAGGGTGATCTCCAGCAATAAACCGACACCTTGAGACTACCGCAGGAAGCAAATGAATTCTGCCAACAATGTGAGGGAGTTAAGAAGCAGATCTTTTCCCAGTCAAATCTCCAATGTGACCATAGCACTGGGTGACATGTGGATTACAGCCTGGCAACCCTGAAGCAGAGAATCCAACCTGGCCATATCTAGACTCCTGGCTTCCAGAAACTGAGATGACAAATATATGTTGCTTCAAGCTGCTGAGTCTCTGGTGATATTTTATGCAACACAGAAAACTAAAACAATCATTAAAGCTGATGAAAGATTCTTCCAGACTAAATGAGAAATAAGACAACCAAACGCAATGCATGACTCTGAACTGGATATTTTTAGACATTGTTGAAACAACTGGAACACATGAACATGGTCTGAGAATCAGATGGTAGAAGAAAATCAATGTTACCTTCCTCAGTTTGATGTTTTACAGTTATACAGGAGACTATGCTTGTCAGTAGGAATATTAACTAAATACTAAATAAATACTTTGAGTATAAATATGTTGAATAGTAAGTAAATACTCTGAATACTAAAGTATGGAGTATTAACATATTCAAAGGTGGTGGGACAACTTACAGATAGTTTGGGGGGAAAAAAGTTATTTGTATTATATTCCCAGGTATTTTATAAATTTATGATTGTTTCAAAAAATATTTCAAAGACAACAACAAAAACTGTTCCTATTTAGTCTTCTCCATCAACAAGTGGCATCCCTATTTTCCCAGGTGCTTGGGTCAGAAGCCCATCATCTTTGATTCCTCTTATTTCCTGACACTATTCACATTAAATGCCATATGGTCCAAGCATCTATCGCCACCTCCACTATTATCACCTAAGCTAACATCTTCTTCTGCCTGTTCTATTTCAATACTCCTAACTGGTCTCCCTATTCACTCTTGCTTTACAACACTCCCTCCCGCCGGTCAATTCTCTACACAGTAGCCAGAGTGATGTATTAAATTTTAATTCAGACCCTGTCTCATCCCTGCTTAAAATATCCAATGGCTGCCCGTGGCACTCCTTTCTGTGGACTACCAGCTCCATTGTGATCTGGCCCTTACTTATGTCTCTGACTCACCTCCTACCACTCTCCGTGATCACTCCCTTTCAGTTACAGCTTCTTGCTGCTTCTTGAACTCAAGCTGTTCCTTCTGTCTAGGTTCCCCCAAATAGTGACATGGCTTACTCCTTCCCATCAGTCTGATTTTATCAAACGCCACCTCCTTAGCGAACTCTTCTCTGACCATCATATTAAAAGTGCACCCTCCTTCCCATCCTAATGCTACACTTATCCCTCATCCCACTTAATTTTTCTTTATGATACTTACCACTACCCGAGATTAAATTATTTTCTTGTTTATTTGTTTATTATCTGTTTGATAAGGGCAAGGTCTATTAATTTCTGAATCTCCAGGACTAGAATACTACCTGATGAATGAACGAACATAGCATTATCAATATTCAGATGCCAAGCAGTCAGCTAGGCTTACTCCCTAGTTACGTGCTTTTGCCCACAAGCCTCACAGTACTTGTGGCTAAAATTCCTGTTTCAGAAAAATACACTACTACTTTTGTAGGATCGCTAGGGTCACACGAATTAAGCAAAACCAAACACCCTTAAATTGTAAGAGCCCATTAAACTTTACCTTTGTTGATCCTAGAGAATGCCACCTGCTTGACACTAACGCATTTTGCAGCATGTCTATCTCTCCTGTTTTATGTGTCCATCAACTATTATTTGTTGAAAGGAAAGTCCTGGATAAAAAAAGAAGATCCATGAAACAGGAAGAGAAAAGGCATGATAAAGTTAACAAATTAAAAGGATGCAAAAGTTGAGGACAAGTCAAACACAATGGGAAGAGAAAGAAAAAACAAAGAGAGAAAATAAGACTACAGAATTATCTGCTTTCTTTTGACTACCAGAGAAAGAGTAGCCAAGAACACACAAGGAGTCTTAATAAGTAGAGTTAAAAATCTTTGTCAAAACTCTTTTTCTTAAAGATTTATTTATTTTAGAGAGAAAGAGTGAGCAGGGTGAGGGGCATAGGGAGAAGGAGAGAGAATCTCAAGCAGACTCCCTGCTAAGCATGGAGCCCCATGCAGGGCTTGATCCCATGACCACGAGATCATGACCTGAGCCAAAATCAAGACTTGGGCACTAAACTGACTGAGTGACCCAGGCGCCCCTAAAATCTCTGTCAAAATTCTTCTGCACGTATTCCATTCATGGTTACACTGGTAGTAGTTCCTTATCTTATGGAAATGACTTTATAATGAAGGAGGAAAAAATTCATGCAAATGAGGTAAACAGTAATTAAAGATGGCCATTCTAGGTCTGGTTAATTTTGCATGTCAGAAAATGAGGGCTGTCTGGATAGAAATTTGGGAGGAGTTTGAACTGTGAAGAATGAGGTCATCAGGAGAAAGGATATTAAAATCATAAAAGGATTACTTTATGTACGTGCATATGAGAGAGCCTCTGGGTACTGCTCACCCACTGCTGCTTCTACCAACCTTGTTAGTCAGTAGTAGGTTGTAAGTCCTGTACTGTGGCTCCGTGTTATCCTATCTGGTCTACTCCTCATGCTCTCTGCTTGGAAGGAAACTCCAGGTTAGAGTTGCCAGATAAAAGACAGGATGCCCAATTAAATTTGAATTTCAGGGGCGCCTGGGTGGCTCAGTCGTTAAGCGTCTGCCTTCGGCTCAGGTCATGATCCCGGGGTCCTGGGATCAAGTCCTGCATTGGGCTCCCTGCTCGGCGGGAAGCCTGCTTCTCCCTCTCCCACTCCTCCTTCTTGTATTCCCTCTCTCTCTGTGTCTCTCTCTGTCAAATAAATAAATAAAATCTTTTTTAAAAATTTGAATTTCAGATAGGCAAGAATGTTTTTTTCAGTATAAATACATCCCATACCATATTTGGGACATACTTATACTAAAAAATATTTATTCTTTATCTGATACTCAAATTGAGGCCCTTTATTTATGTTTGCTAAATCTGGGAACCCACCTCCACATCGGGACCCAGAACTGAGAAAGGGTAAATTTTGACTTTTCTGGGGCCTGGCTAAGGAGTTCAGAGCAATTCAAAGTCCCACTGCTTTTATGGCTCTCCCTTCTGTCTTCAGAATGCCAGACAGCTCGACTCTCCCAGGAAAAGGTGTTACACCGAAGTTTATATGTCTTTCTGTGTCCACGTTTGCCCTTCTATCCCTATACCTGTGAGGAGCTGCTATTCATTCATTCTTCCCTTTGCTGAATCCTTCTCAGTCAGACGACTTATTCTGATTCTAAAAGCAGTCTGCTCAGAAAAGGTTTCCTAGGGCAATGACATGCTTGTCTTACTTATAAATTCCCTGCTAGCATGCATCTTCATTATTGATAATCCTGTTGCAGAAGAATTTTCTTCTAAATGCTGGCCAATTCCTCCCTGAATCTTAGATGACCCCCTACCTATAAATAAAGCCACTGAAGGGTTTTGTGGGGGGGTGGGGGTTGCCATTAATTACTCATGTAACCACAGAAAGAAAAACAAAACACTAGAATGAAAACTCCAATATTAAAAACTGTAAAGAGGACAACAGTTGGCAATTGGAAGTCTGATCGATGGCAACATTTGTGTCCCAAAAGATAGGCAGAGCACAGGAATGGGCATATGGGAGCAATAATTCTTCAGCTGTCCAGGCAAGCAAGAAGGCAGTCAGCCTTTTGAAGATCTTTCATCCCTCTAATAAACATTAAGGTTTGGGATAGGGAACTGTAGGAACTCAGGCTTTGTGAAATGGACAAGAATCCCGGTATCACCTCTGGAAATATGCTACTAGAATCTCAACAGCATCAGCTCGAGGGTAACTTGACACAGAGCCTTGGTGTCAGCCTAGATCGGAGTTTCTAAACCTTGACACTTCTGACATTGTGGGCCAGGTAACTCTTTGCTGTGGAAACTGTCCTATGTATTACAGGATGTTAGCAGTCAGTCTAGGTCTCTACTCACTAGATGCCAATAGCACCGTCCCAGGTGCGACAACCAAAAAGTTCTCTCGACATTGCCAAGTGACCCCTGGAAAGCAAAAATCACCCCTAGTTGAGAGCCACTACTCTAGAATAGAAGAGTGGCATATAACCCTGGTGGAACATGAGAAGAATCCGGGGTCTTAGATTCCCGGCCCCACCCCCCAAAGAGTCTGGTTTAATCGGTGTAGGGGTGAGCTTAGGCACTAATATTTTGTAGAAGCTCCTTACCTGTTGTTCAGTAGCTAGGGCTGAGGACCATTGCTCTAGACGTACTTAAAAAAAAAAAAAAAAAACTGTGTCTTCAAAAGGATCACCCTTAGAAAACTGGGGACAGGGCTCAGGGCTGAGTCCACAGATGTAAATCAAATATCCTCAGCAGCTGAAAAGCCAGAGAGCCCAGGCTTGGCAAAGCCTGCACTTGCAGATCGCAGTCACTTACCCCAGGTTAACACGCTTTGACGCCATTTTTCTAAACAATCTCAGAATTTTAGGCTATGGTTATATTAATAAGGCTGCAAGACAGGAAGAGGAATGGAAAAAAAACTGAGAAATTGCAGAACTCTGATTTTTTGTTGTTGTTGTTAAATAAAACTTCTTTGTTAAATTAAAAAAAGAGGAAGTTTTCATTCACTGGTTCCTTTTTCTTTTAAAAAGTCTGTTCCCGTTGGGGCACCTGGGTGGCTCAGCTAGTTAAGCATCCAGCATCCGACTCTTGATCTCAGGGTCCTGAGTTCAAGCCAGCACTGGGCCCCACACTGGGCGTGGAGCTTACACACACACAAAAAAAGTCTGTTACTGTTTATCTTGTGAGATTGCCAGTTACCGTTTGGGAACATTAGTAATTATTAGGAGCACCACAGAAGGTGCTCAAATATTTGAAGATAGTATCATGCCTGCCTTTCCTAAATCCTACACGGAGTGGGCAGTAAGAAGTTAAAGGTCAGCTCGCTGCCCAGCTCCCGAGTTCCAAGGCAGGCATGCCTTTGTTTCTGCAGTGCCCTTCGGAGAGAGACAACCCCAAGGTAGCCTAGAGAAAGGGTTTATTTGCTTACTTACACTGATCTTCCTAGAAACATTCTGCATGGCATAAACGTTCCTTTTACTGTGCAAAGGGGACCTGTGGCCAGAGTATGCAAATTTAGTGCAGAGACAGGTAGCACCAGGAGGGTATTTAAAATTAGTGATGCTTGCTAATGGCTGAGCTGCAACCACACTGCTATCTATCCTACAGTATTTGAACAATCCTCATATTTTATTTTTATAATGCCACCAAGTCCTGCTGAAATAAATGCTGGATAATAAAGTATGACTTTATAATGAGTGATTGGTAATAGGCTCACCGGTCTTCAAGGAGCAGTGTTCATGATCACACCTTGCTTCCTCATTCACACTAAAACTCTCAGGTGGACTCTTGCATATGGACAATCCTTTCCTTTCTCTTCTGCTCTAGAAACCTTTAACATCCACTTTCATTGCACCCCTGGAAAAGAACTCTAGAATGAAAACTTAGATCTCCAGGGTCTTCTTGGGACTCCCTTCCTTCTCACCTCAACAAAAATAAGTGCAACAGAATAAGGAAGCACACCCAGGGAGGTGAGAGCCCACAAAGGCAGCAGAGATGTGGGGACCATGGCAAATGCACAATGTGCAGCTGCAGGAGAGCATGTGGACAGGACAAAGATAATGAGAGGGAAAAAAAGAATAAATTTGTAATGCAAGTCAGGGGGAGAAGAAAATCCGATCCTAAGGATTTGGAGCCAACAGGGCCAAAGCCCAAGTAATATAATACTGGAGATGATCAGTAAAGTGAGTCATACTCACTGGTATGAGAGAAAGGGTTTTCTTAAACATTTGCCCTCACTCTTTCTGGAGCCTGGCATCTCTGGTACAAAGACAATCGATCAAATAGGGACCATTTATAATACAACTCAGCCCTGAAAGAAACATTCTGTTAGCACAATAAGCTGGAGATTACTCTTCATGGTCTGAAAGATCTCATGGATGTGTGAGATACTTCCATACTGCCCGGAAGCCCAGGGAAGAGTTGCCACCCCTCTGTACTGTGGGCTTTAGAGGGCCTGGCATATCACAGACTTACACATATTCTCCAAAGAACACACAGGTACCACTTGGGACCCAACGTTCAGCACTGGCACAGCAGGACCCAAAACCACAGACATCTGCTTTCACGACTCACCATTTGGGCTCCAAAGAAATACTTCTCACGTATCTTACTTAATCCTATGACTTCAAAACAAAAGGTAAACGCCCCTGAATTCTGCGAAGGTTTGTGGGTTGTACCACTGTTGAAATCAAAGACAAACACTGACTTACCTGGGGAGGGTTTGAGTGGCAGAAGTGCTCAAATAAGAGAAAAGACAAACTAATTAACTTGTCAAATCCTTCCTCTCAGATAATAAGACTACAACAGATTTTTGCATAATGAAATACAGTTTCCCAGGAGTACCATGAACTTGTTTTCTTGCTCTCTTCATGTTCCAATTTATAGGTCTGCAGGTATTTATGAATTAGATCAGCTTTTGAAAATTAAACACGGTTGTTTAAGAACATTTTGCAATACTGGGGCACCTGGGTGGCTCAGTCGGTCAAGTGTCTGACTCTTGAGCCCTGCTCAGCAGGGAGTCTGCTTGGGATTCTCCCTCTCCTTCTGCCCTCCCTATCCACCCCCGCCCCCCGCATGCATGTGCTCTGTCTCTCTCAAATGAATAAGTCTTAAAAAAAAAAGAACATTTTGCAATATTGAATATTTCATAAATTTGTGTTTATATAGCCTTAGATGTAATGTGATTGAAGTATTGGCAATTAGATGGACACTGAACATGAAAAGTCCAAAAACTTCATCATCCTGAAAATACTTAAGATTTTATTAAATTCATAAAAACTAAACTAAAATAATTCAAAACTTTATTTAAATAATTTTATTTTAAATGTTTACATTTCTTATAAATTATATGTTTTCTTTTAATTATGTTGGATAAACTTATTACCCAATATTTAATAAACATAATTTTTTTGAAAAGCTACATGAAAAATGATTTTGGCTTAAAAAAATTTTTTAAAGGTTTATTTATTTATTTTAGAGAGAGAGAGAGAGAGCAGGAGGAGGGGCAGAGGGAAAGGGAGAGAGAAACTCTGGCAGACTCCCCGCTGAGTGCGGAGAGAGATGTGGGGCTGGATTTCAGGGCCCTGAGATCAGACCTGAGCCGAAGCTAAGACTGCTCCACTCAGGCACCCCCACTTAAAATTTTTATGTTTAATTTAACTTTTAGATAAAACTGTTGTCTAAATTTCATACACTTTAAATGTAATTGCATTTGATTGTTTGATCCTTTAGTATTAGTTTTCTATTATTACTGTAACAAATTACCACAGCTCAGTGATTTAAAACAATACAATTTATTATCTTGCCCCTCCATAAGGCCAGAAGTCCAACACGGCTAAATTCAAGAACTGCATTCCTTTCTGGCTTTATGGGAGAATCCCTGCCTTTTGCAGCTTCTAGAGGCTACCCACATTCCTTGGCTCATGGCATCCTTCCTCCACCTTCAAGGCCAGAATAGCAGGCTGATTCCTCACATCACATCTTCTTAACCCTTATTTTATGGCTTCACCCTTCCCTCTGACTGCCGCTGGGCAAGATTCTCCTTAAGGACTCATAGGATTAGAACGCACCCACCTGGATAATACGAGATAATCTCCCCATATGAAGAGCCTTAACCTTAATCACATAAGCAAAGTCCCTTCTGCCATTAAAAGGATCCAAGGTTTAGACATGGAGATCTTTAGGGCGCCATTATTCTACCTACCAATATCATTGAGAACGGCACAAGTCAAGATTATGATGGCAATAGAATATATGAACATGAAGTTCAAAAAAAAAAAGGTGAAGATAAAAAATAACTGCAAATCTTTAAAAGAGACAGCCTGCTTAACTTTTTAACAACTGAAAACAGTGGGAGTGAACAGACATCTCTTGAACATGACATACTTAAAATTTATGAATGGGACATTACAAATTCTTATATAATGGAGATTTGATTTCTGATCAAAACTATAAAAATAGGCAAGAGAATTATTCTTATCAAACCCATAACATGAAAAAGTCAAAATTCCAACAACTTCACATTCTCAACTAATAGAGGACTCTCAATCCAAACAAAGAGACTACATCAGAGTATCCATTTGCACTCTTGTTGAGAATCTGAAAATATTAGGGGTAGGTCAACTTCACCCTGAGGCCAGACCACAGAGATAACCCCTTCCCTCCCCTCTCCTCCACAACCTCTCTGGCGTCAGAACTGGACTCAAGGACAAAACCTAGAGGAGGGAGCAAAGAGTTGAAAAAGGAGTTGGCAAGGGCAAGAGAGAGGATGCAAGAGAGAGGGTGTTGGTGATAACTCTGCTCTTGGAAGGGTGGACACAGGGGACATGGAACAAACTGAAGAGATAAGAGAAGCCACACCCTATCAATACTATTCTGTGGATTCTGTGTTGGTTAAGAAATATCACCTGCCAGGGCGCCTGGGTGGCTCAGTTGGTTAAGCGACTGCCTTCGGCTCAGGTCATGATCCTGGAGTCCCGGGATCGAGTCCCGCATCGGGCTCCCTGCTCGGCAGGGAGTCTGCTTCTCCCTCTGACCCTCCTCCCTCTCATGCTCTCTGTCTCTCATTCTCTCTCTCTCAAATAAATAAATAAAATCTTTAAAAAAAAAAAAAAAAAAAAAAAGAAATATCACCTGCCAAAAGTTCCCCTAGAACATTCTGCCTGGTTCCATGTAGGTGTTTGGCCAGTGAATGGTAATGCCATTTTGTTTTATTTTTTTCCACTTTGTTTTAGACTGTACCACCCCCTGCTCCAAAACAAAGAGAGAAATGATGGATTTATATTGTAAATGTCCTACCTTATTAAACATGGGGAAGTGGAAAGCTAAACAAAGAACTGAGACTTTTATCTAATCATCCTTGTCCACAGAATGTTTGCTAATTCCTGTCAAGGAGTAAGACAGAGTTAGCTCACTTTGTGTAGGATGTGTCTAGTTAGTTATACTTAAAATATAAGTGTTTATGAAATCAGTTAATTATTTACTTGTGGTGAAAAATTAGCCATTTTAAAGGCTAATCACTTGTTATTACAAATTCCAGATAAGAATCATCATGAAAGGACATTTATTACAGCAAAAATAGCTACATCTGGATAGGCTTCTAATCACCAGCCATTAACTCAATCAATGCCCAGAGAAGGATAGTTTGTCTTTTATTTTAGTCATCGTTGAAAGAAGCAGCTGAAGCGCCTGTTCAAATCATTAGATCATTTGCTATTGAATTGTTTCCTTTTTATTGAGTTGTAAAAGCTTTTCATATATTCTGGATACAAAGCCTTTATCATACATGCAAATATCAGATATTTTGCAAATATTTTCTCTCAGTCTCTGATTTATCTTTTCATTTTCTTGATAGTGTCTTTCAAAGAGCAATTTGTAATTCTTATGAAGTCCAATTATCAATTCTTTTTCTTTCACGGGTTTGTAGGAGTTTTTTGTCCTAAGAAACCTTTGCTTAGTTCAGGGTAATCAAAAAGATCACCTCAGGGACGCCTGGGTGGTGCAGTTGGTTAAGCGTCCAACTCTTGATTTTGGCTCAGGTCGAGATCTCAGTGTCCGGAGATCGAGCCCCATGTCTGGCTCTGTGCTCAGTGCAGAGTCTGCTTGAGATTCTCTCTCCCTCTGCCCCTCCTGCTTGTGTGCATGCTCTCTCTCTCTCAAATAAATAAACAAGTCTTTAAAAAAAAGATTAGTTCATACATTGTCTTCTAGAAATTTTCTAGTTTTAGGTTTTGATTTTAGGTCACTGATCCATTTCAGATGGTAAATAAGTACATAAGAAGATGTTCACCATCATTAGTCATTAGGAAAATGCATAATAAAACCACAAGGAAATACCACTATACACATATTAGAAAGGCTAAATTTAAGAAGAAAAAAAACCTGACCAAACCAAGTGCTAACAAGGATGAAAAGCAACCGAAATTCTCATACAGTGCTGGTGAAAATACAAAATGGCACAACCACTTTGGAAAACACTTTGGAAGCGGCTGTAAAGACATGGAATTTTGAGGTAGAAAAGTCTTAGAAAAGAAATGATTTCACCCTCTCTCCCATCTCCCCATCCTGAGGAACTTTCAGATGAGGAAAATGTGCCTCAAGGAAGAACCTGTCTGTATCCCCTTGCAGTTTTTCCGTGGCAATTTTTACCTTGACAATACCATAATCATGCCCCTTATTATTATGTCTGGTGTGGGTATTTTTCTCTTTATTGCTTTTTTTATTACACAATTATTATATCTGCATATATTCTCACTATAAAGATTTAAACAACATAAAGATAATAAACCATGAAAGTTCCCCTTCATCCTTACCCTACCCAACTCCCAGGCTCCTTATGAGAATAATTTTATCATTTTAGTTTGACAAACCTTCTAGCTCTTCTAGCTCTTTCTAGTTTTTACCTATATGCATGCATGTATATACAGATAGACAGATGCAATTTTTTAGCATAAATGGAATTGCACTATAGATATTGTTCTATGACCTGCTTTTTCAACCAAATGACATGTCTGAAAGAAATATATATATAGGTAATATATAACATACATATATGCATAATGTATATATATATAATGTAATATGTAATGTCTATATATATATATAATGAGGCCTAGGGAAAAACTTATTTATAACCTCTAGTACACTTTTCTCTGTCTATATATATATATAATTCATTTTTTATAAAATTGTAGAGTATTCCAAAATATGCATGGACCATAATTTTTATTTACTCTTTCCCTACTGATAAGCATTTAGGTTTTTTCCTAATTTTTCATAACTAAAAACTATACTTCAATTAACACACATGCATCTTTGTGCAACATGTACGTTTCTTTAGTATGGGTTTCCAGAAGGGCAACTGCAAAAGATTGAAGGGTTTTAATATATTTATTTTGATAAATACAGTTACAATTTAATAATCTACCAAAACTCTGTATCAGTTTACATTCACATCAACAGTGTCAGAACAGTGTCTGTTTTGCTGCTTCCTTACCCTCTCTGCTTATAGTCAATACTTTTAATTAATGCCAACCTGAGGGATAAAGGATACTGTCACACTGTTGTTTTAATTTGCATTTTCCCAATTTCTAGTGAGGCTGAATATTCATTCTTTTATTTTATGGATCACTGGCTTTTCTTCTGTGAATTGTCTGTTCATATCCTTTGGTTTTATGCTGTAAGATTTTTCTTTTTCATTTATATGAGCTCTATATTTATTCAGGGTATTAATCATTTGTCTTTTATATATGTGGCAAATATTTTCTCCCAGACTAAATGCTTGTCTTTTTATCTTTGTTTTTGGTATCTTTCACCTGTAGATATTTTAATTTTTCATAATTTTTTTTACTCTCTAATTATGTACAACTTAATCATACCTATTACTTTAATATTCTTAAAGCCAAATTCTACACACACATATGTTTCAATAGCTCCCTGAGAAACACATTTTTAAAAAAGAATTTGGAAACTCTGTTTAGCCTTTTATAGACGATAATCAATCATTGGAGAATTTCAAAAAAATCATTTTAAAGGAATTTGTCAGGTTAATAAACTGGCTTAAAGATGTTTCTTAGGCGAGAGTATGGGTTGGTTAACATTCAGGAGCAGCAGACTGGGTGGGTAGGCGCCAGGCAGATGCAGAGCTACAGGTATTGAAAGACATTCCAGGTGGATATATACATAGTTCCTGAAAACGATCAAGGCAGATAACTGAAGGCAAACCGAAGGAAACAGCAGCTTTGGGCCATCTGAGACAAGATGACAAAGTACTGAAAGAGCTACGCCCAGTACAGTGACGGCCCGTCTGGGAGCAGACAGTACTGACAAGACAGACGAGCAGGGGGGCTGGCAGCCGCCGTCAGGGAGATGTGTACCCTACAGAAGGGCTCCAGGCTACGGGGAGTCACGAGGGCAGAAAGAGCAGGAACTGGGTTCTATACCAGCACTTCTCAAACATCAATAAATAGATGAGTCACACGGGAATCCTGTCAAAACGCAGGTCTGGGTTCAGCGGGTCTGAGGCAGATGTAAGATTCTACATTTCCCAACAAGATAGCAGATGATGCTGATACTATTGGTCCCTTAACCATACTTTGAGTAGCAGGGTTCTAGAAGGCCTATGTCAACTAGGCACAGAGAAGCCTCATATTTAGATTAGTGGCAAGATGGGATAAGAAACTGAAGACTAATGTAATGCAGAAGCCAGCGTGTGAGACAGCCACTTACGTCCCTCCTGGTGGCATTCAGGATGGCTTTCTAAAATGGGGGTAGGGCTGACCCTGTATGTGGGGGTCCAGGGCGCTTAGGGTATGGAAAGGGTAGGACTGCAGAGGCTCAGAGAGAGGCAGGGACTGAGGAGTGACATCGGCTGCTTTTGAATTTGCACATAAAGAGCTACACATTATCTGTGTTCTTAGCACCTTGAAGCACTTTCACATATTGCTAGTTCCATTAATGCGGCTTTTTCCTATTTCTACTTTTCCTTCCAGCTATCCACATTTTGGCTTTTCACACCTCCATCAGAAGATGGCCAGAGGAAATAAAATGTACTGGAATAAAAACATGCTCATTTGTCTACCTGTTGCCAAGACTGGACAAGGTAGAAATTGAATGTATTTTTATGGGAAAAGATCTCTAAGCTTTTTTTCCTTGTGGTTCATTTAGGTAAACTAAAAGACCAAAGACCCACCTATAATGTGGGCTTCTACTTTTCAACAGAGAAAGAACTCAGTGCTTTAAAAAAAAAAAAAAATTTAATTTAATTAAATTTTTTTTTAAAAAAGGCAAAAATAATGCAGATGCATGAAATTTTTGTATCTATAACAACACACAAATAGATCACAATGAAGTCGCTTTCAATGACATACAGGGAAAATTAAAATCTACAGAAATCTGTATTATTTCTTATAAAATGATCAGTTCACAGCCCACCAGGAAGAAGCCCATGACCCACAGGAACCCATGATCTCATGCTGGGAGGACTGCTGGCCTGAGGTAGACTGCTGGCCTGGGCTTCAAAACTCTGTTCTGAGAAGTCTTGAAATTCCTTGAAGGGCCCTTGCAGCCTAGACACGAGAAGTTTCCAGCTTCCAGCCCTTGTTTTAACCACAGAAGCTCCACTTTCATCACACTACTGCACAACATTAATGAACAGTTTCCAGGGCTCATGCAAAGTTTGAGAATCACCAACTCAGAGTTAAATTTCTGTGTACTATCTCTGAATCTGACTTATTCCCACTATACCATCACCCATAAATACAATACAGAGCTAACTATGTAAGTTTACAGAGGGAATATTCTCAAATTCCTTTATGAGGTAAACTTGTGCTGCAAATTACTTGGATCAAAAACTAATACATAAATACTAAGAGCAGTGTAACTGAGAATAATAAAGATACTCTAATGAAGCATCTTGAAAAGGAAGAGCCTCAGGTATGCTGAGAGAGGTTAGGCATTCAAGTGTAAGGCTCCTGGCTTTGATCGTTACTTTTAAATACAATTTCACTGCAGTGCATCTATAAATCAGCATCCAGTAGTAGGAAGTGATTCTATAGTAAGAATGAGATGGTGTAGACAATGGGGCTAAATGAGACACTATAGTTAATGACAGACTTTCACGTCTTTGTATTCATGGGAAGAGATCAATAACACATGGCATCATATACTAGAGCAATAGAGCTGTCGAATGTTTTCCAGACTTAGTTATATAATAATCAGCCACAATGTCAAACAAAGGATAGATTCTAATAGTAAAATGATCTAAGCATAGTAACAGCAAAGGTGAAGTTTGAAGGGTTCCTCCCCCCTTTTCTGCAGTGGCACAACCTAAATAGTAACTTTTGGCAGAAAGCTAGTGCTTACGAAGTTTTCTTAAGGTATCATTTCCCAAGTAAATTTATTTCACAAAGACCTAAGTCCTTGCCAACCTTCATGGAGAACGGTTGATTCAGCTCTGCCCTACTGGCAACAGTAAGTGAAGTTCTCACTCTTAGAATCAGCTGAGCATTCCTGAGATCATTTTAATTTGGCTTTGCTAGGTGATTATTTGTTTCATGCCTATCTCCCCCTCAGACTCCAAGTCCGAAGAGAACTGGATTAAATCTTGTCTTCACCACTGTATACTCATTACCAACACAGTGCCTGGCACACGGTCATTGAATAAATATTTGTTGAGAGAATGAATGTATTTACCAGGGGATCATGTGACCTCCAAGGCCAAGTTCAAGGTCTTTAATAGCTTCAGCAGCAAAGGATCCTTCTCCTTTCAGCCCTCTAGTTAACTTCCTTGATTTGTGTTATCTGTGCCCCTTTCAGCCCTCAAAGTTTGAGGGCAGGACTTTGTGTGTGTGTGTATGTGTGTGTGTCTGTGTGTGTGTGTGTGTGTGTGTGTAAGCTTTCGAGTACCTAAGATGACACTCTGCACATAATAGAGACTCAATAAATATTTATTAAATAAACAAATGAATGAGATTACTGGATTTTCTAAGATGTTACAACTGTTCTGATGATATTTAGCACATTATTTGACAACAAAACTATGGTTAATTATGGAGTGCTGTATAGAAAGTTATAGTTTTGTAATTTTTATTAATAAAAATAATAAGCACAGGGCGCCTGGGTGGCTCAGTTGGTTAAGCGACTGCCTTCGGCTCAGGTCATGATCCTGAAGTCCCAGGATCGAGTCCCACATCGGGCTCCCTGCTCGGCAGGGAGTCTGCTTCTCCCTCTGACCCTCCCCCCTCTCATGTGCTCTCTCTCTCTCTCTCATTCTCTCTGTCTCAAATAAATAAATAAAAAATTAAAAAAAAAAAAATAATAATAAGCACACATGTGTGTATCAGTATGCACAATTTGCGGTGTGAGTCTGGTTTGCTTCCCGGCACATAAACCACAGAAATCCTGAAAAACAAACTGTCACCTCACAGCCAGTGCCAACACAGGCATTTTTTAATCCTTGAGGTTTTTCAACGGCTTAAGCAACGCTTTTTCAAATGCAGTAACACTGATATGCAGACATATTTATTGTCCACTCACAAAGCCATTCTTCAATATGATTACAATATGCCTTCCTGGATGTCATTAAAAATCAGTGTCTTATTTTTCTAGGATAGGTTAGCTGACGTCCTGCATGAGAGCAGGTAATGGAAAATATGATTCCTCAAGCCTCCTTTGGCTTCTTGGTTCTGTGCTATGACCTTGACAGTCTATTTCCAAAGTCAAGGTATGCTTCTTGCAAAACCTAGACTCTTTGAGCAGCTTGTTTTGTTCTCAACACATGTTCCCAGGAGCTTAATAAATATTACCTTTACACCTTGTTTAGTGTTAAAATAATGAATCCTTGGTGTATGCTCATCCTCTGCTTTGCTATTAGAGGAGACAGATTCAGACTGTTTTAACCAAAACTCAATTCAAGGGCAGAAAGCAGTCTTAAAAACTGTTAAAATTCAAATACTTGGTAACTGTATGTGCAGCATGTGCATCTGAGGAAGGGCTATTATTTTAAAAGATAAATTGCACCTTGTTGAGGAATTTCAAATATCATCTGAATATATTTATAACTGAAATGCTCCCAAGTTTACAAAGAGCTCTCAATGAAATTGCAACTTTGTATAGACAAGTGTCCACGGAGGAACAATTTCAAAACCATCGCTTTTTTTATTTCCTCATGGGGTCTACAACCATGCGAGGGCATTAAAATTGATGAATAGGTCATACTGCAGTTTTTCCTGTCTCTCTTGCCTTTCATTTGTCCATATTTCAGGCTTCGTGGAAATGACAGATTTTATGCTTTACCTCATCATCCTCTGATTGCTCCCCTCAGTTCCTTCTTTTTACTGGTGCGAAAACCCACATCTTTATATGCCGGTATTTTAATTTCACATTCTATCATAGACTTTATTTCCGGTTGCTAAAAAGTCATCAATTATCATTTTCCGCAACTGCATTACAATCTGTCATTTGGGTGTATCCTCGATTATTTAACCATTCGCCTCTTATTGGACACTGGGTCATTTAAAAATTGTTGCCACTTTGAGTAATGGCTCAGTGAACAATTCTGTACATATCATTTTTTTCTGTTATTTCCTAGGGATACATCCCAGGAATGTAATTACTTAAAAAGGTAATTATTCAGAAGGGAAATTACTCAGCACATAATCCTAATAAGAGGAAACAATTTTAAGTAAATCCAATAAAAAGTTTGCAATTGAGAGACCATTTGGTTTCATCTTCACCTAACTTCTATAGGTCCTGTTTTTCACTAGCTAAATGACTACTGAAATCACCTAATTTCCCTGAACTTTGCATTCCTTTGTGTTGGACAAGACTGGATTGTGTGTTCCAGCTCTTCAGACTTAGACACCAATCGCCACACTAGAAAAGTGAATTCACGCAAGGCCTGTTACTATGATGTCCAGAAGGTCAGTCTTCCTTCAAGTGTCCTCAGGTATGCAGTGACCAGAGGCCAACCTTGATCAATTGATGGAAGAAGTACAACGCATGTTGGATGTGCTACTAAAAGGTCAGGATCATCTGGTGCTGGATGAGAGTATTAATGGAAAAAAGTTCACTGAAAGAAACTTACTGAAACACCCAATTACCTCGTGATTCCTTCAAATAAGGAATCAATTAGCAGTCAAGATCTGTAAAACGATGATGGCCTTGGGAGATCTGTAAAATGATGACCTTGGGAGGAGCAAACCTACTAGACTTCTTCGTGGTTGGAAGCAAATGGACTCACAGGAAGCCTTCAGTAGAATGCAGCTAGGATCCAGATTTTTGGTCCAAAAGTAAATAACAATTCACAGGAATAATTAAGGATAAAAATGAGAGCTCATTTGTGAGAATTAATATTATATAAATCTGAGGAAAATTAATATTAAAGAAGCTTTACAGAAAACTAACATTTATACCCAATTCAAGGACATCAGACTATAAAGCAAAACACTCTAGTCCTGTCCTCTCCCTTCTTTGTATTTTTTGATTGTTGGGCCTCAAGATTCAATGTTGATTTTAAAATATGGGGCACCTGGAAAACTAGAATAGTTGTAGATATTCAAATCCAAATGAATACACTGGCAGGACTGTGTATCATGGAATATAATACAAAGACAAAGATTCCTACCATCCCCCTCCCACCAAACGTTCTTGAAGACACTGATATAGGAGATGAAATGTAATGGTAATGAGAAAGGATGGATCTTTGAGAATGTTGGGGAGCATAATGTGTGGTATCATCTGGAAAAGCTCTGCATAAGTTACTTTTGTACAGATTTAAGGTTTAGCTTGCTTCTGCATTGTCACCAGGCATCATAAAATCAATAAAATCTTCAAAGATTCTTCAAGCCAGACAGATCTCTGTCTTCTCTATGCAATCCTGGATCCTAAGCTATTCCACCTTTTATACTGGTATTTTATTATATACAATAGTATACTCTTAATACTTCAAGCATGAGTGATGACTTATCTCCCAAAGATACTGCAAAATTCATGAGTTCAAGATTGGAGATTTTTTTTTTTACATGGTTTAGTCAGATTTTAGAGAGTTAGACTCCCTGATTTCTCTAACAATACTTCTTGTCTTTTTTATATTAAGAAATTTTTCTCTATCAAAGACAATATAAGGTAGATCAGAAGAGAATTTGACCTCAAAGTGTCTATAATGTAGAACGGCCACAGCAGCATTTGGAGACCCCCTAGGAAGCAACCAATTTGTACCTATTATTAGAGGTACTGATGATGTAATTTGTGATACAAAATCAAATGGCCTCTATTACCATTACTCCTGAAATGGCTATGTATGTATGAATACTATGTATTGACCAGAACATTTCTTTTCCTCCCTGCATACTCAGGAAGATCTAATTTACCTGCCTCCTTTCATCTTATTAAAAGCGTTATGAGTACTTCTAAACAGTTAGTATGGAGAAGGAATGTGGTAAGGATGGTTGGGTACCAAGTTAAAAGAGCCTGAACTTGGGCACCTGGGTGGCTCAGTTGGTTAAGCGACTGCCTTCGGCTCAGGTCATGATCCTGGAGTCCCAGGATCGAGTCCCACATCAGGCTCCCTGCTCAGCAGGGAGTCTGCTTCTCCCTCTGACCCTCCTCCCTCTCATGCTCTCTGTCTCTCATTCTCTCTCTCGCAAATAAATAAAATCTTAAAAAAAAAAAAAAAAAGAGCCTGAACTTCTGATTCACTGTTTTGAGAAGAGCTCGCCAGGAGAACAGCCAGACCAAGAACATCTCATCAGATTCTATGAGAGCAAAAAATAAAGTTCTATTATACCGAGGCATTGAGATGTGAGTGTTCTGATTATAGTGTCTAGCATTAATTATCCTAACTAGAACAACTTGCTTGCATCCACCATGTAGAAGAGTACTAAATAAATGCTTACTGAATTTATTACATTTTTCATATTCCAATGCTTGCTAATTCCACTTTAACTCATTTCAAGGGGTGACCATGGCCTAGGTGCTACCCAACACAAACCAAACATCAAAATCACCCCAGACCTTCTAAAATTACAGCTTCAGAGATGCCATCAACAGAGATGTTGAATGGGTAGGTTTTCAAATGGAGCCCAGGAATCTATACTTTTTATAAAGCTTCCCATGTGATTCTGATATATAGCAGCCAAGTTTGAGAAGCCTGGACTATAGCTTTAACAAGAGGAAAATGAGGACTACCCCATCCCTTTCAGCACCAAGGACAATACCTCTAGCACAGAATACATTCTACATTCAATAAAAGTTTGTAGTAGATTTGTTAACAGATGCAGAGGCTAACTCTGGCCAACTAATGAGGGCAACCATGTTTTACACTGAAACAATTTTTCGTTCTCTTTTATTCTCTCAGGTGTCTAGAGCTCTGTGTTTCCTTTCTCCTATCTCCTATCAAAATCTACTCTCAAGGGGGAAAAACATTCTTTGCCTACTTTCCACTAAGTAACAATATTAGTGTTTCTCAAACCATCTATGACAAAGGGTCCATGGAAGCCAATACTTTTGTAAAATGCAATAAAAGCAAATTATGAGAAAATGAAATTTAAAAATCAAAGATATACAAAATACAAGTCTTAATTTTTTTGTTATTGGCTTTAAGAGACTTAAAATTACATTTCAAAGAAATGAAATCAAAGCAAATGTAACACAGGAAAACATAATCATCACGGGCTAACCCAGTCTACAGATTACACCCTACCAAACACTGATACAAATTTTTAAAAAGCAAAATCTTCTGCCTGTGGACATTTCCATTTCCACTGACAAAATACGTAAGCTACTTTTGCTTTGAATGCCAGCCATCGGCTAGCTAGTGGTACTGAGACAGGGGTGTTTCCCAGGCCCTTCGACATGAACATGTGCTAGGCCTGTACTCAGGATTAGAGAGTTGGCCAAGGCAGGGGCAGGTCCTGAGAGAAAAAAGGTCAGCAGCAAAAGTTGGAAGAGAATTGTCACACTTTGGTTATGGTGAACTCCCAAGCCCCTCATCTGAAGCAATGTGGTCCTGACTTGTACCTTTGCTTTCGCTGAATTGGCTGTGATATTAAGACCGTGTTGTCAAAATTCTACTAACATGTGAAGATACCAAAGGTTTAAAATGTGGAAATTTCTTAAATGTAAAATTAAGCAAAGTGAAGCAATTCTGTTCAGTAGCAGAAATATTTGCTATCATATGGGGAGAAAGCCAACATGGAGCCGAGACTGATATTACCAATAAGTAACAGACACAATAATTTAAAATTAAATAAATGGGTTATTTAGGGACCAACTGACAGATTCTTAATAAAGACTGTAAGATGCATTAAACATTAGAGTCTATGGAGATAACATTTGTAACTTTAATATGACAATTTTATGTAATGAGAAAAACCATGGATTTTGACTTCTTGTTTACTGGGCACAGTTCTATAATTCCAACATTCCATCCTGGAGACCTTTGCCTTGAATTAAGTTGATGAGAGGGCTAGAGACAGTACACATCAGTACATTGTTCATAAAACTGTGCAATAGTTGGGGTTTATATTCTCCTGCTTTCCCCCATTCTGGCGCCCCTGCCATAGTTTGGAACCCCCTTCGTCTTGTCCTCTACTTTAGCTCCCCCGTCTGTCCCCGTTCTCTCCAGGGTCTCCTTCCCTTCCCTGCAACTTTCCCTCCCTGCAATTTTGCAAGCTATCTTTATCCCAGTGATTTGGTTTCAGCCTGTAAAACTATGTCTTTGCCATTATGCAATCAAATCAGAGAGCCTCTGCTTCACGGTTGGGTCCCGGGATCAGGAGACTCCTGTGAGTCTTTGTCCAATCTCTGTTAGGAAAGTAAAAAAGAGCAATGGAAGCAATTATCCCATTGATTTCAGCTATAAATCCTATTTTGTCCAAGTTGTATGAATGATGAGTATTCTGTGAAAATGCTGCTCTCTAGTGCAACAGAACTGCAAATAATGTATGTCTATTTCTTATAATCCCATCCAACATACCCCAAAAGGTTCAAATCTAACAAGACAGAAGTAATATGGTAACTGGATATAATGTAAGTATGGGGAAAAGAAGGGAAATTCCAAGCATGAGGAAGTTGTAGTGGGAGTAAGTATGCTTACGTAAATGTTATTACAGTTACTTAAACAGGGGTCATAGATAAGAATAACATTACCAATCCATCAATAGGCAATTACTAACAGCTTACTATACACTCAGGAATGAAGTGTGAAGACAGAGTAAGTAGAAACACAGCCTCCAACTTCAAGGAGTTGTTTGCAATTTGGTCCAGGTGAAAAGATAAGAAATACAAAAGTACATGTTTGAGAGCTGGAGAATGTGTTACAGACTCTAAACCCTCAGTTTAATACAGTAGTCACTTGCCACATTGAGCACTTGAAATGTGGCTAACCCAAATTGGGATGGTTTGTAAGTATAAAATATAAACTAGATTTCTAAGCCCTAGAACAAAATAAAAATATCTCATGAATAATTTTAAAGTGACTAGAAATGAAAATATTTTGGAAATAACAAATGAAATAAAATATATCATTAAAATTCATTTTACCTGTTTCTAGAAAATATAAAATTACATGTATGCTTTTGTATTTTATTTCTGTCAGAGAAAATGGCTTTAAAAAACTGTATTTCAGGGGCACCTGGGTGGCCCAGGTGGTTAAGCGCCTGCCTTTGGCACAGGTCATGATCCCAGGGTCCTGGGATCGAGTCCTGCATCGGGCTCCAATCTTTTTTTAAAAAACTGTATTTCAGATGAATGGGAGCTTAGTAGAGAATGGAGTAATTTGGGTCCCCTGGAAGAAATGGACCTTGAATAGGTCTTGCTGAACTTGGAGAGGCAGAGAGAATAAAAGGCATGTCAAATCTGGAAAATGGGTTTTGATGGGATGAAAGTGGAGAGAGAAGGTAAAAAAGGGAACAGAGGGAGGAGAAGATACAGTTTGGGGGAATTACAGAGAACAACTTGATGAGGATGGAGGAAGAGGAAGATAGAAGGAGTACAAAGAGATTGAGTCTTTAAAGCCAGGCAGAGGTTTGGAGTACCTCAGAAGTAAGGCAACCTTTAAAGGGATTTGAGTAAGGGAAATTTTGGATAAAAGCTGAAATTAAAGAAGAAAACTCTAGCAGTGAGTAATGTAAACCTCTCATCATATTAGAAGGTTCTTACATCATCGTTAAATTCAGATTCCCAAATAATATCACAAACTAATACCACAATAGCCAATTCAACATGAAATAACAGCACATTCTCACATATCCAATAAATCTTGCCCTTTAGTCAAAGTTTGTTTTTTGTTTTTGTGTTAGTGTGTGTGGGGGGGGGTCATTTTCAAGTGCTATCACACAGAGATGTTATGATTTCTAATTGGGGGGGAAAGAAGAGAATGGAAAGTAAAGTAAGTAGGAGGCTCAGAAACACTTTCAGATGATGCCATCTGAATTAACAGTCCCCTTTCGTTATCTATAAAAGAAGCTGTCTTTTCTTGAAAGCCCTTGGAAATGATGAAGTGTTCATCAATAAACATCAATTCCTTTTAAATCATAATGTTTGCCAGTCTTCCTCTATCTCACTCTTTATGTTGGTCCAGAATGTGACTGTCACAAATATCTGGGTGAACACGATTGTGAAATGTGATCATAAAACAAGCGATTATTTTTAAACTCATCTTTGTCACATTGTGATGCTCCACAAAGCACCTTTCCCTGGGCTACGATTCATTTTAATTGATCCCATCAGCACCATATCTATATCCTGAGTGACTTCACAATACCCTCTATTTTCAGAGAAGCCCATCAGGTTATGGGTTTGTTAGTAATAAAAATTACCAAGGAGCAGTCGGCGGATGATAAGAGCAATACAAATATTAAAGGAGAAGTAATAAGAGAAATAATGAGCATCCTGCTCATCCCTTGGAAGTGAACAATTCCGAGCTCCCTGAAGCCACACTTAACCTACTGTACTAAACAGTAATGGACAAATACTAGAAATGTTGATGTCAGGCTTTTAGAATCCGTTGGCATCAAAACATCATTTAAAAGTTAAGTTCCACTAAGTATTTTTCATCAAGTTTCCTTCCACAGTATTCTTTTCCTAGTAGGACAGAGCCTTAAACTCCAGAAGAATAATTCTGCTGTTTTAATTATTTGTTTACTGGTTCACTCCAGAGTGTGAGCTGGGAAAAAAAGGGAAGTATCATAAAGTCTTTTATGCACCATGATTTTCCACGACGTCACTATTGGTAGCACTTCCCTGTGCCAAGACTATTCGCAGAGCTGAGTAAACGAGCATCCAGCAAGCTGCCGGGGGGACATCAGCACCAACCAGAGCACAGGCCAACCGCACAGGCCTCACACATTGTGCCTTCACCCAGCCTCCTTGGGGTTGTACCTGCTAAACCTTTAAGACAGATCACAGAGCAAGGGAAGGGACAGAACAGCCCCAATTACACTGACAGCTCTTTTCCTCTCTCACAAGAATTAGTTGGACTGGAAGGCGAGTTATTCTGCGGGAGTGAGAAAGAGGTGATAGAATCAGAAGAGCCTGAGAGGGCCTTCATTTGAGGTGACTATTTTAGGATGGAAAACTGACTTAATGAGTATAATTTACTTGAAGTGACTCTGAGGGGCTCTTTTGAGGAAGAAGTCCACCCTGAACTGGAGGCACCTTGCAAGACGCAGATTCGGGCAAGCTAAGAGGGCGTGGTGGAGAGGAGGCAGGAGTTAATGTCCAATAAGCAGTACCAGCCCAGTGGCCTCCCATGTTCGGGGCCCACAGCCAGCATTACTCAATCACAGCACTGCTATCACAACCCTGTCAATAAAGGGAACGAGGCACCAACTCCGGATGAACGGGCATTTGCACAAGGTGAACTCCGAGTGCCATACTTGCTTGACTTTAGGCTTAAAAGTGAAAGGAACCACGATTTTCCTTTGCAACTTGATTTATCCAATGTCACTTGGGAGAAAGGCAGGCAGGCAGGCAAAGCTTCAGAGGAGAGCAAAGATAAATTCTGATATACTAATACTAAGGATATAATTATAATATTTTTTTAAAGACTTTATTTATTTATTTGACAGAGAGAGACACAGCGAGAAAGGGAACACAAGCAGAGGCAGTGGGAGAGGGAGAAGCAGGCTCCCCGCTGAACAGGGAGCCTGACGTGGGGCTCAATCCCAGGACCCTGGGATCATGACCTGAGCTGAAGGCAGACGCTTAATGACTGAGCCACCCAGGCACCCCTAAGGATATAATTATAAAAATAATTGTCAACTTCTGAGTCCCTACACTTAAATCGTGCCAGATATTATAAGTGCCATTTCTTTTTTTTTTTTAAGATTTTATTTATTTATTTGACAGAGAGAGAGAGACAGCAAGAGAGGGAACACAAGCAGGGGGAGTGGGAGAGGGAGAAGCAGGCTTCCTGCCGAGCAGGGAGCCTGATGCGGGACTCGATCCCAGGACCCTGAGATCATGACCTGAGCCGAAGGCAGACGCTTAACCGACTGAGCCACCCGGGCGCCCCGTAAGTGTCATTTCTAATCCCTATGATAACCCTTTGCCGTGGGCATTATTATCATTCCCCCCACCACCACCCCTTCCTTCTGTGGAGGAAACTGGGATGCAAAGAAGCGACTTTCCCCAAACCAGAGTAGCAGAACAGAGATGAGAACTCTGATCCTCTGGTTCCAAGTCCCAGATTTATTCTTCTAAGTCATTTCCCCAAGTGGGAGGTGGTTTTAATGGTATGCACTTATTTGAGGTGCCTGGGCAGCTCAGTCGGTCGGGCATCCGACTCTTGATTTCGGCTCGGGTTATGGTTTCAGGGTCGTGGGATCGAGTCCTGCATTGGGCTCCACACTGGGAATGGGGCCTGCTTGAGATTCTCTCTCTCCCTCTCCCTCTGCCCCTACTCTACCTCCCCCTTGCATGCTCTCTCTGAAAAATTTTTAAAAATTTAAAAAATTAAGGTATGCACTTATTTAACATTTACCTTTAATTTATAGAAGTGATAGTGGTTTTCTATTTACAGAAGTGATATAAAATCTTCCTTTAAAATAAATTACATTTCAAAAACTAACACTGATTTAAAGAAAAATATAAGAAAGTAATCTCAGATATTTACAAGGATATGGCAAATGGCACTGTGTTAAACACATCCATTTACTAGTAAGTCAAAGTGAAACAACTTGAAATAGTGATTTTTACTGATCACTCCTTAAAGTTCACACAAAAGAGGCAGTACTCAAACCTCGACGTACAGGGTGAAGAAGGAGCTTACTGGCCTATTGGGCTTCCTCTTCTACACTCTTGGGAAACTCCATCTATGTTAATGAAACACTCACACGCCTGTGAAGGAGTTGTCTATTCTCAGTAAGCTGAGTTTGCAGTCAGCAAATATAGAGGTGTCTGCTTTGCATGTTATTCCCGTAAGGTCAGGATTTGTGCTTGTAATAGTGACAACTGGCTAACATATACAATTAAGGCATGCAGATGGACGAAGGGAAAGCAAGTGGGGAACCCCAGGAACTGGTTTCCTTTTCCAGATATCTTATATAAACAGTACTCAAAGAATGACCCAAAAGTTGGTTTTTTAAGGTGGCATGGGACCAATGCTTTGAGGGCACGTAGTTTCTGTAGAACTCCTGAAATGACATGATGCACAAATGTCCCCATTACCTCTAAAGGGTAACCTGTTCCGACCTCCAGAAGTAGCTGATGGACAGCAATATAAATTTCCAGAGTGACTCCCTGATTTTTTCCACTTTTTATTTTTAGAGAAAACTCTAACAATATCAAATCACCCCTAGCCAATATCATCTACAGAGATCATTAGCAAATGGCACTAATATGGTTCCTGAACTCTAAGATCCACCCCCCTCGACACATTTCAACATTTCTGAAATTAGATTGTACCTGGCACCTGACTGTACATTCAGTGTGGTCTTTGTTTTTCCTTCTTCATTGCATCCTCCACCTGATTTCCCCTTGGAATTGGGTAAATACAATGCTCACATGTTTTAGTGGGAATTAGGATCGGTCATAATTTTAGAAGTGTGTCACCAAATATAAGCCTCTCTATATATTATTGTCTTTGAAGTCATTTCTTTTTTAAAACCATTAAACACTGAAACATGTTGTTCGGGAAAATGCATTTGAACAAGAGACCAAGTGGTAGAAAGGAAAAAAAAAATGAAAAATCATCAAAAGAATGCTACTGTGTCCCAAAGGTTAGAGTCACCTTACTATCAAGAGAGAAAGTTCAGAGCAAAGAAAACCAGATAATTCATGAATTGAAAATTCCAGTGCTCATTTATCTTTATTTTTAATAATTCCATTTGTGCGCATGTGTTAGATCACAAGGTCATGATGTTACTCTTCATGCTGGCTTCTCATGTAAATTACAAATAAGTTTTTATGATAATGATTTATGGGGTTAGCTATTCATCTTCCCAACAAAGACTTACCTACAAAGAAACAATTATTCTGCCTCTGAGATGGGATGTCATGAAAGGAATGGTTTCCAGATGCTTTGATTAAAAAAAGCTTAAATAACATATGCAACATAAAATTCCAATGCAGGCAAAACTCATCTTGTTAATAGTCAAAACAGTGGCTTTGGTGAGAAGGGAGGGGGCAGTGATAGAAAAGGGGCCTCAAGGTCCCTTCTGGGGCAGGGAGGCTGACAATGTACTTTTTCCTGACCTGGCTGGTGATTACACAGGTGTGTTTACTTTGTGATAATTCACTGAGCTGTGCACCTATGAATTGTGCATTCTTCTGTATATGTGCTATGGTCCACGAATGAAAAAGAAGTTTACAAAATAAATGCAAAAGATACAGGATTTCCTATATTTGTTGCCCAGAAAAAAAGAGGGGGGATTTATTCTGCCTTCAGGTAAACTGCACTAGGGGCTTTAATATTACATTGACTACATGGTAAATGTTGACCCTAGGAGCATTAATCTTGATGTTCTCCCAAGTCATTATCTGTTCTCTAGCATTATCAGAATAGAATATATCTCTATATAAATAACAATTTCTGGTCATTCTCAAAGAATAACACTAAACATGAAATTCAGAAATATCGATCTTGTGTTGGTATAAAGATGTTTCTATTGAAGTGAAATAGTTTCTGTAAAATTGTAGACTTGCTGTCCTAACACACATATCTGGTCCTGGAATCAACCTGTTCAGAGACACCCACAAGTAAAAATGACCTCTTTCAGTAAGCGGTTCCAACAGGATAGTTTTAGGGTACGGATGCTGGATTCCTCTATCTCAGGTTATCCAGGTTACTGAGGACTGAGACTCAATCTACCCTCTTCCTGCCCCCACCACCAAACAGGCAGGACTCCATGAATGGGTAAAGCTTTGGATAGAGATGAGAAAAGGATGAAGCAAGAGAGGACTATGTCCCTGGGAACCAGCCGAAAATGGGAGCACTCAAAACATTTGTCCGAAATTCTAATGAACAATATGTGTGGGACATTAAACTGACTCACATGCCAACTTTGTTTGCTCCATCACTGACTCTGGGTGGTGCATGTTAAAGAGCAAATGAAAGCATGGAGGCCCCAACATCTCTTCCCACTCCCAGGGTAGATTTAGGTCAGAGGGTAAGGGCTGGTATTCCTCATGAAGGCTTTTGCACTCCTGCTGAATAATGCCCCTGCAAAAGGTACATCCATGTCCAAATCTCTAGAAGCTATGAATGTCACTCTATTTGAGAAAAGGGTCTTTGCAGATGTAATTAAATTAAGGATCTTGAAATGAGGTTATCCTGTATTATGCAAGTGGACCCTAAATTCTCTGACAAATGTCCTAAAGACAGAAACAGAGAAGGCAGTGTGAGATTGGAGGGGCAGAGGTTGGAGTAATGTGGCCAGAAGCCAAGGAAGCAAAGGAATGCCAATAACCACCCAAAGCTGGAAGAGGCAAGAAAGGACTGTCCCCTAGAGCCTTTGGAGAGAGTACAGCCCTGCCAACACCCTGATTTGGGGCTTCTGGCCTCCAGAACTGTGAGAAAATAAAGTTCCGTTACTGTAAGTCATCCAATTTGTGGTAATTTGTTATAGCAGCCCTAGGAAACTAATACAACTCCCAAATATGCCCTTGGAGACACTGCTCATCAGGAAGCATGCAATTCCCTATTGACTGAAAAATACTCAGCCTTTGGTAAATTCTAGGCATTTATTTTTTCTCTGGGTGGCAAGTGGTAGAATATCTCCCCAGGAGAACACAAGGGACAGAGTACACCAGAGACAAGTCATTGCCCCTGCTCTCCTCATACACAGACCCCTCTGACAGACAAGATACACACTTGAACTTTTTTTATGTCTAAACTATTTCACTGAATGAATCATTCTAGAAGTCTGGTCGATTCAAATACCTTAGAGTAGATGATAACTAGTTTCTGACTGGTGAAAGGAGCCTAACTATTCCTGGCAGTTACCAAGTAATGTCTTTCAACTCAGTTTTACTGAAAATATAACTAATTACCAGGAATTATGGTGCTTCCTTTGCCTTTCCTGTATCTGCATCATTCTTATCTCATTTATCTCAGGCACACCTCCAGTCACTGCCCCATTTCTTTGCTCACTCAGCTCACTCTGGTTCTTATCACTCACAGAAACCTCTGCATCTGCTGGGTACCTGGAAGGGTTCAGCCTTTTTCTCTCCTCTCTCCCTGCTTGACTGGGCCCATGTCTTTCCCAACCCCTCCTCAACACTACTCCCAGTCCCACTCATCTCCCTTACCTGCATCCACAACATAGAATCTTTCAAAAAGATACATAATCAGCAGGGAAATGCAAATGCAAACAATGAGATATCACCTCACATCCATCAGAATAGCTACTATCCCCCCAGAAAAACAAGACAAACCCCCCCCCAAAAAAACAGAAAATAACAAGCATTGGCAAAAATACAGAGAATTTGGAACGTTTGTCCACTATTTGTCAGAATGTACATGAAGGGGCGCCTGGGTGGCTCAGTCGTTAAGCGTCTGCCTTCGGCTCAGGTCATGATCCCAGGGTCCTGGGATCGAGCCCCACATCGGGCTCTCTGCTCAGCGGGAAGCCTGCTTCTCCCTCTCCCACTCCCCTTGCTTGTGTTCCCTCTCTTGCTGTCTTTCTCTCTGTCAAATAAATAAATAAAATCTTAAAAAAAAAAAAAAAAAAAAAAAAAAAGAATGTACATGAAGCAGTCATCTTAGAAAACAGTTTGGCAGTTCCTTAAAAAAAAAAAAAATTGGAAACAGAATTACCATATGATCTAGCAATTCCACTTCTGGTATATACCCAGGAGAGTTGAAAGCAGGGTCTCAAGGAGATATTTGTACAGCCATGTTAATAGCATTATTCACAGTAGCTCTAAGGTGGAAACAATACAAGTGTCCATCAATGGACGAATGGATACACAAAATGTGGTTTATACATACAATGGGGTACTATTCAATCTTCAAAAGGAAAGAAATTCTACATGCTACAACATACATGAACCTTAGAGACATGAGGCTAAGTAAAATAAGCCAGTCATGAAAAGACAAATACTTTAAGTGGTATCTAGAGTAATGAAATGAATAGAAACAGAAAGTCGAATGGTGGTTGCCAGAGCTGGGAAGAAGAGGAAGTGGGAAGTTGTGGTTTATTGGGTACAGAACTGCAGTTTTACAAGATGAAAAGATCCTGGAGATTAGCTGCACAACAATGTGAATAGACTTAATGATACTGTTATATACACTTAACAAAGGTAAATTTTGTTATGGATATTTTACCACAATAAAAAATAAAAATTAAGAAAGATATAAAATATTCCAAATACATGGAAAAGCACAGAGAATAATACAACCACCTACTTAAAGCTCTTCTCCCGCTCTCTGTATCCCTAGCCCCTCCGCTTCCAAAGTTGGTGTGCATCTGGGCCATGCATTATTTTTCTACTTTCACTTTCTATCTACCCCCAAGCAATATGTAGTATTAACCTGATATATCTCAAAATACAATGTTGCATGGAGAACAGCAAGTTGCAAAATACTATTAATGTACATTTTAAAGGCACACAAACACAAAAGGCAACTTTGAGAAGAAGTGATTGTCTTCACACCTATAGACTAGACTGCTAAAGTGAACTGTTCTCAGATTTAACTTCTAAAACATCTGAAATAATCTGCCTGCTTCTTGGTGAGCAGTGTCTGTACCTCACACGTGAGGTCCTATTTGTGTTCCCTTGGCTCCTTGGTCAGATTGCTCACTGGATGCCCCTCCCATTCGGCCTGGCTAAGACCTTAGTCTTCCCAGTTGTGGCTTACCTCCTGGCCTGGGCAACACAGTCATGGACAGCTTATCACAGATTTGATACCTAGTCCCGGGATCTTCCTGCCTGTGTGTTCACGGCCACGGATGCCCCAATACCTGGCATACCAGAGCATAATGGACAGGCCCCGGACACCGCAGGATTAACAGATAATTTTGAAAATATGCATTTTTATTTTAGGTTTATGTTAAAACATAGCTTTATGCATTATAAAAATACATGAACAATTCAACTATCAAAGAAAGAATCTAATAAAACACAAAAACTGAGACACAAAGCTGAGTATGTGGGCCCTTTTTGTGTCAATAAGCTAGCAAGTTATCTGGTCATAAACATTATTTTACTTTTCATATTCATCCTCAACACAATGTGTGACTTGGATTACCCGGGTACTCCTGGTGATGGAAAAATTATTTCAGTTTTGTATAGACTAGATCTTCAGTTTTTAATGAAGGCTTCATAGTCAAGTAATCTTACCTAAAAATCAGCAGAAAGCCAGAAAGATATGTGACAAGCTTAAATGTCTTTGCTCTTTACTTCTCTGCATTAGGAAAGTAATTTTTACAAGGCACTACAGTGCACTCTGTATATAGTCATTTTTGGTTTACAATTGAATGCAATGGCATTGCTAAGCAGAAGCAAGGCAGATTGTGGTTTTGCATGTGTCTGACAAATACATCATTTTCTTATCAGGTGTCCTTATTTCCCTTACAGATATCTCAAACAATGGAGTTCACTGTCTTCTGAAAATATAAAGACCTTTGACTTTATAACCTTATGCCTGGATCAAAACTCTACTCCAACACTCTTTAGTAATGGGCCCTGAGCAAATTGCTTCACTTCTCTGAGGCTCAATTTGTCACAGGTCTAACGAGGTTAATAAAACCCACCTGACTTGGACTGACCAGATGAGAGGTAACACACTCGAAGCACCTAGCACAGTGCCAGGCATATCATAGTTATGACCAAGGTGTAACAGAACTCTTTTTAAACCACTTCATGAAGATCAAATAAAGGCTAAGGATAAACTCAAGGAATCTGTTATTTTGGTTTTTTTACTTTTGTGTTTTGTGTTCATTGTTCCTGTTCATTGTTCCTGTTGTTGCTGATGTGATCAGTTGTTCTCTAGATTAACCAAATCAATCTACTGGGTTGGCTATTAAGGTGGTCACGGCCACTTACAATTAATCCATATTTACGGCATAGGGATAGAAAAATTTTCCCTTCTTCCCTCTAGGTTCTTTGGCTGATCTAATAATTAAATTGACATAGACAGATTAACAGAACAAAAACAAATTTAATTTTGTATGTATAGGAGCCACAAAGATATGAGACTCAAGGGCAAACCGGGCAGTTGAGGCTTATATGCCATCCTGAGCTGAGAGATCAGGTAGGGGCCTGAGACTTCAAAAGGGAGAAGGGTAATTCACAGAACAATAAGAAGAGCAGATGTTTGGTAATTAGATGTTTGCCCTGCCATACAGATAGGTTATTCAGATAAAAATCTATCTCTGGTAATAGCTCTCTTTCTGGGCCAGGCCCCCCTTAAATTCTTTTAGATAGCTGAGGAAGAGGTCAAAGTTTTTCTTAGTCTGCTGGGTCTTGATTGACTTCAGCTCAAGATAATCTATACACCAAAGTGGCATATTTTGGGGTAGCAAAACTGGCTCCCCTTCAAAGAATAACTACTGGGGGTGCCAGGGTGGCTCAGTCGTTAAAGCATCTGCCTTCGGCTCGGGTCGTGATCTCAGGGTCCTGGAATCGAGCCCCACATCGGGCTCCCTGCTCAGCAGGAAACCTGCTTCTCCCTCTCCCACTCCCCCTGCTTGTGTTCCCTCTCTTGCTGTGACTCTCTCTGTCAGATGAATAAATAAAATCTTTTAAAAACAAAAACAAAGACAAACAAAAAAACAAAGAACTACTGGATGACTTTCTAGGAAAAAAAAGATGGAAGTTGGATCCCCAATTCACACTATACACCAGGATAAACTCCACATGGATCAAACATTTAAAACAAAACATGAAAGAACTTTAAGAAATATGGAGAATTTTTTATAAACTTAGAGTAGGGAAGGCCTTTCCAACTATGACTCACAATTTAGGTGTCATAAAACAAATAAAAAAATATCAACCAATACAGCTACACAAAAATAATACTAAAAAAAACCTGTGTGTCAAAATCAAAAACCAAATAAAATACTAGGAAGTTAATTACAACTAATTCTATAGACAAAGGGCTAATCTCTACAGGATGCAGTAAGTTGCTAGAAATTAAAAAAAAAGAACAAAACACACAGACCAAAAATCCAACAGAAAAAATGCGCAAAATATAAAACGGGGAAAAAGGAAATACAAATGATCCTGAAACATATGAAAAGATTTCAATTGTGATCACAATAAAAGCAATGCAACAATATGCCACACTAAGTTACAATATTTCACCTAGCACATCTTCAAACATCCAAGTTTGATTAAACATCTGGTTGGCAAATTTGTGGGAAATATGGGCTCTTCATTCACTACCGGGGGAGTAAAATAATGTAACACCTATGAAGGGAAATTTGGGGATATATTTAAAAACTATAATTGGATTTATCCTAGCAATCCTGCTTCTGGGAATTTATCTGAAGGGTACACCTATGCACTCAAAAAATCACGTATGTTATTCATTACAAAATTGTTTGTAATAGCATCAACCGGGAAGCAATTCACATGTCCATCTAAAGGTGACTGGTTATATAACTAGAGTTCAGCCACAGAATGGAATGTTCTGCAGCTTTTACAAAAGAACCAGGAAGACCTCTACCCACTGACATAGAAGGCAAACAGATGGTTGAATGAAAAAAGTACAAAACTGGCCACAGAGTATGAGAATCTTATCTAAGAAAGGAAGGTAATATGGATACGTATTTATATTTTCCTGCATTTTCATAAAGAGATACCAGATAGACACAAAAAATAAATAGAAGAAAGTGGTTTCCTACAAAGGGCAGGAGGAATACAGTGGATGGAGCTAGACTTGCCAGTGTATTAATTTTAGTATCATTTGGATTTTTTAACATGTGAATGCGTTATCCATTCATAAAATTAACTTCGATTTATTGATTGATTACCTGCTATGTAGAAAGCCTGGTGTTCAGCACTATAGTAACATTTTCAAACTAGCTACAATGAATATTTATAAGCATCTATGTGCTAGACATGATGCATCGCACTCGTGGTAGGAGGTGGGGGAGGAAGAGAATTCACGGTTTATAAGTTATATTGGAGTAAGGGTCCCATCTCTGATTCTGCTTTCCCTCAGGGCCTACCATGAAAATGATCTTAGGTGAGACAAAATACATATGGATAAAAAGATAACTATCCACAGTGCAAACAGTGCTAAGTAAATACCAAAGGAAAAATGTTCTAGATCAGACCAGTGAAACCCCATTGGCCGAACTGGTCCAGAAAGGCTTCAGAGGAAGTAGAACTTTGAAATGTGTCTTGGGTATCATATAAATTAAATCTTTTTCACAAAAGGTCTTCTGTAGAAAAAGCTTTTTTCAGAACCGTCCTGATTCTGATTTTTCGGAAGTGGGGGTGGGGGGTGTGAGGAGATAAGAAGGCCACGCCCCATCATTTCTACTCAACTTTCAAAAAGTGACAAACTGCAAAATTAGTTCTTCCTGGTCATCTTAGTCCTTCCTCAAAACAGAATTAGTACACGGAATTAAGAGTTGGATTAAAACTCAAAATTTTAAAAGTCTCACTTCTTCATTTTATTCCTTTCCAATTTAAAATTTTACATCATCCCAGGAAACTTTTCTCTCTGACAGCTTTCACAGACATTTTCTCTGCATAGGTTGGCCAGAATCAAGAGAGGAATTGTAAGTTTCTGTTCCTGATCTACACTTACAAAGGGGTTTCACTTTGTAAATGCTCTTCCAGCTGCCGCAATTAAAAGAGGGAACACAACCTTGAAGGAGTCATTTGTCACCTCTTAGGATTGTACTGTCCATCTTTTACCTGAATGGCCACTTTGGCACAGCTTAGCTCGCCCCTGAATGCTTCCCAGGAGGGGAACTCTCTACCACTGTCATCTTGATGCAACTCTTCCAGGAAGTTCTTATGTTGAGATGGACAATCTATCTTCAACCCACTAGTTCTACTGCTAGCCTCAGAACCCTGCAGACAAGACAAACTCATCTCACAGAAGTTAAACTAGTCACTCCAGAAAAATCACCCTCCTTACATTAGTTTGGAGTCAGGGTATGGGGGTGGGGTGGGGGAGGGGAGTAAATAATGTGTTGTTGTTGTTGCTGCTGTTTGGTTCTAAAAAAGCCCTGATCAGGTTTGCATTGAAATTAATTAGGTAACAATATTTTGATTAATTGTAAAATATGAATATTATAACATATACCTTGAATGTACTATTTAGTCATCTAGTTGACCAAATTCACTTGAAAAATGTTTTCAGAAGTGCATCTTAAATGCAAAATAAGTAGAATGACTGTCTTCTAAGCATGCACTCTGAAGTATTTCAGTAGCTCCCATTATTATAGGTCCAAGGTGCTCAAAGAAACAATTCAGAAGGGATAATCAAGAAACAAGCCTACTTCTCTCCCACCAGACTTACGGCCACAGAGAAATGAGGTCTTTGAACACATTCCTGGAGAATAAGACTTACTTTGAATAAAGTGCTGTCACCTAAGTTAGTAATACCCCGAGCAAGTTTTATGGCTCTCTGAGGAAAGAATTAGCCTACTCATTTGGGAATTTAGTGATGTTTGGAATGCAGAAAGTGACAATGAGGTTGGAAATGGATTGGCTTTGGGGCTTGTTCTGCTATATAAATAATAATGAACCTTTTCCAACAGGGAAGTAATGTGAAATGAAAAAAAAAAAAAATCTGTCCCTAGAGTATAAAATTACCTCATAAACCAATTTATATTTCTCCACTCCAAGCATATTTTCTGGGAGTTCTACTTAGAGAGAGAAAGCTGCTGAATGATAATTAATTTTAACAAGCACTTGGCAGACCGAGCTGGACAGTACACAAGCTGCCCTCGAGCAAGTACGAATTTGAACTCGACTTTTTACCATGTTTTTTTCCCACCATGACAATATGTAGGCATGAAAATGATCGGGACTTCAACTTTACTTTGTTCTTTCTTTTTTTCTTCATTTGGATTTTTCTTTCTTTTAATTCAACTTGAATACACAAGCAGTTTGTAAACACAGTTAAGAAATGTGGGAGATAAATGGATCTTGGTGTAGCAACACCAGAAGGGTATTAGGTATTTGCTATTCATCAAAGGGACCACTTGTTTTTCTTTTCTTTTTTCCCCATGTTCGGAAAAGAAATGTACACATCTTCTAGCTTATAATGTATAGTTCATTAGTGGAAAAAGTGCTTTAGAATGAGATCTTTATGTCATTTCCCATGCAGTATTTTCATTCTTTCTTAAAACACGATTTGGTAAAAGCAAGTGAGAGTTTTGAGATGTGATCAGCTATGTTCCAGCACTATTTCTCTTTTACATCCCTGCACATGGAATACGGGCAAGCAAATAATGAGTCATTTCTGAAGAGGAAAATAAATTTTGAGAGAACTAATACTATGATTTGATAATAATAACTTACCTCTCATCTATCCGTCTAGTTTATTGTCCTACACTAAATTATTTATGCATGTCTGTAACTTTATAATTTATATGAAAAAGTGCAAAATCTTAATTATGGGAAAAAAGACATCCTGTAATTTCCCAAGCAAGCTACTAAAAAGATGAATATCTCTCTACATATTTTCAGATGAAAAACAATGACATGATAATCCATCCCTCCTTATATTTTTGAAAACAGACTTACTACCTGTGACTCAGTTGCTTGCTCTCACAAAGAACTAATTAACCTTCATGATTAACAACTCCTCAAATTCCATTACTTCTATAAAGGCAATACTTTTTATCTTTCATAATCAAATTTAAGCTCATAATTAATGCCATGGGTAAAATTGCAGGTTAAAAATAATGTGTCTGAATTTCTTATACTCCTCCTTTGGAAGTATATGAAATGTTTACTCTATCTAGAAATCCTGATGCTTAAGTGGCCTGTTATTTTTGTCACCTACAAACATAATATTCAAATTAAGCTTTTCCTTATCAGGATCTCTCTTGATAATGTGCCACATTTGGAGCTTAGCAAATTTCTGCAAAGTCAAATCTATGTACCGAATGGGAAAGAATTTTCTTAATTTATTCTTGATTCTGATGGGAACTTTCTTAAATTAAATTGCACTCAACATTTACTGAGAATCTAACATAAGCAAGGCACTATGCCTAGAGGGAAGGGGTACACAGGTGAGTAAGATGAGGCCCTCAGGAAGCTTTTTAGATTAAAAGGACAAAGACTATATTTACTTTATGTTGATAAAAGGGAGAGAGTTCTCACCTGGTTGCTAGCACACAAAGGTGTTAGTTACAGATCTGCCCCAAACTAAATGTATGACCTTGAGAAAGCTTCTCCGTTCTTGCCCTCTCAATCTCTTCTTCATCTGTAAACCAGGCATTAGGATCATCCTTATTCAACAAACACCACTGAGCATCTACCATGTGATAATAGTGGCTAACCTGAATGAGCAATTACCATGGGGCAGGTATCAGAGTAAACATTTTATGTGCATTATCATTTAATCCTCAAAGCAATTCCATTTTCTAGAGGAGGAAATTGAAGCTCAAAGATGGTAAGTAACTTGCCCAAGGATACAAAGTAGCTGAGCCAGGATTCAAATCTAAGATTGGCCTGACTCCAAAGCTGATCCCTTTAAACAGTACATCATGTTGTTGCCACCATCTCTAATAGTTTCTAATTTCTTTATTGTTAAGTTTTTTATTTTAATCCCAGTGTAGTTAACATACAGTGTTGTGATAGTTTCAGGTGTACAATATAGTGATTCAACAATTCCATACATTACTCAGTGCTCATTGTGGTAAGTGTACAAATAGATTCTAATTTCAGTATTACATGATTATTTACCCTAAAACTGTAAAGTGTAAATACAAAGAGTTTGATTTTTACAGCAGAGGTGTGGAGGTTAAGGGTATACAACAGAATGTCACATTAATTCCAACTAGGGAAATCCAAGGAGACTTCCTGGAGGAGGCAGCATGTGGCTGCCGTTAATAAGATTTCCTCACACAGAATTGGAGGGGTAAGGGCATTCCAGGCCAAGAGAACTAGGTGAGTGGTCACAAAGCAGTAAACACTCACAGATCTGCAAGAAATTAGTGGAAAGGGCAGTAAGAATGAGGCCTTGAAAATTCAGCTCAAGCCAGATTGTGGAGAGCCGTTAGTCATGCTAAGGACCCTGCACACTCTGGGAAATAGGCAGCTACTGAAAGTTGTACATGAGAGTGGAATGATTAGTACCTTTTCGTTTTGAGCTTATTTCTTTGTTTTGTTGTTTTTAATTATTTACAACCAGTGAGAACTGTTAGCAAGACTGCCAAACACAAGATAAACATAGAAAACTAGTGATACTAAACACTAACAACAAATAATTTAAAATGTCATTTTCAGAAGAAACAATTTGTAATAGCAACACAATTAAAATACAACTTGGGAAAAATCTCAAAAAATATGTGAAGTGTCTTTTACACAAAAATTATAAAACCTAAGGGGCACCTGTATGGCCCAGTCGGTTAAGCGTCTGCCTTCGGCTCAGGTCATGATCCCAGGGTCCTGGGATCGAGCCCCATGTGGGGCTCCCTGCTCAGCAGGGAGCCTGCTTCTCCCCTGCCTGCTGTTCCCCCTGCTTATGCTTGCTCTCTCCCTCTCTCTTTCTCTCCCTGTCTCAAATAAATAAATAAAATCATTTTTAAAAATTATAAAACCTAATTAAAAAATATATGAGAAGTTGTAAGTAGAGAAATATGCCATCCTTATAAATGGAAAGACAATAAATTGGCCTATAAATTCAATGCAACTCCAATGAAAATCTCACAAAGCTTACTTGTGGTAGAGGCCGGTTGGTCCTTATAGTCACATGGAAAAGAAAGGGTCAGTTTTGTCAAGATAATTTTGAAGAAGAAAAAGGGTAGATGTCAAAACCCCACAGATGTCAGATTAAGAGGTACAAATTTCCAGCTATAAAACAAATAAGTCACAGAGACAAGAAGTACAGCATAGGAATACAGTCAATAATATTGTAATAACTATGTGGTGACAGATGGTGACTACACTTATCGTGGTCAGTAACAAGTACTATACGGAACGTCGAATCACTATATTATACTCCTAAAACTAATTTAACATAGTATGTCAACTGTATTTCAATAAAAAAAAAAAAAACCAGATGTCAAACATTTTAAAACTAGGTGACCTGAGATTGCCCCAAGGACAGTTATGGTTTTCTATTTCTTTTTTGGGTTAAAGAAATAGTGTGGAGGGAGGGAGTAGGAAAGATGACACTGATGACAAAAACACAGGAGCTCCTCCCCCACTTTTTTTTTAATTCTTTTTTTTTTTTTTTAAGATTTTATTTATTTATTTGACAGAGAGAGAGCACAGCAGGGGGAGCTGCAGGCAGAGGGAGAGGCAGACTCCCCGCTGAGCAGGGAGCCTGATGCGGGGCTCGAACCCAGGACCCTGGGATCATGACCTGAGCTGAAGGCAGACACTTACCTGGCTGAGCCACCCAGGTGCCCCTCCTCACCCACTTTAAATCAAAGTGACCCTGAACCTTAAACACAGTGATTCTGACTCATAAAGTCAAAAGCTATTTTCAAAAGAAGCCCTCACAAGATAGGGGCCTGGCCGAAGGATAACAATTCCAAGGAGTTAGAATAAAGTTTCAATCAGCCAGCTGGCATGTACTAATCACCTGATAATGTGCCGAAAACAAAGGAGCTAGAAGATGAAATTGTAAGCACAGCACCCTGGGTAGAGGCAGAAGTCACACATGAAATAACTAGAGAAACCACTTTTAAAAACAACACACTAGTAAGTGTAGTCAAGTACAAGTATAAACGAGAAAATGCTGAGAGCTGCCTGGGGCGGGGAACCACAGGCAGACGGGCTCAGGGAGACCTTGTGAAACGGGCCTGGGAAGTGTGTGGCTATAGGAGTCACTGTGGTTGAATGCTACTGGTCCACTGTCACTCTCGCATTCTAGCAGGACAGCACCAAAACTATCACTCTGCACTACACATTGCATCTAAATTCCATCAAATTATGACAAACTTAACAAGATGTAACTTCAAAGTCTGCCTTCCTCTGTAAGAAACTGGCTAAGGATCTTGTCTAAGATTTAAGAAATTGGTAGGCCTGTCTTCCTACTTGTTGTTCTCTTTCTTGTTGTGCATCTTATGATGCTCTAATTGGCTAGGTATTTCTTCTCCCTGGGGACTCTTTTTTTATCTTAGGCCTTAGATCATTCACAACTATTGCTTGTGAGGTACAGAGCGCCAGCAGGGAGGAAGAAACAGAGGTTAATACCTGGTGGAGGATGTGATTCCTCTCACTGAGAAGCTTATTTTTTAAAGAATGGTGAATCCCAGAAGGAGCTGAAAATATACATGAGATCGTAATGTTCTCTCACAGGAGTGTTGCCTACACTGTGCATCATTAGAACAGACATGGACCCACTAGGGCTTTCTAAACCATTTATATCACACTGGCTCAAAGAACTAACTTAATATATCCAATAACCAAGATTCCTGCTACAAGTACCTCAGTTGGGTGTTGGCTCATTCATATTCCAACCAAAAGGTAATGTACCATAAAGTGCATACTGATAAGTCTCCAATGATTAAGGCAACCACATAAAATCTCATTACTTAAAAGAAATTAAACTCACTGTGGTTTATATAGCAATATTCCTCATCCATGTCCGACGTCAGATAGTTCACATGTCAGTCACAGTTAAATCTAATTTGCTGTAATCCTGGTAAATGGGAGGTAATCAACAAGTCCTCAACTCCAGCTCCGAAGCAGCACAGAAGACATTTCTGAAATACATTAATAAAGAGTGGATGGGGAGAAGGCTTCCTGACAATAACTGACATTTGTTATATATCAATAATGTTCCCTGGGTTCTGGTATTCTATTTATTAGAATTATAAATATGTACACAGTTTAAGAGATTTATCTGATGTTTCTTATTTTTTCTGTTATCCTTGCATGGTTACTAAAATTGAGATTAGAGCCACCATTTCTTGAATGTGCTAGTCTAAATCCTTAGCTTACTTGATCTCAGCTCAGCCTCACAACAGCCCCATGAGAAATTATTCTGCTTGACACTTTGTAGCTAAGGAAACTGAGGCAAAATAAGTCACATGCTGCCTGAAGTCTCACAACTAATCAAAGGCGAAGACAGTATTTACACTAGCTCTGATTCCATAGCCCAACCTCTTAACTATTCACTGCTCCCCTGGTTGTAGACACTTTTTGTATGATTGTTCATTAATATGTGGATAGGTGGATAGCTCAAAAATTTCTAAAGATAGTCTGGGGATTCTGGTTGGAAATGGAGGACTAGGAATCTTACTTGAAGAAATATTTCAATAGCACAATTTCACTTTCACTAGATGGCAAGTTATTTGGGGTGGTTTATTTGGGCTGATTAACCGAGTTTAGAGGAGATAAGGGTTAAAGGCCTCCCAAGCCATCCTTTGGTGCTGCTAATATAGATCACGTTACTATGTATTTAGTATCATTTTCTCTTTGGTTCCCTGAAAAAGGGGTATCTGTCCTATTTCACACCTTCAAATGTAAAATGTTATACCATGTAAGTACTATGGATCACAGTACTAAGTCATAATTACTTTTTCCCTATTGATTGTTTTGCTCTGATCCACTGAAAGACATACAAGCTACTGCTACACAATGCCTAAAAGATGGGAAAAAATTCACATCCACTAGCCACAAAACATCACGTGTACAGAGCCACTTTAATTATATATCTTATTTCTAATGGTCATGCAGAATTTAGAAAACACAGTTGTTCTAAAGTTGATATCGCACAAAACCCAAAACCTGTTGGAGACTAAGGAAACTATTTTGAATACAGGCAAAATTTTGAAGTACAAAAAACTGTTTTGGGCACTATATTACTTTCCCAAGCACTTAACCCAAATCTCAATTTTACTCTAAACTGGGTTTGTTGGTATTATCTCCTATAGGTGTTTCCTGAGAAGAGCTGTCATCAACTTAGTACCAGCCTAACGTCCTCAGGTCTCAGTGGGCTCTGAAACTGCACAAAACCGGATGACGACATCTATACCCTAGATATGTTAGAATTCAACACAATTCTTTACCTAGACTAAGGAGCACAGTACCAGACACACAATAGGCACTAGATAAATGGTAGTTATTTGGTGCTATAAGCATACACAGCACTGACTGGGTAAGGGGTCTAATTCTGCAGAGGGAAGAGGTTTGAGGGAGTCATTTGTGTATTTATTCTTCCTTTTCTTCCTCAGTGAATGATAAAGTTGTGCTGTATGATTTTTAAAAATGAAAAATGTTAAGTGCCATTCATCTGTAGCATGAATATATACACTTGCAGACCAAAAGGCTAATTAACTCGAGGTTTTTAAAAATAAATCATACAGCACATCATACACAATGGTACATTATCAAAGGCTTAAAAACCCCAATTTGTCCACCTACACTGTGCAACTAGCAAACATGACATTTGGAAGTGTGAAAATCAAGCTTACGAAAATGTTTACATGTGAAGAAGACAAACTTGTGGTGACTACGTATTGCTGAAAAAGGAAATTACCTAACCAGACTTGGGGTGGAGTCACAGCCCACTTAATTGTGTCATTAGGAAAAAATAAATTCATTAATTCAACACACACTTGTTGAGCGCCCACTACCTGCCAAGCACAAACAAAACCATTCACAAATACCAACTGGGCTTGCTCGCGTCGGGCAGCCTTCCCCAGTAAAAACAGCACTATCTCGGCTAACACCTTACTCAACATTTTCACGAAGCACGTCATAGAACAAAAGGATGGAGCAAGTTTGGCCCGCCCCCTTCCACAGGCCTCGCGCGTTCTCGTAATCGCAAATCGAAAACTCCAAAACGAACCTACGGCGTCGCACGAGGAAACGAAAACTACACAGCAACTCCTTCCGCCCACGTGAAAGATGGCGCTTGACGCGTCAACCATCACTGCTGCCCGGTTGCTTCCCTTCGGGGGCGGGGTCCAGAGAGAGCAGGAGGTGTGTGCTTAGGCGGTGTATGCTTTTGTTTTCCTCACCCTTTCTCCCCTCCCGTTACTCTGATAGTATTCGTTGAAGGTGATGGGCGAAAGATTAGGTAAAATTCACCCAGAAGAAGAGCACCAGGCGGGAAACAACCGCAGCGTGAAGTGGGTTCGGGGTCGGGACGCGCGCGAGGGGCCCGGATCGGGGGCGGGGCCAGGGGCGGGGCCAGGGGTGGGGCGGGGCGGGGCGGTGGCCGGGCTGCGCTGCGGTTGCGGTCCCTGCGCCCGCGGTGGCTGAGTCGCAGGAGGTGGCGAGTAGGGTGAGTGAGAAGCCGGCGGGCCGGCGACTGTTTGGGGTTGGGGTACAGGGACCGCGCGAGGGCGGGGGCGGTGGCAGCAGCTCTCGCCAGGGCTCGGCTTGTCGTCCCAGACCGAAACCCGGCATCGGGTTTTCCAGCTGGTGACTAGTAGAGTTGCCTCCATCCGGGCCCCCGGCTTCCCGGCTGCGGCGGCATGGAGACCAGGGGCTGGGGACCGGGCCTCTGGCCCTCTTTCCCACCCGCAGTCCCCGAGCCGGCCGCTTCCCGGGGATCCGGTGTGAGACCCAAACGGACCCGTCGGACCACCTGCGCCGCGGGTTCGAGGGAAAGCGCCTCGAGCACAGAGAGGCCTGGCTCTGGGGAAGGCCAGAGGGCGGGTGGTGTGCGGTGAACCCCAAGTCCGGGTCGGAGAGGAGATAAAGCGGGGTGGGATGGCACGGAGGAGATACCATATGGCTGCACAATTTGAATACAAGTTTCTAGAGATTGCTGATTCCCTGTGAATTTGAGGAGCAATTCTAGACTGGGTTGTGCTCCCACTGTGTGGGTCATGACTTGCTTGCTTCACAGCTCCGAGGTTACACACTTACTTAAAGGAAGTGACCATTAAGACTTGAGCATCACTTGACTGATAGTATCTGCTGCAGAAAGAAGGGCACTGATTACATGTCTAATCGCCCACACGGCATCTGATTCACCCCCTACTCCACCAGGCTACTGTATTCAGGAGACAGAGGGAAGTCATGCACTTGCTCAAGAGAGACGACCCTTTCAGAAACAATGGAGATTGCTAGGCCCTAGAAAAGTAACAGTGGTTGTGACCAGTGGATAAATTCCAGTACAAACTGTTCCCATCCCTCACCTGTGATGAAAAGCAAGGGGAACATCAAAAACTAATGATGTAATGTATGGTGATTAACATAACATAATTTTAAAAAAAGAAAAGAAAAGCAAGGGAACACAACACCTCTGGCATTACATTTAATTTGTACTTTTAATTTGAAAAATACTGTTTGATACCATCTTTATCAGACTTAAGAAAACTTATGGGAAGCTTACAGAAGCTAGAATATATGGAAGATTAATAATATGGAGTCAGAACACTTGAAATAGGATGGTGTTATGTGACACAGATACCTTTGGCCACTACCTCAGCCAAACCCTGCTACTCTGGAAAGCCCTGAATTAGTTGGAAATCGCCTCATGATTGACTACTCTTTATACATCCAAAACAAAAGTGAGAGAAATTCTGGACCACATTGCTTATTGTGCACAAAGCCAGCACTAACCTGCTCCAGGAAAGTTACATAGGTGCTAAAGATTTTTTTTCTCTCTTTATAACGTTGATAAAATAGTCTCTTTATTTAGCTCTGTTAGCAGTCCAAAATTTGCTTTCGGAGAAAAAAGTAAAAACAAAAAACAATGAGGACTCCTATCTTTCAAGCCTGCCCTTGGGCTCTATGTTAATTAAGTAGTTCTGAAGAGTAGTGTGGGTTAGCCTGCCTATTATGTGAGAAACTTGGATCTGTGAGAGATAGCCTGACAGTGATATAAATTTCATTTGCGAATCTTGCCTGATAAAAATTTAGAAAGTGTCACAAACAGTCGGGTGTTAACAGTTCACTGTCATTAAAGCTGGCCTGGGCAGCGTCTGTTTTTGGAAAGTGGGCTGGCTTACGACCCTGCTGCTTTTAGGGCTGAGAGAAAATAAACAGAAAGCATGGTTATAAGAAGTGTGAGCCTTATGATGGTAGAATTCTGATTTACAACAGCAGTGGACCAGTCAACTTTCTAAATACCAGTGGGAGAAGAGATGGCTGGTTTTTAGCAAAGGTTTAAGAAAAAGCAAAACTTAGAACCTACTACTCTGCTAACAGTTTTAAGAGATGGTAATTAATATGATCTTTATGTTTGCATATGTTGGATTATTTTCAGAAAGTATATTGGGTACATCCTCATGAACCCTATTCTTTGTTTACAGGAGTGGAAAGCCACCGTGTCACCCAATTTGGATCCTGGCTTCCCTCAAAAGACTCTTAAGGCTAATCTTTGATAACCTTCTGGAGTAGCCAACTACATGTAGATATATAGATAAACGACTGTTGGTTTTGACCTGATTTTTTTCAGCCACATTTATATATATGGAGTTTCCTCACCAAAGATGATGACTTTAAGTGTTAGTAAAATTATTTTTACAGCTCTCTTAATTACACTTCTCTGTAACATTTCATTTCTCAAAATTATTAATTTTGGCAGGATTTTAAGCCAAACAATTCAACATGATTCTTGTCTTTTGTTTTCTTTCTAATGATAATACCAATGAGTATAAATGTAATTAATGGTCTATAATAGTTTAATTTTCACAGTCAGGTAAAAATTTTCTCATAATCCAAGCAGATTTTGCCCTGGGGCTCGGTTCGGTTTTAGGAAATGCTTTCATTTTCAGCATAATGATGAAATGTTTGAGTTAAAATATTGTTCTTATGATTATTCACCTTTTTTATCCAAAAAGGAAGAACAAAAGGAAAACGTTACAATATAATTTTGTGGCTGTGTGTTAACTCATCTCCTTGGCCCTCAGTTTGTTATTAATGATGACAATAGCATCATTACAGTTTGAATTCAGATTACATTCCTGTATTCTATCATTGTAAACTGTTTAAATTTTATCCAAAACAGTGGATATTTTAAATAAGCTAGACAGTTTATGTCCAGTATAGTCTTTTAAGACTGTTAAGTTGATATAACACATTAAAAATTAAATATTCCCTAAATGAATTACTGAACTAGAAATACATACATTAACTGCCTTTATGTTAAATCATTTCAACACATGCATACTATAAAGTGTTTGCCAAGTTCTGTATACCTATTCTTGATATGCATGATAAAAATGCTCATCTAATACTCTAAAAATAGAAGCCACTTCTTTTCAGCAGTCTGAACTCTCTTGACAAGATATAGGTAAAATCCTTTAACTAAATGAATTGTAGTTATAGATCAAAAGTTGCCTCCCAAAACAATCCTATAGGCAAAGATAGGTGTATCATAATTCACCTATTAATTGCTGTCCTTTATCATTATGATGAGTAGATTCCACAGTTTTAGACTTGCTTAAATGTAATTGTTATGGTTCTTTTCACTTTAGGTCTTTCAATACACGTATTCAATTTTTTTTAAAGATTTTATTTTTAATCTCTACACCCAACGTGGGGCTCGAACCCACAACCCCAAGATCAAGATTGACATGCTTCACTGACTGAGCCAACCTGGCACCCCTCAATTTTAATATTAGGCAAGAATGATTCATTTTACACTATCACAGAGAGTATATACCTTTAGAGTGTTAGATTTCAGTGGGTTAAGATATATAGGAGACCTTGATTCTTGCCTGACTCTGACCTTGGGCAGTTAGCTTTTCTCTCTGTGTCTATTTTCCCAGCAGAGTGAAAGGCTTGACCAGTATCTATCCAGTCACTTTGTTCTTTACATGTTCTAAACAACCGAAGCTTTTTTAGTTTAGCCATTTAGTATAGAACTCTTGGTAATGAATTCAGTGTACTGCTACACTGCTTTCTTAAATTTAAGTAGCATATTAAATATATTTATCTTCATCTTGATGTTTCAGTTTTATTTTAAACACCAGTATTGGGCTTTAGTGCCCTGAAACCCAGAGAGCTTGTTGAGAATAAAGGTACTGTTCGCTCGTTTTTGTTTTTTTGCAATCTTTTGTCTTTCTTTCTTTCTTTCTCTTCTGTTTTTCTTTTTCTTTTTCTTTTTTTTCCCTTTTAACAGCTTTAAGGTATTTCTACTGACAGGTGTCTTTTTTTTTAAAGATTTTATTTATTTAAGAAAGAGAGAGCATGAGAGTGGGGAGGGGCAGATGGAGAAACAGGCTCCCCACTGAGCGGGGAGCCTGATGTAGGGCTTGATCCCAGGACCCTGGGATCATGACCTAAGCCGAAGGCAGACGCTTAACTGACTGAGCCACCCAGGCGCCCTGTAGTGACAGGTGTCTTTACTAGTTTCCTAGGACTGCTGTAACGAAGTACCACAAACTGGGTGATGTAAAACAACAAAAATTTATTCTCTCACAGTTTTGGAAGCTAGAAGTCCAAAATAAGGTGTCTATAGGGACATGCTCCTTTGAAGGCTATAGGGAAGAAAATTCCTTGCCTCTTAACTCATAGTAGTTACCAGCAATCTTTGGCTTCCTTGGCTTGTAATCATGTAGCTCTTAATTCCTACCTCTGTCTTTACATAGCCCTGTTTCCTCTTTGTCCATGTGTTTCTAAATCTTTCTCTCTTAAGGACACCAATCATTGGATTAGGATCCACCCTAATCCAGTATGACCCCATCTTAATTTGAATATACCTATTTTTTTTTAAAGATTTTATTTATTTATTTGACAGAGAGGGAGAGCACAAGCAGGGGGAATGGCAGGCAGAGGGAGAAGTAGGCTCTCCGCCCAGCAGGGAGCCAGATGTGGGACTCGATCCCAGGACCTTGGGATCATGACCTGAGCCGAAGGCAGACGCTTAACCGACTGAGCCACCCAGGTGCCCTGAATATACCTATTTTCAAATAAGGTCACCTTCATAAATACAAAGGGTTAGGACGTAAATATATATTTGGGGGGTGGGCAGGACACTGTTCAACCCACAACAAGTGTGGTGGTCTCTAGCTGAGCCCTCCCTTTTCAAATTTGCTCCTCTTTGTTGTGGTGGTTTAGGAACCAAATATCCAATCATTAGAATTGCACATAGATTGGATATTTGGGGACAGTGAGGGTCTGTTCTATGAGCTTTAGCATATGATATTTCATATTAATGTTAAAAGACCCTTTTTTAGGTCATTATTATTTTGAATTTCTAAGTGTATTCCCTGAATATGGGTGACAAGTTATTATGCATCATGAGGTTATCATCGTATTAGCAAGCATTTGATGTGCACCTGCCATGCTAGTCGAATGTCTATCCTAGTAGGGGACATGCTTCTAAATCTTTTTTGACTGAAGAGAAAACCGCATAGGCCTAAGTCATTTGAATTTCTGATGTATGACTTTAAAATTGCTGAACCTAATCATTGGTTTTGTATGTTATTGTTTAGATATCCCTGGAGCATTTGGATAATGTGGTAGTTGGGATGCAGTGATGTCGAATCTCTGTCCACCGCCATCTCCAGCTGTTGCCAAGACAGAGATTGCTCTAAGTGGTGAATCGCCTTTATTAGCAGCTACCTTTGCTTACTGGGACAATATTCTTGGTCCTAGAGTCAGACACATTTGGGCTCCAAAGACAGAACAGCTACTACTCAGTGATGGAGAAATAACTTTTCTTGCCAACCACACCTTAAATGGAGAAATCCTCCGAAATGCAGAGAGTGGGGCTATAGATGTGAAGTTTTTTGTCTTGTCTGAAAAAGGAGTAATTATTGTTTCATTAATCTTTGATGGAAACTGGAATGGAGATAGGAGCACATATGGCCTATCAATTATACTTCCACAGACAGAACTTAGCTTCTACCTCCCACTTCACAGAGTGTGTGTTGATAGATTAACACACATTATCAGGAAAGGAAGGATATGGATGCACAAGGTGAGTGGTTTTTGAGCTTATTAATCATGCTAACCTAGCCATTGAAAGTTTATCTTCTGATACATTTATATCTAATACTTAGAAATGATATGCAGTTAACTTCAAACAGTAGCTATTATTTGCATCTGTCCTGTTAGTTCTAGTAGTCTGATGTCAGTGATCTTCATAATAACCCTTGAAGGTAGGAAATGATAGTTTTGTTTTTTTTTTTTTTGGAAATGATAGTTCTGTGTTACAAGTAAAAGCTAAAGCTTAGAGGAATTGAGAACATCGTAGTAAGCTTTAGAGTCTAGGTTTGTCTTGGGAACCTTTAACTGTAAAACCTTTTCTCTTTTTGCATTGTATGACTCTGTTTTTCACTTAATACTGTGTGTAGGTACAAGCAGTTCAAAACAAGTGTTTCATAAGCCTTGTAGCCTTTGGTCTCTTTTACTTCTTTGCCAAGTTCTGAAATTTGTAAAATGAGGAGGTTGCACCAAACGGTTTCCAGGAGATGTTCCTTTTAATTTTGCGGATCCAGCCAGAGGAAACTACTGTCATCCCCTAAATCCTGTAATTTAATATTTAGTGATATTTATATTTTCATATACTTTTGGCAGACCTGAAGAACAAATTTAACTCTCCTTTCTGCTTTACAGTTTTGATACTAATATGGAAGTCTGTTAAAGTGTTCTTAATTTTATAAGGCTTTTACCCCTAGTAAAAAGTAATAGTATCTTTGAAAAGAAGAGTGTTTTACTGTTTGCATACTATGTTTTCTTATTTTAAATGTTTATGAAAATCATTTAAAAATCAGGAAGCCCCAGATACATACAACTTGATCTTACTTAATTTGAAAAGTACAAACCATTAGTTTCCTTTGTGAAATTATGCAGATGTTACATTGACTGTTTTCTAGTAAGTTATCTTTTTTTTTATCTGCAGAGAAAAGGGTGTTTTTATTTTATTTTGTATTGTTTATAAGAGAATGGATTTGTTGGATTAATTTCCTGCCCCCTCCCTTTTTTTTTCTGCCCTTATGTGGAAAGTATTTTTCCCATGAACTGAACTACACAACAGCATGTCTGCCATTTAAATGTATTGTGAAAAATAAACAAATATCAAAATGTTTTGTTTTGTTAATTTTAATGAATTTTCTCTTGCTCAGGAAAGGCAAGAAAATGTGCAGAAAATAATCTTAGAAGGCACAGAAAGAATGGAAGATCAGGTAAGATACAGACTGCAGACTATCAAACACCACCAAGCTCATGACGTGCATCTGTATAAGGCTGAGGGCTACTTTTCTTAAGGCCTTGAAGCCGTACCGTCCTATTTTGACAGAGTGAGTATGAAAATGAACAGAGCCTTTACGGAAATATATGGAACAAATTGGATGAAAATTTCCATATCTTAGACCTGAAGAGTTAAATAAGTGAAGAATAATAGCTATTTTGCTACCTTTTTTTTTTTTTCTGTTTGCACACAGACTAAGTTTTGAATAACTTGTTCATGGTAAAAATTTTAAGTTTTATATGAGATTTTCTTTAAGGTATTGCTTCTGGGCGCCTGGGTGGCTCAGTTGGTTAAGCGACTGCCTTCGGCTCAGGTCATGATCCTGGAGTCCCTGGATCGAGTCCCGCATTGGGCTCCCTGCAGGGAGCAGGGAGTCTGCTTCTCCCTCTGACCCTCCCCCCTCTCATGTGCTGTCTCTCTCATTCTCTCTTTCTCAAATAAATAAATAAATAAAAATCTTTAAAAAAAAAAAAAAGTATTGCTTCTTAAACATTTCCCCAGAAGTAGTTATAACAGGAGAGAAGTGAGTATACCCCTCTAAGATATCTGAGATTAGTTCTAAGCATAATATTTATTTGAAGTCTCATGCTGTATTTTTAACACTCATGCAATTTATATTTTATTTCCTATCTATTTAATATTCGAATTTGCCAGTGATATTCCTCACATTTCTGATTACATGAAGTCTGTAGGGAAACATGCCATGGTTATCCCATGTCTTTGAATCTGCCCAGGGCCACAGGCACCGGCATTTGAGATGCATGATTGCATGGATATGGTTTCCCTTGTGGAAGTTAAATGTAAACCGTTTCAGTGCAGGGCAGAGATGTTCTGAAGGGGAATCTCCAATGGAGAAAGGGTTCTTTGCTTTTACTCCCATTACCTCTGGCCACTCTCAGTGTTCCTTGTGTTGAACTCTAGTCTAAGGATGACTGGGTTGTCTTTACTCTGGTTCTCCTTTAGCGTGCCTAAGACAAAATAGTACTTTAAACAATAACTTTTCTAAAAATTTATGAATATACAGGACTTAAACCAGGAAAATAGAAAACCCTATAAAATGATCTCCTTTACAAAATTGTTATTATATCTATATTTTTGCAAATAACTCTCCAGGAGGTAATCCTGGGGAAAGGTCTAACACTTACAAGAAAATGTTTCCCTTTACCCAGAGAAGCTTGGCCTTTACTTGGTAGTCAATGGGCAGAGTGCAAGCACTGGGGAGACTTTTACCAACCTCTAGATGTACCTACTAGTTATGGAGTAGTTAGTAGAGTTACCTCAAGATAAAGAAATTTAAGACCCAATAAAATTCTGCTTTCCCTGGGATTTTTTTTTTTTTCAAACCAGAAACCTGTACTTAAAAAATTTACCACTATTAACTTTTAATTTATTTCTGTTTTAAGGGCTCTTCTTGAAAATGTTATCCTCTTCCTTCTGTATATTTAGACAAACTGGATGTTTTTAAAGGGGAAACATTCTCCTGCTAAGAAGTTCAAGTTAGAGAAGTCACAGGAGGAAAAGATACTTGAGGGATTTTCTTTTGAGTTTCTTCTGTGTTCAGGCTTGTACGATTTCTCTTGTTAAGCTTTGATGAGGATATGCATTCCGTTACAATAAATATCTGAGATACAGTTTATGGCACTATATATATGCCTAAACCTAAGGGAAGATATTTTTCTACAGTTATCCTTTCTGCAAAGAAGCTGCCTAATAGTTGAATCCTTGCATATCTCACATCATTTGCTTAAAATGACTTTATTTTGAACAAATAAATACTATTTGGGGATGACACATTAGTCTGGAATCAATCACTGACTTCATTCACTGCAAGTTTTGGATGCTTATAGCTATCATCTGATAAAATCACTTTACAAGGAAATAGCTATATAGCTAGTCATTATTCTTGCTGAATTGCATGTGTTGATTGTAATTGTAAACAGCATTTTAAAAATTCTTTTAAAAAGCGGAAACAGTGAGTGGTTATGTTTGGAGGTTACTACAGGATGAATTTTTTAAAATAATAAAACCTTCTATATGATGCAAGGAGGCTTATGACTTAGCTTAAAATTTCCACAGACAGCATCATACTTAAATTCCCAAGTTTCTGAAAAACTGGCTATAGTCACTCAAAAAATGACTCCAGGAATGACTGAGATTTAAAGACCCATGTGAAAAGTTTGAATAAAATAGTTTCATGAGAGATGAGTGAGGAAAAAAACTGTTACTATTCTTAATATGTGATTTTAAAAACACGTTTAGCTAAAAATTAACAGATATGTGACAATTTCATCTCTCTAAAAGTTTACATATTCAGGGGGTGCCTGGGTGGCTCAGTCGGTTTAGTGGCTGCCTTCGGCTCAGGTCATGATCCCGGGGTTCTGGGATCAAGCCCCACATTGGACTCCCTGCTCAGCGGGAAGTCTGCTTCTCCCTCTTCCTCTGCCTCTCCCCCTGCTTGTGAACTCTCTCTCTCTTTCTCTGTCTAATAAATAAATAAAATCTTTAAAAATAAAAAAATAAAAATAAAAGTTTACATATTCAGGATGGTTCAAAAATGTGGGGGCAGGGGTGATGGTAATGAATAAATGAGAGATCACCCATCATTGAGACACTCTACATTTGTGATGTTCTATATTGAGTTTTCAGTTTCATTCTAGAAACTACAAATTTCAAAATTACATTTTTGATGTCTGTTTATTGATTCTTAAAATATATGTGATGAGTTTGATTTGCATTTGGGTACTAAACCTTATTGTAAATGTACAGGTTGGATATTGACTCAAGCTTTACTACTGAGTTATTTGCTGACTACTTCTAAGTCTTTTTATGGTTGGTTTTCCTCATTTTTAAATATAAAATGCATCAGTGACCTTTAACAAGAGTTTTTCATATCTCAAATAAATATCAAAGGAAATCCTTTCTAAATTTGGCGTGATAATTTAATTATTGCATGGATTGGTAAATCATAAGCCAGTGATTCCACTCTAAATAAAATCATTCCTGGAAGAATGAAAATTAGTTTTAAATAGTTTGTACATCCTTTAGAAACGTTTTGGAGTAGTCGACATGTTTGGGGGGATGTTTTAACAAGTTATCAGGTATTTCTATCAAAGGATGTCATTCTTTGCTTTCAGTTTTTATTTTTTTATTGCCCCATTTATCCTATACAAGTTTTCCCTGCTATCCAAAAATGGAGCATTCCTGTAAAATCTTTTATACACTGAAATGGCCATAAAGAAGCAGTTACCATTAATTTATATGGAAAAGTTTTTTGTTGTTGTTGGTCAGTGTATTTAATTAATTAATGCTACAATGAACATCTAGATTTATTCATATATTTAATGTACATTGCATCTTGATTTATTAAAGCCAAGTGACATTCTAGTGGGCATTTACTGTTTTTTATGTTATTTTATGTGAGTGTAACATCAATTGCCTCCCCTAAATATCAGTGGAATAAAAAGAAAACCTTTAAAGATGTGGGGCAGTTTTTTATTTTCACAAATTGTTCCTAGAGATCTGAAACTAGAGTACTGAAAAGCTCAATTCACAAAGAAAAATGGTCATTCTTGAAGTACAAAGATGTCTCTAATGACTCTTTCTGTTTGTTTTTTCTATTTATTTATTTATTTGATGCAGTGTTTTCATTGTTTGCGTATAACACCCGGTGCTCCGTTCAGTACATGCCCTCATTAATACCCATCACCAGGCTAACCCATCCCCCCACTCCCCTCCCCTCTAGAACCCTCAGTTTGTTTCTCAGAGTCCATAGTCTCTCATGGTTAGTATATGGAAAAGTTTTTGAGTGTTCCCAGACCCAAAAAATAATGCCTCTTAGGCATCTCTGATACCTTAGAACACATCCTACTGATGAATGGACAAAATAAATCGAGCTAAAGCACAGATGCTCACAAAGTCCAAAGCTAAGGCAGCTCGGTGCTGAGATGCTGAGTGGAGTTCGGGCGGGAGCTTGGCCAGGCCACTCTTGCACTATGCGCCACCTCCCATGCTGGACACTGTTTTAGCTTTTCACCTTTTCTTTTTTTTTTTTTGTAGAAGCAGAAATCCTCTTCAGATTTCTTTTGGTTACTGAAAACAGGTACTAATGTAGGTCTTTCATAAAAGCAAAGTGGTATAACTCAAACTTTCAAAAACCCAGGGATACCTTCATTGTGTGATTTTCTTCACTTCATTTTGCTTTTTTGTACAGGGTCAGAGTATTATTCCAATGCTTACTGGCGAAGTAATTCCTGTAATGGAACTGCTTTCATCTATGAAATCACACAGCGTTCCTGAAGAAATAGATGTAAGTTCTTACTTGTATTATTAAATAGGAATAAGGATACCCTCTTATCACTTCCCTTGAGTTATATTACTAGTAGGTATATTAGTAGTATTCTAATTTTAGTAGTATCCATTTTTTGTCATATATACTATTCATATGAAGTATTAGCCACTTTAGCAAACACACATAAAACCCTGAGTTTTATAGCCAAACAGGCTTTTTTTGGTCATTGATAGTTGTGGCAGAATTACATTTATTTAGTTTATTTCACCACTTTTGTATTTCTTAAAAGTAGGATTCCAGACCTTATAGAAGCAATCAGTATTGAATGCAATACTTTTTGTAACAAAGCAGTATACCAATAAGTGGTGGTTTGCACAAGTTTATTTACATTCAGTAATCTAGTTTTCTTTATCATTTGTTGGCATTTTGAATTACACACTCTGCATGTGTAGAGAAATCTTTAGGAAACTATTCTTGTCTCTTTTTTGTCATTAAGATTTGTCTCCTGATTCTGATAGCCCAGAAGAGGAAGTTGTTCTTGTCAAGATTGTTGCTTAACCTGCCTGACTGGTTTTCACATTTGTTCTTCTGAAAGTTTATAGAAGTGCCCAGAGGTTGTTTTATTGGGATTCTTGATGCTTAGAAATGAGGACAATGTGTCATATTGAACTTAGACTTCGGAAAACTTGTGTATTTAAGAGTGTTATTTCAGTGCTACGTTATAGCCAGAATAACTTTGGTTTTTTTGTTTGTTTGTGGTGTGTTTTAGATAGCTGACACAGTTCTCAATGATGATGATATTGGTGACAGTTGTCATGAAGGCTTTCTTCTCAAGTAAGGATTTTGTTTCTTTTTATAAGAGATGGATAAAGCAGATAGAAATCTTAGGCTCACCTATGACATGATTTGGAAGGATGAAAACAATAAGAGACTAGCTACCCAAATTATTCTAGGAACAGTGTTGCATATTTAAACTATTACTTAGCTTTGTGTTATTTTTTTCATTTATTACATGTCTGTGATGTATTTGATGTTACTCTTTTTAATATTTAAAGAAGTCGAGTGTCCATAGTGCCCAGGCAGGAAATCTTGGTCTCTTGTTTGGTTCTGGTTTCTTATTTTACTTCTCATTAAAGCTGAAACAAAGAACTGAAGGGGGTTCTTAGACCCATTTCCGGTGTTGGTGGGGGCTTCCCCCCACGAACAAACAATGCTCTAGATACCAAGTGGGTGTCCTACAGTTTAATTCAGTTCTTACACTCTCTGCCTGGAGAGTGTCAGATTCCATAAATTAAGGGTTCAGTCCCACAAGACTGCGTCTCCCCTACCCCCGGACACCAGTCTAACTGACTGGCAACAGATTGGACGTCACAGCCTCCTTGGACTTCAGACACTAGTAACAAGTCCAGGTTGTTCCCTGGACTTCTTACCAATTGGCTATAAATCAGGTTCCTACAGCCCCCTCCTTGGGTTCCATTAATTTGCTAGAGCGGCTCACAGAACTCAAACATTTTATTTACTTGATTATTATAAAGGATAGAATCTAAGATACAGATGAACATCCAGATGGAAGAGATGCACAGGACAAGGTCTGGGGAAAGGGTGAATAACTTCCATACTATCTCCAAATACCACTCTCCCCAAATCTCCACATGTTCACTAACACAGAAGCTCTCCAAACTCCTTTTGGGTTTTTATGGATGCTTCATTACATGGGCATGATTGATTAAATCATTGGCCATTGGATAACCTCCAGCCCCTCGCCCCTCCCCAGAGGTCGGGGAGGGACTAAAAGTTCTAACCCTTATCACGTGGTTGGCTCCATTAGTAATTAGCCCCCATCCTTAGATGCTTCCCCCCCCCAAAAAAATCGCCACATTAACATAACAAAAGGCATCTCTATCATTTCCTACACTTAGGAAATTCCAAGTGTTTTGGAAACTGAGCCAGGAGCTGTGGATTAAGACCAAATATATATATTTCTTAAAATCACAATATCACAGAACCCTTACAAATTAAGTTTCATTTGGATGGACTTAACTTTTTTAGACCTAGAAAAGAAAATTATTTGTATTTTTATTGATCCTTTCCATCTTTCAGCAGATTTTAGTACTTAAGAGTGTGGGCTCTAAAACCAGACTTCCTGGGTTATTGCTGTGTAAACCTGGGCAAGATACCTGAAGTCTCTGTGCCCCCATTTCCTCATCTGTAAAATAGGAATAATAATAGTACCTACTTCATATGATTTGTTGTAAGAACTGAGTGAGATAAATCATATTAAGTATATAAAACAGTGCCTGAAACAAACAAGCACATAATAGCTGACATTTTCTTTTTTTGTTTCTTCAAAGGAAAATGTAATAACAATAATAACAGCCAAAATTTATCAGGTGCCTACGAGTCAGTCCCTATACTAAGTGCTCTCTCTGCATGTATAAACTCATCTTTTCCCTTAGTTTCTTTACGATTGCAGATTATTGTGAAATTTTATTTTTTTCAATGAGAAGTGAAAGGATAAAATACTTACTTTTTATGTCCATAGTCTTTTCCTCAGAGAATCTCAGAGGCGTGAGTGTTTTTAACCTAGAAGCCTTAACATAGCTTGATTCAGAAGCACTTTGGTGCTGAATCTGCTCACTGTCAGCCATTCATATCATTATTTTTAATCCCATTTGATTTTAAATAAATCACTTAACCTCTCTACACCTCAGTTTCATTCTTTATAAACTGGTAATATTTTACTAACTGGGTTTTAATTTCAAATGGGAGAATCTCTGTGAAAGGCCTGAGGAAAATGTAAAGTACTATGGGAAACAAGGGATGGCATTTCTCTTGTAGCTTTGGCATTCATCATGTAAAGCTAGTCTAAGTTGTTTGAAGTTCACTTGCCCTTTTTTTGTTTTGTTTTAGTTTGTGACATTGTTTTACCGGCAGTGTTTTTCATCTTTTTTCTTCACCTTGCAGTGCCATCAGCTCACACTTGCAAACCTGTGGCTGTTCTGTCGTAGTAGGTAGCAGTGCCGAAAAAGTAAATAAGGTAATTTATTTTATGACCCAGCCAATAATCTGACTTCTTAATGATGCTAACATATCATGGATTCTAATTTAAAAGTTAGCTTGCAGTCAAAACAATCTAATATTATAAGGAGGTAATAGAATCTGGCCAAATTACTGTGTGACACCCTGTGACAAAAATGAGTTGAAGTAAACTGCTAAATAGGAAATCATTAATCCGTTTCTTTTTGATAATTCATAAATATTATACAGTTCTCAGTATTGTATAAATGGTTTTGAGAATTTCTTAAAATAAGGTATTTTTAAAAATTATTTGTCTTCTGTTTTCTGATGTCACTTTTAATAAATAGGGCAATAACCATGTACTTTTTTTTTTTTAAGATTTTGTTTTTTCATTTGACAGAGTGAGGGAGAGCACAAGCAGGGGGAGGGGCAGAGGGAGAGAGAATCAGAGTCCCCGCTGAGCAGAGAGCCAGAGGCGGGGCTGGATCCCAGGACCTGACCTGAGCGGAAGGCAGACACTTAACCGACTTAGCCATCCAGGCGCCCCAATAACCATGTACTTTTGATACTAATTTCAAAAAAATGTTATCTGGTTTTTCATCTTGATTTCTTATCTTGCTTTTCCTCCTAAATCTATTTTTTTTAGGGACCTGTTGCTACTGAGTGGTCAGTGGAAGTTATGTTTTATTCAGTAACATTTGTGACCACTTCCTTCAGTGCTACATGAGTTAATAAAGACTTAATGAAGTTATCTTTCCAAGCATTAGGCAAAAACTAAGGGATTTTGCACTTTTCTTCACTGACTGTTAATTAGAAAGAAATAAGTTGCACATATCTATCAATTTAAGTAAACCTGATTTTTCTTTTTATGTCTTACACAGGAACTATGTTAGGAATGATTATTTCCTTGACAAATATATTTGTATTTTTTTCTCTACCCTGTATGCTTGCCTGACCCTTCATTTACCAATATTATATTTTTCATACATCCATTTATGAGAGGTTAGTGTACCTCTTACTATGTTGGTCTAGCAATTTATTGTTATATTTGTTACCCCAAGAAGGTAGGTTTCCATCTGTGTCACCCAGAACCTTCAGATTTCACAAAAGGACTTCCCAGTAGCTTTTTGGAAGAAGAAGGCTCTGTGGTTGGGGCTCTCTGTTTTTAAAACACTTTTTTCACCCCACATCCTCTTCTGGCATAATTGCTTCTCTTTTATTTTTTTAGTATGAAAAAGGTTGCCATCACTCTATATTGAAAGCCTACTACTTTAAAGTCACTACTTTAATGTGAAAACTGTCTGAACATACTTACTTGGCTTTTTATTTTCCTGATAGAGCTATAGATCAAATCCTGTTAGAATCATAGATTTCTAAGCCCCAACCAATACCTTGCTTATTTTAAGTCAAATTTGATAGAATTTTTTTTTTTAAGATTTTATTTATTTATTTGACAGAGAGACATGGCGAGAGAAGGAACACAAGCAGGGGGAGTGGGAGAGGGAGAAGCAGGCTTCCTGAGGAGCAGGGAGCCCGATGCGGGGCTCGATCCCAGGACCCTGGGACCATGACCTGAGCCGAAGGCAGATGCTTAACAACTGAGCCACCCAGGCGCCCCTCAAATTTGATAGAATTAATTCTCATTCTATTGAAGGATTTGGATACTCCTAATATTCATTATAATGGAATTTCACTATTCAACAGAGGCCATAATTCTGCCTAATTTAACTGCATTTAGTTTTCTTGTCCAGAATTGTTTGCTTATTTGAAAAATAGTTGCCCCTGGGTGGAGATACAATCAATAATTAAGTCATTAGTTCTTAGTGAAATAAGGATTCCGTGATCAAATATGTTGAATAAAGTATGCATATCGTATCAATCACCTGGTCACAATATGTATTCAAACACTAAAGGTTTTGAAATATACAGTACGTTTACCAGCATTTCCCAAACTTACTTGACCACACAATTCCTATTTTAAGCAACAACTGTGATGTCCCATGGACTCCTGAAGGTGACTAAGGAATACTTTCTTCTCAGGATGTACTTTATTGACAATAGTGGTTGAAGTTTCCATTCAAATTTCTTTCATAAGCAAACCAGTGGCCTTTAGTTTATTTTAATGCTAAAATATTTTCTTTTACAGATAGTGAGAACATTATGCCTTTTTCTGACTCCAGCAGAGAGAAAATGTTCCAGATTATGTGACGCAGAATCATCATTTAAATACGAGTCAGGGCTCTTTGTACAAGGCCTGCTAAAGGTATAGTTTCCATTTGTCACAAGTGAAAGCAACTTTTTAAAATCATTTTTGACACTCTTTATAAATATATTTTGAGTATTAGCATGTAGGACATCTCATGTTATATGCCAAGGAGCTGGCCTATACACAAGTCTGAGCTTAGAGTATATGTCTTACAGATTTATAGTTAGTATCAGTGAGACATCATAGAGTCTCTTTTTGTGTGTTTCTCTTTGTTTCCTATAGCTGCCTGTCTGACCTCAGGATTATTTATTCAAGTTGCATATCTAAAATGGGTACCTTTTTTTTTAACTGAAAAGAATTTGAATTTTCTTTTTTTTTTTTTTAAGATTTTATATTTATTTATTTGACAAAGAGATAGCGAGAGAGGGAACACAAGCAGGGGGAGTGAGAGAGGGAGAAGCAGGCTTCCCGCTGAGCAGGGAGCCCGATGCGGGGCTCAAACCCAGGACCCTGGGACCATGACCTGAGCCAAAGGCAGACGCTTATGACTAAGCCACCCAGGTGCCCCAAGAATTTGAATTTTCATTAGCATTTTTTGTTTATGTGCTGTATTCATTTATTGAAAGAAAATTTTAAATTGCTTCCTGTCTTCACGAAGTGTATATAGAATTTGAACAATTCATATATATACATATTCACATATGTGTATTTTTAAATTATTTTACATTTTTTATTTACTTGAGTCTGCTTTTTTTTTTAATTCTAGTATAGTTAACATACAGTATTATATTAGTTTCAGGTGTGATCTAACAATTGTATACATTACTCAGTGCTCATCATGATTAGTGTACTCTTTAATCCTCACTCCCTATCTTACACCCCTCCCACCACCTCCTCTCTAGTAACCATCAGTTTGTTCTCCGTGGTTAAGAGTCTGTTTTTAGGTTTGTCTGGATTTTTTGGGGGGTTGTTTATTTTGTTTCTTAAATTCCACATATGGGTGAAATCATATGGTATTTGTGTTTCTCTGACTAATTGAGTCCTCTTTTCAAGGAGCAAAGCAGATAAATGTAAATTAGCAATTATTTTCAGTAATTACAGGGAAGATACTTTACTGAATCTATCATTGATATTTCAATTATAGTCAAAGATGTGAAAAAGTAGATTTCCTAATGGTTATGTGATTCTCTCACAGTGAATGCTTTCTTGAGGATCTAGGCATAGCAAAATGAAAGAAAATATATTAAAAATTATTGCAAATAAAAACTATATTCAGCTTTTGCATTTTCAATAGTGTGCATGCTCTGAGCTCAGAATAATATTTAAATACAGAAACTACTTAAGGGAAACTCATTTCCAATTTGAACTGCACAAATATGAAAATTGGAATCTCTTTTTATCAAAGACATAATAAGGTACTTAGTACTTTTATTTCCTCAGCACCCTCTTACTTAATTATGTAATTTTTATCCCTGAAAAGGACCTATACCAGATACATAGAGGAAAGCTTGAAACTATAATGAAAAAATATTTGTTAACACTTTTCCATACACGTATAAATTGTTAAGCCTTTCAGAAAATACTTTACCATTATATGTCAGGAGCCTTAAAAATGTTCAAAGACTTAACCTACTATCTCTACTTCTGGAAATCCATCCTAGGGAAACAATTATATAAGGAGAAAGATTTACTTATAAAGGTGTTACTACAGCATTATAAGGGTAAAAAACTGAAAATAGCCTCTGTATTGTGTTCATAACCTATACCACAATGCTTTGTACACAGTAGATAATTCTTACATGGCATTTACTACCCAATTGACAATACCTGGGAAGACGTACATTTTTTACTTATAAAAATACATATTCATTGAGATTTAAAAGAATATGTAAATAATCTATAAGAAAATAAAAAGTTCCCCATAGTCTCATAATCCAATGAATAACCACTGTTAATATTTGGCATATATCTTGCTCTTCTTTTTATTCTTCTGTATGTATCTTTGACATAACTCGCTGCCCCCTCCACATATTTTAACCTCCATTTTCCACAATATATTATGCACATCTTTCTATATCAGCACATAAACTTCAGCAAATTAATTTTTAGCAGCTAGACAAAAAACCATTGTTATTTAATCACTTATCTTTTTGGCTGCTTAGCTTATTTTCTAGCGTTTTACTATTTAAACCAGTGCTGTAGTGCACACATCACTAAGACTTTGTACACGATCATGACTAATTTCCTAGGATAAACTTCTAGAGATGGATTTGTGAAAGCCAGTTTTTCTAATTAAAAAATAATTCTTCGTATCTTTTGGCATATAAGACAATAAATTTTCTTTTCATTATGACAGGATTCAACGGGAAGCTTTGTGCTCCCCTTCCGGCAAGTCATGTATGCTCCCTACCCCACCACACACATAGATGTGGATGTCAATACTGTCAAGCAGATGCCACCATGTCATGAACATATTTATAATCAGCGTAGGTACATGAGATCCGAGCTGACAGCATTCTGGAGAGCCACTTCAGAAGAAGACATGGCTCAGGATACTATCATCTGTACAGACGAAAGCTTCACTCCAGATTTGTATGTAATGATATTATTGTTAAACAGTATTATGAAATTATATCTTTTATGAGTAAAAACAAAACAAGCCTATGTTTGAAAGGAAGGAAATATTACAGAGAATTATGCTTGAAGAAATAATTTGGTTAATCATGCGCTTTTTTTTTTAAAGATTTTATTTATTTATTTGACAGAGAGAGATATAGCAAGAGAGGGAACACAAGCAGGGGGAGTGGGAGAGGGAGAAGCAGGCTTCCCGCTGAGCAGGGAGCCCGATGCGGGGCTCAATCCCAGGACTCTGAGATCATGACCTGAGCTGGAGGCAGACGCCTAAGGACTGAGCCACCCAGGCGCCCCTGCCTTATTTTTTTTTCTTAAATGTCTATTTTTCTTAATATAATTGTGTTTTGCATAGATAGGTTAGATTAGTCCCTAAAAGTAAATATTCAAGTATTTACTTAACAAATATACATTGAGGCCCTACGCACGGTAATAGGTGCTAATAAGGTTGGGCCTACAGTCTAGTGTATAAGAGTCATCAAAAGGCTTATTAACTAAACCAAAGAAGTAATTCTTTTTTTTTTTCTTGATATGTGAATATAATATACAGCAGGACTGTGAAAATACATGTATAGAGCATTCTTTTATTTGCATTTTATATTGTTTTTCATTTTTTTATTCATAAAGTATGATCAGTAAATTAAAAAGAGAAAAAGTAATGATAAAATGTTGAAAGTGGACCCAATTAGAGGGGGAAAGATTATAAACCCGAATTATAAAACCCCAAGAAAATACTTAAGTTCTAAATCAGGAGAAGAAATGCGGTATAGTCTGATGGTTCTCTTTAATCAATTTAGAGTGCCCAGCACATATAATGTACTCAGTAAATGTTATTTTTGTGATAATCCATGTTTGAGTGTATAAAGCAGCAGTAAAATTGGAGCAAGCAGCCCTGTCCTGTAATTCTAAGAAACATTTGGAGCTGAGCCAGGGGACATGTGGAGCACCAATAGTCACACAGAAGTTACTGACCGAAAGCATAGAAAAGGAACCCCATGTCCAAGGGATCCCCAGCCTCATGTGTCTCTAAGTCCAGAAAGATGGCATCATTAGGACCCATCTTTTTCCAGCTGTCCACTGTTATTGTGGGTTCCATAGAAAGTTTTAAGGAAATTGGTTTAGAAAATGAATTAGTCAAAATGGGAATTCCAGGTGACTAATTTTTTAAGTATTGGTAATTGTGGTACATGTGTAGGAATTCTCAAAACTAATCTGTGCTTTCAAGCATTTTCTTCTTTCCTGAATTATTTAGTATTTTCTCCCCTTTTTTTGGTTACTTCAGAGCTTTTTTGGGGGGGAATTTAGTGAACTTTAGAATGGATTTATCATCCAGTAATTTTATTTTTATTTTTTTAGAGGAGGTATGTGTATGCTTTTAACATTTCTTACTCATTTTAGCCAGTTATGTTTTGATTGCTTCACTGATTTGACAGACTTTGATTAGCCAGCTAGTCTTATTTTACTGATGATTAAAAAAATAACATCATGAATTTTTAAAATTTATTTACAACTCCCAAGTAAATTTTCTGAACACGAAATTGTCCAAAAATAATATTCTGCCATTAGATTGTATATTAACTTTTACATATTACAGATATATTTTACTTTTTAGTTTTCTTTAAGCAGTATTATTTATTTTTAAGATATTTTTAATTTTAACTTCTAAAAATAATTTCACTCACTGCCATTACATGAAAAATGAGTCACTGGAAATATCCTTTTTTAACACTTTGCTTCATCTGATTCACCTATAACAGAGACAATCAGTTTGAAAAGGGGTGCTGCCAGCTAGTAATCATGCAGGGCTGACTTTTTTTTTTTTTCCTTCTGAGTTTCCTTCTTCTGTAATTTGGTACACCCATCTCCTAAAGTAGGAAATTTTAAGTACTTTCCTATTTCTCTATGCACACATCTCTCTTTGTTTGCCTTTCTTGTAAGTTCAGTGATGATCCCTACCATTTTCAGTGAAAAATTGCTTACCTTATGCTGTGTTAGAGATACATTATCTCTAGTGTGTATTATGTCTTAACTTCTTACTCTGATCATTGCCTAGGTAGGTAACCCTTTCCTAAGTAGTTGGTTCATGTTACTTGCTTGGTGATAAGTTTGTTGATGCAGCTCAGTGGTCAAGATGTTCCTTAATCCCACTTGAATTTTCCTTAGCATTTACCCTTTTACCTTTTTCTTCCTCAACAGCTTATTACAAGTTACTATAACATAAAGTTAACCTTTTATTTTGTTCTGGGTTTTGGTGGTGGTGGTATGTGTTTATTTTTCTTGCTGTTTTATTTTGAGATGGCAGGAATTGGCAATCGTATTTATTAATTTTCTAAGGCTCTCAACATTTTTTTTGTAAGGTGAGGGTACAAAAATAGATTAATAGGGACTTACGTACCCTTCTTGGGGATGTTTATATCTTTAAGAGAAAAATAATTACATAGTGGCTTGACAAACTCCAGTAATACACAAATGTATGCTTGAGTTAAAATAAATATTTTTGTATCTCCAAATATATTTTTATATATATATAATTTTTATAAATATGTTTATATATAATATTCCATTTCTAAGAATTTAATTTATTGGCTGGAGTGAGGGATTTTGGAAAGTAGCCATTTCAATGTTTGGACTGTTTTCTTCATAGGAATATTTTTCAAGATGTCTTACACAGAGACACTCTAGTAAAAGCCTTCCTGGATCAGGTAAATGTTAAACCTGAGATTGTCAAAATGAATGATATGATATGTTTTCTTTTTTAGTGTATACTACATTGCCTGTGCTATATATGTAGCATCATAGAATTAAGTCGTTACTTTTTTAAGTCATTATCTCTTTGTAATGTTTCAGATCTTTCTAAAGTGTCTACATAGTGTTTCTTTTGAATTGTTAGTGGGTGTAGCCTATATATTAACAATGAAAGATGCAATATAATAATAATTAATGTTTTAATTCCAACCACTAACCTGTCACTCTCTTGGGGAAAGGAGAATATTTTTTATTTGCCTTAATTGAGCCAAAATGTCTTTAAAACTTAGTATACTTCTACTGAAATAATAACATCTTTATTGTCTCATTCTTTTGAAAAATATCTACTTAGTTAACATTTGAAGAAAATTATAGATTATATGGGACTTATTTCTTAATATAACAGCTTTGTCATAGTATCATTCTGGGGACCAGGCCAGGAAACAGTATCATAGAGGTAACTTTGAAATAATGAGGTCCTTAGATTAACTCAAAATTTTAGATCCAGGTCTGTGTAGTCTGTGACGTATTGCATAGTTCAAGGATAATTCATAGTCATGCAATTAATTCCATGCTTCTTGAGCTGAATAAAATCATTTTACCACTATACATGTACCCTTACCCCCAACAGTAGAGAGAGAAGAATATCTCAAATCCATAGTCTGTAAGCATGGCTCGACTTCTGGGAGCTTCAATTTTATTTGGAGATGTGGGCAGAAAAAGTTAGATAATACAAATAGAAGTAAATTACATCATGATTTTTTTTTAAATATTTTGTTTATTTATTTGAGAGAGAGAGCGCGTGCGCAAGCAGGGGGAGGTGCAGAGGGAGAAGCCGACTCCCTGCTGAGCAGGGAGTCTGACATGGGGCTCGATCCCAGGACCCTGGGACCATGACCCAAGCCAAAGGCAGCCACTTAACCAACTGAGCCACCCAGGCGCCCCTACATCATGATTGTTAATAATAAAGTAAATAGGGATGTATTCTGAGATAGAATGCAAAATTTGAGTTCATTTTCAAAGATAAAATAGAAGACTTCAGAAAAACGTGATTACTTTAGACTCTACTTCCTGTCTATTAGGGGCATCCAGGCGAATGGTTGTGGAGAGCTGCTCTAATGTGTGTTATCTGCCAGACATTGTCAACGCTGTGATGGAAACATGCTGTATAAGAAGAATTGGAGCAGATTATTTATTAAAATACTTCATTTTCCTCTAGGTCTTTCATTTGAAACCTGGTTTATCTCTCAGGAGTACTTTCCTTGCACAGTTTCTACTCGTCCTTCACAGAAAAGCCTTGACGCTAATAAAATATATAGAAGATGATACGTAAGTAAAACCACATGGAATAAAAACCTTTGTGCATTGTGTTTTGTTTTGTTCCTTTTGGACGTTTTCTATATTTTTATATATAAAAATTTTTTTTCTTCATTATTTATAGGCAGAAGGGGAAAAAGCCCTTTAAATCTCTACGGAACCTGAAGATAGACCTTGATTTAACAGCAGAGGGCGACCTTAACATAATAATGGCTCTAGCCGAGAAAATTAAACCAGGCCTACACTCGTTTATCTTTGGAAGACCTTTCTATACTAGTGTACAAGAACGAGATGTTCTAATGACTTTTTAAATGTGTAACTTGTGAAGTATATTTTGTCACAATCATGATTGCTGCTAAAGTAGCTCGGTGGTGTAGGAGACATCATTCCCTCGGGTCATGCCCTAGAGTCCTACTTGGCAGTGCAGTTAAAGTTAGTTACACTACAGTTGTTACAAGTCTGTAAGGGGATGTCAGGTGCATCGTTACGATGGATGCATCTTTTCCTAGATGTGCTATCTTGGGATACAAACTTAGGTTTACAGTTATAGTAAATGTTACTGCTCTCTTTTAAAGATATAATAATAGAATAAAACTTGACCACAACTACTGTTTTTGTAACTTACAATTCATGGTTTACATGTATCAAAGTGAAATCTGAGTTAGTTTTCACAGATAAATACTAATTGACTTTTCATCTCTTGGTGTTCCTTGAACATAGGTTAAGTTTCAGAAAGAATATATTGATCAAGCAGATGCTTAATTCAAATTAATTATTAGATCATACTTGATAGACTTAGTAGTCCTTAGAGTTCAGTCTGTATAAAAACGTCATGCAATACATGTAGTCCCGATGGTGAACCACAGTCAGGGTGTTTGTTTGTTTGTGTATTTGTGTGTTGAGCTCTGTCAAAGAAAATAGACGAAATTGGATTTTATGTTTTAGTAGTTATTGCCAACTATTTAAATTAATTTTTATTATTTTTGAGCCAAATTGAAATGTGTACCTCCTGTGCCTTTTTTTTTTCTTGAAAAATATAATGACTTGGAAGAAGTTCAGATTACACTAGTCAGTCATTTTTATCTTGTTTTCCTCTTGTAGATTCTCACCCTGATTTGGCAGTTGTGACTCCCAAGATTATAAAATGCAATAGAGAATATACTAACTAGTAAGATCTTTTTTCAGGAACAGAGGATAGTATCTTGTTCTTTTCCTTCTTATATTTCTGCCCATATTTTTGAAGTTGCTGGCAGGTCTCTTTGCCTGCATCTTGTGAGGAAAGCAGGAGAAACTTTACTGATGTGCTATTTTACTAGGTGCTACTTTGGCAAAACTAAGTGATCAATTTCTTTTGTTTCCTTAATGCGTTTGGACCATTTTGCTAGCTATAAAATAAGTGATTAATATAATTCTGTGCTAGAACAGTTTTGACATAATAGTATATACAAGCAGCTAAAATATTTTTATTTAAAACTGTGGAAGTTACACAAAAGGGAAAAATGTTTATAAGAAAGGGATAAAAGTGACAGAGTCCCTCTGCTGTTGCTTACCAAATTGAACCAAAACCAACATGTTCTTTTCGGAAAGGTCCTAATTGCCTTTCACATCACTGATCAGAAAGGTATAGACAACCTGATTGATAGACACAAATGGTACTGGGTGACTGGCGCTCTGGCTCAGTCATGGAAGAATTTACAGGTAGTACCTTGCTGTACGCCTTACTCAGTGTTTTCTATGCGAGATTATTAAAGAGTACTGACTGATTATCTTCTTTTGCTGGTTTATTGTACTGTGATATAGAATGCAAGTTGTACAGTGAAATAAGTTATTAAAGCATGTGTAAACATTGTTATATATCTTTTCTCTTGGATGGAGAATTTTGAATAAAATATCTTTGAAATTTTGTCTCAGCAATTATTTGTTCAGAAAAGCAGTGTTATGATAATGAAAGACTGACAGTCTATGTTATATCTAAACTTTTTTTACTTGTTTTTTTTTTGTTTTTTTTTGTTTTTGAAAAAAATGTATTTGAAGTTTTTTATAATGCCCGGAATCTTTTCTTTATAATGCTGGTTGCTTTTATTACTTTTTTAATTTAATGCTTAACTGACAGGATCGCAATTTGATTTTTAAATTTATATATTAATATTTCAAATGTAAGCTAGTGCTTGGGTCATTTTTTTAAATTTCTGTTATAAAATATTATTATAACCTGAGCTGAAGTTATTTCTTCCAGGTATCCAGTATAGGTGTCCAAAATGAAAGTGTAAGGAATCTAAACCTTATAATCTGGAAAACAAATAAGATTGCCATTTTGGGGGCACCTGGGTGGCTCAGTCGTTAAGCGTCTGCCTTCAGCTCAGGTCATGATCCCAGGGTCCTGGGATCGAGCCCCTCATCGGGCTCCCTGCCTGGCGGGAAGTCTCCTTCTCCCTCTCCCACTCCCCCTGCTTGTGTTCCCTCTCTCGCTGTGTCTCTCTCTGTCAAATAAATAAATAAAATCTTTAAAAAAAAGAAAAAGATTGCCATTTTTACTCCAGGTAAAAAAAATGTAATTCATAAATATAATAGTTGAGTTGAAAGGTTTCTTTAAAAGAAGACTGATTCATCACACGCTAAGATTCTTACAGAAGAAACCAACACTTCATATAATGCTGTAAAGTACAAGTGAGATAATGATGGCTGTGGTCTGTTTCTGTAATGCTGCCGGTTAAACAGGAGAGTAGTGATTGTTACTCTTATGTAACACTGTTTTGGTTTTGAATTGACGTTTCTCCTATGATCGGCAGAGTATAGCCTAAAGTACCCCCAATTAATACATAGCCCCCTGGACTTTCCCAATCCAACATCGCAACACGATGAGGCCGGTATTATTGTTTCCACTTTACAAATGAAGAAACTAAAGCTTAAAGAAATATAATGTGCAGCCCATGGTCACTCAGCTAGTGAAGCTGGATTTCATCCCAGGAAGTATAGTATTTGCCATGCAGCACAGCACCTCATACAGTTCCTCCATGTAGTAGGTACTCCGTGTTGTTGAAATGAAGGCAAGGGAAGGGAAGGAAGCAAGTACTATCGGCCTACTAGTCCTCTGCAGCACCCAAGTGTGATCTCCTGCTGGGTCGCTTGGAGAAGTTACTTAACCTGAGGCTCATGTTTTAAATATCTGAAATGAGGGCATGATGATACCTCATGATTGTTAAGAGAGGATTTAATGAGACTGTCTAAGGTGCTACACCACTACCTGACCAGAGCTTCATACCTGCTTTTTTATCCAATCTGAAAATCACCACCTTTTAACCAGGGTATTTTAGAACATTTTACATTTAATGTGATTATTGATATGGTTTAGGTTAAATCTATCATCTTGCTAGTCATTTTCTATTTGTTCTCTAGGTTTTTTTTTTTTTTCTTTTTCTGAGTATTTTTATGATTCCATTTTATCTTTTGTTGACTTATTGTCACTGTTTTTCAGTGATTGCTAGTTTAGTAGACACACACACACACACACACACACACACACACAGATGTATCTAAAGATCTATACCATACTATATATACATCTTCACCTTCTCAGTCTACATTCAAGTGATCTACTACTCGACAAAAAGTTGAAGAACTTTATAATCGTATACTTCCATTTCTCCCTTCTCACTTTTGGGCTATTGTGGCCTCACATTTTACTTCTACATATGCTGTAAGCTCCATACTTTGTTGTTATGATTTTTACTTAATTATCTTTTAAGGGGATTTAAGTGTAAATATTCTAAATCAAAAGGTATAAAGTGTCCTATTGGATAAAAAAACAAGACCCAACTATATGCTACCAACAAGACACATCTTAAAAATAAAGGACAAACAGATGAAAAGGATGGAAAAGATACACCATACCAACACTAATAAAATGAGAGCAGGAGTGACTATGTTAATAACAGAAAAGCAGATTTCAGAGCAAAAAATATTACCAGAGATAAAGACCATTTTGTAATGCTAAAGAGGTCAGTTCAGCAAGAGGACATAACAACCCTAAGTGTTTGTTTACCTAATAACAGTTTCAAAATACACAAAGCAAGAACTGTAAGGAGAAGTAGACCAATCTACAATTATATTGGAGATCTGAAGATCCCTCTTTCAATGCTTCATGGAACAAAAAGACAAATATTAGAGCTAGATTGTGCATATAATAAAGGACTTCAGAAGAAAAAATCTATCCAAATCAGCAAGGATATAAAAGACTTGAACAAGACTGTCAACCAATTTGGTGTGACATTTATAGAACACAGCAGTACTCCACAGTAGATTACACACATTCTTTTCAAGAGCACAGGGAACACATACAAAGATAGACCATATTCTGGGCCATTAAACAAGTCTCAATAAATTAAAAGGATTCCAGTCATACAAAGTATATTCTCTGATCACAATGGAATTACTATTTGGAAACTAGCACTTGTAAAGGATTAGATGATTTCTAAATCGTATGTGTTTGGGGGACAAAGTGGATTGGAAAGCAGAAAGGGAGGTATCGTTGTGGAATGATTTTTATGAATAGTGGAACTCAGACAAGCTATGTTGGAGAAGATATATACAATGCATAGATCTGACCTAGATCTTGTATCCAGAATATAAGAAGAACTCCTACTTATTATTAAGATGACAACCCAGAAGACAACCCAATGTTTTTAATGGGCAAAAGATTTTAACATATTTCACACAAATGCATTAATGACCAATCATCACATAAAATCATGCCCAATAGTAATCATCAGGGGATGACTATTAGCACTGCAGTGGATATCACTGCACAGCTAAGAATGGCTAGTTAAAATAAAGGTTCATAAGTATTGGTGAGGCTGTGCAGCAACTGGAATTCTCATACATTGCTGATAAGAGTATAAAGTATTAAAACCACTTTGGAAAATAGTTTGGCAGTCTTGTCAAGTTCAGTACATACTTGCCATATGATCCAGCAATTCCACTCCTAAATATTACCCCAAGAGAAAGGAAAACATGTCCACAAAACTACTTGCACACAACTGTTCGTAGAAGCTTTATTCATAAAAGTACCAAAATGGAAAGAGTCCAAATGTCCCATCAATGAAAGAATGGATAAACAAATTATAATATATAACAATAAGTACACGGGAATAAAAAGGAATGAACTAGTGAGATCCCTGGGTGGCTCAGTCAGTTAAACGTCTGCCTTCGGCTCAGGTCATGATCCTGGGGACCTGGGATCAAGTCCGGCATCGGGCTCCCTGCTCCGCGGGGAGCCTGCTTCTCCCTCTGCCGTTCCCCCTGCTTGTGCATGCTCTCTCTCAAACACAAATAAAATCTTTAAAAAAAATGAAAAAAAGGAACAAACTACTGAAATACATAACAAAATCTCAAAAACAGTACACTGAGCAAAAGAAACATACAGGGTACATTGTAGGGTCAACACTAGCATGAAACTGAGAGTGAATGTCTGTTCCATTTTGCATCTTAGGACCTTCGTAGTCCCAGCCTGAAAGTACTTACTATATCATTCCATTCATGTGAAACTAAACAGGCAAAACTAACCTATTGTGACAGCTTATCAGTGGCTGCCTTGGACCAAAAGTGGATGATATTTTACTGCAAAGGGCTCAAGGGAACACTTGGGAGTGATAAAAATGTTCATTATCTTGACTGGGGTGATGGTTAAGTAGGTGTAAACATTTATCAAAATCCAATAAACTAAAAAAAAAAAAAAAAGGGGGAACTCAACCTGCCTTGGATGTCTCTTCACATTGATAACAACCCATTACTACAACGATTCTTCACATTGATAACAGCATGATCCTTGTACAATCTCATGATCACTTCTGTTTAACAACTCTGCATCACTTAAAAATTAAATCCAAAATCTTTGCAACACAGTTCCTCTTCAACTCTAACCTCACTTCTCACTTGCTAGTGCATTCTTCTTTTGTTGGATCTATTACACTATTCCTTTGCTTCTCTGTCTTCATGACTAGGCTACAGAACAAGATCTTTATCTTTTTCATTTTTGTATCTCAGTGCATAGCATGGTATCAGGCACAGGGCATGCTTCCCAAAAAATGTTAGTTAAATAAATGTAATGAGCATACGAAATATGATTTTCTTTGTCCTCTCCAAAGAGAATCCGTCCCTGTAAATTAAGGAAATTGCTTTCTTTATATGATCAGAAACATTTTTCTCCAGAAAGTCCTTCATTAAAATTGAGCATATGCACAAAGTAACTCTAAAATTTCAAAGACCTAAGGCAGTGATTTTCAACCTCTTCAAAGTAGTAATAACCTTCATTTGCTGTTTCTGCATTTCTGCCTTACTATCTCATCTCTTGCTGAAATGTTCTTTTTAAATTAATAGCTTGATAAATGGCTGAGTAGTTTTCATCAGACCAATTAGGACAATAGTAAGTATCCATTTGTGGAGTGTGGACATTCAAGAAATCTGATCCATTATTTAGAAAATCATTCCTGAGCTCAGAGTTGGCTCAAATTGGCACCTTCTGGCATTTGCTTGTGGGTGGGGAATGTGGAATGCTTTGAATGCTGAATGGATTTGTCAAGTTTTAAAACTCCCTTATGGTTAGAGGAAAACAACATTCATTGTTTAAAAACACCATTGTCTGTTTTTTCTGCTTTTCTGTTCTTTGGAGCCTGAATCTGCAAAAACATTCATGCCCAGCATTTTGCTTCATGTACGTCTCCTAATATGTTTCTGGAGACATGAGTGATGTGAAAAACTTTTTATTGCGATTGTTTAGAATGTTCGGGACAAATCAAAAAAGTCTATCTTAATGCTCATACTGTATTTTATGGAGAAAGACCAGATTTCTGTCATTGTAGGCAGAGAGTAGAGTTGATAGGCATGTGGGTCCTGGAGCCAAGACTTCCAATGCTCAAATCCCTGTTTTCCCACTTCATGGCTATGTGACGCTATGTGACCTTGGACAAGGTATTTAACCCCTCTGTCCTGCTTCAATATCCTCATCTAGTCAATAGGCACGAGAATAGATTAGGTCCAGGGTAGCCACTGATACGCTGTCACAATAGATTAGTTTTGCTGTTGTAGAGTTTCACGTGAATGGAATTATATAGGAAGCTTCCAGGCTGGACTAGGGAGGTCCTAAGATGCAAACTGGAACAGATGTTCACTCTCAGTTGTTTGAAGAATGAGTGGGTTAATACACGCAGAATGCTTGAAAGGGCAACGGGCACAGAAAAAGTGATCAATAAAATTAAGTTGTGTTATCAACGTGTTAACAATGTGTTATCATTGTTACCACCATTATCCTCATCATTAAGCAATTGAATGTAGAGTTCCCACATCTGATTATTACACCGCACCTCACAGCCGAGATTCCAGGAGATACCACTTTAGTAGCAAGGTTGTTCTATTAGCGAGAACCCAGCACTACCTCCTTACACAGAACAGAGAGCATCGCCTGAGGAGAAGGTCATTCTAGGGCATGGAAGAGTGCACATGAGGTACTATCCAGAGCCGCATGCTGTTCTTCCACTCTACCCACTCCATCGCCGCTGTCACTACCAGGACCTCTTTCTCGTTCACATTAACTCATCAGCTTCCCCCCTTGTGGTCTTTTCACGCAGACCCCACCCTCCCCTTCCCACATCCCCACCCCGGATCAATCCATTTCTCCACAGAAGGCAGAGTGATCTTTCTAATAGAATCTCTTCCTTGATCTCACTCACTTGCTTAAAAAAACCCTCAGTGATAACCTTGGACACAATATAAGGCCCGTACCCCATGGAGCACAGGGCCCCTGGGATCTGACCCAGTGAGCCTCTCCTCCCTTTGCCCTCACTCCTCACCCTCTCTTCGTCCCCAGACGAGCTATATGTAGTTCCCCAACTCACTTTGCTCCCATCCTTGGCTGGAGCATGCATTGCTCCCAATGCCTAGCATATGCACCCCTTCCCCTGAGTGAACTTTACTTGCCAGTCTGGATTCACCTATGGTTGAGGCAAGGATCATGTCTGCACTAGCTCTTTCCCAATTGCCTGGCACACACTATGCTTACTAAATATTATGTTGAATTAATTACCTTATGCTCAGGACTCTGGTAGGTTTCTCTGCTTGGAGTTCTAGCACGGCACTTAACTCATTATTATGCATCATTATTATGGATTTGTTTGTCTCCCATTAGACTGAGCTTCACAAGGCTGGTCCTTGTCTTATACATCCTTGCATCCCCAGCTTCCAACACAGTGCCTGCCATGAAACAGGAACTTAATAAGTTCCAAAAGAATGAACACTATCCACATACCATTAATCTCAGGTTTAAAGTTCACTCAAATTCTGAAGCAAGGGGATGTATGGACTCCCTTGGCAGTTCTTGGATGCTATCCCAATGATACTACCAACATTTTAAGCAAGTTTGTATGTATGTGCATTTTTCTGGGTAGTGGGTCCATCGCCTTCATCAGATTCACAAAGGGCTTTCTAATTCCCTGAAAGGTGAGAATATATGTCCTTAAGAGTTGTTTTTAGGGGTGCCTGGGTGGTGCAGTCGGTCAAGCGTCTGACTCTTGATTTCAGCTCAGGTTGTGATCTCAGGGTCATGAGATCAAGCCCCACATTGGGCTCCGAGCTCAGTGAGGAGTCTGCTTGAGATTCTCTCTCCCTCTCCCTCTGCCCCTCCCCCTGCTTGCATGTGCATGTTCTCTCTCTCTCTCTCAAACAAGTAAATAAATAAAATCTTTATTTAAAAAAAAAGAGTTTGTGAAATTGTGAAATAAAAAGTTTGCAAGGTAGTTTGATGAGTCAGTCCATTTGACTCGGATGAGGTAGAGGGTTTGTGCCTCTACGAAGAGTCTCTGGCAGCCTCTCTGCTGCTGGACTATGTGGTGTTTCCAATTGCCTGCAGTGGGTGTTCTCCTGGATGAATATCCCTTTGTGGTGTCCCCGCCCACACACACCTGTGGGAGCAGTTTGAGACTCATTTGCATGGCCTACTTGGTTCTAGAAGCATCAAGCATTTCAGGCCCTGGGACCAGCCCCACACAGTATTTTAACCCAGCTTTCAGGGTGTAGAGGCTGTTCTGTTCAAGCTGAGAACCTCCTTTGATCCACTTTGACTAGACATTTTCTCGGGCTTCTATCAATAGATCGGCAGTTTTTTTCTGACCCAGACCCACACAATCAAGAGACTAAAGCTTCTCTAAGAAGCTAAGAAAGAGCACATTTTAAAAATAACTTGAGCAAATGAGTTCATTCTGGCAAAAACAAACCAGCTCTGTAAAATAAACTTCTTTAGAGTTTCTCAATAGCAGGTCCTGAAAACGTAAACAACCCCAGGGTCCACATGCGCTGAGCCACTCATTGAACAGAAAGTTTCTGGCCCAAATTCTGTCAAAATAAAGAACACCTTATAAAACTAGGAGTCCATGACCATCATGTGAGAACAAGATGAGGGGGGTGTGCAGTGACCCAGCCCAAGGACAATGAGAAAGTCTCACGACCTCAAAATGCTGGCTTTCCAGCCCAAAGCTAAAGTGATGAGGGACAGGGGGCTACAGCTTATGCCTCAGGCCCTTGCTCGGATCCTACCAAGCCCCTGCCTTCTCCAGGGAAAACCAGAGTCTGTTCACTCTCGTGAAATCAGAGGCAGCCCCTGCGAGTTTTACTAGTGTTCTGTTGACAGGAGAATGGACCCACTGAAACTGTAATAACATGCTTGGCCAAAGGAGCCCAGACCATGAAGTTATTATAACTTCATACCCAGCCATAGTCTTTCGAGCATAATAATAATATGTTCTTTCTGATGAGACCCATACTGTTCCAATGAACTTACGCTGAGTTTATCTGCACAAGAATAATAACTTGTTACAAATAATAAATACAGTGATTCTCATTTTATATTTGTTAGCTCTCCTTCAAAACAAAGTATTTTCTCATTGCATGGTGGCAATCTTGTCCTTTCTATATGGGGAGCAATGTGCTAGAATCCATGTCTTAGAATGGACAGAACTTAGAGAAATTCAGAGAAAAGGCACAGGGATCATTTTTAAAAACTAGAAAATGCAACTTATGGGAAAGCATTAAGAAAAACTTGCTATTATTTAATCACAGAGATGTGGGAAATACTGGGATAAACCTGAACATCATATTTCAGGTGTACCAAGACACGGTCAAATTAGCAGCGTATATTGAGTCATGCCTATGTGCCAGGTGCTTTATGAGCAATTTTGCATTTAACCCTCACCATGACCTCATGAAGTGCACATCCCCGTGTACGTGAGGAGAACACTGAAGCATAGGTTAAGTGATTGTCCAAACCTGATAGATATTTTTCACAAATATTCTGCTTTCCTCTCTCTCTTTTCTCACCTGGAAGTTAAGTTGTACTTTCCCTTTCCGTGGAACCCAGGCATGACCACACAACTCTCTTTAACCAATGAAATTTGAGCAAGCAACGTGCGCTGTTTCCAGACAGAAGGTTGGAGAGCCTGTATGAGCTTTGCCTTCTTTCACTCCGCCACGGTGACTATTAACATTCTGGAAAGTGGCTGCTCCACAGCCTTGGTCCTTCAGTGGGGATACAGGAGGGAGCAGAGCCCCCTCTCCCACCCCCATCAGCCCAAGATGAGTGTGTTGCACGAGCAAGACATTAATCTTTGCAGTTCTAAGCCACTGAACTTGCAGGATTGTTTCTGTAGCAAAATCTGACTGATACACTAAGTCAGCCAGCCAGCTGATTGGAACTTGACCTGCCTCTATTACCCCACAGCTTATTCTGAGGTAACATGCTGTGCTGCCTTCCAGGTGGAGAATGATGGCTAAGTGTATTATTCTACCCAGTTTGAGAAGCAGGAAAAAATGGTCTTTACCTCCAGTGACAGAAATTGAGATTCCCCAGGGGGCAGTCAAGACATAAATAAGAGAACTGAGGAAGATCAGGGGAACTTCCATTGAAGATTTACTCACAAGAGAAAAACAGTTCATGTCTTGATGCATTTCCTTCCAGGCATGTTTAATGAACACTTCACATATATTTTCTTAGAGTCCTACTTAAGGGAAAATTTTTTAGAGTTCTGGGCTTGGAATTGTGTTCTCTGCTTCAGGGTCTCTCTCTGGTTTAGTCTGGCTTACTTTCTTATAGGACTCACGACAATAACCTTCTGCTGTATTGGTCAGCACACAAGGTGGTCTTCATTTCCAGTCTACCAGGAACCCAAATATTGCTTTGGATTCCTCCCAAAACAGAGCCTGAGACAAGGACTTGAGTGCAGTTAGTTTATTTGGGAGGTAAGTCCAGGAAGCAGGAGTGAGAGCAGGATGCCTGGGACAAGAAGGAGGAAAAGCCAACCTAAGGATGAATGGTCAACTGGCCCCTTCAGGCTGGGATCTCTAAGTCATGTAAAGAATGCCTCCCATAATTGTCCATCTCAAGGATAAGAGGCTGGAGCGTTTATTCACTGGCTCTCATTCCCTGTTGGTTGACCCTAGGGGTCTGACCTAGCCTCCCTGCAGCACAGCTACTGTGCTCACTCCAGGGCTGGGCAAGCTCCCGCAGCTGTGGAGAATCTTGAGGCAGACAGTAAAATGACGCCTGATGTGTGCTTGAGATCTGGGAAACCAGCCACCGTAAGGGCACTAGAACCGGGGGCACCAGGGATGTTTTCTATACCAAACCTCATCCCTAAACACTAATTTCAGTTCTTGCAGAGCTGATGGATACAAGGTGATACCAAGTTGGGACTGAGAATACCATAGGCAGCCCGTGTGAGTCCTGGACAAGTTTCCTAATGTCTAAAATGAAGGTGTTCATATCTACCATCCACAGTCATTGTAAGTATTTGGTGAGCTAACATGTGAAAATGCCCAGCACAGTTCCTAGCACATTACAGGTGCTTGATAAATATAAGTCCTCTGCCATCCATCTCCAGTAAATGCCATAGGGCTGTCCCAGCCACCAAGGCAAAGGGCGTAAGGGTCCTTGCAACTCTTCACTTGTGCTTTCCTTTTGGTTTTTGAGGCTGACTACAGTTTGAGCAGCAATGAACAGCAACTTCAACTGGAAACCCAGCTCAGCATCTGCTGAGATAAACAGAAAAGAACACAGGAAAGCAAACAGGCAAGGAAAAGGAATGAAAGTGTAATGCAATTTTATAGAAAAGGAGACTTGTTCTTCTGGGACACTGGGTAGAAATCTTAATGAGTTACCTTAATGAGTGTACCTAAATCCTCTTTGGTACAAAGTCACAAAAGGGAAGAGAAAGAAAGGAGGAAGGGAAGAGGGAGGGACAGAGGGAGGGTAAAAAGAAAGAATAAATAAAAGGAAGGAAGGAAATTATCCATTCATCTCTGCAGAGACTCTGCTGAGCATTAGGCAATATGACTTGGGAAAAATTGTAACTGAAACTTTTCTAAAAACCTTTCAGAGAGGTGTTTTTCCTCAGAAAAGCATCATCAGGGCTGTTCAATATCCAAGGCAAGTCTTTCATATTACTAGACATGAAACACTATTGTATTTGAAACTGGCCGGAGGCCATTTAGAAATTCAATAATTATTCAACCCAAGGGGCTTTCCAAATGGTGAAGCAGCATCTTAGGAGGAAATTAATATTGAGCAATGTATCCAGTCTAATTGGAATCTTGAGGAAATGGGGTCCTGAGTAGGTAAAACAGCTGGAAGCTAAAGTAGGTCAGGACAAGTGATCCCCTCATTTTTGTGTCTTGCCTTAATTATGATGTGAAAAGGAGAATCTTGTTTATTTTTTATGCCAGGAGGGCAAGGTGGTGGTTTGGAGACACTCCTTGTTCATTAACAGCCACCTTCAGTCAGACAAGAAAACAGCTTACTTCTTTCATTTCTTTCCACAGATATTCAAGGATAGTTGAGAAGGCACAAAAGACTTTTTTTTTTTTGTTTTGCCAAACATGGCAGTTCGGAGTTAAGGATTGACTTATTAGCCATGGTGGTGAACACTGATCACAAAGATGGTAAAGCTGTGTTTTTTTTTCCCCTTCAAGAGAAAGTCCATGTGAGAGCCTCCTTATTTTCCTATTTGGCGGGGAGGGGGCACAATCAAGTTGGAAGCATCCGTGACACACCAGCCTCTTCTGTCTTCCTTTGCACCTGTCTTCTGTCTTCTGTATGCATCACTTTGAGAACACAACTTCTTAAGCCCATTGAGCACACAGTGGTCTGATTCCGCATCTTAGAAAGACTCACTCTTAAATTGATTTGGGGGATCTATGCTGTCTTTACATGAGACTACCTTAGAGTCCAATTCTCCTGGCAACTAACTCTCCTTAGCTCATATCTACTGACCTATTTTAGGACAATTCCTAGAGGACAATTCGTCTCCATTATTCAGAGTCTGAGGCAGACCACAATGTACTATACCTGGTGAGTGTCAGGCCCAGAACAAAAACATTGTGCTTCTCTCTGGGGAAGAGTCACTTATTCAGGATTCAAATGATTTAAAAAACAAACAAAACCTGAAAAAACACCGTCTGGTAGGGAGATCTGAAGGGACACTGGATCACTATGAAAAACACAAAGAAAAAAAAGAAAAAGAAAAATACAAAGAGATAGCTCCAAAGAGCAGGAAGAAAGATCACAATCTCATTTAAATAAAACTAATTAAAAAAATAACTTGGGAAAGAACATTCACTCTGCTCCTATAGAATGGAAGGCAGGCAATTGTCCATAATGATTCCAAAGCGTACCATCTTGTTTAGCTGCACTGGGACAATTCTGAACTGTGTCACAGGTTTTCCCAGCCCTCAAACCCTGTGACTGTTACATGACTCAGTTCCACTTCCACAAAATGGGATTGATAGAATGTGGATTTCAGAGGAAATGATTATAGACATCTATAATAGTCATTATAAACGGTAAGAATTATGCTAGCAGGAAACATGCTTTAACACGTGGATTCTTGTCATGGCTTGAAATTGCTTAAAAAGTTTTACATATATATGTACTAGATATGTATAAAAGATTTATATAAATATCTTTATACCATATATATTCACATATTATACATATCTTTTGTACACACACACACACACACACATCTCTTCATTATTTCAGTGCCTGGAGGACACATGCACATTCATTTCCAGGACCCAGAGATGCCCCATACAACATTGAGACAATCTCTCCAGGATTATGATCAGTCAGGGTTTTGAAAGCAAAATCAAAGTAGATAAGGAGGAAGTGTGCCTTACTGTTCAAGATTCGTTAAGTAGACAGTTGTGTTAACTCTCATTGCATGATATGAAAAGAAGGACTCTGGGAATGTCTGCTCTTTGTTAGTAAGCTGCCTGTAATAATTATGGTTAGCACACAATGCCAATGGGTAATCAGACTACCAAAATTAATAGGAATAACCTCTCACAAATCTAATTTGAGTGAGCACTGCTCTCCAGAGCAACATGATTGTGAGTCTATGTTTGTCAATGACCGCGCAAACATGTTTTCTCCACTTTACTCTTTTGCAATGTGTTATGATGTTACTATGGTGACGCTCTTATGATATCCTTTTGCTCTCATGGTGCCCTCTCAGTGGAAGCTGTAATGAGGTGGTTTGGCAACAGAATCTTTCTGGGATTTTTCTCATACACCATTGAAGACCAGCATGGCTTTCCTCTTACAGGAAATGCATAAAGCATGAACTGAAAATGGTAGAAAGTAATTTGCACTGACTTGGGTAAAGAATGTGAATGTTATTAATACTATACTAAACTACCCAGAAATATTCTTTTTGCTCCCAATTCTAGGAGATGACATCCCAAGGGACAGTAAGACTTCTAGATTGAGTGTGGAATGTCACACGGCTGAGGGCTAGGGTCTCTTGCCCTCCTGAGGGAGTAGCTATGTGAGGATGATGTGAGAACTATGTGCTGGAAAGAAAAAGAGATGGAGTTTCTGGAGCGCATACCATGTGACAAGCACTATGCTAAGCACATTACATGCATCCCTTGACTGATTATTTATTTACCTTATATTATTTTATATTTACCCCATTTTATATTATTTACCTATATTATTTACCCCATTTTATAAAATGACACAGCTAATATGGGTCTTTCAGACTCTGAAGCCCATTCTGTTAATTACTATGCCACCTTGTCTCCCTAAAATGCATCTTTCATTTTTTTTAAAAGATTTTATTTATGAGGCGCCTGGGTGGCTCAGTCGTTGAGCGTCTGCCTTCGGCTCAGGTCATGGTCCCAGGGTCCTGGGATCGAGCCCCGCATCGGGCTCCCCGCTCGGCGGGAAGCCTGCTTCTCCCTCTCCCCCTCCCCCTGCTTGTGTTCCCTCTCTCGCTGTGTCTCTCTCTGCCAAATAAATAAATAAAACCTTAAAAAAAACAAACCTTATAAAAAAAAGATTTTATTTACTTATTTGAGCTAGAGAGAGAGTGAGAACAAGAGCACGAGCTGGGAGACAGAGGGAGAAGGAGAAGCAGGCTCTCCCGCTGAGCAGGGAGCCTGACTCGGGACTCGATCCCAGGATCCTGGGGTCATGATCTGAGCCGAAGGCAGACACTTAACCTACTAAGCCACTCAGGCGCCCCAAAATGCATCTTTCAGATGATCCTGTCTTCTCTCTTTTCCCTGGAAAAGCTTGGAAGTGAGAATCATAAGTGCTTCCATCCTATTTCCTTAGACTTATTCCATAACTACCTGGAGAGATTTATCTGAAACAGCTTGAAATCTGACAACTTTATCTTGGACAGGCACACCCTTGGGGCCTTTTCCACTGCCATATGGGGACACACAGCAGCAACGGTCATGAGACCTCAAATCAACGTCCCAGTCTTATTAGTTGTGTAATCTGGGGCAAGTCAACTCTTCCAGCCTTAGTTATTTCACCTAGGAAATGGAAATGGCGAAAATTATACTTGTCCAAAGGTCAGGAATAACCTAGTTGCTTTCATTATCTATTTTTGCTCACTTTAGAACCTCTTGGGTCTATGATATATGAGGCTGTGCTCTGGACCTAGAATGACAGATCATGATTGCCCTTTTATAATGTGGCAAACAGAGCAGCCACTCAAAACATTTTATCAGCAAGAAGTTCACTTTTGTCTTCTACTTACTGCCTTTTGACTTATAGCTTCAGACATTGCTTTGGCAGCTCCTTCAGGTAAACTTTCTCCATTAATAACTTAATGAAAATCATTACATTTCCTTTGATCTCTAGCCTAGCATTCGGGATCCCAGCTCTTATCATCTAACTGCACAGAGTCCCCATACCAACTAGATTAACCTTGGTTTCCAGGACACATCTAGCATTTTTCTACCTTCCTGTATCTTTACAGGTTTTCTGTACCTGAAACAACTTTTCTAACTCCAACGATGTCCACCATCTTTATTTATTTATTTGTTTTGATTTTTTTTTTAAGATTTTATTTATTGGGGCACCTGGGTGGTTCAGCCGGTTAAGCATCTGCCCTCGGCTCAGGTCATGATCCCAGGGTCCTGGGATTGAGCCCCATATCGGGCTCCCTGCTCAGCGGGGGTCTGCTTCTTCCTCTCCCTCCGTGCTCTTTGTCTCAAATAAATAAATAAAATCTTAAAAAAAAACAAAACTCAAAAATATATTTAAAAAATATTTTATTTATTTATTTGAGAGAGAAGCAGAGAGAGTGAGAGAGAGAATACAAGCAGGGGGAGGGGCAGAGGGAGAAGCAGACTCCCCGCTGAGCAGGGAGCCCAGTGCAGGGCTTGATCCCAGGACTCGGGGATCATGACTTGAGCTGAAGACAGACGCTTAACTGACTGAGCCACCCAGGCACCCCAATGTCACCATCTTTAAGTCCAGCTCAAATGCCACATCCTCCTTGAAGCTCTCCACAGTCAACTCCATCCAGAATTAATCTTGTCTCCATGCTCCACAGAAATGTATTGGTCTCTTCTATACCTTCCCCTCCCCCACAGTCTCCCTTGTATTATTGCTAGTCGTATTTCTCTAACAGGTTATAAGCATCTTGAGGGCAAGATCCCGGGCAGCCTATTGCTGCATGATAGTGGCAGGGGAGTGTGAGGATTCCAGCTATGGGTTTAAGCCACACTGCCAAGTCTAAAACCTGCCTACATGATGTACTAGCTGCATGTCCTTGGGTAAGTTCCCTTATCTTTCTGGTCTGTAATTTCTTCACCTGTATTTCCTGCATAGGGACCTTGTGAGAATTAAATGAGACATTCCATGTAAAGTACTTAGCAAGTACCTGATGTATTGTAGGTGCTTAACAGATGTTAAACATTTGCAATACCTATAATGAGTTCTCTTCATTAATTAAGTCAACACATATTTGAAGGCCATATTAGCGTGTTCAGGTGGTATAACAAAATACCATAGACTGGATGGCTTAAACAACACACATTTATTTCTCATAGTTTTGGGGACTGGGAAGTCCAAGATCATGATGTTGGCCAATGTGGTTCCTGGTGAGAGTCTGTTGTCTTACAGATGGCCTCCTTCTCACCCATGTCCTCACATGGCAGAGAGACAACAATCGCTCTTTTATTGTTTCTCCTTATAAAGTCACTAATCTCATCATGAGGGCACTACCCTTACCACTTCATCTAACCAAAAGGCCAGAAGCAATAACCCTAACTACCTCTTAAAGGCTCCATCTCAAAATACCATCACATTGAGGGTTAGGGGTTCCACATATGCATTTGGGGACAGAGGGAGGTGGGATATAATTCAGTCCATAGTGAGCATCTATACATTTATTGAGCTAGTCCGAGGATAGAGTAATAGACAAAATAGATAAAAACCCATGTCATGTAGAATTTACATTCTAGTAGAAAGAGTGAGACTGTGGTAGACAGAATAACGGCCCCCCCAAAGGTCCACATGTTTATCTCCATAACCTGTGATCATGTTACATTACATGGCAAGTAGGAATTGGAGTTGCAGACAGAATTAAGGTCACTAATCAGCTGACTTTAACATAAGGAGATAATCCTGGATTATTTGGATGCGCTTGGTGTAATCCCAAGGGATTTATAAGTGGAAGAGGGAAGTGGAAGAGGAAAGCAGAAAGGTCAGAATGAAGAAAATGAGATCTTGACTGCTGTTGCCGGTTTGGGAGATGGAGAAATGGAACCACAGGCTGAAGTATGTGGGCAGCCTCTAGAAATCAGTAAAAACAGGGAAACTGATTCTCTCTCCTCTATAGACTTCAAAGAGGAACACAGCCCTGCTGACACCAATGAGACCTGTGTTGAACGTCTAACCCCCAGAATATAATAAATTTTATTGTTGTATGTCATTAAGTTTGTGGTACTCTGTTACGGCAGCCATAGAAAATTAACATGGGCAGAAAACAGAAAATGAACACAGGAATATTGTGTGTGTGTATATATACACACACAATATATATATATATGTATGTATTGTATATCAGATGGCAATAAATTCTATGAAGAAATATACTATATATATATATAGCATATCAGATGACAATATATATATTGTATATCAGATGGCAATAAATTCTGAGAAAATTGGAGCAGGGAATATGGATAGGGAGTGTTAGAAGGGGAAGGTGATAATAATTTTAAGCAGAGTTGAAAGAGGAGCCCAAGGAGGATCTCCAGTTTTACTGGAATCACATTGGCTGCTTTACTGAGAATAGCATATATGGGGGGGCAAGGTGGAAGCAGGGGGGCCAGATAGAAGGTTATTGCAGTAATACTAGCTACAGGTATTTGTGGCTTGGACTGAGGTGGTGGAAAGAGGTCTATCAGCATTTGGATATCTTTCGAAGGTAAAACCAATGAGATTTGCTGATAGATTAGAAGTGGAACAGAAAAGGAGAAAAGTCAAAGATGATCCTGTGATTTGGGGCTTTAAGCCAATGAAAGGTTGGAGAGGCCATTCACCAGGATGGGGAAGACAGCAGTGGAGCAAATTTGAGGGAGAGGATGGGTGTATGTTGGGTGGACCCTTGGTACCCGAATCCTTCCCTTCCCCTAGTCTTTCCCTTCAGATTGCTTTTCGCTACAAGCCAAGAACCATACACCATAAGGAATAATAGCCAGTGGGAAACAGTGTCTTGTTCAATTCATGATGGAGCTCGTTTGCTGTATAACACCTATGCAGAGCTCTGATAAAAGCTGGACTGGAGAATGAGGGGTAGCCCAGGATGCTACAGATGGAATGTTTGTGTCCTCCCCAAATTCATCTGTTGAATCCTATACCCCAGTGTGATGGTTTTGGGAGGTGGAGCTTCTGGGAGGTGATCAGTCATGAGGGCCGATGCCTTATGAACGGGATTAGTGTCTTTATAAAAGAGGCCTGAGAAAGCTCCCTGCCCCCTTCTGCTTTGTGAGGACACAGTGAAAAGCTGCCTATGAGAAAGCAAGCCCTCACCAAACACTGAACCTGCTGGCATCTTGATCTTAGACTTCTCAGCCTCCAGAACTGTGAGAAATACCTTTCTGTTGTGGGGAAGCCCCCAAGCTTTGTTGTAGTAGCCCCACCAGACAAAGACACAGGAGGACCAAGGAGGGCTTGAATCTAAATGCTGGCCCTTCAGAGCACATTGTGAAGGTGAAGCCACCCTCTTCCAGCCCACGAGGTCACAGGCAGAGAAGCTGGGCCAGAGAGTTGGCAAGAGCTGGGGCACCATTCGCCACACTGACCCCGCTCCCTGATAGAAATTATCCAGGAAATATTGATGGCTCCCTCCCAATCACAAGATTTACCATTCCCCCCCAGGAAAGAAGCCACTAAGGGGCTGGAAGTGGGATGAAAGTCCTCTCTTCCCACAGGCAAAGCTGAAATGCAAGGAGAGAGGGAGAGATGGTTCCATTAATGTTTATTGATTAGAATTGAATGCCCTCTTCACCTGCACATGCACTGCTCATCTGTAGCCTGGAGAGTGAGTCCTATCTCCAAGGGCAGAAGTTGGATCTCAATGTTCTGCTTCAGTTTTTGAGCCAAGAAACCTTATTTTTCCTCTCTTGACAGGACAGAAAAGATCCTGCCATGGGAATTGTTAGGCAGACAACAGACTTCCCAATTAGGGACTAGCGAGTTAAAGGAAAGGACCATTAAAGGTAAACTGGGGTAATTCAGAGACACTTCCACCCTGGTTGTTCTGGATGATGACCAGCATTCTGATTGCCATGAGGTCAAAAGGACAAAAGGAGCTTTAAAAGCAGTGACTAGGGTTTGAGGCAGTTTGGAAATGAAATTGCATTACTCAATAATGTAGAGAATCATTGCTAAATGGCTGTATATTTGTATCTGACTATTTTCCCCTCTCATGTTTGAGTTTCATATTCACAATCTCCACTATCTTTGCATTGCCCAACTGACATAGAATTAAATGAAATCATTTAATCCAGTGTTAAGATCATTAGACCATGACTATTTGGCTATTTATTAAATATTTCTTACAATATCAGAAATGACTTGATATTGCAGAAGATGTGTGTGGTTTTAGAGGTTCTCATTTAGTAGTGGTGGAAACCACTTTTGGGCGGAGGATGTTAACCCCTCACGTGTCTTAATTTCTACTTAATATATTTCCATACTTCCTGGTGTCTGGGTGGCTCAGTGGGTTGAGCGTCTGCCTCCGGATCAAGCCGTTCGTTGGGCTCCCTGCTCAGCAGGGAGTCCGCTTCTCCCTCTGCCCTTCCCACCCATCCACCCCCGCCCCTGCTTGTACACACGCGCCTTCTCAAATAAATAAATAAATAAATAAAATCTTTGGGAAAAAATATATATCCATACCTCTTTAAAGTGTGTAGTCAGAATTGTAAAATGCAATCCTTAGTCATTTGGTACTCTTCAATCGATATGTATTAAGGTGCTATAGAGGAATAAAAGGATGTAGAAGACATTATTTTCCTTAGGAAGCTTACATCTAGTGACTCCTACTATTAAGAATACTTTCTATGTTTAGTTTACCCTTAAAACCATCCAGCAAGGTAGATAATGCTCTCCCAATTTACAGAGGAAAATACTGGTTTAGAGGTCATAGACCAAAATCACACAGTAGAAAGTCGCAGGGTGTGCCTGGGCTTCCAAGGCTATGCTCATTTCACTACTCCCAGGTTGTTCTAGTAAATCCGCCAGAATCTCAGTATTTTCCAATGATTAATGCTCCCTTCTGTCAGTATTTTCCAATATAGTCTTTTTCAACAAGTCAGAAAATCTTGGAGAAGGTGATTTCCCCCTTTCTAGGTGCCTTGGCTGTGTGTGGACCCAGAACGCGTCCTTTCGGATGCGTTATCTTCTTCTCCGCCCTCATGAGAGGGTCCCGGTCTTTTCCGCAGGGCGCGGAGCCCGCGTAGACCGCCCATTCCCCACCTCTGCAGGAGGCAAGAGGAGTCTCCAGGCGACCTGACTTCTCTTCCCCACGGAGCTGCCATTTCGCGGGCGGCCGCCAGGGGTCCCCTCTCGGCGCCCCGCGAGATAGCCGCGCGCTGGGCGCGTGTGGGGGCTACTTCGGAGCGGCGGCTGCTGGAGCTCGAGCCCCGCTCTCGCTCGCCCGCGCGCTCCTGGAGACCGCGCGTGCTGGCCCCTCGCCGCTCGCCCCGAGCCCGCCGCGTGGATCCGCAAGCGTCGCGCGTCCGGCCCCCGGCTCACCCTCTTCCTCTGGCGCCGGCTGCGGCTGACCCGGCGCAGGAGCCGACAGGGCCGCGGGCTGAAGGTAAAAGCCCACGGTGAGTGAGAGACCGCGCGGGGCGAGGCGAAGTGGCGCCGCCCGGCAGCTGCTCGCCCCCAGTGGCGCCCGGGCGGGCCGGGGTGCGGGGCGCACCTGGGGGCGGGCGCAGCGGGGGGTGGGATGGGGTGGGGGGCGGGCGGTGGCTCCGGGGCTGGGATCCGCGTCAGACCCCTGCCCGCGCCTCGGCTCAGGCCGGCTCCTCGCGCGCCCTTCTCGGGCGGGAACGAGAGTCCAGTCCCCAGCCCGGGCTCCGGGGCCTTGACCGTGAAAGCTCTATCAGTAAAATGCATCTCCCCGCGGGGCACAAGTGCGCCCCGGAGCCGTCCCGAATCGCGGGTGACTGCCGCGTGCGGGTCGGGCTGCGGGTGGCGGGAAGACAAACTTTTGCGAAAGTGCGCCTGGGCCGAAGCACGGCGCTCAGGGCGTGTGCGGAGGCTCGACGCGGTCTCCGCTGGGGAAGCCCGCTCCGCCGGCCCGCTCGCCCCGGGCACCGTCGGAGCTTCGGGGAGGGAGCGCGTGGGTGAAGGACGGACAAAACCCTGCTGACCCCTTGGGCCAACAACTGTCAAACATCTGGAAGCCAGCCCCTCCCTCCCCCTGCGCCGAGGAAGGTGAAAATCCCTCAACTTCCCTTTGATTGTCCTCCCGGCCTTGGGACGCCTCTCGGAATGGAAAAGGGCCGACCTCTGGTGCCTGGCAAGTGAGTACCGGGGACCCCCAAGCCCCTCAGGCTCCCCCTTCACCCACCTTCCTGACCGCCTCCCAGATGTCCTCCCCGCAGGGACCACGCCACAGAGCCCGTGGAGATTGTGACGAATGGCCTTTTGTTTCTCCGCGTCTCCCCTATTGTTTGCCTTTGCAACATCTGGCGGGGCTCGCGGAGAGAAGGACGCCCCCGGGGTCCTCCCCGCACTCCCCCCGCCCCCCGCCGGCCACACGGCCGGCTCCCGCCCGGGATCCCCACGGGGGAAGGCGAGGAGCCCGACCCCGGCGCGGCCGCCGCACCCAGGCCCTGCGGTTAGAGGGCGGAGGGAAAGTTGCTGCTTCCCCGCCTCCTCGGCTGCCTGGGGCCCGGGGCGCGTTTCTCAGATCTGATCCCAGACGCGCCGCGAAGGGCGCAGCCGGAGAGAAGTGCTGCTCTCCCGAGAGTGAAAGCGACCTTCCGCCCTCCGCCAGGGTGTTTTGGGTGGCTCCAGTGGATTTAAATCTCCGCCCGAAGGCCTGTGGCTGGGCCGCTTCCAGGGCCGCGGGACGGGATCAGGGCACTTTTGGTAGGCAGAAAGCCGAGGTTCTGGGCTCTGCGAGTTTCCAAGGGCTGGAGAACAGGCGAGAGTGGAGAAGGAAGTAACCCAAGAAGCCTCAAGACTTTGCCTAGAAGTAGTGGTTAGGTGGCTCCCTCCAGATTGAACGTGCAATTTTGACTTGGGGTAGGGCTCCAAGTTTAAATCCCGGATCCCCTGTCAGCATTTAGAAAAAGCAAATCGGAGGATACCGCATAGACGCCGTGGGGGCAGAGTTCCCGCCAACAAGTCCTTGTGAACCAGTGGCTTGGGACTGCCTCCGAGTTCCCCCTGGGGGTGCGCCTGTTAGATTACAGGTGACCCTGTTTCTGTGCCTTCCCTCACAAGTTAGATGCTTACACATCGTGCTTCTTCTTAGTGAGTGTGGATTTAAAAAGAAGAAGAAGAAGAAGAAGAAGGGCAAAAGCAAAGTAGCTACTCTGAGAAGGCAGGGTTCCCGTCCGGTGCCCCGACAGTCGTTTTGCCTGTGAGGGGAGGCCAAGCCTGTGCACCTGTTAGAACCTCTACATGCTCAGCTTTACTATAGTGATGTTACCAGCTTTTTCTGATGGAGGCCCAATCGTCCCTATTCCAAGGAAGCACAGTTAAACACTCTTTACCGTCTACCTTTGATCCCTTCCCCAAGCCTGGGGAGGGAGGAAGCAAGCTTCCATCGGAATGCTTGTGACTTAGGTGCCCACTCAAGCATTTTAAGTGGGAGCTCTGCACAGTTCTGCACAGTTCTAGGGGTTTTCCCTTTACCTGACTTAACAGAAATTTGACTTCCATTCAATAAATAGAAAAACAAAGACTACTAAGGAAGGTGGACACAGAGCACTTTGGCAATTTCTGGATTATTACCAGTGGCACCAACAAAAGAAAAAAAAGCAAAATCTTTGAAGCACTGGAAGGCACTTTACAAACGTCTCATTATGAAAATGATGGCTAAGGAAGGATTCCTTTGAAATTTAGCAGCAGGAGAGAAGCAACAAGGCAGACCTGGGTTGCTCAAGAAGTGCCCAAAGGCATCATTAACCAAGTGAAAGGGCAGTGTTTGTCCCAGTCTACCCCCAGTACGGAAAACAGGGTAATTGTAGTGGAAGATGAGCTTGTACAGTTTCTTTAATTTTAGAATTAACCTCCCTTCCCCGGAATCATCGTAGAAAAAATAGAAAATACAGAGAGGTAAAAATGAAGGCAAAAGGAAGGGGGTGTATTATAAATAAGCCTCTAGTGAACGCTCTTATCCAATGATTTCCTTGGATAAATTTCTGGAGCTTAGTATATAGCTAGGTTGAAGGAGTTAATGCATTTTTTAGGATATTTAAGATTGCCATATCGTCCTCTAGGGAAGTTATGCCACTTTACCTGCTGTCTAACAATATACAAGAGGATTTTTTCTTCCTGTATCCCGCACCCCACTCACATTCTATATTATAATCACTCTTTTTCATTTCTGCCAGATGGATAGGGGGTACGCTCTTGTCTTCTTTTGTATTTCTTTAACCACAAATGAGATTAAACATTTTTCCTGTTGTCTTTTAGTATTTCTTCCTTTATGATGATGCCAGTTTATGTCCTTAACCTATTTTTTTTCAGTGGGAATGTTCTCCTTTTTCTGACTAGAGGTGCTGTTAATAAAAGCATGCTGTTCTGACTTCTGACCCTGCCCTTGTAATCGGACAATCTTTATTGACTCGAAGTGCCAATTCTCTTCCCTCTAGCGTAGCAAACATTTGGCAAGACTGCAGCCATAAATTACTGAAAGAACTGACATGATCTCGGTAGAGTTATTAGGGAGACTATGCAAAAGCATTATTAGAGAAATTCTTGGAAAATACCAAGTGTATACTTTCTGCTTAGTAGCTTGCATGCCCCAACATCTTTACAGTTTATGGTGCCTTTTTTTTTTTTTTCATTTAGAACAACTCTTGATGAGCTGTTTTTACTAAATGGATTTTACTAACTCATTTTATTTGCATTCCTTCCACTGATAACCAGGATACCATAATCCACAACTTTTAACTTTTGCTGGAAATTTGCCTCAGTTTTATAAGACTCTCTGGCTTTACCATTTGAGTCCTGTGCTGAATGAACTTTGAATCTAAACAGTTCAGGAGCTTGCTTTTGAAACAGTATAGCAGGAGAGGTTTCCCAAGGGTGGAACCAGGTACTTTTGTGCATTTGCATTTGTGTAGCCACAAATCTCTATGTTAATTCTTGCTTGAAGGTACAGGATTCTGAAATGGGGAGAAGGAGAGAGAGGAAGAAAAAAAATTAATTTCAGCTGGATGATGGATTAATACAGATGAAGGATCACACAAGAAAATTTAAGTAAATAATCTAGGTAATCTGGATACAAATAATTTCTTAAAAGATAAACTATATTAAAGTGTCATGTATTATTATAACTAGTTTACTTAACAGACAGAGAGTGGTCTTCTATTTGGGAAAATCCAATATGAAAATCAATGTGAAATATGACTGCAGGTACTTCATCTCAGGCATTTAAAAAATACGGAAAAGGGGCTCAGATGGTTAAGTGTCTGCCTTCGGCTCAGGTGGTGATCCCAGGGTCCTGGGATCAAGCCCTGCTTCGGGCTCCTGGCTCAGCGGGAAGCCTGCTTCTCCCTCTCCCTCTGCTTCTCCCCCGCTCATGATCTCTCTCTCTCTGTATCTCTGTGTCTCAAATGAATAAATAAAATCTTTGAAAAGGAAAAAAAAAAATAATAAAAAATACAGAAAAACAATGAAAGGCAGATATATTTTTCTGCAGCGTTTTCCATGCTGTTGGATGTAGAAATCAAATAGTATGCAGTACGAATGAACTGTGTTTTCTACCTTAGAATCATTGTCTCTCAAAGGTTTGAGTGAGAACTTAATGGCCATCTAATTCAACCATCTGATATCATTGAGTATCTTCATTCTCTTAAAAAAATAAAATTCCATCCTACAAACTATATCATTTCAAACAAACCAAACTGAGAAGCAAATAGGACAAAAATTTCACTTTTTTTTTTTTTTTTTTGAGTGGGGAGAGAAAGGGAGGGTTTTAACTCTATGAAAGCTTGTATAAGCTCCTTTAACATGCTCAACTTTTATAGAGTAAACAGCCTTGGCAGCGTGACAGTTAAATCACCGAGGTGTTTCATTTTGCAACATTCTCTCATTCATATCCTCTACCATTGGCTTGGTGAAGTTCAAAGGTGGTAGAGCAAAACAAGTACAAAATAGCAAAAGGGAAGAGGAAGAAAAGAGTCGAACATGGAGAGGATCTTACTCCTTTAAAACTATCTTCAGAACTTTCTAACAAGACTCTTGGTACCCAGAGGACAACTGGCATCACCTCTTAGAAATGTGGATGTAGCTGATGTCTCAAGGCCAACTTTAGAGACAGTAAACATTACCTAAATCACTGCCACTCCAACAGTGGGCAGGCTTATAGGATAGCCCAATAATTCTTAAAAAGAAGAGAAAGAGAAGGAGATGTTGGAGAGAAAAGGAATTTTAATTCTAAAAATATACCTTATTTCTTCCTGAGTAGTACTGCAAATTTCTGAAAGTAGTAGAAACATCTTCTGATTTCCACTCGGATGATTTCCCAGGCACAGTGACTGTATTTCTTTTCTTTCAGGAAGTTGTCTATCCTATTGAAATATCTCCTCAGTTCTAGGTTGCTCAGCTGGGAGACCATAGCTCCTGACCAGTTCATTCTGTGCTCTTCCATCTCTTTGGAGTCTTCCTTTTCTTTCTCCTCTTCCTCCAAGCATTGTTCCAAGTACTGCAGCTGCTGATAGAGTCCAATTTGGATTTGTTTCAGATAGTCCTTTTCCCAAGTGGATTTGAAGGTGTGCTGACTGAAGATGTTGAAGGCCTGTATGGACATTTCATAGAAGGCCTCCTTGATGTACCTTTTCACAGGCTGGGTGTGTGATAGGATCTCTTGGGGCAACTCAAAAGCTGTGGTTTCTTGTAGGCACTCTATGGGAAATGAACTGCTCGTACTGCTCAGAAGTCTCAGATTTTGCCAGGTGACTTTCTTCAGGTGAAAATGCAGCAAGTCACAGTCCAGAGAGAGGATGCCAGTGATGAGCAGACCCACAAGGCATGCAGGCCACAAACACGTCCGAAACATGTCAGGCTTAGTGCTCATTTTTTTTTCCCAAGCTAAAAAATCCACCAGGCTCAAGGTTGACAGTGATGTTTTAGGTCTTAAGTACTCCTTCGTGTGCCTTTATACACCTGAATAATCTTCAGTGGGGAGGAGTTTTCTCATTCCTCATTTTATGTTTCTCAGGGTTTCAGCCCCTTTCCTTTGCCTCTGAGGTTTGTTTTGACTTTGGGTGACTACGCTGACTTTGGAAATGCTAATCTTTTTCTTTAAAGTGAGCAAAGCATTACCATTGCATTACCTTAGTTGTCTGGATGACCCATCCCAGTACTATAGGATTGTCATAACAAGATTGATAACAGTATTTCAGAAAGAACTGAAAGTTCTGACTCTATACCACTTATTCAACATTATTACGTAAGAGAGCCATCCATTAAAGAAATTATCATCATTTTTTTTTTAAATTTTTTTTAATATCTGGCCATGTAGCCAAACATCTTCTCTCATTGAGTTAATCATAGACATTGGCCACATGACTTTAATTATTTGACTGCAAGACCACCAGAATATAACATAGCTTAGTTTTCTCTGATCTTGTTAAATTAAGCTTCTCTATTTGGATATTTTCTCTTTATTTTACTTTTCTGGGTTTCAAAGAAGATGAAAAACAGAGTTGGTCAATTGAACATGGCACTTACTATAAGCTGGCTTGGTTTTCTGTTGTCATTAGAAAATGTTGATACTCTCCAACTATCCTTTCCTTTAGTTAAACCTAAATTAGCGCTTCCCATGGCTGCCTAACATTACACATGCCTCTGATACCTATCATAGAAGTACTTACTACCTATATTACTCTATGTGTGTGCTCTCTAAATTCTGATTTTGCAGATTTTATGAGGTGACTAACCTGGAAAAATACTTTGGAAAATGAGCCCTTTAATATTTTATAATTATAACATTATAAATTGACAAAACCTTCCTAGAGAGCAAAATGATAATATGTATCAAAAGTCTTAAAAATGTACATGGTCTTTGACTCAACAGTTCTTCCTCTAGGAATTTATCCCCAAGAAATAATGATGGACATCTTTAAAGACTTAGCTGTCAGGAAGTTTATCACAGAAAAAAAATGGAAAACAACTTAAATGTTCAGTAGTAGATAGGTGGTTAACTAATTCATCAGTAGAAAATTTCTTTGTAAGCATTAAATATTATGTTGTGGGAATATATTTGGTCACTTGGATAAATTCACTTTGTAGTTTAAAACCAAGCTGACATGGATAGCATATAGAGTCTGATAGCATATTTGTGAAATACCTACATGTGCATATATGTGCAGAAAAAAATCTAGAAGTGCACATGCTACAAATATTTTCTCTGACTAGAAAAACATGCATTTGCAATGTGACCAATATGTACTGCTTTATTTGCTTAAACATTTCCATTTTAGGATACTTTCAAAGGAAATGTGAATTTACCCCAAGACTCAGTTCTCATTCCATAGAATAACATAAAGTATGTGGGAGTTCAGTGTACCATTTTTGTAACTTTTCAATAAAAATATATATGTTTATATATATATACATATATTATTAAACATACACACAGAGTCTATAAAGTGCAAAGCATCTCTGAAGGCCATACCTGCTTATATAGCTCATATAACTTCTTCCATCTAAAACTTGTTACCTTGTCCTAGGCAGAACTGCTTGTCCCTCTTGGGGGCTTTTAAATGCTTTGTCCCCCTTCATTATGGCTTTTTAAAGTGCATAATTGTTTAAGTGTTGATTTCCCAACTTTGTATACTTCTCCCTCCCCTACCCACTTAGAATGATTAGACTACTTTGCGCTTATTTGAGACATTTCAACCTTACTAACCAAACTCCTAGTTTGTTCAATTGAATTACTGTGCTACAAGGTTCTGCTCGTAGGTGAGGGAGGTGGCGGCAGATTTGGCTGTTGTCAACCATCTTGAAGGTCCCTCTATTTTCTGCCATGTACAGTTTTGTCATTTTATCCTGCTCAGCCCAAATTTCCTCCCTTTATAGTCGTTCCATATCACATCCTCATTTATTCAAAACTGTATTTTTATTTTTTATTTTTATTTATTTTAAAGATTTTTATTTTTTATTTGTCAGAGAGAGAGAGGGAGAGCACAAGCGGGGGGGGGGGGTTGCTGCAGGCAGAGGGAGAAGCAGGGAGAGAGAGAAGCAGGCTCCCCTTTGAGCAAAGAGCCCTATAAGGACTCTATTCCAGGACCCTGGGATTAAGACCTGAGCCGAAGGCAGATGCTTAACCAACTGAGCCACCCAGGCATCCCTCAAAACTGTATTTTTAGCTAGTACCACATGCCAATCACTGGGCAGGTCTTGAGGATGGAGGAATAAGGTATAGTCCATGATCTCAAGGAGTCCATTATTGAAGAAGCAGGCACATTCTGAGTGTGTTAGGTAGCAGGAGTAATTCATAGGTCTTCCCTACAGCATGGACCTCATCCCCATGTGCTGTAAATGTTAATTGATGCTAATGGTGACAAGATTCATGACAAAGAAGGAAAGATGACTGACAAGCATATCTTCCACTGTTAGCTTTTTAAAAATTCTTTCTTTTTTTTTTTTTTTTTTTTAAGATTTTGTTTATTTATTTGACAGAGAGACACAGCGAGAGAGGGAACACAAGCAGGGGGAGTGGGAGAGAAGAAGCAGGCTTCCCTCCGAGCAGGGAGCCCGATGCGGGGCTCAATCCCAAGACCCCGGGATCATGACCTGAGCCGAAGGCAGACGCTTAACGACTGAGCCACCCAGGCGCCCCAGCTTTTTAAAAATTCTTATCTTTGCCTGATTTTGCAAATAAAAATACAGAACACCCATGCAGTATTTGGGAAGTACCTGTACTAAAAAATCACCCATAATGTACCCCAAATCCAAATTTAACTGGGTGTCCCATTATTTTACCTGGTAACCCTATCCACCATACAAACTCCCATTGACCTCTTAGAGTAGAACTCAGGAAGCCCTTTACAAGAAACTATTCCTCTGCCAGCTGCTCACCTCATGCAGAGGTGCATTCAGTTGCCTAACTTTGTGCTGGCTTTACTTGTGTGCATTTCCCTAAAAACTGTGCGCACCACACTCCCAAGGGGCACCGGTCATACTAAAAATATTACATGGGTGCATGCACATGTGTACACACACATACATACAAATTGCTCTGATCTGAAGCATTATTGGATGATCAGTCATAGGTCTTGCCTCTGTTCTGCAAAAGCCATGCCATGTGAGTGTATCTCAAAATATCAAAAAAATTGAAAACAATGACAGTGTAAGGAAATGTTTTTATCACAAAATTTGTCTGTTACAACTGCTCCATCTGTCATTATTGTGTTGCCATAGCTAATGTTATTTCCATGATATCTGCTCTTATTTCTCTAGCATGTCTTGAGATCATTTATATGTGGTCAGGGGCTGCCCTGTTGTTGATAGAACTGTGTAAAGTCCATATGGATTACAAGGTGAACAGTAATAGGCAAGACACAATGTGTTTGACAAAATGGAGATGAGACATTTCAGTCTAGACAGGATTGCTGTGATTCAGCTCTGGAGCATTTAGTATTCTCTGGTAGGATTTATTGCTCTCCATGAAAAGGCAAGTTTCAAACCAAGGTGAGCCTAACATGTTGATCATCTCTCACTCACTCCACTCTTGCTGTTTCTTCCCAGACATGTCCTCTTGTCTGGGATAAATATTTATTTATTTATTTAAAAGATTTATTTATTTATTTATTTATTTGAGAGAGTGAGAGAGAGAATGAGCAAACAGAGGGAGGGGGAGAGAAAGAACACTCAAACAAAATTCCTCCTGAGCACGGAGCCTGATGCGGGGCTCAATGTGGGGCTCAAGATGGGCCTCGACATGGGGCTTGACATGGGGCTTGACCCCAGGACCTTGAGAACATGACCTGAGCCAAAATCCAAAATCAGGTAATTAACTGACTGAGCCACCCGGGCGCTCCTATCTTGGATAAATATTTTAAAAAGTAGTTGCCATTGCAGAGAGGACAGGGTCTTATTTTAATTACTGTCAGCTTGCATGCAGTCATAGGTTTCCTGACATTTATGAATAACAAAGAAAGGCATTATTATGGGAAAATTTAAGTGGACTTTTCTTAGACTGACAGAAGACTCACATGCCCCAATTTTTAGGATTTCTTTAGGGTCCAAGCAATGCTTGGGTTTGGGGGTAGTGTCCAGGAATAATCTACTGGAGCCAGGGGGTGTGGGAAAGGATCTCTTCTTGCCAAGACCCCTGCGCCTTGGTAGCCTGTGAAGTACAGAATCTAAATAATAGAATGTGGGGTTGGAAGGACAGTTAGAGATAGACCATTGGGGTCAGAGGGGTGAATTAGCAAAGGAGGAAACCCTGAGTTAAGTCTGCCACCCCTAGTATTTCTCAAGGTTATTTAGAATTCTGTAGATAATGACTGGTTTCCCAGATTCCTGGGTCACTTCAGGCCTGGAGAAGTGGCTTGGAATGAGTTTTCTGAGAGATTTCCCCTATGTCTGAAATTAATGTGTTTATGTATTCATTTACTTATATCTCCAGTGCTTAACACATAGTATATGTTCAATAAATATTTATTGAACAAATAGGTGTATGTTTCACTATTTTACCTTATGACTTTATCTTAATTTAAATTGAATTTCAGATCAGTTCAGCAACCTCTTGGTAGAACTATAGCTTTGAGGGGCGCCTGGGTGGCTCAGTCGTTAAGCGTCTGCCTTCGGCTCAGGTCATGATCCTAGGGTCCTGGGATCGAGCCCCGCATCGGGCTCCCTGCTCGGCGGGAAGCCTGCTTCTCCCTCTCCCACTCCCCCTGCTTGTGTTCCCTCTCTCGCTGTGTCTCTCTCTGTCAAATAAATAAAATCTTTAAAAAAAAAAAAAAAAAAAAGAACTATAGCTTTGAGCAAGTCCCTTAAACTTTCTATACTTCATCTGTAAATAGGGATAATGAGAACCCCATTAGGTGGTTGTGGAGATATAAATTGCTGAGAATGGTGCCTGGTACATAGTAAGTGATCAGTAAATGATACACACCGTCATCATTGTTGTCGTCATTATCATCATCCATTGCCTACAGTGTTAGACACAGTGACAGATTCTAAGAATACAGGGGCAGGAAAGCCAGATGTAGTCCCTGTTCTTGCAGAGGTTCCTGGAGGCAGTGAGTCCTGAGCTGAATCTTGAAAGGCAAGAACTGATGGAAGTTTGAATTAGGACAATGATAGTAGGTATGGAAGGGAATTATCTAGGAGGTAAGATTGGCAGGTCTTGATAAGTGATTTGGAGTGGGAGGCTGAGGAAGTGGAACTGGACCAGGAAAAAGCCCAGTTTTCTAACTAGGTATGTGGTTGTGCCACCAACATAGAGGTAGCATATGAGAGGAGCAGGCTTCGGGGAGCAACTGGTGGGTTTTGTTATAGGTGAGTTGTTTGGAGATGTCTATGGGTTAGCCAAGTGGAGATGTTCATCCAGCAGTTGGATGTGTGGGACTAAATGAGGACAGGAGACCGATCTAGGTGGGAGAGAGAGATTTGAAATTATTAGCAGAAACTATAGGTGATCATTTAAGACCATAAGAATCAGTTGGTTTGTCTAAGGAGAACATGTAAGGTAGGAAGAGATGTGTGAGCGAGTACCTAAGCATCGCCTGTGTTTAAAGAGGGGGTAGTGGAAGAGGAAACTGACAAGGATGGTGACAGAGGTGTGAAGAGAATGAAGATGGAGTATTTTGACTGACTCTGCCTCTTTGTCCAGATGACTCCGCATAATCCTTCTCAACGCAGCACTCATAGGCAGCCATTCCCAATTACACTGTATTTGCCGTCATTGATCTAGACTTAATCCCATGTTATAGATGAGCTATTTGAAGGTCAGAGAGGGGAATTAATTCATTTAAGCCAGGTAAGTATCTGTGAGACCTTGGCAGATGTCAGCTAGATTGAAACCTGGTTTGATTACCTCACTTCTACTACTTGGGGCTATAGAAGTTGGGGAATGTATTGGTTTCCTATGACTGCCATAATAAATTTCCACAAACAGCCTGGTATAAAATAAGAAATTTATTCTCTCACAGTTCTGGAGTCTGGAAGTCCAAAATCAAAGTGTCATCATGGCATTTTCCCTCTAAACCTTCTAGGAAAGAATCTTCTTTTGCCTCTTCTAGCTTCTAGTGATTGCTGATAATTCTTGGTGGTCCTTGGCTTGTTAGGTACATCACTCCAGTCTCGCCTGCATGGTCACATGACATCCTCCATGTGTCTGTGTCCCTGTGTCTTCCAGACATTGCCTTTATGTATTTTTTGGTAGCAGTCTGCGTAGTTGTTATTAATAATAGAAGACACTATTTATTTTGCGGTTACTAAGTATCGCCTGTTCATATAAATTATCATTATTTCTCATACCCACAGTACAATGCAGATGTTATTATCCTTAATTAATTAATTTATTTATTTTTAAGATTTATTTATTTGTCAGAGAGAGAGAGGGAGAGAGTGAGCACAAGCAGGGGGAGTGGCAGAGGGAGAAGCAGGCTTTCTGCTGAGCAAGGAGCCTGATTCAGGACTCGATCCCAGGACCCTGGGATCACGACCCGAGCCGAAGGCAGACGCTTAACGACTGAGCCACTCAGGCGTCCATATTACCCTTAATTTAACGAGGAGGAAATGGAAGCTTGGAACTATTAAGGGATCTGCCCGAGATCACATAGGTAGAAACCTACAGAATCAGGATTCAAGCCCAGGTCTGAGGCCATATTGTGTTTTTACAGGATCTAGGGTTGTAACAGGTTTGGCATAAAATCCACTGTGTGTATCTATGCATTAATAGCCTTATTTCATTCCCAAAAGGATTTGAAGCAGCTTGTAAAATATATACAATACAAGAGAATACAGAGTATTTAAAGAAATCAGAGTTGAGGGAAAACGTGTAAGAAAACAAGATGAAGTCAGTGGTACAGTTGGAACATAAGAATGCATGTCATAATGTCCAGTGTCATTATTGAAGAGGGTTGCAAATCCGTCCCTGGGCTTTCTAGAAGCAAAGAGGAAATGTGATCTGTTAAAGTAATCACAGTGTCCAAAAGATAAAACAAACCATCAGCAAAGCTAAATCCTTAGTAGAAACAAAGCTTTTCTTGGTACTGAGTCCTGGGAGGCATTTCTCCTGTGGGCCTTCAAGAGGAGAGCACTATGGAATTTCCTGGGTAAAGACCCCAGCAACTGCCTTACAGGAGTGACTACCACCACATGCCTTGCAGGGGTGATTCTTATAACCTCCCTCTGCGTAGGCAGATGTCACATTGCTCATGTGCAGTTCCCTGGCAGGCATTCTGCGGGGGCTTATTGAGTTTTCTCATGTTGAGTTACAGAATGGAGTTCTTTAGTTCAGCTGGATTGGGATAGCAATTCTTCACCATGACTCAAAGTGGGGAAAAGTGTGGTCACTTGAGAAGGTTGGCATTCTCAGGGACATTCAGTGTGGAGAGACTGCCCTGACATTTCCAGAGCCCCTGCCCAGATCCAATTCTACATTTCCTGTTATATGTACAGAGGAACGTCTGGGAAATGTATTTGTAGGCACAACTCTCCTCCAGTTAGTCGGAACTGGGAAAACAAGCTATTCTGTCCGATTGACCCAGTGCCATAAACCAAAGTGAAGTG